>NC_047119.1:38613029-39337606 GCF_902500255.1 Thalassophryne amazonica | reverse complement strand
GGTAACGCACGACAACAGTGCTAAAAAAAAAAAAAATAAAATAATAAAATAAAAATCCACTGGACAGGCTGTGGAGCAGCACAGGTAACGCACGACAACAGTGCTAAAATAAAATAAAAATCCACTAGGCAGGCTGTGGAGCAGCACGACAACAGTGCTAAAAAATAAAATAAAAATCAAAATCCACTGGACAGGCTGTGGAGCAGCACAGGTAACACACGACAACAGTGGTAAAAAATAAAATAAAAATCCACTGGACAGGCTGTGGAACAGCACAGGTAACGCACGACAACAGTGCTAAAAAATAAAATAAAAATCCACTGAACAGGCTGTGGAGCAGCACAGGTAACACACGACAACAGTGCTAAAAATAAAATAAAAATCCACTGGACAGGCTGTGGAGCAGCACAGGCAACGCACGACAACAGCGCCAAAAAATAAAATAAAAATCCACTGAACAGGCTGTGGAGCAGCACAGGTAACGCACGACAACAGTGCCAATCATGACACTTACCCATTTCCAATTAACTTGTTCACCTGTGGAATGTTCCAAACAAGTGTTCTTTGAGCATTCATCAACTTTCCCAGTCTTTTGTTGCCCCTGTCCCAGCTTTTTTGAAATGTGTTGCAGGCATCCATTTCAAAATGAACAAATATTTGCACAAAAACAAAAAGTTTATCGGTTTGAACATTAAATATCTTGTCTTTGTGGTGTGTTCAATTGAATATAGGTTGAAGAGGATTTGCAAATCATTTTACATTTCACGCAACATCCCAACTTCATTGGAATTGGGGTTGTACCATACCTGGTTCTCAAGACCAGGCACCTAAGTGGCTCTAATGTACTCTTTTCTACTCTCCTATTTTACTCTTCCTTTTTAGATATTTACATATACCTTTATATACTAGCATAGTTCCACCTTAGAATTGGAATATAATATATAAGATATACCTTACTGAATTTTCATGAAAATTAGCTGCCAAACTATACATTGTGGCATTTAAATTAATGGTCAGAACGGTGTCTTAGTGGTTAGAACTGTTGCCTCAGTGAGAAATCCCCAGGTTCTCTTCCTGCCTGGTCCTTTTTATGTAGAGTTTGTATGTTCTCCCTGTGTTCGGTTGGGTTCCCTCTGGCTGCCCCGGGTTTCTTCCACTTCCAAAGACATGCAGGTTAGGTGAATCGGTGACTCTAAAATTAACATTGGTGTGATTGAGAGGGTGTATGTGTTTGTCTGTCTGTATGTGCCAGTCCTGTGATGGACTCGCGAGCTGTCCAGGGTGTACCCACCTCTCACCCTATGAGTGCTGGCATAGGCTCCAGCCTCCTGTGATGCTTACATGTTATAAACAGGAAAGAAAATTAATGAATTCATTTATGTTAGAAAGGGACTCAGAAAATACAACCCCTGGCAAAAATTATGGAATCACCGGCCTCGGAGGATGTTCATTCAGTTGTTTAATTTTGTAGAAAAAAAGGCAGATCACAGACATGACACAAAACTAAAGTCATTTCAAATGGCAACTTTCTGGCTTTAACAAACACTATAAGAAATCAAGAAAAAAAATTGTGGTAGTCAGTAACGGTTACTTTTTTTTTTAGACCAAGCAGAGGGAAAAAAATATGGACTCACTCAATTCTGAGGAATAATTTATGGAATCACCCTGTAAATTTTCATCCCCAAAACTAACACCTGCATCAAATCAGATCTGCTCGTTAGTCTGCATCTAAAAAGGAGTGATCACATCTTGGAGAGCTGTTGCACCAAGTGGACTGACATGAATCATGGCTCCAACACGAGAGATGTCAATTGAAACAAAGGAGAAGATTATCAAACTCTTAAGAGGGTAAATCATCACGCAGTGTTGCAAAAGATGTTGGTTGTTCACAGTCAGCTGTGTCTAAACTCTGGACCAAATACAAACAACATGGGAAGGTTGTTAAAGGCAAACATACTGGTAGACCAAGGAAGACATCAAAGCGTCAAGACAGAAAACTTAAAGCAATATGTCTCAAAAATCGAAAATGCAAAACAAATGAGGAACGAATGGGAAGAAACTGGAGTCAACGTCTGTGACCGAACTGTAAGAAACCGCCTAAAGGAAATGGGATTTACATACAGAAAAGCTAAACGAAAGCCATCATTAACACCTAAACAGAAAAACACAAGGTTACAATGGGCTAAGTAAAAGCAATCGTGGACTGTGGATGACTGGATGAAAGTCATATTCAGTGATGAATCTCGAATCTGCATTGGGCAAGGTGATAATGCTGGAACTTTTGTTTGGGGCTGTTCCAATGAGATTTATAAAGATGACTGCCTGAAGAGAACATGTCAATTTCCACAGTCATTGATGATATGGGGCTGCATGTCAGGTGAAGGCACTGGGGAGATGGCTGTCATTACATCATCAATAGATGCACAAGTTTACGTTGATATTTTGGACACTTTTCTTATCCCATCAATTGAAAGGATGTTTGAGGATGATGAAATCATTTTTCAAGATGATAATGCATCTTGCCATAGAGCAAAAACTGTGAAAACATTCCTTGCAAAAAGACACATAGGGTCAGTGTCATGGCCTGCAAATAGTCCGGATCTTAATCCAATTGAAAATCTTTCGTGGAAGTTGAAGAAAATGGTCCATGACAAGGCTCCAACCTGCAAAGCTGATCTGGCAACAGCAATCAGAGAAAGTTGGAGCCAGATTGATGAAGAGTACTGTTTGTCACTCATTAAGTCCATGCCTCAGAGACATAATTTTTGCCAGGGGTTGTACATACATCTTTCTAGGACAAACAGTCTTCTGTTTACTTGCTGCTAACATTTTCCTTTTTTTTTTTTTTACTTTTTTTTGAGAGGGTTATTTATTTGTTCTCCTCTCTGACATTCTTGGGTCTTGATTTGTGATCTGTGATTTTTCTTACGAATCACTGTTGTTGATAGTGATCTTTGATCTTCGCCTTTGAACCTGATTACCAGCCTTTGACCCTGATTGCCCTGATTGTTGAACTTTGATACTGGCCTTTGAGTTTGATCACTGATCTTTGCTCTTGGGCATTCATCTTTGATCCTGGTCACGCTTCTTGGAACATGCGTTGGTGCCATGTGTCTGTACATCCTCCACATTTCAGAACTGCCTTCTGTCCTGAAAAGCAGGTAGCTCAGTGGATAAGGAGCTTACCTGCCAATATGTAGACCTAGGTTTGACTCCCCTTCGTGCTATCTGTCTGTGTCTTTGGAGAAGCCACTTAAACTACATTTGTCTCAGTCCACCCAGCAGTAAATGGGTACCTGCCTTAGCTGGGGAAGTAACCTGCATTGGACATGTTTCCCATCCCAGGGGATAGGGTTCGGGAGGGTCACAGACTTTCATCCACTTCACGCTACAAAATCAAAGCATATGCACGAACAGGCCTCAGGGCCTATACTGGGCCTACTTCTACTTCATGTCTCTGATGGCAACTAACCAGGCAGACAACCAGTCCATCCCAACCTCTCCAAATTAAATATGTGTCTCCTGTAGCCAGGTGAAATATGATTGTGTCCTTAGCCTTCTTCATCTGCTTGGGTCCTCAACACTGAGGCACCTGTGTGCTGGATCATGTCCAGAGAAACACACCATGATGTGGACAAAATATCAAAGCTGATGTTCCCACATAGTGTCAGTGACTCTCCTCATCTGAGTCTCACAAGGTAACCGTTCATGTGACGTACATAGTCATTTCAGTGGTACTCAAGGATTCTCCAAAGAGACCTGCTTCCAAAGACATCCAGTTGTCACCTTACGTCACTGGTTAGAGTCCAAGTTTGACAACTGTACAGTAAGACAGGAAGCACCAGGATGCTAAAGACTTGGACCTTTGTTCTCCTGCAAAGATGTCAGCATTACCAAACGCCTTTGACCTCATGACTCCATAAGATCTTCCCATGTGTCTCTGAAACTCAAAGGCACATGACCCAGCGACATGAACATCACTGCTGAGATCAGTGAATGCCTCTACAAGTTCAACAATTTCACCACATATGGATACACTTCTGATGGAAAAGTCCAGAAAGTAATTGAAATCATGGGTGCTCTGATTCCTTACTTAGTTTCACAAGTGCCACAATCCATTGATAACAAAAAGATCACATCATCCTCTGCAAAGTCAGCCTCTCTGGTAAAGCCACATAAGCTTCTGGTTTCCACAATCTGGCCCAACACCCAGTCCGTTCAAACATAATCAGTGTAGGAGCCGGAACACATTCCTGAGGAGCACCACTGGGAATTCACTGGGAAGAAGTCACAAGCAGTGCCCCTGCAACATGCAGCAATTGCATATGTAGTAACTGTACTCAAGTGCTGGCATTCTAAACAGTCTTATATTCATCTTTTGCCCTCAAACTAAATATTGTCTTGTTGGTCGTGTTCCAATGCTTTCAAAGGACTCTGAATGTCCTTTTAACTCTTTGTGTAACTTATTTCTGAAAGGTACTGAAATTGCATGAATAAAGTTGCTTTTCTCTTTGTCATTGTGTGGCGATTTTAGGTTTAATTTTTAGTGTAACTGTTACAATGATGGTGTTTCTATTATAATACCTATATATATATTTGTGTCCTGACCTCACAGACCAGAACTGGTGCTGACCATAGTGGATGGTCTTGATGTTCAAATCCCACGCAATGTTTCCCGATTTCTGGTGGCGCAGCAGCATTCTCGTTTCCTGGACTGTAACTATCGTGATGCTCGCAACTTCCTGCAGGTTAGATTTTTTTTTTTCTTTTCACACACATACACGCACACATGTATATATGTACGTACCGTGTATCCGGAAAGTATTCACAGCACTATTCCAAAATGGATGAAATTAATTTTTCCCCTCAAAAGCCTACACATAATATGACAGTGTGGGGAATTTTTTTTTTAGATTTTTGTAAATTTATTTAAAACAATAAAATGTAAGAAACCACATGTACATAAGTATTCACAGTCTTTCTCATGAAGCTCAAAATTGAGCTCAGGTGCATCTTGTGTCCACTACCTTGAGATGTTTTTTTTTTTTTTTTTTTTTTTACAGCTTAATCGGAGTCCACCTGGGGTAAATTCAGTTGATTGCACATGATTTGGAAAGACACACACCTGTCTACATATAAGGTCCCACAGTTGACTGTGCATGTCAGAGCATAAACTAAGCATGAATTCAAAGGAATTGTTTGTAGACCTCAGAGACAATCCAGTCTCGGGGCACAAATCTGTTGAAGGGTACAGAAATCTTTCTGCTGCTTTGCAATGTGCAATGAGCACATGGCCTCCACCATCCATAAATAGAAAATGTTCAGATCCACCAGGACTCTTCCTAGACCTGGCCAGTCCTCTAAACTCAGCAAGAGAAGGGAGAAGGGCCTTAGTCAGGGAGTGTCCGAGAACCTGATGGTCACTCTATCAGAGCTCCAGCATTCTTCTGTGGAAAGAGCAGAACCTTCCAGAAGGACAACCATACAGCAATCCACCAATCAGACCATTTCTTTACTAAGGAGTGGCCAGACAGAAGCCACTCCTTAATAAACAGCACATGACAGCCCACCTTGAGTTTGCCAAAAGGAACCTGAAAGACTCTGACGATGACATACAAAATTCCCTGGTCTGATGAGACGTAGATTGAACTCTTGGGCATGAATGCCAGGTGTCATGTTTGGAGGAAACCAGGCACCATCCCTACAGTTAAGCATGGTGGTGGCAGCATCATGCTGTAGGGATGTTTTTCAGCGGCAGGAACTGCGAGACTAGTCAGGATTGAGGGAAAGATGAATGCAGCAATGTACAGAGGTGTCCTGGATAAAATCCTGCTCCAGAGCGCTCTTGACCTCAGACTGGGGCGACGGTTCATCCTTTAGCAGGACAGTGACCCTAAGCACACAGCCAAAATATCAAAGGAGTGGCTTCAGCACAACTCTGAATGTCCTTGAGTGGCCCAGCCAGAGCCTAGACCTGAATCTGACTGAACATCTCTATAGAGATCTGAAAATGGCTGTGCACCGACGCTCCCCACCCAACCTAATGGAGTTTGAGAGGTGCTGCAAAGAGGAATGAGCAAACTGCCCAAAGATAGGTGCATCATATTCAAGAAGATTTGAGGCTGTAATTGCTGCCAAAGTTGCATCAACAAAGTATTCCCTGCTTTAACATTTCCCATAATCCCCTTGGCGGCCCCCTGCACTTCCTAGAATGCGCCGCGGCACCAGCAAAGTTCCAGCAATTCAAAGCCATGTAAACAGTGGCTAACAAGGATGTGGATAGCATTGATTTAGCGAGTTCAAGAACGATTATGATGATGGCACATTCTCCCAAGTTGAGAGGGGTATCAATAAGAGGTGTAGCACCTGTGATGAACTTTTACTGTACCCCGATGTTGTCTTGTTGTCCATACTTTGCAAGGTGTGTTTATATTGTGCTCTAAACCAGAACTTTGCTGAAACCAACATCTTGTTTAAGTCATGGACAGCGCAAGACTCACAACTGCGAAACAGCGAATTCAGCAAAGGCTGTGAATACTTGTGTACATATGATTTCTTAGTTTTTTATTTTTATTTTTAATAAATTAGCAAAATTTAAAAAAAAAATCATGTTGTTATTATGGGGTGTTGTGAGTAGAATTTTGAGGGGAAAAAAATGAACTTATTCCATTCTGGAATAAGGCTGTAACTAAAAATGTGGAAAAAGTGAAGCGCTGTGAATACTTTCCAGTTGCACCGTATATGTGTGTGTGTGTGTATATATGTATGTGTGTACACACACTATGTATATATATATATATATATATATATATATATGTATATATATATTAGTGTGTGTGTGTGTGTGTACAATGTATTGTCGTTATGGAAAACTGGGGCATAGAGAGTTGGTTTTTTTTTTGTTTGTTTTTTATTTGTTTTGTTTTTTTTATTACTGGCTAAAGTGAATGATTCTGAGAACTGTCGTCAAACTTCCACACACACAAATGTAAAAGCATATACAACTGAAAGAAACACCAAAACGACTTTCATGATTTTTACATTCATGAATTAAAGATCATTTCAGTCTTCCTATTCTTTCCGTTTCTTTTACCAGTCTGTAGGTGGAAAATAAAAATTTTAACCTATTTATTGGGCATTAATGATTGTTCTCAGCATGAACGATCACACAGAGTATCTCGTGATGGGGGGAAGTTTATTTCATTGCTTTTGTGTTAAAATATGGAAGGTTTTCACGTTCAGTACAGGGGCATTTTGACATGCAGATAGGAGCAATAAGAGTCTGATCCACTGACCAAATGGACCATTTGAGCTCCAGACGACCCAAATGTTTCACACATCTTTCTATCTTATTCTCTCCATTTTTCATCAATGCAGCTCTACCCTGATGACTCGTCTCCGGCGATGCTGGATTTTCGGCGGAAAGCAAAGTCACTTCTGCATTTGACGGCTCAAACTCTTGCTCAGGTCAACGTTCCATTCTGGCTCAGCAGTGGCACCTGCCTGGGTAACATGCTAACTTTACACCATAGTGACAATAATTCAATGTTGGACTTAACAGTAATGGAGCCGAAATATCAGGAAGACACAAAGAAAAGATAAACGTAAAGCCAACATTTCAATGAGACAAAATGTAGTTGCCCAACTTCATGGCAGTTGCTGTGATGTTTGGGGAATCAGTGGATACTCTGATTGCAGCACTTGAGAAGCGGAGTGAAGAATTGAAGTGTCTAGGGCCTCGTCCACACAGAAATGGGTTTTGGCGTCTGTATCATATTGCCAATTTGTCCACATGAACCCTGTGTCTTCGGTGGCCAATAAATCTGAAAATGCTGGATTTGTGTTTTTGTGTGGGCAAGCCATACGTAATTTTTCTGAAATGATTATGCCATAGCACCAGTATCCTCCGTCGCTCATAATTTATGACATGGTGTTGTTTTTAAGAAAGTAATTTAACTTTTTTTTTTTTTTTGTCTTGTGGATCCTTAATGGGATTTATTTTCATTGCGAGCATAATGCTGAAGAGATTAAGGATGAATGTGGTGAACGCTGGGACCACTGAGACTAAAAAAAAAAAAATAATTGCAGAAAATACTTCCAGCTTTTAAAATGTTTTTTTTTTCTTGTTGTTGGAGGCAGGACAAAGTGCCAGCATCATTCAGCTCAGGCTAGGACACACACCTGGAGCAGACAAACATCGAGCGACTTCTTGAAAAAGGCTGCATGTATTCACACGTTTCCACAATAAGGGATTAAAGTATTGCTAGACTGTCTTCCAAAACAACCCTGTCTCATAGATAGCAGTTTTTGTCAGGCTGTGATGATGAATCTGATTGAAAGGACTCAAGTCATATTAAAGGACTTTATGTTCACTCAGTGTGCTTTGTAAAGTTCTCACTTCTGCTGCTACGTTTATTAGCTCCTTACACCAGTTATGCGCATGCTCCATGTCTTCTTCTTCATTTTTTTTGTGTAAGCATTGCAGTGCCACATACAGGCTTGGCATATGTACTACAGCATTTTCAGCAGCTTTGTGTGGACAGAGATATCTCTGGAAATGGACAGTGCCATGTTTACATGACACTTTTTGAAAATGACAAACTCATTGTTTAGGGAAAGTTCTGTTTCCATGTGGACAAGGCCTAGGGTTGTGTTTCTCCTGCATCAAAATTAAGATCCAGACTTTGAATGAGAGGTTCACTTATCCCAGCAGACTCTGTGTTGTGAAAGTGTAGGAACACGGACCCACAACAGGGGCGCAAATGAACGGACAATGGAGGAAGTCAAATAACAACACTTTACTGTTGTGAAGAAGCACAACCAACACGGCGAATTACAATTATAGACGCGTAGTCAATTCACAAAAAATGTGTCACGTGGGCAGGCTCGAAGATAAGAGACGTCCGTCCAAAGCAGAACCGGAACCACACGATTTCCTCCGCCACCGAACCCCGGGAATACTGGAGCCGCCAAGTCCCGAACACCCAGGTGGCCATTGCCTCCGCTTGTCGGATCTGGTACTGCTGGCGAGGAACAAAAACAGTTAGATGTGGGTGCGTGTGCACCCAGCAACACGTATGGTGGGAAAACCACCTCCACCTCTCGTCGAAAAAAGAAACAGAATATATGCTGTCCAACTCACACAAGCAACAGATATTCCTATCAAAAACACAGTCAGCTGAGAAATTACCTCCTTGGTAGAGCGATATCTCGGCAAAGAGGTGGAGATGTCGTCCTGCTGATATAACACTGCTGATCAGATGATTGGTGACAGCTGTTGTAGGTGATAAGTGACAGCTGTCACCCCGGCTGCTCCTTTGAGGCGGCAGTGCCCTCTGGTGCCTGGAGCCCGCACTCCAGACAGGGCGCCCTCTGCTGGTGGTGGGCCAGCAGTACCTCCTCTTCAGCGGCCCACACAACAGGACCCCCCCCCTCAACGGGCGCCTCCTGGCGCCCGACCAGGCTTGTCCGGGTGGCGGCGGTAGAAATCGGCCAGGAGGGCCGGGTCCAGGATGAAGCTCCTCTTCACCCAGGAGCGTTCTTCGGGTCCGTACCCCTCCCAGTCCACCAAATACTGGAAGCCCCGGCCCATCCTACGGACATCCAAGAGCCGGCGCACAGTCCAAGCCGGCTCGCCATCGATGATCCGGGCAGGAGGCGGTGCCGGACCCGGAGCACAGAGGGATGAGGTGTGATGCGGCTTTATCCGGGACACATGGAAAACAGGATGGATCCGCAGTGAGGCCGGAAGCTGAAGCCTCACTGCGGCTGGACTGATGACCTTAAGGATTTTGAAGGGGCCGATGTAACGGTCCTGTAGTTTGGGGGAGTCCACTTTGAGGGGAATGTCCTTTGTGGACAACCACTCCTCCTGCCCTGGCCGATACGCAGGGGCCGGGATCTGCCGACGGTCTGCATGGGCTTTTGCGCTCGTCCGGGCCTTTAGCAAAGCAGAACGGGCGGCGCGCCACAACCGACGGCACTTCCGCAGGTGGGCCTGGACTGAGGGCACACCGACCTCTCCCTCAACCACCGGAAACAACGGGGGCTGATACCCCAGACACCTCAAAAGGGGAGAGGCCGGTGGCTGAAGACACCTGGCTGTTATGGGCATACTCGATCCAGGCCAAATGGGTACTCCAGGCCGCTGGGTGCGCGGCCGTCATGCAGCGCAAGGCCTGTTCCACCTCCTGATTTACCCGTTCTGCTTGCCCGTTGGTCTGAGGATGATACCCGGACGAGAGACTCACCGTGGCCCTCAGTTCCTGGCAGAAGCTCCTCCAGACTTGCGAGGAGAACTGGGGACCGCGATCGGAGACGATGTCTGTTGGAATCCCATGCAGCCGGACGACGTGGTGGACCAGGAGGTCCGCTGTCTCCTGGGCAGTCGGGAGCTTCGGGAGGGCCACGAAGTGGGCCGCCTTGGAGAATCGGTCCACTATCGTGAGGATGGTGGTGTTGCCCTGGGACGGTGGGAGGCCCGTGACAAAATTCAGGCCGATGTGGGACCAGGGGCGATGAGGTACGGGTAGCGGCTGGAGCAGTCCCGAAGCCCTGCGATGATCCGCCTTGCCCCTGGCGCAGGTGGTGCAGGCCTGGATATAATCCCGGACATCGGCCTCTAGGGACGCCCACCAGAAGCGCTGCCGGACAACTGCCACGGTTCTTCGCACCCCTGGATGACAGGAGAGCTTGGAGCCGTGACAGAAGTCCAGGACTGCAGCCCTTGCCTCTGGTGGGACGTAGAGTCTGTTCTTCGGCCCAGTTCCGGGGTCCGGGCTTCGTGCCAGGGCCTCCCGGACGGTTCTCTCTACGTCCCAGGTGAGGGTGGCCACAATAGTGGACTCCGGGATGATGGGTTCTGGTGGATCCGACAACTCCGCTTTGACTTCATCTTCATGTACCCGGGACAAGGCATCCGATCTTTGGTTTTTGGTCCCGGGACGGTAGGTGATCCGGAAGTCAAAACGGCCGAAGAACAGTGACCAGCGGGCTTGCCTGGGGTTCAGCCGCTTGGCGGTCCTGATATACTCCAGGTTCCGGTGGTCAGTGAAAACCGTGAATGGCACGGACGTTCCCTCCAACAGATGTCTCCACTCTTCAAGAGCCTCTTTCACCGCAAGGAGTTCTCGATTGCCGACGTCATAGTTCCGTTCGGCCGGGGTCAACCTGCGGGAAAAATAGGCACACGGGTGAAGGACCTTATCGGTCTTCCCGCTCTGGCAAAGCACGGCTCCTATCCCTGAGTCCGAGGCGTCCACTTCAACCACTAACTGGCGACTAGGATCGGCCTGCACCAGAACGGGTGCAGACGAGAAGCGCCGTTTCAACTCCTTGAACGCGGCATCGCAACGATCCGACCAGGTGAAGGGGACTTTTGGTGAGGTCAGGGCTGTCAGGGGGCTAACTACCTGACTGTAGCCCTTAATGAACCTCCTGTAGAAATTAGCAAAGCCGAGGAACTGTTGCAGCTTCCTACGGCTGGTGGGTTGGGGCCAGTCTCTCACCGCCGCGACCTTGGCCGGATCAGGAGCGACGGAGTTAGGGGAGATGATAAACCCCAGGAAGGACAAAGAAGTGCGGTGGAACTCGCACTTCTCGCCCTTCACAAACAGCCGGTTCTCCAACAACCGCTGCAGGACCTGACGTACATGCCGGACATGAGTCTCAGGATCCGGAGAAAAGATGAGTATATCGTCCAGATATACGAAGACGAATCGGTGCAGGAAATCCCGCAAGACATCATTAACCAATGCTTGGAACGTCGCGGGGGCGTTTGTAAGACCGAACGGCATGACCAGGTACTCAAAATGACCTAAGGGGGTATTAAATGCCGTCTTCCACTCATCTCCCTTCCGGATCCGAACCAGGTGATACGCATTTCTAAGATCCAGCTTAGTGAACATTTGGGCTCCATGCAGGGGCGTGAACACTGAATCCAACAAGGGCAATGGGTATCGGTTACGAACCGTGATTTCGTTCAGCCCCCTGTAATCAATGCATGGACGTAGTCCGCCATCCTTTTTCCCCACAAAAAAGAAACCTGCACCCATCGGGGAGGTGGAATTCCGGATCAACCCGGCAGCTAGAGAGTCCCGGATGTAGGTCTCCATTGATTCGCGCTCAGGTCGTGAGAGGTTGTACAGCCTGCTGGACGGGAACCCAACGCCTGGAACCAAATCAATGTCACAATCGTACGGGCGGTGCGGGGGAAGGGTGAGCGCCAGATCCTTGCTGAACACGTCCACAAGGTCGTGGTACTCCACCGGCACTGTCCCGAGATTGGGCGGGACTCTGCCCTCCTCCTTAGCCTGGGAACCGGGAGGAACCGAGGAACCTAAACATACCCGATGGCAGGTCTCGCTCCACTGAACCACTACCCCAGACGGCCAGTCGATCTGGGGATTGTGTTTTAACATCCAGGGGAACCCTAGAATCACGCAGGAGGTGGCAGGAGTCACAAAAAACTTGATCTCCTCCCGGTGGTTCCCTGACACCACCAGAGTTACTGGAGGTGTCTTATGTGTGATTAAAGGGAGTAGGGAGCCATCTAGTGCCCGTACTTGCACAGGTGAAGTAAGTGCCACCAGAGGGAGCCCTGCCTCCCTGGCCCATTTGCTGTCTAGCAAATTCCCTTCAGAGCCCGTGTCCACCAGTGCTGGGGCCTGAAGGGTTAAATCCTCATAAAGGATTGTAACCGGGAGTCGTGTGGCAATATGGGTGTGTCCCACGTGAATGTCTTGGCCCACCCCTAGCCCAGTTTCTAGGGGCGGACGTTGGTGTTTAACCGCTCGGGGCAGTCCCTCACTTGATGCTCTATCGAGCCACAAACAAAGCACGCTCCGCGGACCAGCCTCCTCTGTCTATCCGGTGGTCTAAATGTGGCCCTGCTCGTGTCCATAGCTTCATCAGCAGGGGGAGCTGTAGCCACATGGAGCGTAGAGGTCGTGGAGCGTGGGGAGGGCGTAGCTCGGTTGGAACCAGAAGGGAGAGGGACGGCGCGTGCCCGGCTACGCTCTTCGTCTCGTTCCCGACGGCGTTCTTCTAACCGATTGTCTAATCGTATAACCAGATCAATAAGCCCGTCCAAATCCCGCGGTTCTTCCTTAGCCACCAGGTGCTCCTTCAGGACCAACGACAGTCCGTTTACGAAGGCGGCACGGAGGGCAGTGCTATTCCAGCCGGACCTCGCCGCCGCGATGCGGAAGTCGACTGCATAAGCAGCTGCGCTCCGGCGCCCCTGTCTCATTGACAGCAGCACGGCTGAAGCGGTCTCTCCTCTATTTGGGTGATCGAACACTGTTCTGAACTCCCTCACAAACCCATCATATGTCTGAAGGAGCCGTGAATTTTGCTCCCAGAGTGCTGTAGCCCAAGCGCGTGCCTCACCGCGAAGCAGAGTTATAACATAAGTTATCTTGCTAGCATTAGTCGCGTACATGACGGGACGTTGTGCGAAGACGAGCGAACACTGCATAAGAAAGTCCACGCACGTCTCCACACAACCCCCGTACGGCTCTGGAGGGCTTATGTATGCTTCAGGGGAAGGTGGGAGGGGTCGTTGAACGACCTGTGGAATGTCAACGTTGCGCACAGGATCGACAGGAGGGAGAGCCGCAGCAGCGCCCTGAGGGCGCGCTTCCACCTGAGCGGCGAGAGCCTCCACCCTGCGGTTAAGGAGGACGTTCTGCTCGGTCATTAGATCCAACCGAGCCGTAAAGGCGGTGAGGATTCGCTGCAACTCACCGATCATTCCTCCTGCAGACGCCTGTGCGCCCTGTTCTTCCATTGGCCGTTCAACAGCCGGTTGACGCCCCTCGGGGTCCATGATGTTGGCCGAGATATCCTGTTGGGAAAGTGTAGGAACACGGACCCACAACAGGGGCGCAAATGAACGGACAATGGAGGAAGTCAAATAACAACACTTTACTGTTGTGAAGAAGCACAACCAACACGGCGAATTACAATTATAGACACGTAGTCAATTCACAAAAAATGTGTCACGTGGGCAGGCTCGAAGATAAGAGATGTCTGTCCAAAGCAGAACCGGAACCACACGATTTCCTCCGCCACCGAACCCCGGGAATACTGGAGTCGCCAAGTCCCGAACACCCAGGTGGCCACTGCCTCCGCTTGTCGGATCTGGTACTGCTGGCGAGGAACAAAAACAGTTAGATGTGGGTGCGTGTGCACCCAGCAACACGTATGGTGGGAAAACCACCTCCACCTCTCGTCTAAAAAAGAAACAGAATATATGCTGTCCAACTCACACAAGCAACAGATATTCCTATCAAAAACACAGTCAGCTGAGAAATTACCTCCTTGGTAGAGCGATATCTCGGCAAAGAGGTGGAGATGTCGTCCTGCTGATATACCACTGCTGATCAGATGATTGGTGACAGCTGTTGTAGGTGATAAGTGACAGCTGTCAACCCGGCTGCTCCTGTGAGGCGGCAGCGCCCTCTGGTGCCTGGAGCCCGCACTCCAGACAGGGCGCCCTCTGGTGGTGGTGGGCCAGCAGTACCTCCTCTTCAGCGGCCCACACAACACTCTGGTTGCCAATATATTCGCAGGAGAACAAAGGTCTAGGTCCACATTTTTCCACTTGTCGTGCTTCCTTTGTTTTCAGATTTGGACTCTAACCAGTGACCTAAGACAACCACTGGATCTTTTCTCCTCAGAGGATCCTTGGATACCCCTGGAATGACTTTGTCACTCAGATGAGAATTATAACTTGGAACATCACAATGGATAACAAACAAATCTGGGTTTTTAATCGTTGATTGTCTGAAGGGGATTTTCTTTTGTTTAGGTTATTTGGAGATGAGGTTGTTGTGATGTTGTTGCATCAGTTCCTGTTCTCAGAACAGTCGTGCAGCCATCTTTATGCCAGCCACTCTGTGTGAATGGCTGAATGTGATCTATCGTTGTCAAGCGTCCATTAATATATATGTGTGTGTGTGTGTGTGTGTGTGCAGGCTGGTTCAGACAGTGCAGCATTATTTCATACAGTCAGGATGTTGACATCGGTATTTTCATTACGGACTTCAGACCCAGCATCATCACAGCGCTGCAGCAAGCTGGTCTGTCGCTTAAACACAAGTTTGGAAAGGTGGGTGGAATTTTTATTGCTGGGGGTGGTTTTGTTAATGGGTGTAAAGAAAAAAAATCCCTGTCCATCAATTTTAATTTGTTCTGATTTTACAGTGCACAAGTTTGTTCAGCTTCATTTTCAAAGTTACTGTTTAATTTCTTTTTGATCATTTGAACTGCAGGTGGAAGACAGTCTGGAACTTTCTTTTCTGAGTGATGACATCAAACTAGACATTTTCTTTTTCTATGAGGATGGAGACATCGTATGGAATGGAGGGACACAGGCTAAGAGCGGAAAAAAATTTAAGTAAGTCAGATGTTATATGTGCATGTCTGTTATAACTGTGTTATTATTAAAGTCACCACCTACATGTCAATATGTCAGCTTATGCAGTACAGTGTTGTGAGGTAATACTTGTACAGTTGTACGTAAACGTTTGGGCACCCCTAGTGATTTCCATGAGTTTCCTTTATAAATCATTGGTTGTTTGGATCAGTAATTTCAGTTAAGTATATCATATAGCAGACAAACGCAGTAATATTTGAGAAGTGAAATGAAGTTTGTAGGATTTACAGAAAGTGTGCAATAATTCTTTAAACAAAATTAGGCAGGTGCATAAATTTGGTCACCCCAACAGGAAAAATACATCAATATTTAGTAGATCCCCCTTTTGCAGAAATAACAGCCTCTAAACACTTCCTATAGCTTCCAATGAGAGTCTGTATTCTGATTGAAGGTATTTTGGACCATTCTTCTTTACAAAACATCTCAGGGTTGTTGGTTTCCGGGCATGGACACCACAGATTTTCAATAATATTCAGGTCTGGGGACTGAGATGGCCATTCCAGAATGTTGTACTTGTTCCTCTGCATGAATGCCTTACTAGATTTTGAGCAGTGTTTAGGGTCGTTGTCTTGTTGAAAGATACAGCCCTGGCGCAACTTCAACTTTGTCACAGATTCATGAACATTGTTCTCAAGAATCTGCTGATATTGACTGGAATCCATGTGACCATCAGCTTTAACAAGATTCCCAATACCTGCACTGGCCCCAC
Organism: Thalassophryne amazonica; assembly: GCF_902500255.1. NCBI lineage: Eukaryota > Metazoa > Chordata > Actinopteri > Batrachoidiformes > Batrachoididae > Thalassophryne > Thalassophryne amazonica. Next base: position 39,321,458 of record NC_047119.1, on the reverse strand, counting down.
AGCATGATGGAACCACCTCCAAATTTTATTGTAGGTAAGTGTTTTTCTTGGAATGCTGTGTTCTTTTTCAGCCATGCATACCGCCCCTTGTTATATCCAAATAACTCAGTTTTAGTTTCATCAGTCCACAGCACCTTATTCCAAAATGAAACTGGCTTGTCCAAATGTGCTTTAGCATACCTCAAACAACTCTGTTTGTGGTGTGTATGCAGAAGAGGCTTCCTCTGTATTACAGCATCTCTTTGTGCAAAGTGTGCTGTGTAATTGAATGATGCACAGAGACTGCAGCAAAGTCATGATGTAGGTCTTTAGAGCAGGTCTGTGGGTTGACTATGACTGTTCTCACCATCCTTCGCTTCAGCTTATCTGAGATTTTTCTTGGCCTGCCACTTCGGGCCTTAACTAGTACTGTGCCCATGGTCTTCCATTTCCTCGTTATGGTCCTCACAGTGGAAACTGACAGCTGAAATCTCAGAGGTAGCTTTTTGTATCCTTCTCCTAAACCATGATGTTGAACAATCTTGTTTTCAGGTCATTTGAGAGTTGTTTAGAGGCTCTTATGTTGCCACTCATTAGAAGAGATGCAAAGAGGAGAAACATTTGCAAATGGCCACCTTAAATACCCTTTCTCATGATTGGATTCACCTGTGTAAGGAGGTCAAGGGTCAATGAGCTTACCAACCCAATTTTGTGTTCCAATAATTAGTGCTAAATGTATTCAAATCAATAAAATGACAAGGGTGCCCAAATTTATGCACCTGCCTAATTTTGTTTAAATAATTATTGCACACTTTCTGTAAATACGAGAAACTTCATTTCACTTCTGAAATATTAGTGTGTTCATCTGCTATATGATATATTTAACTGAAATTTCTGATCCAGACAACCAATGATTTATAAAGGAAAATCATGAAAATTATCAGGGGTCCTTAAAACGTTTGCATACAACTGTACCTTTAAAGGACATGTCTCACGTTTTTCAACGTCCCAGTTACCAAGACAACATAAAAGTACTCATGGTTGTAAGTGTGTCTGCACATATGTGATAATAATTAGTGATCTCTGATTGTATTTTATTCCTCTCACTCTGAGTGTTACCAGGTGCATTTCTGGAAAACGTTTCGCTCAGCAATTCTCTGCATTTTTCAATGTGTGACGTCCTTATTAGCAAAACAGAAACATCCCAGTGACTGACAGAGGGAAACAAACCTGCTCCATCCGAAAACTGAGCTTCTGAGCTGCCGTTCGAAAGTGTTGGCTCGGATTTACAGACAGGAGACCGCACACTTCACCCTGAAAATCTTAAGTTTTTCAGAGTGTCATATTTTGGAGTCTAAAGTGGGGTGATGCGCTGTTTGTGTGGATGCTGGTTTACTGAAGCTGTGGACATGGACGTGGGGACATCTCCATGATGACGCTGTTTCTAACAGACTTCCTGACATGGAGATGGATCTGTTACATTGGAAAAGGTCAGAATACATTATTTCCAGGAGTTAATGGACGTTATTTAATGTGCCACGATCATGAGACAGACGAAACTGCAGCCAGCGCACTGTACCAAACCATCATGGTGAAGAAGGATCTGAGCCAGAAGGTGATGCTCTCAATTTACCAGTCAAGCTACACTCCTATCTTTACTTATGGTCATGAGCTTTGGATAATGACCGAAAGAACAAGGTCGCGGATACAAGCAGTGAAAATGAGATTCCCTCTCAAGTGTCTGAGCTTACACTCGGACAGAGTGAGAAGCTTGACTATCCGGGAGGGACTGTGAGTGGAGCTGCTGCTTATTCGGGTTGCATGAAGCCAGCTGAGGTGGCTCGGACATCCGGTGAGGATTTTTATTTTATTTATTTATTTCATTTATATAGCGCCAAATCACAACAAAGTTGCGTCAAGGCACTTCATAGAAATAAGGTCAAACCTTACCAACCCCCAGAGCAAGCACACAAGCGACAGTGGTAAGGAAAAACTCCCTGTTATGATTTGAGGAAGAAACCTCAAGCAGACCAAACTCAAAGGGGTGACCCTCTACTTGGGCCATGCTACCGACACAATTTACAAAATGAATATACAGGAAATTTTGCCGGTGCACAGGATGCGAGGGTTGCAGAAGCAGACACCGCACCCATCTCTGGATGGAGCCGCACCTCAAACAGAGAGGAAACGGAGAGGAGGAGGAACAGAATCAGGCATCAGAAAGACAACAAATACAGTATAATTTGTCAGCATTAAGCAACAAGAAAAACTAAGGTGATCATCGGCCACTAGCCCTAAGCTTCACCAAAAGACCCAGACTTTAGATAAAGTTGAGGCCGCGGCATGCTCCGTTTCCTAATAAAATGAATTTAAAAGGGTAAAAAGCATCGTAACGTACTATGCCAGTATGCTAGCCATATAAAAGGGAAAATGAGCGCGTCTCAAGTCTGGACTTGAATGTCTCCACAGAATCTGACTGTTTTATTGATGCAGGAAGATCATTCCGTAGAACAGGGGCACAATAAGAGAAAGCTCTATGACCCGCAGACTTCTTATTCACCCTAGGGACACAAAGCAGTCCTGCACTCTGAGAACACAGAGCCCGGGCCGGTACGTAGGGTTTAATTAGGTCAGCTAAGTAGGGAGGTGCCAGTCCATGAACAATTTTATAGGCTAGTAGCAGAACCTTAAAATCTGATCTCACTGGGACAGGAAGCCAGTGAAGAGATGCCAAAATGGGTGTAATGTGGTCAAACTTTCTGCTTCCTGTCAAAGGTCTGGCAGCGGCATTTTGGACCAGTTGGAGACCCCTCTGGGCGTCTGCTTTGAAAGGTCTTTCAGGCATGTCCAACTGGGAGAAGGCCCCGAGGAACACCCAGGACACGCTGGAGGAATTTTATCTTTCAGCTGGCTTGAAATCAATCAATCAATCAATCAATTTTTTTTATATAGCGCCAAATCACAACAAACAGTTGCCCCAAGGCGCTTTATATTGTAAGGCAAGGCCATACAATAATTATGTAAAACCCCAACGGTCAAAACGACCCCCTGTGAGCAAGCACTTGGCTACAGTGGGAAGGAAAAACTCCCTTTTAACAGGAAGAAACCTCCAGCAGAACCAGGCTCAGGGAGGGGCAGTCTTCTGCTGGGACTGGTTGGGGCTGAGGGAGAGAACCAGGAAAAAGACATGCTGTGGAGGGGAGCAGAGATCGATCACTAATGATTAAATGCAGAGTGGTGCATACAGAGCAAAAGAAAAAGAAACAGTGCATCATGGGAACCCCCCAGCAGTCTACGTCTATAGCAGCATAACTAAGGGATGGTTCAGGGTCACCTGATCCAGCCCTAACTATAAGCTTTAGCAAAAAGGAAAGTTTTAAGCCTAATCTTAAAAGTAGAGAGGGTGTCTGTCTCCCTGATCTGAATTGGGAGCTGGTTCCACAGGAGAGGAGCCTGAAAGCTGAAGGCTCTGCCTCCCATTCTACTCTTACAAACCCTAGGAACTACAAGTAAGCCTGCAGTCTGAGAGCGAAGCGCTCTATTGGGGTAATATGGTACTACGAGGTCCCTAAGATAAGATGGGACCTGATTATTCAAAACCTTATAAGTAAGAAGAAGAATTTTAAATTCTATTCTAGAATTAACAGGAAGCCAATGAAGAGAGGCCAATATGGGTGAGATATGCTATCTCCTTCTAGTCCCCGTCAGTACTCTAGCTGCAGCATTTTGAATTAACTGAAGGCTTTTTAGGGAACTTTTAGGACAACCTGATAATAATGAATTACAATAGTCCAGCCTAGAGGAAATAAATGCATGAATTAGTTTTTCAGCATCACTCTGAGACAAGACCTTTCTGATTTTAGAGATATTGCGTAAATGCAAAAAAGCAGTCCTACATATTTGTTTAATATGCACTTTGAATGACATATCCTGATCAAAAATGACTCCAAGATTTCTCACAGTATTACTAGAGGTCAGGGTAATGCCATCCAGAGTAAGGATCTGGTTAGACACCATGTTTCTAAGATTTGTGGGGCCAATGCTTCCCCCCCCCCCCTTCATAGGTTTCATTACTATGCTGGGTGAAGAACAGTCATGGTGGATAAGTGGTTAGCACTGTTGTCTCACACCAAGAAGGTCCTGGGATCGCTTCCCACCTGGTCCTTTCTGTGGAGAGTTTGCATGTTCTCCCTGTGTTTGTGTGAGTTCCCTCCGGGTGCTCTGGCTTCCTCCCGCTTCTGAACACATGCAGATTAGGTGAATTGGAAACTTTAAATTAGGCAGTGTTACCACACTTACTTTGAAAAATTACTTTAATCGTTACTATTTTAGTTACAACTCCAATTCAAATGAAGTTGGGACATTGTGTAAAATGTAAATAAACAGAATATGATGATTTGCAAATCCTCTTCAACCTATATTCAATTGAATACGCCACAAAGACAAGATATTTAATGTTCAAACTGATAAATTTTATTGTTTTTGTGCAAATATTTGCTCATTTTGAAATGGATGCCTGCAACACATTTCAGAAAAGCTGGGATGGGCAACAAAATACTGGGAACGTTGATGAATGCTCAAAGAACACCTGTTTGGAATATTCCACAGGTGAACAGGTTAATTGGAAACAGGTGAGTGTTATGATTGGGTATAAAAGAAGCATCTCCAAAAGGCTCAGCTGTTCACATGCAAAGATGGGGTGAGGATCACCACTTTGTGAACAACTGTGTGGAAAAAAAAGTCCAACAGTTTAAGAACAATGTTTTTCAATGTCCAATTGCAAGGAATTTAGGGATTCCGTCATCTACAGTCCATAATATAATCAGAAGATTCAGAGAATCTGCAGAACTTTCTACACGCAAGTGGTAAGGCCGAAAACTAACATTAAATGCCTGTGACCTTCGATCCCTCAGGCGGCACTGCATTAAAAACCGACATCATTGTGTAAAGGATCTTACCGTGTGGGCTCAGGAACACTTCAGAAAACCATCGTCAGTTAACACAGATCGTCGCTACATCTACAAGTGCAAGTTAAAACTCTACTATACAAAGCGAAAGCCATACATCAACAACATCCAGAAATGCTGCCGCCTTCTCTGGGCCCGAGCTCATTTAAAATGGACAGATGCAAAGTGGAAAAGTGTGCTGTGGTCTGATGAGTCCACATTTCAAATTGTTTTTGGAAATCATGAACGTCGTGTCCTCCAGACAAGAGGAAAAAGACTATCCAGATTGTTACCAGCGCAAAGTTCAAAAGCCAGCATCTGTGATGGTATGGGGGTGTGTTAGTCCCCATGGCATGGGCAACTTACACATCTGTGGTGCCACCATCAATGCTGAAAGGTACCAGGTTTTGGAGCAACAGCTACCATCCAAGCAAAGTCTTTTTCAGGGAGCCACATTCTGCACCTGTTACAACAGTGTGGCTTCGTAGTAAAAGAGTCCGTGTACTAGACTGGCCTGCCTGCAGTCCAGACCTGTCGCCCATTGAAAATGCGTGGCTCATTATAAAGCGCAAAATACGACAACGGAGACCCCGGACTGTTGAACAACTGAAGTCATACATCAAGCAAGAATGGGAAAGAATTCCACCTACAAAGCTTCAACTATTAGTGTCCTCAGTTCCCAAACACTTATTGAGTGTTGTTAGAAGGAAAGGTGATGTAACACAGTGGGAAACACACCACTGTCCCAGCTATTTTAAAATGTGCTGCAGGCATCCATTTCAAAATGAGCAAATTTTTGCACAAAAACAATAAATTGTATCAGTGAACATTAAATATCTTGTCTTTGTGGTGTATTCAATTGAATATAGGTTGAAGAGGATTTGCAAATTGTTGTATTCCATTTTTATTTACATTTACACAACGTCCGAGCTTCATTGGAATGGGGGTTGTACTTTATTGGCAGCTTTATGCAGTTACTTTATTAGAAGCTGCCGGCAACGCAATTAAGTAATGTAGCTAGTAATCTAACTGGGTTACTCTTAAGAATCTTAAGAGTAACCCAGTTAGATTACTAGTTACTTTATTACTTACATTCAGCAGCTGCTGACAAGTAACTGTAAAATATAACTGTTTCAAGTAACTAATAAAGTAACTTTTCAAAGTTACTGTGGCAACACTGACTGTGGGTGTGCGTGCAGGTATGAATGTGCTTGTCTGTCTCTCCATGGTCCTGTGACACGCTGGCTTCCTGTCCAGGGTGTACCCTGCCTCATTCCATATGACTGCTGGGACATAATATAATATGTCGCCTAGCCTATGGCAGCAGGAATTTTAGATATGAAGGTCCAGCACTATAGCACACGTGTGGGTCATGAAAGCATGGAATAATCAGAGGTCAGACACTGAAATTTCTTTCTCTCTTGGATGGCCCTTGTAAAATGAAGTGTACAGCAGTTTTTCAGATTAAAAGTCTTTGTTTTGTAATGATGTCAAGATTACTACTCTTGTGTGTGAAAGTCTTGTATAAGTATATGAAAATTGTTGCCGCTTACAGTCATTGTTCATGAGGTCAAAGATTTTGAAAATCTACTTAAGATCCATTAAAATTTTTTCTTCTGATGTGGATGTCAGATCAGCTGTGACTGATTTTCTTTTCAAAATGATTACTTTTGACTATAGTTTTCCATCATGAAGATTTCTTTACTGTTTGACTTTTGTAAATCTCATTTAACATCATTATTTGAAAAGAAATTCTTAATCCTAGGTACTTGGTCTATGTTCCATTTTCTTAATAATATAAAAAACACTTAAATGGATGAAGTGAATATTTCTCAAATGAGTTTGTCCTGTTCATGTTTTCAGGTACGTGTTCCCTCATTTTTCACTCTGCTGGGCGGAACTCCTTGAGCTTAAAGTTCGCATCCCATGTGAAACGCTCGATTATGTGACTGCAAACTATGGTGCCACGTGGAATATCCCACTGCGGATATGGGACTGGAAAACTTCACCAAACAATGTCCAGGACAATGGGGTGTGGCCTCCAGATGAGTGGGCAGAGCTTATTCAAGTGTATTGACTGGTGTTCAAATCAACTCGTAAATAAGATGTTAAGATGCAAATAGTTTTGTTTTTGTTTTTTAAATAAATGTGACTTTTTTATTTATGACAAACTTTTACTGTCAATTACCCTCATGCACAGAATTGTAATTTTCACTTTAGTTTGAGTCTTTCAGGTGAAACATTTTAAATCTGATATTTTCATCACATTTATTTATTTTGCAAGTGTTATATTCATTTTTATCTTTTTATAACTGTCACATTGACTCATCAGATGTTTCAGTGGATGAGATCCTCATCCCAGTGTGCACGTGCACTACTGCAGACATCCTGGGTGAAACTCTGCAGACGGCAGCAGCATGAACTTTATGCAGATTTCCTGATAAACATTTAGTGCAATTACACTGCGATAGTGACATCAACGTGTTAAAATGGGTAATGTGAGAACTCTGCCTGGGTTAGGGTTAGTATTAGCCCCATCCCACTTCACAACTAGGACTGAGTTTGCATCAGACTGACTTCTCCTGTATCCTTAAAATGAAAGTCTGTGTTTCTACAAGTTGCCATAATAGTGACTACCGGATGAATCCTCTGATCAGCATGTTTGCCTCTGTGGGTTGGAAAGCTTGCGGTAATGTGAAAAAAATCAGCTGTGATCTGGTACCTCAACGGTACTGTACTTTTCAATTTTCCTTTTATGTTTACCTGATTTATATAATTAAAGTGTTTGTGCTTCACTTGCGAGTGGTATGTGAAGCCTGTTGTCTTTTAAGAACTAAAACATGCCAAGTAGGAATTTTGGTGTGCAGTCGGCAGTCTGTCGTTTCCTCATTTTTCCTATTTTTATCATCATATGAGTACTGATTGGAGAAATTCAAAGACATACCCACGTTGCACATGGTTACAACAAATAGATCATTAATATCTCTAAGTGGAGCAGATCAGGGGCGTAGCACCAAATTCTGGGCCCTAGGTACCCCCCCCCCCAACACCTACACACTGTTCTTTTTTTTATTAACGCAAACACCAAATTTCTAATGTGTAATCAAACCAGGTCTAAATCATGTATACCTTCGAGTCAGAACCCTTTTTAAAGTTGGGGGAGCATTATTGAATTTGAAAAGAGGTGAGCTTGAAAACTAGATATATTGAGTTGGGGGTCTGGGAGCATGGGAAAGGGGTGAAATTGGGGCTTGAAAAGTATAAATAATAATAATAAACGGCATGATTTCAAGAGGGTCCTCATCGGACGACTTTTAGCCATCATCGCCCGACCCTCATCACACGAGAAGTTTCATGTCAATCAGTCAAAGCATGAAGGAGTTAATCATGACTTGATGTTCCATGGCGAAGGGTCAAAATGGCAGCGCCATAGTAGCCACACCCTTCGACATAGAAAAAAGTTTCTAATAACTTTTGATCAGTACAGTCTCGGATGATCTAAAAGAAATTTGAAGTGCATTGGACAAAATCCTTAGGAGAAGTTCAAATATGTGTAGAAATCACAACAAAATGACATGAAAATTCAAAATGGCCGACTTCCTGTTTGGAGTAGACCAATGGTGCAAGATGTACTTTTGGTGTACTTTTTTGTACATCTATACGACTCGTGTGGACCAATTTTCATCTCCCTACTACAGAAATCCCCTATGAGAGCGGTTTTTCAAAGTTGCAAGGGGGCGCAATAGAGGCATCTTGCCCCGCCCATGGGCGACACCCCTATCATATGTAAGAGGTTGTCATTCTTGACCTGTGTAACAATTTTCATGATGATATGACAAAATAAAAGCCATCAAAAGGAAGAATGTAATTTCATGGCACACGATTGATATTGGACACGCGGCCACATGGACGCCATTACTCGTAGCTTCACGGTGATCATCATGTATGTTCACCAATTTGTTCTGCATGTTTTAGAAGTGGAATGAAGTTGATGGGTTAACTATGTGACATCAGTACCTGTTTAAGTATAAATAGGACAATTCCTGTTACCAACGGGGGGCACACTATGAGTTAGGTGGGAAGTTAATATATCGGGGTGTTCAAGGCGGAACCCTCATCATGTCCAGCAAGTTTGAAGATCTATGATGAAGTATGTGGGCGTGACAGCCGTTCGAGGTGAAACAGTGTGCTCTGAAACGCTCACCAAAGTTTGACAAACCCTAGCAGGCACACCTTTTGACCTACAGAAATTCTTTTAACTTTTGATCAGCTTGGGTGTCATGATGATGTGTACCAAGTCTGAAGACGATTGGATGAAATCCCAAGGACGAGTTCGTTCAAATGCAAGTCGTGGAAATGGCCAAATATTACCTCAAAATTGAAAATTCAAGTCAAAATGGCTGACTTCCTGCCGACATTTCACAACTTTTTTGTGCATCCCAGCATGGTAAGTATGTGTACCAAGTTTCGTGAGGCTATGACAAAAAGACAAAAAAAAAAAACATGGAAGGTCTTTTGAAAAATTGTAGGGGCGCCATTTCGCTGCAAGTATGTGCGCATCCTTCAAAATATCACATTTCGGATCCGGCGGAACGATTTCGCAAAGTTTGGTAAGTTTTTGAGCATGGGAAAGGGGTGAAATTGGGGCTTGAAAAGTATAAAGACTTCGACTGGACTGGGTTGCTTGACGTCCTCGCGTCAAGCAACCCAGTCCAGTCGAAGATTCAAGCTTCTCTACTATGGAAACCATCTGGACAACTGAGAGCCTTACAGAAATATAAAGAATAATCAAACAGCGCGATTTCAAGAGGGTCCTCGTCAGATGACTTTTAGTCGTCGCTCGGGCCCTAATTAAGACTAAAATCAAATGAAGTGGCTGAAAATTAAGCCATATTTTTAAGGAATAGAACAGTGTCTTTGTCATTCTGCATACAAGCACAATGAAATTAAAAGTGCAATCTTACATATAAATAAGCTACCAGCTCCATCAGTTTGTGTGCAAGATGAGAAATAAAATGAATAATGTGGAATATTGTTAGTGTGCACAATATACATATTGTGCAAGCTCAATGTGGCAATCAGCATATTGTAACTAATTTGCATATTTTACATTTATTGGAAATGTGGCATCAAATAACCCGTGTCCTTACTGTACAGTGATCACTTGTCTTCTGTGCTTCTCCACTTTTTTTTTTTCCTAAAGTCATCTCAATGAACATCCTGTGCCTCTTCCAATATGTAAATTACAGAGGCAGATTGAAAATGTCACATTAGTAATTGTGCCGCATTGCCACGATCACATGAGTTTCTGTTCAGACCATCAGGGTACACCTGATTTGGATCTGTCCAGGAAACTAACTCGAGAGAAACCTTCCGTCATAAATGGATGACCAAAAACAGCAAAGTTCAGAGTGTATAGCCGTTAAGTCACATTTTATTATTCATTCTCACATTAAATTAATAGTGCTGATGATCGCACAGATTATGTGAAGATTTTAAGATCCCTGAAATGATTATCAAACAGAACTTCATGTTGATCTGGACCAAATACACAATCTGCAATTTAGATTTTTTGACTTGGATTTATGTCAGCATTTAACATGCCAGCAATTTTGGCATATTGATTTTAATCAAGTTAAACAGATTTGATGAGTGTGAGGAAGTTGATAACTCATTTTAATATCACATTGTTGTTGATGATTTCATAGTTGAGGCATTAAAAAAAGTCTCAGCCAGTCACCTCATGCCCTTGAAATAAACGACTTTCAGGATGTCAGTTATTAAATATTTGATGACAGTCAGACCCAATGACTTAAACACATTTTAGTCTTTATGGCTCGACATGTTTTTTAGACTTAGAGGGTAAATTTGTTTCTAAATTTTAATTAGTAATTCACTGCTGCAGGATAATGATACAGGGTTCAGGCCGGCTCGAAAAACAAAACAAAAACAAACATCGCTGACGTATATGATCTCTATCAACTGATCGGTGATCAAGTCCAACATAATGAGCAGCGATGACGTCTCCCTCTTCTGATGTCACCATGTGACGTCACTGGGCCTTGTCCTCGTGCACCAGCAGGCCCTTGCTGATCAGTTCGGGTACCTCCACGGCCAGCCAAGGCGCGAGCCCGAGCGCCATTAGGTGCGCGAGCCCGAAGCGCGGCACGTTACGCGCCCAAAGTGGCGCAAAATGTTCCGTCAGGCAGATTTTCCCGCCGCGGTACATTTTGGCGGTTTGTCCGTCCAGCTGCGGCAACGCCACCTCAGGCGCGGTTTCCGGATACGTCACTGGAATGTCGAACTCCAACCGGAACTCGTAGCGCAGCAGCTCGTGGATGTACCAGCACGTGCCGCTCCAGCGCGTGCCGTCCGGGTTGGACTCCAGACGGAACCAGTCGTTGTCAGCTGCTTTGTTCTGCTCCACGAACCGGATCAGGGCCTGATACTCTTCCTTCAGCCTTTGTGGCCACAGCTCAGCGTTCCGCGGGCCCGCGTGCGTCTTCAGCCGCGGGATCTGCGACACCACCCGGCGCGTGGTTTCGTCCGCCATGACTGACAGAACCGGACCGAAACGGTTCTCTTCTTCTGCGCTCTGATTAGTGACGTGTCTTCTGGCTGGTCGCGCGTGACGCGTCAAAGGAGGCAGGCAATCGGCAGTGAGTTCCTCCATTTCATTGGCTGAGAGCGATTCCGACTGCGCGCTTCTTATTGGCTCACACAGATGGTTCCTCCTGCCTCCTCCTCTTGTGTGTTTCACCGCATAAAATTCTATCAAATAGTTTTTACCTCAAATGATAGTTTTTTTTTCACTGACACGCAAAGCAGAACAGCAAATAAATTAATAATTCATGCCCCACTTTCTGTGTGTGTGTGTGTGTGGGGGGGGGGTCAGTACAGCTGTGCTAGCGTTAAGCACACTCTCACGAGCGCCACTATCTTAGCTTATTGCAAGCTAAAAGTGGACGCTCTCTTGTTATGACCAAGCAACTATCCATCCATCCATCTATCTTCTACCGCTTAGTCCAATTAAGGGTCGCGGGGGGCAGGAGCCTATCCCAGCAGTCATAGAGTGCGAGGCGGGTACACCCAGGACAGGACGCTAGTCTGTCGCAGGCCACAAATAGATAAACAAACACAGACACACCCACACCTACGGACAATTTTAAAGATTCCAATCCACCTAACCCGCATGTCTTTGGATGTGGGAGGAAACCAGAGCACCCGGAGGAAACCCACGCAAACACGGGGAGAACATGCAAACAACAACTATCCAGTTTCTGGGTATTCTGTGCTAGTACGCGCCCCCGGCCGACGTGCTTGATAAATTCCTGCGCAAAAAGTAGTTCCCAGATAATTGTAATATATTCCTGTGAGATCATGAGTATATGTCATCTAAAGGCATTCTAAATTTTACCAGTAATGAAATTATAAATATAACTTAAGTTTTAAGAGTGGCCATAACAAATTAACTGATTCCATCTGCTCAAAGTGATATTAATAATCAATAAAATCACCTGGTGGAATCAGTGGCTGCAATGAAAACCTGCACTCTTGGCCCTATATATATATATATATATATATATATATATATTGTTATGTTTTATATGGAAATATAATGTAGTCAGTATTTGGTTTGTATATATAAATATTCATATATAGCCTAATCATATATTGTCTCTTCAAATGACTAAAATAGTTGACTTTACTGCCACTATCTGCTTCTCTATCATATATTAGTGTGTGTATTTATGTATAATGTATGGGTTTACAGTGTTTGCAAAATGCCTGTCTGCAGTCTAGGCTATATCAGAAGGTTCTATTACTGTTAATCCCACTATGAATATTAAAATACGACGAGCCATTTGTCCTGTATCATAGCTACATATGTGACGTTTGCAGAAAAAACTGTGTGAAAATCAAATTATTCTGAGAGTTAGAATGGATTAAATGCTCTGTGCCTGCCAAACAGCACTAAGTGGAGCGGGTTGGACGACTGGTCTAAGATGGCAGCACCCACGGCTCATCAGTGCTAATAGGCAGCAGCGGTTGATGCGGCGTCTACCCTTTATAATGTCTAAGGCACTCTAGCTAGTGTGTCCCTGCCTCTTTTTCCGCACGACCAGCTTCCTCCTTTTTTTCTTTTTTTATACAAATGAGAAAAATATTATGTGTGCAATAATCATGCTGTGTCATTAGCATCTTGATATGCCACACCTGTGGGGTGGGATGACATTGGCAAATGAGAATTAAGTGCTCACTAACAGATTTAGACAGATTTGTGAACAATATTTGAGAGAAATAGGTCTTTTGTGTATATAGAAAATGTTTTAAATCTTTGAGTTCAGCTCATGGAAATGGGAGCAAAAACAAAAGTGTTACGTTTCTATTTTTGTTCAGTGTATCTCCAATCTGTAGGTCCACCAAAGGACAACGTACAACAGAGTGTCATCAGCATAGCAATGAAAGGTAATCCCAAAACACTGCAATATGTGTGGAAAAAACAGAGGAGGGGGCTTGCCGTTTATGTGAATGAGAGATGGTGCAGCGCAGCTCATTCGTGTCAAAGACCAGATCTGCTCCTGTGACGTGGAGCTACTCGCGGTGAGCATGAGGCCGTACTATCTCCCAAGGGAGTTTGGAAGTGTGATTACGCTCTGCGCGTATATTCCTCCCTTTGCGGACACCGCCGCTGCCTGTGAGCGGATTCACAACACAGTCACGCGGCTGCAGACACAACACCCCCGCATGCTCCTCCTCATCACCGAGGACTTTAATCACGCCTCCCTCTCCACCCCCCTCCCCATGTTCACCCAGTACGTCACGTGTAAAACCAGGGACAATAGAATACTGGACCTCTTTTACACTAATGTGGAGGATGCTTACACCTCCACCCCCCTCCCCCCGCTGGGACGCTCTGATCACAATCTCGTCGATCTGCTCCCCCAATACACACCCAGGGTGAGAAGAGAGCCAGTGCAAAAAAGGTCAGTGAAACGCTGGACTGAAGAGGCCGCCGAAGGACTGTTTCAGAACTGTTTGTGACTTTTACTTTGGAGACAAAGCCTTCAACACACTAAAAACTATTCCATTTATTGATCCTTTTATTTCAACCAATAATTTGCATCATTTTTTGCTGAAATTAGAGCAACTTTAACTTTTGACCCCTGTACAAACTGAAATTGACCTTTGTCACCATTTTTGCTGTTTTGACCCCATAACTCCAGAACATTCCATCATAGATAGTCCAAACTATACCTTTTTGGAATTATGACCAGACAAATAATGTGATATAGTTTTCAACATGATTGGAGCATTCTTAAAGTTTGACCTCTGTGTAATTCTTCATTGACCCCTATCTGGCTACAGCTACCACCCTGGGATGGCTATCATACATTTTTGTTTAGGCCATGATACACTGAGGCTGGATTCTAAGTGTTGTTTTATTCCCCTTAAGGGGTACCGATTAGGTCAAAATTCATGACTGGCTCATGGACTATAAGACTTTTTTTTCCTTCATGGAGGTGTAGGCTCCTACAGCGCAGTGATGTGATCTGCCAATAAACACACTGAACCAGAAGAACAAATAACATTATGTTGACAGAAGCTGGGATGAGTTTCCAGGGTTACAGATGTGCAGACAGTGGTGACATGGTGAGGGACGGAAGTGGATTTACCCATTTATTTTTCTTTGAAGGCTGTGGTGGTGGACAAGTGGTTAGTGTCAGGAAGGGCATCTGGTGTACAACTTGTGCCAAATCAATGTGCAGATCCAAATTGGAACTCAATTAATCCCTTGTTTTTTTAAAAAACAAGGCAGCAGCCAATGGGAATTACTATTTATTTTTCTTTGAAGACTACTTTAAGTTGACAATTGCAGCCAGTCTGCTCTCTGTCAGCCTGATCCCATCAGATCTCAGAAGCTAAGCATTGTGAGAGACCTCTTCAGAAGACTACGGGCTGTGTGTTTCTCCGGGTAAAACTGGGGTTGTGTCAGGAAGGGCATCCGGTGTAAAACTTGTGTCAAATTCCGATGCGCATCTGGATTTGCTGTGGCGACCCTGAACAAAACTGGAACAGCCGAAACAAGAGCCAGCAGGAGGCGGTAAAGCAACACCAAGTATGCTAATTGCCGTTAAACTCCAAAGAAGAAGCAGTAGCTGACGAAGAAGAATTTGTGGCGTGGCATCTTTACCTATTTTATTATTTTGTGGCGCAGTCGAATATTTAGCACAATTTTCTCATTATTATTAAAAAATAACCTGACAGCTTTGATATCAAAACGCGAGAAGCAGCTCGTGGAGGTAGTAATGGCGGCCGAGCGGCGCGAGGACAAAGGTACGGTACGGTACGAAGTGTTAGCTTAGCTGTTAGCTTTGTTACTGCGTCATTAATATAAAGAAAAACAATATGTTAGTGAAAAATATCCCACGAAAATGACAGCTTAATCGTATTATTGATGAAATTTCATCAATGGAATATATTAGTATAATGATCATGACTGGTTTAATGATCCAGAGAGAATGTCAACACTTGATTTCAGGTAACGTCAATAGAGTGGCTATGACGATGTACACTTAAAGTGTAGGCGACACCAAAAAAATGTGCACAAATAATCACTAAAAATGATGACATGTTGATATTTTAAAAATCCTGAACAGTTAAAGTCGATGATCAGTGCGCAGGTGAAGGATAAACAACAGCTGTCTGAAGCCTGCGCTCTATTTTATATTGTTGCTACATCATCACAAGAACGGGACCTGCTGATTGAAGCCCAAATCAATTGTAAACACGACGGATGTCGAGCTGTTTACGGACGTTTTTTTTTTTTTTTCCCGAGTAACAAAGGAAGAGCATGCAAACGCTACACAGAAAGGCCCCAAGTGGGAATCGAACCCACGACCTTATTGCTGTGAATCAGCAGTGCTAATCAGTAATCCACCGTTCTCCCAGACATCAAATACTGTAGTGAATAGATAGATATCCGATGACGTCACAGATTTCCCACAATTCAGCAGTCCACCATGTTATGAGTCAACTTTCTTTGTCTCTGATCTATTATATAGAGATCGTTGACATTGCCACGATAATGTTGACATCAAAGCCGGATAAAAATAGCAAGAAGGAAAAACCAATAAATTGTGACACATTGAATCCAATTTGCAAAGCGAGGTATTTACAGAAAATTGCTGAAATTGACAATAAGGACTTGTACATGATCAGAAAAGAAGAACGGTGCTCAAACGAGGAAGCGCTCCCAGCCATTCCCAGCTCTTGTCAACTATTTGTTATACGGTGTGAGTGCGTACACGTTAGAGGAAATGAAAGCCTACAATTGTGTACGTGCAGACGAGGATGATTCGGGCTGCTGCCGGCCGAACAATCACACCGGGATTTACGCTGCGCCCACAGTTGTTGCACTGATCCGCAGCAGCAGCAGCGCTGGCATTTTTATTATTACTGAGCCAATATCACCCAAGCGCTTTGAATAATTCACCAACATCTGTGTGCTAAAAGTCATGCTGAAACGATGTGGTGTTGTGCAGCCTGCGCATCTCCACGTTACGCATCGCCAGTCAGTACAGGATGGCTCAAACCATCTTCCTCGGTCCTGTGCGCACTGGTCGCGAAAAGTCCTGGCGCTGTCGAGAAGGCTTGCAACAAAATAAATGTCACAATTTTCATGCGCTCTCAGCGATAAAACACCAGAACAGAACCCGGTGTGCATTCACGGGAAGCCTACTTTTTAGACCTCCGTGTGTCGCCTGCCTGATGGTCACAAAAAAAAAACACCTTTGGGCAATGACCTCAGATCAGATGACACCACCCGCTGAATTTAAGCATCATATTAAAATTAATTTGTCAATTAAATACAGCATTAATTTTTTCAGATATGAACATGTGTTTGTTCATGTTTAAAAAACAAAACAAAACAAAAAATCAAAATGCAAACCTGGAAGTGTAAAACCAAATTAAAAACAAAAAGAAAATACTCACCTTTCTATCAATTCACTTTTCTTGCTGGATGATTTAAAGTCCCTGTACTTGAATCACCTTTTCAGTTGGTCATTTGAATGTTTCTCAATTGAGAAAAAAATAAATTTAGCCCCTGGAACATAGTGTTTGTTCAGCAACACTATGGTGTGGCCACGTGTACACTCAGCACAGGTTGAATATTTGTCTGCAAGTTATGGTGGCGGAGATTGATGATGTATGTGGTAACAATGCTGTTAGGGTTCAGCTTGTCAGAATGATGTAGCTAGATATCTCAAACTTTAATCTTCTGTGTCAGTGCCTTTAGTGGCCACTGAAATCACCTATGACCAGGGGCCTCATGTACAAAACATGTACACACAAAAACATGGCATACGTTTGTCTCCACATCCACATTCAGGTGTATCAAAAATGAAATGACCATGGAAATGTGCAGTGCGTGATGAGTAAATAGTTTATTTGTGTAAGTGTTCCGAATGACAACCAGCGCAGGCACATTTGGACATGTGCGCATTCAAATATGTATCATGTTGTTGTTATTAGTTTTTTGTTTGTTTCTTGATCGTGAAACTAGAGCTTCTTAACAGGCCCCCTGTCTTCAGTATCTGTCAATAAATGCGTGTGTAAAATTGTGAATTGTCACTGTTGGCTGTGGCGCACCTCACATTTTTTACTTAAGTGTGTGTGCGCTGCACTGAGCCCACAGTGTTGCGGCTTCACACCCACACACACACACACGCTCCTACTAACTCTTAACGTTTCATGTTTATTTAATTTGACAGAGAACCAAATAAACTTTCTCTGCTGTCGTCATGTCATTTCCAGTCATCTGTAATTCACACTCAGTATAATTTCTGTTCTGTGTTCATGTTGACTGATCTGATGGAGGGGAAGTCACAACTCGCAGGGCCTAGTTACATGGATTAGCATATTTAAATTGGGGCATGGAAAGGGGGGAGCATGGTACATGTGCGCTCAATTCCACGTTCAGTGGGATGTACAAACGGAACATGCTTGGATCCATGCATCCACACACTTTGAGGCATCTGAATCTTTTTGTGCTTACGCCAGTTTGTGGGATTTGGTGTATGCCATGTTTCAGTAGGAAATCCACTGAAGTCTTTTTACATGAGGCCCCAGAGCACTGAGACTTTTGAAGCAATGGTCACTTGTGGTTAAAGCAGTGGCCTTGTGACTAGAAGATCCTCTGTTCAAATTCCCATCAGCTCAGAAAATCACTGTGGGCCCTTAAGCCTGGTTCACACGACAGGATTTTAAAATTATCTTTAGGTTTCCAAAACCTGAGAGACCACACACGTGAAGATAAAAATTATGGATCTAACAGGTTTGGTCGTACAATGTGTGGTGTTCAGCCACACGGTAAGGACAACACCACCACACATGAACAGTTTTCACACACGAACATTTACAGCTCAGACAGGAAATCTTGCAAAATCTCTCGAGATTAAACGTGACTTCAGAGTAAACAAACGGAGGTACTTTGTGGACTATTTAAACAGAGGGGAAAAAACTAAAGAAAAAGAAAAGGCGTTCTTTAAAGGAGTGGAGACAGCGCGACCACCGGACTTTCTGGTAAGTCAGAACAGCTGTTTTGATTTTATTTTCTGCTCCGTGCGTCCGTCACCTCGCTTTCTGATTGGCTGAACGTCACATTCAGCAGGCTGCGTGCTCGTTTGTTGTCGGGGGACACAACACACGCTGCAATATTGGGGCAAAAAAATCCAACATGTTGAATATCCCAGATTTGCGATCGGAGCGCTCCTGACGCCCTTCCGAGCAGATCAGAGCGCTCTTAACACACCACACACAGCAGGAATATCTGATAAGATTATCTTTAGGCTCATCACGCTTGTCGGGGTGTCCTTAAGATTGTCGGAAGGGGAAGATCGGGTCCGATATCGGCCTAATTATCCTGCCGTGTGAACCCGGCCTTAGGCAAGGATCTTAATACCCAAATTGCTCCCAGTGTGCACTTGAGCTTCTTGCACGGCAGCACCCTGACGTGTGTGTGTGTGTGTGTGTGTGTGTGTGTGTGTGTGTGTGTGTGTGTGTGTGTGTGTGTGTGTGGCATTATTGTAAAGTGCTTTGAGCTTCTGATTCAGATGGAAAAGTGCTATAAGGGTGATTCTTTGACTACGGGCACTTATGTCCTTTGATCATATTGTATGAAAAACAGAAAAAAGGGGAAATTTCACACTTTTATATTTATCTTTACAATGAAAGTGTGTTAAGAAATTTGTTCTAGTAGTCTATGATGACTTTTTCACCTTTTTTCAGCATCATTATATGCAAATATTGCCGTTTTGTGCTTGTCCCAAAGATTGTTTGGGTAGTTTCTATGGAGATAAACAGTGACATCAGAGCACATGTATATAGCGCCAAATCACAACAAACAGTTGCCCCAAGGCGCTTTATATTGTAAGGCAATGGTGTGGTGGAAATTACATTTACAAGGCCAATAGTGCCCGTAGTTAAAGAATCACCCATAAATGCTGCCCAGTTATCATTCCATTTATCAATGGCCCTGTTTACATGCACATAAAAATGCGGTTCCTATCTCATTATTGGCCGTTATTAAGTGTTCATGTAAGCAGCAAAATCCGATACGCTTTATTCGATAACGACCGTTAATCTGATTATGAGAAATCGGATTAACACACTGGGATTTCTCCCTAATGCTCTGATTTCTTTGGTACATTAATTCGGTATACCATTAATCTGATTTATTTTGTTGTTTTACATCTGTGCATGTGTAAAATCAGTTGTCACTCACATTTACAGAGGTTCAGCGGGACAACCTGCTGCTCTGAAGAGCAAATTTCTTGATCTGTGCGGTTTTAAGACAAATATATTAATCTTGTTTTAACCGTGACAGTATTTTCAAAATGTTATATTTCTTTTTCTGTAACAAAATTTGATCTACTGTAGTAATCCCTTGCATTTTTGTAGAGCCTATAAGTAACAAGGTGGTTGTACAGTTACAATACAGGTATGTCGCTTTTGCATACTTTGCATGGTACAAGTCTGACATGTGACGTCATAGCAGTGGCTCGATAACATTAAACCGATCGTTACACACTGATTATCAAATTTGACCTTACCGCATGCATATCAGTGAAAGTGAAAACGGCGCAGTCTGATAATCTGACTCAGAAGGAACCAGTCCACCACAGCAACTGCCACTCTGAGTATGCTCACCAGATCAAAAACAGGTGTATTCACCCACTGAAGTCTGGTTGCTTATAGGTCTGCACACCTTAGATGGTACAGCCCCAGCAGCAAAAACAGGTGATGAAACTCCTCCACCGCCTGTCAGACAGCATTTTTTTAGGGGAGATGATGGTCTAGTGGTTAAGCATTGGGTTTCAGACCAGAGGATCCTTGGTTCAAATCCCAGCCTGACCAGAAAATCACTAAGGGCTGTTGGGCAAGGTCCTTAATCCCCTGGTTGTTCCCGGTGTGTAGTGGGCGCCTTGCATTGCAGCAGCAGCCTCACATCGGGGTGAATGTGAGGCATTTGATGTGTAAAGCACTTTGAGCATCTGTTGCAGATGGAAAAGCGCTATATAAATTCAGCCTATTTACCATTTTCAGGGGTGTGTTTTTAAACTTGGCTATCATCCCATTGTTGAACTGCATGTTTGAATGGCATACTCAAAGGACATTTTTCTTTCTCTTCAGGTACACTGAAAGTGGCTTTTGCAATGTTATGGCATTTCACATTGTCTTTCAGAGGGAGAGCTTAATGTTCTAGAAGACATTCTGACTGAAGCACCAGATCAGGATGATGAACTCTACAACCCAGAGAGTGAGCGAGATGCGTCGGATAAGAAAGGTAAAACAGTTTCTTACGTTATCATATAGTACTCCGTGGGCCAGGTAGGCCATCCACGCACCCCCCCCCCCCCCCCCCCACACACACACACACACTACTCTCCGCCATTGGGTTCAACTACTTCTTTGGACCTTCTTGAACACCAAAATCAGGTGCCACCCTCGTCAAACTTATTTGGTCCTTCCCGTGGCAGCCATTTTCAAAATGGCCGCTACAAACTTGACTAAAGCCCAAAAACATTTCTGGACCTATTCTTTTTTTTTTTTTACTGTTAATGACTTTTAAATCCATATTGGAGTGTAAGAGGGGTATTTTGGGGTTTGCTGGAAAAATGTGGTGTTTGGTGGCCATATTGGATTTCAAAATGGCTGCCCAAAAATTAAAAAATGCTCTATTTTGAGTATTAAGGCACATAGAGACATGATCTTGGTGTCTAAACATAGGTTTTCAGACCCAAGGAATCCATTGGTACCAACTAAAATGGTCTGCTGTCAGTGGCCATCTTGCATTTTCAAGATGGCTGCCTGTTAATTACATTTCATGGCAATCAGTCTGTGGGTAGGACTTATGCCCTTTTTTAACACAGTGATGAGAGAGTTTGAGTGGAGAGCGAGGAACTAACAGCCTGCAGCCAGACAGTTTTTTTTTTTTTTTTTTCACGTGCGCGCGAACGAATCGTCACAGCAACTCGCTCCGTGTGTGAGAATCATAAAACGCAGGGAAGACGAAGACAACACACTGGAAAATGTTTTTTTTCTCCCTTATTTATTCCTTTATTGGTTCATTCTACTGGTGCTTATAGTTGATAAAACTTGGATAAAGTTACTTGCACCAGTGCTAGTGAAGTATAAAATTACGTGCACAAACTAGCGCATGCACGTACTATTTCGAGCCCTGAGGTACTTGCCATACCCCCTCCACTGCCACCACACACACACACGCACACAAAAACTTGTCCATTGCGTGGACAAATGTGAGGTGGTCAGAAATGCAAAAGCTGAAGTTAAGTGATGTGCTCACTATTTATGTAATCCTACCACAGTCCTGCAAAGCTTGATCAGTGATGTAAACAATCCATGTGTTAATTTTAGAATAGAATAGAATAGTCTTTATTGTCAATTGGGGGAGTTACAACAAAATTTCAGAGCTTCTGTACACCACAAAAAAAGACATCTTATACACCACAAAAAATTGTTTAATTATGACATGTACTGTATACTAATGTATATAATGTACTGTAAGCTATGGAGGGATGTGTGTATGTATAGTGCCAAAAAATGGAGCTCTGTGTGTGTGTGTGTGTGTGTGTGTGTGTGTGTGTGTGTGTGTGTACACAAGGTCCGTTAGAAAAGTATCCGACCTCTTTATTTTTTGCAAAATGATGGATTTGAATCACGTGTGCTTGCATGAGCCAACCTTGAACCTTTGTGCGCATGCATGAATTTTTTCACGCCTGTCGATTGCGTCATTTGCTGGTAAGCAACCTTTGTGTGAGGACGGGTGTAGTCTCTCGTCGGATTTTCATTGCAAGGAAAATGGCGGACCGACTGGAGCAGCGCGACTGCATCAAATTTTGCCAGAAACTGGGCGACAGCCAGGTGGAAACCATTCGGAAGATTCAGACGGCTTTTGGTGACGATTCTATGGGCATCACACAGATTAAGGAGTGGTACAACTGGTTTAAAGACGTCCGCACAATGGTGGAGAGCGAGCCACGCTCCGGTCGGCCATCAACATGCCAAAATGACCAGATTATTCCAAATGGCGCTTTTCTACTTCACAAAAGTAGCACTACTCTGCACTACTCGGCTCAACTCTACTCGTTTTTTTTTGCTTTTCCTCTAGGGTTAGTACCTGGTACTGGGTGCTTTTTTTAGTACCCGCTCAGGAGCGGTTCCAAGCGAGCCGAGCCGATACTAAAATGTGACGTCAACAGGCTGCCGGCCACTGATTGGTCAGAGAATGTCGTCACTGGACGAGTCATGAGCGCGCCGTCCGAGGCGAAAATCAAAACCCGCCATTTTTAAATAGTTACAGTGGCGTTACAGCGACCGTCGTTTTCTTTCCTTTCACGGCGAGTTTTTTGTT
Organism: Thalassophryne amazonica; assembly: GCF_902500255.1. NCBI lineage: Eukaryota > Metazoa > Chordata > Actinopteri > Batrachoidiformes > Batrachoididae > Thalassophryne > Thalassophryne amazonica. Next base: position 39,298,595 of record NC_047119.1, on the reverse strand, counting down.
GTTTTTTGCTCGCACAAAACCACACCGTGGTCTGTGGATGAGTTGCAGACGTTTGTGTTTGGAGGCAGAGGAGAGAATACAGAGAGGTGGATGAAGCGATGCGAAATGAGAAAATCTCCCAGTCTTTGGCCGCGCCCGGCTCCCCGGACATTACAGCAATGCAGAGAACAGCTGAAAAAGCTTAAAAGTGATTACAGGACCACAACGACCGGAGTAGGTCAGACCGCAAGGGCTGGAAACTGTTCGACCGCAGGAACGCTGTTTACGGACACCTAACGGCGAACAACGGGAGGCAGGATGACCGCGAATCAGCTTTGTTGGAAGTGATGGATGGTAAGTGTTTTTGTGACTGTAGTCTGCTTGAAAGCACCATTTAACGTTACTTATCCCATTGGTGGGAAGCACACTTTAACAAATGAAGATTGTGAGTCTAAACTTGTGTTAAAGTAACATCGTTGTCTCATGTATGCGGACACAGCGAGCTAGCTGATTGCTAACTAGCGAGCTAGCTAACTCCGTGCTCTGCTTTAAAGTATTAACGTCTGACAGAAAAACACCTAGTCAGCATGACAACAAACGTGTACATTTGACTCATTTAGTGCCATTACTGTGATGTTTTTTTTTTTTTTTGACATGTCGCCATTTTGTGTTTTTGTTTAAGAATCCAGTTCCATAAGCGAGGAGAGTTCGAACACCAGTTTCAACATCTGTATCAACGTCCAGCACCACACAGCAACGTGTCATCACTGGTAAGAATAATGATGTCTCACATCACGTAACTTCCCCAAATCCGATATATATAGGGTGAGGCTCCCCCCCCCTTCACAAAAAACAAAAACCCAGAACCCATAAATATTGTAATAAATCCCACAAAGAAACTTTGCTGGACCTTCCCAAAGTTTCAGTTATCTTGGTCGCTTTGCATAAAAGTCATGTTCTTTCAAAATGATGCTCCAAATGGTCTGATTTGTTGGAGGATAATTTTGAAAGAACATAATTTTTATGCAAAGTGACCAAGATAACTGAAACTCTGGGGAATGATCATACAGAGACTGGAGGTTTTTTTTTTTTTTAACTTGCTTTCCCATTTCTACCTTCATTATTGTCCAGGCTAGAGAAAAAGGAGCCTGTTCCAGCAAGCGAATCTGTCCATCTTGAGTGATGTTGAGGCTGAAGCTGAACTGGGCCCAGTGTGATTGACACGTCAGACTGATCCTTGAGGGAGCATTTAATCAGGCATATCTTGGCGTGCTGGGCAACCTTGTGCATGCGATGCGTGACCGGGGCATGTGACCTGCGCCCCCACCCCAGACTACAGACATATGAAACTTTTGTATAGTTTGTGTTGCTTTTTTTTTTTTTTTGTATTTGCTCTTTTTTTGTTGCAGTAAACAAATTGACTCATGTGACTGTATCAGAATTTGTCATTTCAGGCTGAGTCAACAGTAAAAAACATTTTGTCATTGATGTTTTGGTGCATTGAAGGTTCTTTTCTAAGAATTTTTAATTTGGGTTTTTGCCGCTCCAGAAGACACTGCACATTACACCTGGCTGAATCTTTACACAGATGCTGGAATAAGCATGTCTAAAGTGAGATTTTACTAAATGGTATTTAACATAAACAAAAAGGTTTAGTCACTTCAGTGATAGCACCATTACATCAAGGAATTTTGAACAACCAGTTTTACTGTCTGTTTACTTGAATTTACATTTATGACCCCATTAAATGTAAAACTTATTTTACTACTGGATTATGCTTAAACAGCTTTTCAAACTGTTAGCCTTTAAATCAGTAAACCTTGGTAACTTTTACAAATCAAACTGTTACACAAAAGTGGAGACATTTTAGCAAAAAGTACAAAAATTTATTCAAAATTCATAGTGAAACATAACATGTATAACATGATGATGATGACAAAGGTGTCCCATTCCATGGCATGAACCTTTGCAGCGGTGACTCTGAGAAAACCATCTGAAACACACACACAGCATACATATTTTAATTAGTGGTGTCAGGTTATTAAAAAAATAATGTAATTGATTACAGGGTTTGTGATTAGTTAAACTAAATCATTTAATTGCAGGTATATAAAAAAAAAAAAACCTCAGATCTGTGTGTGCTTGGGGCATTTAATAATCAGGTAAAAAAGGATCAGGGTTATTTTTGTTACATATCAAGGAGGTATTAAACAAGCTGTAAATTGATCTTAAATTGGGAGAACTAAGTGTAATTTGAATGGGTTAAATGCCGACAAATTTCATTGTATATGTACAATGACAATAAAAGGCTATATTATAAAGAATGTCTATAAAAACAGAATTGTGGGAGTTTGGAAGCTGATTCTTTCTGCACAATATGACTCCTTAATAATTATCTTACTAGATTTCATATTTTAAATTTGTCCATTGAACATTAAAATCTGGATGAAAAACAAACGTTTTTAATGTGTTTTAAGCCTGTTCGAGTTCAGTGACGACGTTAACGGTCATTAAAACCGAATCAACATTTTGTGCGTGAACGTCAGTAAACGCACAAACTCCCACATTTGAGATTTAGCAATAAGTTATCAAAGCAAGTTACTTTGGTAAAAAAAAAAGTATTGACATTTGACATTAACACGTTTATTGCTCTCAGAAACGCGTCTTTATTTACAGACCAAGTCACTGATGTCAAAACAAAACGGAGCAAAGTGTGACTGAAGGCCTGATAGGTATTGTAATTAATCTAAACTAATGCTTTATTTTGACAGCCACAATTTTAATAGTTAATAGCTACAGCCTGCAGTTATTACTTATTTACAAAGCTACTTAGGAAGCCAACGATTAGCTTACCGTCATGCTTTGTCTCTTCGTCTCTCCCAGCTTGTATCTTCTCGTCTTCATATTGTTGTATGAATTCCCAAAGTCTTATGTACATCTCAAGCATGTTTTGTCTCGCCGCCAACAACTTTCTCTTAAAAACTCAGAGCAGTAAACACACGGAATCCGCCATTGTTTATGTTGTGTCGCGTATAAAATGACGTCACTGCAGTTTGCTCTGCTGACCCTGCACATGTTGAAGAGGTACTATTTGCAGTACAACCCCTGGCAAAAATTATGGAATCACCGGCCTCAGAGGATGTTCATTCAGTTGTTTAATTTTGTAGAAAAAAAGCAGATTACAGACATGACACAAAACTAGTCATTTCAAATGGTAACTTTCTGGCTTTAAGAAATACTATAAGAAATCAAGAAAAAAAGATTGTGGCAGTCAGTAACGGTTACTTTTTTAGACCAAGCAGAGGAAAAAAATATGGAATCACTCAATTCTGAGGAAAAATTATGGAATCACCCTGTAAATTTTCATCCCCCAAATTAACACCTGCATCAAATCAGATCTGCTCATTGACATTGACCCTATGCCATGGCATTGACCCTATGTGTCTTTTTGCAAGGAATGTTTTTGCAGTTTTTTGCTCTATGGTAAGATGCATTATCATCTTGAAAAATGATTTCATCATCCCCAAACATCCTTTCAATTGTCCAAAATATCAACATAAACTTGTGCATTTATTGATGATGTGATGACAGCTATCTCCCCAGTGCCTTTACCTGACATGCAGCCCCATATCATCAATGACTGTGGAAATTTACATGTTCTCTTCAGGCAGTCATCTTTATAAATCTCATTGGAAAGGCACCAAACAAAAGTTCCAGCATCATCACCTTGCCCAATGCAGATTTGAGATTCATCACTGAATATGACTTTCATCCAGTCATCCACAGTCCACAATTGCTTTTCCTTAGCCCATTGTAACCTTGTTTTTTTCTGTTTAGGTGTTAATGATGCCTTTCGTTTAGCTTTTCTGTATGTAAATCCCATTTCCTTTAGGCGGTTTCTTACAGTTCGGTCACAGACGTTGACTCCAGTTTCCTCCCATTCGTTCCTCATTTGTTTTGTTGTACATTTTTCGATTTTTGAGACATATTGCTTTAAGTTTTCTGTCTTGACGCTTTGATGTCTTCCTTGGTCTACCAGTATGTTTGCCTTTAACAACCTTCCCATGTTGTTTGTATTTGGTCCAGAGTTTAGACACAGCTGACTGTGAACAACCAACATCTTTTGCAACATTGCGTGATGATTTACTCTCTTTTAAGAGTTTGATAATCCTCTCCTTTGTTTCAATTGACATCTCTCGTGTTGGAGCCATGATTCATGTCAGTCCACTTGGTGCAACAGCTCTCCAAGGTGTGATCACTCCTTTTTAGATGCAGACTAACGAGCAGATCTGATATGATGCAGGTGTTAGTTTTGGGGATGAAAATTTACAGGGTGATTCCATAATTTTTTCCTCAGAATTGAGTGATTCCATATTTTTTTCCTCTGCTTGGTCTAAAAAAGTAACCGTTACTGACTGCCACAATCTTTTTTTTCTTGATTTCTTATAGTGTTTCTTAAAGCCAGAAAGTTGCCATTTGAAATGACTTTAGTTTTGTGTCATGTCTGTGATCTGCTTTTTTTTCCTACAAAATTAAACAACTGAATGAACATCCTCCGAGGCCGGTGATTCCATAATTTTTGCCAGGGGTTGTAGAAAAGGACGCACCTGAAACCAAACCGAGTAGAGCCGAGTCGTGCTGGAGCTTTGTAGTAGAAAAGCGCCTAAAGGGAACCCTGTGGTGATGCGGGACCGTCGTGGGACTATCCGAGAAATTGCGGAAGAGGTGGACATCAGCACTTTTTCGGCACATTCTACTGTGACAGAAGATTTGGCCATGAAAAATTCACGCATGCGCACAAAGGTTCAAGGTTGGCTCATGCAAGCACACGTGATTCAAATCCATTAGGTTTTTGCAAAAAATAAAAAGGTTGGATACTTTTCTAACAGACCTCGTGTGTGTGTGTGTGTGTGTGTGTGTGTGTGTGTGTGTGTGTGTATATATATATATATATATATATACACACACACACACATATCCCCAATTCCAATGAAACTGGGACGTTGTGTAAAATATAAATAAAAACAGAATACAATGATTTGCAAATCCTCTTCAACCTATATTCAATTGAATACACCACAAAGACAAGATATTTAATGTTCAACGTGATAAACTTTATTGTTTTTGTGCAAATATTTGCTTGTTTTGAAATGGATGCCTGCAACAACGTTTCAAAAAAGTTGTGACAGTAGTATGTTTACTACTGTGTTGCATCACCTTTCCTTCTAACAACACTTAAGTGTTTGGGAACTAAGGACACTCATGATTGGATATAAAAGGAGCATCCCCAAAAGTCTCAGCCATTCACAAGCAAAGATGGGGCGAGGATCACCACTTTGTGAACAACTGCATGAAAAAATAGTCTAGCAGTTTAAGAACAGTGTTTCTCAGTGTTCATTTGCAAGGGATTTAGGGATTCCATCGTCTACAGTCCATAATAAGAAAATTCAGAGAATCCGGAGAACTTTCTACACATAAGCGGCAAGGCTGAAAACCAACATTGAATGCCCGTGACCTTTGATCCCTCAGCCGGCACTGCATTAAAAACTGACATCGTGTAAAGGATCTTACTGCGTGGGCTCAGGAACACTTGAGAAAACCATTCAGTTAACACAGTTTGTGGCTACAAGTTAAAACTGTTGCAAGTTAAAACTCTACCATGCAAAGCGATGGTAGCGCAATGGTACACTCTCAGCTACTGACAAGCAATGTTCCCTCTCATTTTTCATGTGCCTGGGCATACATACAAGCTCCCTGTATACATTGAGGACCACTGTGAGCAACATCAGATGTGCATGCTGTGGCCACACACCAGTATCGCACCTGTTCAAAGCCTGGGATCATGGCAAGTTACATGGCTTATTAAAAGAATCAAAGTACAGCAGCAATTTCCATTAGTTTATTTTAATATAAGTGATTTGGCCCACAACATGAAAAATATAAAAATCTTGTTCATGAGATGTGTAGTATGTTACATGAGAGAGTCCTGCTTTTGCCTAGGTGAGTGTCCAACTTTGGAAGAAATGAGACATATACACCTTTCAGACATTTTGTTCACATTAAAGCATTCACAGTTTTCACAATGAAGTGTGCTGTAGCTGGTGATACAGTGTAAATTTCTGTAACTCTGTAAAATATCTACACAGTGTTTTTATTAGTAATTCTACTACTGATAAATCATCTAGTAGTAACAGCATTTAATGATTATCTGTAAATAAAACATTCTAATAGATGTCACTAGAATATGCACAAATCTGACTTAAATTTTACCTTATTTTTCATGCCTGTCCTTCTCACTTCTCCAATGGTTGTACACTTTGTCCAGGTTGATGACTCAGTCTGCTTCTTGCTTTGACTTTATGCGCATCAGCTGGTCCAAATGTGCCACTTCAAGGCGATTTCTGGATGCTGTTTTGATATGATTTATTAAACCGAATCCTCTTTCACAGTCTGCACTGGAAGCCTGAAATGTAGCACCAATATCCACAAGCTGTGAGAGCTCCTTTAACTCCTCACATCTAAGTGTTGCAGCCACCATATCTGAGAATGTGCTGATTGAACCCTGCTTCAGTTTTTGCTTCATTATGTACTTGAATTCAATATAGTGACTGTTCATGGCCTCCATAGACTGTGAGTGGTGGAGAATGGCCTCATACTTCTTTGCCAGTAGTAGTAATGTCTGCTGATTCATAGTCAGAACTGATGTCTGACCTCAATGCTTCAGTGTCAAATGCAGACCACTCCTTTAATTAATCCTCTGGAAAACGAGCATCCATGTGATCACAGAGTTTACTAATAAAACGAGTAATCTCAGCAGTATTTCTGCCATCAGCTGATGAGGTCCCCATTGCCTCTTTGACACAGTCACTCCACTGTACATCCTTCTCCTTCAAGTATTGAGAACGCAACTTCTCAGTCTTTGCTCTAGCAAAGCATTGCCCTTCCATCACAGGTTACGTCTTTGTAAAGAGAGGCAGAGTTGTGCTAGCTCACACAAAACATCTCCCAGAGCAGTGGTAGTAACCTTGAACTTTGAAAACTCTATTTATAAACATTTTATGATTTCACAATACAAAGTAAACAGTACAAAACAAATCAAATCCACCCCACAACTAAGGTAAAACAGTACAGAAAAAAGAGAACGAAACAAAAATACAAATAGACAGTGACTCATACACAGTTTAGAAAGTCAAATCAAACTTTTCTTCTGCATATTTCAGAAAGGGTTGCCAAATATCCAAAAAAGTTGTGTTTTTGCCCTTGAGGGTATGTCTGACCTGTTCAATTCTCATGAAGTAAAAATGTCTTTAATCCATGACTGCGAGTGTGTTGGAGGTGTTACATTTTTCCAGTTTAGCAAAATCTGCCTGCGAGCAAGAAGTGTGAGTCTGGCGTTACGCCAGAAAGAGCCACTACTGGGCATGGGTCCAAAGGTAGCCTAAAAGTATCTTAAACACACCTGTCCAGAAAGGCATTAATTTTGAACAGCTCGAAAATAAATGAAAATAGGTACCACATGTTATTTTACAACGATCACAATTAGGGTCTTTGTGAGGAAATCTTTTCGATAGTCTATCCTTGGACCAATGAACCCGATGCACTATTTTACATTGCAAAAGGTTGTGTATCACTCAGCTTTTTGTAGCAGTACATTGCCGCTGGATCTCGGTTATCAGTGAATTCTCTTTTGCAGTATTCTTCAAGCACAGTGTAGTTCCTCAGAACAGCATTTACAGCTTGGTGCTGCAACAGCCATCACACTTCGTTCAGAGGCCTGAATGACAGTGTATCTTCATCAAGAATCTTTGCTAGGTCCTCCATTTTGCCCCTCTTCACAGTGGATCGAGAGAAAGTTGAATATACTGTTCTGAGAAGAGCTTCCACATCTCGCATCAAAGGCACATCTTTCCAGGCATCTTCAATACCCAAGTCCTCTCTATGGGCCACACAATGTTGCTTAGTTAGGTGTGGTATTTGTCGCATTAACAAAGCCACAAATCCGTTGTGTTTTCCTAGCATCACTGAGGCAGCATCGGAGGACAGCATCACCATTTTCTGCATGTCCAGTCCATGTTTGGAGTAAAACTGAGTTATTGCCTGCACAATATCCTGAGCAGTGCATGCTGTCAGCTGGATGATGTCACCAAACACAGTTGACATTATTTTCCTCCCTGTATTTAATATATATGACTAGCATTTTGTGTACTGTTATGTCTGTGCTCTCATCGACTATCAGGGTATACCAGGGCTTCCTGTTTGGAAAGACTTGGATGCACCTGTCCTTGGTGACATTTTCTACACAGCACCTGATGTAGAAGAGGACAGACTTGGTGTGTGTGTCCAGGTCCTGATCTTCAAAAATGCTCCACTCTGTGCAGGCAAAGCAGTCCTGCGGCTGGGCGAGGACATTTTCAGGCCAGGTTTGGGTGGCTAGTTTTGTTTGCCTCCTGAGGGGGGAGTAAGCTAGAAAGAGGAGCAGAGAAAGGTGGTCTGATTGTCCGGGGGGGGGGGGGGGGTCGCTCTGTAGGTATGCTTTCTGTTAGAATAAACATGATCAAGTGTGTTTTCTCTCCTCATTGCACACTTGATGTTCTGGTGGAGTTTTGGGAGAACAGTCTTGAGGCATGCTTTATTAAATTCCCCAGCAATGACATGCACAACATCTGGATGAGCCCTCTGTTGTTTAGACACCATGATCAGAAGCAGGCTGAGTGCCATGGTGTTAGCATTTGGGGGGTATGTACATAGCAGTCACAATTGCTTCCGTTAGCTCCCGTGGCAGGTAAAAGGGTTGGTACTGGACCGACATGGCCTCTAAGTCCAGTGAGCAGTGGGTGTCTGTTACTTTGCTGTTTGAGCACAAGTCCTCAAGCACATAGACACAGAGTCCCCCTCCTATGCTCTTATCAGAGGCTTTGGTCTGGTCGTAGTGGTGAATGGTGCAGCCTGCTAGCTCCTCTGTGGCGTCAAGGATATGTGAGCGCATCCAGGATTCGCTAACAATCAGCATACAACACTCACTGATGTGGCGGTTGTAAGCGATCTGTGCCTGCAGCTTATACATCTTGTTTGCAAGGGATCTGGCATTTGTGAGGAAAGTAGATGGTAGCGGAGGTCTGTGCTGTTGGTTCCTTGGCTGGGCTAACAGGCCCTCACGGCATCAGCACTTTTGCCTCCTCTCCCTGCGTCACCTCCGGCACTTGCAAGGCCCAATAACAAACCACGTGGTGCCCAGCGGTCTTGCTGTCTGTTTGAATGTTGTGTGCCTGTGAAAAGGCAGTAGTAATTTCCATTTTTGCCTGAAATCCATTGTTTATCAGGTCTGGGCGCCTATAGATGGAGTTGCTATAACATGTTTGTATCAAGAGAAGAAAACATAAATAAACTATAAAACACAAAAAGGTGCAAAATAGCAGGGAGCCTCGAGCTGCTGTGTCTGTATGAGCTGCCATCTTAAAGAAAAAAATTGGGACAACAGGTCTTTTCTTCCAGTCTATAGGGATGATGCCCTTGTCTCAAATTGAAACAAATTGTTTGCAATGCCAAGAGAACAGCATCTCCAGGTTTTCATGAGAGAAACTGTGCAGTCCTTTGCTGTACAGAGCATATAGAAAAAGATTGCACAGTCTGGCTGGGTGTTTAGAGTGATTTTTGTATGTGGCTGTTGTACCCACGGTGAACATTCCTGAACCCCGGCAGTCCTGATTTGTTTAGATAAATGTGTGGAAGGGGCTTAATAGACTAATATAATACTTCTTTCATTTATTTGTTTATTTTGTCTCAACTATTTTACCTGCAACAGGTACAAAAAGGAAGAGTGAACGCTCGGGGAGCCAGGACTTAAAGAGGCTTCGTCCATCCACAGGTCATGCATCTTCCAGGCCATCCTCCACCAGTAAGAGGGGACCTGGTCCAAGTACCTCCTCGTCCTCGTCCAAAAAACCTGTTACATCCAGCCCGCGAGGCCGCCATTCTTCCACCGCCACCAGCTACCGTCATGATTACTATGATGAAAGAAAGGGGCGAAGGGGTGCAAGAGAGGCACCAAGGAGTCGTGTTGGGGAAGATACTCGGCGTCGCCATGCCCACCGGAGCCTTGAAAGCCTTAACCAGGTACTGATTAAGTGGTAAATGGATTGCATTTATCTGGGCTCGACAGTAGTGCTTGTCCCTTCAACATTGACTAGTGAACTGGCCTCTCAGATATGTGCTCCATGTCTTGTCCGACGTGGCAAGTTCATTTTCAGCCACATTTAGAATGAAATCTTGTCAAATATAGACGTATTTCAGTGACATTCCAGAAGCGTTTTTCAGATTGACTGATTTAGGATGAATGAAACCAGATTTTCTAAATCCATGCATGCTTCCCCCTCACCTCGTCTCATGTGTGGTGTTGGAGTGAGCAGGCATATGAAGCTCAGCATTCAGCACAGAATACAAATGTTTCAAATGCGCGTTATCAAACTGCTTCACATTAAACACACTTCTATTTTAGTCACAGACATCATCAGTAGTGTGTTGGCTGTTTCAAAGGGCAGTGCTGATGCAAAAATAAGGCTGCGCCCCTGTAGTGAAAACTTAAAAAAAAAAAATTATATTTCATTCTCCTTTCCTTCACATATGCACCACAGGTGTTTCTTTTGGATGGCACATGATGGAAACCTCTTAACATGATGGTTTACAGATAAGTAAGCAACTTTATCCACGTGTGGGTTTTCTTCTTGCCCTGAGACTGTGACTGTCTGACATGGGTGTAGGCAGCAGGGCAAGGGGTGGGAACAGTCCCCCAACCCCCTTTAGAGAGTAAAGATACATTTTGCTCGTACTACTGCTACTACTGATGATGATGAAAAAGAAGAATACTATTTTTAACAATTTTTATCAGTATTATGCTGAGTGTTCTAGTGGAATTGAGGAACAACATCAAAATCAGCTTATTTTGAAAATAAGTAAATAAATAAAACTGAAAGGACTAGCTTTTATTAAAAGTGATTTGAACAGAGGATCCTCTGGTAACAAGACCACAGGGTCAATCACTTGACAATCATCTTCTGATGCTTGAAGTACTAATGCCAACCATGCAGGTCTGCTAACAGTTACAACTCTTCCTACTGCATATTGTCACATCCAGGCTGCTGTAGGGTCTTATTTTGATGGGATTTATAGTCTGATGTTCTTCCTGATGTGCTCTAACTGGTGCAGCCAGTGTTAAAAATGCATCCAATAAGTGTAAACCAGACTGGACACTAAGTAACAAATAATAAATGTGTACTTTGCAACATAGCTGCATCCTGCTGATTTCACATCTCCTTAAGTGGCACACACCAGTCACGGCAAATATAGTCCTGCTTTCTGACGGTGCTTTTGGGTTCACAGGGCTTCATTACCTTCGATATTTCAAAGTTCCACATGACACTCATTAAGTATCCAGTTGCCATCATCACTTTTGTGTTTTTCAATTGTTTCATTTATCCAGCTACAGCCAATTCGCCTGTAAGGATAGACATCGCTAATAGCTAGCTGTGTTAAGCTCTTCAAAGTCCCGTGTCCATACCACAGCTGTCATGTTGAGATCGCTAACCTGGCATTGCTTCCCTTCCAAGCCGCCATGGTTACACTTTTGCAAATTTTGATGAACTTAAAATTATTTCTCATAGACACATGTAAAAAAAATAAATAAATAAATAAATAAAAGATGGACATCAAGCATTGTGAACAGTGGGACCAGAAACCATTTTGGATATTTCCATAGTGGTGGAGGTGGTGAGAGGGATCCTCTGATTGTGGTGGCTTTCCTGATCACAGGACAGTTGTACAGTTCAGAGAGGGAATTTTGAGATTAACCAAAGTTTAAACCTGCATTACATTAGTCATGATTTTCATAATTATTGTATGGCCTTGCCTTACAATATGGAGCGCCTTGAGGCAACTGTTTGTTGTGATTTGGCGCTATATAAGAAAAAAGTTGATTGATTGATTGATTGATGAAAGTTCATTTGAAGAACTAATCAGGTTTCTGTTTGTCCACAGAAGCTTCGGCGAGATGAGCGACGGCAAAGCCTCTCTCCCAATGGTGAGGGTAATCAATCAGAGGACGACACAGGAGCAGACTACATCTCAGAACGGGCATCAGGAAGCTCTTCTCCTGCTGCCTCACGTGTAGATGAGGAGGAAGATGAAGAACAGGAGGAAGATGAGGAGGAGGAAGAGGAAGAGGAGGAGGGCATGGAGGAAGAAGATGAGGAGGAGGAAGGAGAGAAGGAAGAGGAAGATGAAGAGGAATATGAGCGACGTGGCAGTGGTGAAGGAAACGACTATGACACACGTAGTGAAGCTGGGGACTCACGCTCTGCATCTTCTGTCAGCTTCTCGGATAACGGTGATTCTGCACATACAGGCTCCGCCTCCGAAGGGTCAGGTAATCTGGGGGTACCGTTTGTAAATGTATTAAATTTTTCTCTTTTGAAACCATGCATTTCCCTAATACCATATTGGGGCCAATTAAGATGTTTATCTTGAAGTACCAGCTGGATCCGTGGACTTACATATATATAGCACGTAAGATACTTGCATATAGTATCAAGATGTTCACAACAATCTCAGTGAAACTCTGATGTCCACATCACTAAAATAATTCGCTGAGAATCCAAATCCCATTGGAAGCACAGACTGGCACTGATTCCACAGGACCATGTGCTCTAGACCTAGACTTCTAGGATTGGTTGAGTGAAGGATCGTCTCGACGAAACATGGAAACTACAGCTGGGAAGTTGTATTACCAGGACGTGGTCAGACGAAGTCTATGTCACATTCCGTAGCTGATTAATTCAAATGCAGATGTTGGCCATTAACGAGCACTTTTCATGTTCCTTATGTAAATCTGTAAACATTTACTCAAGTTATTTCTTCGGCCAGTAATGTTTTTTTTTTTTTCCTAAAGTACTTTTATCTCATGGCTTTGTTACAACCACTTTGCTCCAAAATCTGGGAGACTGTGTGATGCAGCAACAGGTACAGCGATGTGAGATGAAACAGAAAACCCACCTGTTTTGTACTATGGTAACAGTTTTTACTTCAAAATAAAATAAAAAAGTTACATGATGGGCCCTTGTTGCACCGCGAAAGAAAAAAACATTTTAATATGTCTTGTGGGGCATGTTGAATTGCACTGTGCACACAGTTCCTCCCGCTGAACTCAAAACACGACGTGCATTTGTTGTGTGCCATGTTTTTTGCAGTTTGAGTGTCAGAAAATCAGCAATGTAACAAAGTTTCACCATTATAGTTAAATATAATGGCTTTTGAATTCAGTTTATTAGTATTGGAACAGGTCTCTGCCTCAACTTTATCAATTCTGGGTCTGTTAGTTCCATTTATTCTTCCAAACATTTTTGATGAAATGAAGTAGTTGTTTCACTTCAACTGGCTAGGTTGCTGTTGCACCACCTCCCACAATGAGCACAGGAGACTAGAGGGGCAGAAGCAGCGTGACCTACTGAAATGTTGGCAACTTAAGGAAATAAATACTCATGTAAAAGGTGACATATCAGTGCCCACAAAATTATTGTGTTCATGTTTATATCTTGAACGATAAATCACACTTACACAGGTGGTGTTAGCTGGGTGGCTTGGGGTAGGGGGCGGTGTAGGAGTGGGAACAGCCCTCCTGGGTTTTTGAATTGAGAGTTGGTGAAAGAGAGCTCCATGGGTGTGGATATGGTTGAGCTGTTAAAGAATGTTTTGTAAGTTAATTCATTATGGATCATTACAAATAGTTTGCCATACAAAGTACCATATAGCCTCAAGGCTGCTTTCTGTGCCCTCTACTGTATGCCCTGTCCACCTATGACTGCTCTTCAACCCACTCAACCAACTGCGTTACAAAATATGCGGATGATACCACAGTGGTTGGACTTGTCTGCGACGGGGACGAGTCGGCATACAGGGCCAAGGTGGAGGAACTGGTGCTCAGAGAACAACCTGATCCTGAATGTTCATAAGACAAAATAACTCATCATGGACTTCAGGAAGAACAGACAGGGACCCCCCCCCCCCCCCCCCCCCCCCAAAAAAAAATGGACACCCACATCTCCACAGACCACACCTGGACCTCCAACATCAGGGTTCTGGTTAAGAAGGCTCAGTAGTGGCTACACTTCCTTTATTTCCTCAGGAAAAACAACCTGCACACAAAGTTGCTGCTGGTCTTCTATCACTCCTCAGTGGAGAGCATACTGACATACTGTCTGGGTGTGTGGTACGCAGGCTCCATAGCCGAGGATGGAAAGGCAGTGCAGAGGGTCATAAACACTGTCCCAAAGATCATCAGCTGCCCTCTGCTGAGCCTGGAAAACATCATCACATCCTGCTGCCTTAAGAAAACCAAGGCTATCACAGGAGACCCCTAACACCCTGTCTACCCCCTGTTTGACCAGTTGCCCTCTGGGAGATGCTACAGGTCAAAAAAGTCCCACCCCAACATGTTGACAGACAGCTTCTTCCCCCGGGCCATATGTACTGCAAACACCCATGGATTCACACACACACACGCACCCACTCACCCACCCCCACCAGTGTTCACAATCTCTGCCCTAAATGACACATTTTCAACTGTACTTTTGTCAGGAAAGTTTAATATATATGTATGTGTGTGTGTGTGTGTGGCTACAGGCCTTAAATATTGGTATGGATGTATATCAACAAATAAAATAAAGTTGACCACACAAAACATGAAATATGTTGGTTTCATACAGTCTGCAGTTACAGAAATAGAAGTCAAAGTAAATGTCAGGATCATTATGGGTCACCCACCACATTTTTCATGTCATCCAAACTTAGGGTTGTAAAAAACAAAACTAAAAACAGTTAAAGAATGCATCATTTAAGGTCTTAATTTTGTTTTTGTTTTTCACCTTGGAGGTGACATGCAGTGGAAAATGCTGTTTAATGGATTGACAGAAACACAAAACCACTGTTTTCTGCATTCTTTTAACAGGTTTGGACAAGAAGCGGGAGAAACTGTCATCATCTGTGAGAGCTGTTCGCAAAGGGATGGATAGTAAGTTAGCATTATTATTATTAGTGGTAGTAGTAGTAGTAGTAGTCTTTGTCCTACTAGTATTTTACTTCTTGCTTTTTTGCTATGACAAATGTGTTACCTAAAAAGACATGTTTTTAGAAAACAATTCCACAACAGCCTTACAAAATAATACATGTGGATATGAAATCAAACATTATTACAAAAACTAAAAAACAAACAAACAAAAAAATCTATATAGGGAGCCATACTTGTAGTAGTGGAGGCTTCAAGTCACAAATATGAAGTTTGCTTCAAACCAGGTTTAGTTATTTATATTATCCCACGTTGCCCCAGTGAGGGGCACAGAGAGATACAGAGATACTGTTCGTTCGTCCATCTGTGTGTGTGCACATCCAAGCCGCCAGAGTACCTGCAATAACTTTCTACAGGTTTGATTCAGAGACCCCAATTTTGCACTGTACGAGTTGCACTTTTTGATGATCTTTGAGTTTAATCATGGGTGGTCTCATTGATCTAATTTTTATGGTCATGGAGCAAAAACCTGAAAATTGCAATGCTGGTAATAACTTTGTGTAGGTTGGCAGCAGGGCCACCTAATTTGCGTATGGACGTTTTTGAGGTCTTGAATGAGTTCCATCATGAGTTACCTTGAACTGCTTTTCATTGCCACACAGCACAAAAATAGCTTGACTTTCTACAGGCTGATTGCAGGGCCTCCAAATGTGCACCATTTATGCATTGCATCGAGGTGTTGTTCTTGGAGGTTATTTCAACATGTTACCAGACTGCCATTTTGATCTTGTACTCCTTGATGAGCATTACCTTAGACGGTATCACAAAGCCAACTCACTGTCTTGGTAACATCCTTGACCTTATAGTCATGTTGCTGCTCCCCTCATTTGCCAAAACCCCATGCCTATGCTTTACGCAGACCACACATCCATTATAGATATCTATGGAGTACATATCTGAACCTTCTTCTGAAGAGGGACCTCTCAGTCAGTGAGCGATGGGAGGACATGAAGCCTTTGGCCAATAGTCAGTGAGCGATGGGAGGACATGAAGCCTTTTGGCCAATATCCCATTTTTCAGTCTGTTTGTTCTGAGTGGAATTGACATTTAATGTTTCTAGTTCCAGTTTCTACCTTTTTAAAATGATCATTTTAGAACTGGTTAGAACTTTAAGGAATGCCAATTCATAACATTCCACCTGAGGCTGTGCAACATAACAATATACATCTTTTGGACTTCATTAAAAAAAAGTCTTATTGACTATATTTTATTCTGTATTCTATCACTAATGCCCCATTTAAGATGTTTGGCTTTGCTGACTTTTTCAAATCGTGTACAGTTTTGTACTGGGAGCAGCTGGAAGTCCATTGAGCTCTAGAAACAATGAGTTTATCTCGGTTTTTATGACTTATTTCAGTCGTGTTAACCCCCAAAACGTGAAACAGCTGCAAATTGTAACTTATCCGCAAACCATTAATTGCAAAATGTTAATACTGAAAAAATTTCTACCGAAACATGGATGCAGGTCTCACAAAACATGAACGTAGGTCTTGCAAAACGTGAATACCATTCATGATGCATATTTTTGTCAGTTTAAGTAGTTTACGGATTTCAGTTTACGGCTCAATTACTTCAGGTAATCTTGATAGCAAAGCCCATCTCTGCAAAAATGTTATTTTGGGGGGGTGTCAATGCAGCCAGTGAGGTGGGGAGGTGATCCCCAAGTGGGCTCTTGCTTGTGGTGTCAAGTGCCCTGCCCCGCTGGGTGTGACCCACTCCAGGGACAGTGGCAGGTGGGAAGTTTGACTGAGGTGGTACACCTTTAACGCAGGTGTCAAACTCATGGAGGACAGAAGCCTCCCCTGGAGATGCCGGTAAAGTTAGAAAGATATTCACAAATTCAGATTTCATGGCTCAATAAATCTTAAGAGAAACGTAGAAAAACAAATAACGCTAATTTCAAACCTAAGGAAGGGAGATGAGCTAGAACCTTATTTTTATCCATATGAACCATCCTCTGAGCTGAAAAAATAACATTGATCTGAATGAGCAGGCGGGTGAAAAATGGAAGGGTAGGGACCGTCTATAAAGTGCAAAAACAATAAGAGACACCAGAAAAATATTTAATAAATTCATTGGTATAAGGTGTGGTGTGACCAAATTCACTGAATACATCAGTGGTCTCCTGTTGGTTATACTACAGCACTCAGTTTGGAAAAATGCCTTTTTAAAAAATTTAAGGGAAATTTTCATTGTTTAAATTTTCAGTAGTGTCATTGTTTATAAGGTGTGGTGTCACCAAATTGACTGCACACATCAGTGGTCTCCTGCTGGTTATACTACAGCACTCACGATTGCAATTCACGATTTGCAACTGATTCACATTTTGGGGGTTAAGTCTTCTCCCAGCACCTCTGCAGGTATGCATGTAAAGAAGAATATCTTAGACATTAGATTGATTTTAGGGCGACGTGCAGCTTCAAAAGAATTTATCGTTGTTAATAAATGATTGAAAATAGTTAAGAGTTATTAAACTGAGAATTTTTGATGCACTTGAATCTTAGGACTGACTGTGTTCAGTGTGTTTTTGAGTGTTTCTGACTTTTTCACAATTATTCAATGTTTTCAAACGCAAATTTCTGAATGGGTCAATATTAATGAACTAAAGTGCACTGATGTCAGATTTATTTGATTAGTTTCTGAGATTATTAAAGTTGCCAATGAATCTCTTGTTTTAGTTTGGGCCACACAAGACCTCATGCCATTTGAAATGCTGTCTTGTGGAGTATATACTCCCTATTTTCATATGTGCTGCTTCTGAGCAGTATGTCGGACAAAGAGGCAGCAGTTCACAGTGCACCAAATGCTCAGTTTGTGTGCACAAGATACAATTTGATTAATTAGTGTGATTCGTTTGTGTACTGTGCTGAGCATTTGTTTAATGTATAAATTTCTGAGGTTTACAGAACAGCATTTGTGAACTTAAATTTTCATTTTTATGCACTTGGAGGGCCAAACTTTGGGAGTTCACCCATAATTCATAGTGTGTTTTGTGATTTATATGCATAAAATTCTAATTCAGAGTTTCATTTTGAAGTGTAATTTTCATAATTTTTTTCAGATCCAATCAGTAAGCTACGCTACATCTTGCGAGATGCACGCTTCTTCCTTATAAAGAGCAACAACCATGAAAATGTGTCACTTGCTAAAGCTAAGGTAGGCTAATGTTTGCCTTTGTGCTCTGTATTTTCTTTTCATTAAATATGAAAACCGTATCCAATTCTTTGTAGTCAGTGACTTGGGCTAATTTACTCATGCATAAAGGTGCAATACCGACACTTAAAATACCAAATGCAAATTGCAAGTGTAAATGCGTAAAACCACACTGGACAGGAATAATAATAGTTGCATGCTGTTGTAATGTAAGAATTGCAAAAAATGCGTACTCAAAGTTTGTATTATGATAGGAATGAATAATAGGGATGTGAATCGTTCAACAACTCACGATTCGATTCCGATTCTTGGGGTGACGATTCGATTCAATCGATTTTCGATTCAAAGAGCTCTGAGAAATAGTTATATTACTTAAAAAATGTTTATGTTTAAGAAAATGCAGCTTTACAAGGTTAATCAAGTGATTCTAGATGTAAATTTACTTATTTGCTTTGCTCGTTCTGAGTTGGCTGGCAGTTTAGCGAAGCGCTGGTCAGTAGTCGGCAGATAACGCTCCTCCCCTCTTTTAGCTCCGGGTTTGCGGATTTGAAGTGTTTCCGAAGTACTTGACTTTCATTTTGCAGATTTTGCACACTGCATAAGTCATGTCAAGCTCCTTCTTCCGCAGCAAATGATAAAATCCAAAATGCGCCCAAACATTTGCCTTCAGCAAAGATGGTGCTGGCTGAATTAGCTCTTCGTCCACCATGCTAAGCTACAGCCACTGCACTCTGCAGCTCACGAGTGTTTGAAGCACGCCGGACCACACCCCCTCCCCCCTTCGTGGGGACGCTGTAGTACGGAAGCCGTTGCCTGACAAACAGTACACGCAGCGACTAAGCAAGAAAATGTTTAAAAAATGCTTTTTAAAAATCGATTCTTGGACATTTTGGATCGATTCAGAATCGTAATTAAATAAGATTCGAGATTCATACGTGAATCAATTTTTTCCGACAACCCTAATGAATAATAAACAAAATAGGATTCAGAATATCCCCAAAGTACGTTACCAGATTTTAGTGAATACACAGTGAATATATCTGATATGTTCACATAAAAAAGTGAATAAAAAATTGCTTGACAATGACAGTTCCAATTCCATGTAAGTAAACAGTTGTCAAATCTAAATAGTACATAGTGACCATCAGTGTCAGATGCAACACTAAGTTCTAACAGCAACAACAACACGAAATTGCATCCATAGCAAGCAGTAAGTTGGTAAAATCTTGAACGCTGAGTGTAGTGAGTCATATATTATTCAGTTGTAATGTAAGTTGTTAAATATTAGATGAAATGGTATCATGAATAGTAGTGCTCCCTGTTATTGTGGTGTGCAAGCTGTCATTTTTAAAACCTCTTCAGAGCTCAAAGGCTTTCAACTTGATGTCCAGTTCTTTGTCATAAATTCTTTAAATTAAATATTTATTATTTCAGGGGGTGTGGTCAACACTGCCGTTGAATGAGAAGAACCTAAATACAGCTTTCCGCTCAGCTCGCAGTGTGATCCTTGTCTTCTCTGTGAGAGAGAGTGGCAAATTCCAAGGTAAAACAAAATTCTTAGTAAATTTAACCATAACATTTGTGCAGTATGTGAAGTTTTCTTTTTAAATGCAGTGCTTCGATAAAAAGTTTCCAGAGGTGTTTTTGAGTTGAAATGAGAAATTGATATGATAAAAGTGATGTCAAACAGATGAGATAAAACATGTTCAAGTACACTGAACAAAAGTATAAATGTGACACTTTTGTTTTTGCTCCCACTTTTCACGAGCTGAACTCAAAGATCTAAAACATTTTCTATATACACAAAAGACCCATTTCTGTCAAATATTGTTCACAAATCTGTCTAAATCTGTTAGTGAGCACTTCTCCTTTGCCAAGATAATCCATCCCACCTCACAGATGTGGCATATCAAGATGCTGATTAGACAGCATGATTATTGCACAATCAAAGTCGACTTTAGGGCCCTGTCCCACTGGCGTTTAGGAGGATTTGCGCATGAAATGAGGAGACAAAAGCTGAGCGCCCGCAACAAAGGTGGGCGGAAATGACAAATATCCCGGGGTGGATCAGCGAATACATGAGGAAGAAAAGCGGATATAACAGGAAACAGAAGCGAAGGCGACCGCGAAGGCGCCCCCATGAGGGGCACAGCGGCCGTGATGCACTCGCTCCATCTGTGCCCACTCTGTCTGCATGCGTGACATACCATTTGCGACCGTGATGTGGCCGTGCTGGGCACGCGTCATATCTGTTTTGCACGCTGTCCCGGTCCGCAGCCAAGCCGCGCCAACCTGTCAGTTGCGGATATCAGCGGATGACGGGATATGCGGTGCGTTGGTTGTGTATGTCCTGCGTATGTCTTCAGTATGTGTTCAGGCAGTGATGCGGATCTCATCCGCAGCAGGATTTTTGAGCCGCTCAAAAATCCTGGCTGCGGACATGCGTGCCTCTACGGATGATCACGGACGTGTTCGGATGGCGGCCGAATCATACAAGAATGTTACACGGTTATTGCGGTTGTTGAGCGGATGTGGGCCACTTTTGTGTGCATTCCTTCCGCAAATCCTCCTAAACGCCAGTGGGACAGGGCCCTTAAAATGTGCAGTTTTATCACACAGCACAAGGCCACAGATGTTGCAAGTTTTGAGGGAGTGTGCAGTTGGCAAGCTGACTGCAGGAATGTCCAAAAGAGCTATGGCCCGTGAATTGAATGTTCATTTCTCTACCATAAGCCGCCTCCAAAGGCTTTTCCGTGAATTTGGCAGTACATCCAACCAGCCTCATAACCGCAGACCACGTGTACCACACCAGCCCAGGACCTCCACATCCAGCATGTTCACCTCCAAGATCATCTGAGACCAGCCACCTGAACAGCTGCTGCATCAGTCGGTTTGCAGAACCAAAGAATTTCTGCACAAACTGTCAGAAACCATCCCAGGGAAGCTTATCTGCATACTCGTCATCCTCATTGGGGTCTCGACCTGACTACAGTTCGCAGATGTAACTGACTTGAATGGGCAAATGCTCACATTCACATTCGACTCTATGCAAAGGAGATGTGTGTCGGGCTGCGTATCAAGAACTGGTTCTTTTCGGGTATCGTTAAGAATTGATTCGATCCACCGACATCAATAGCCTTTTTGCTTAACGATTCTATTATTGGTCCTTCAGAGCGACCGTTGTTTTTGAGTGTTTTTGTTTTGTCGGGAAAATGATTGTTTCTCTACGTTGGTTACAGACCCTGCAGTGGGTCTGTAATCAACCGCTTCTGCAGCGCGACTCCACTTTGAAGCATGAACCAGTGCTTTGATCCGCTGTCTCCTTGGTTCTTCGATTTGCTGCTCTTCAGAAGCGGAAAGACTGCTTCTTAACCCCTCTCAAAGCCATTAAAATATGTCAATCATGAGTCACTTTTTTGTGGATTAAAGTCACTAACTGGTACTCTTGTCTTGTTGCAGTCAAGAAACGAGAATCATCCTCCGTTCCGTTGGCACACCTCCAAACACTGCGCCGGTTGGAATTAATAACTTCAAAACAAATTGCCGCTTTAAATGAAATGACACCTCTTTCCAAACGCTGTAATACATACAATAAACTGCAATCAACTAAAACTTTTTTTTTTTCCCTCCCAAAGTGAGACGTCCTGCATTCTTTGTGAATTACGTCTTGACATACAACACAACCAGCTGCAAGAGCTCAGCTCAGATGTATGGAAAGACATTCATGGCAATCATTTATGAAAGGAAATGATTTGGACAAAAACTGCAGATTTTGTCTTTCTGTTTATGTTCAGAGATCAAGGATCCACCATGTAGAGTTTATTATGTCCAGAGTTTAAGGATCCAGTGACCAATTTCATATTTATTTACTTTAAGACTCAGTAAAATGTTGGTGACATAGAAAACCTGTAAAACCTACTTTTAGTCCACAGAAAATTCACGAGAGCCATCAATAAGGAATCGGATTGATAAGCGGAATCAATAATGGTATCGATATCAATAAAAAATTTTTTATCAATACCCATCCCAATCACTGTGTGAAGCAAATGGTCACACCCGACTGGTTTTCTGCCCCCCACTCCCGACCTCCCCAATAAAGCAAAACTGCACATTTCAGATTCGACTTTTATTGTGCGGTAATCATGCTGTCTAATCAGCATCTTTGATATGCCACACCTGTGAGATGGATTATCTTGGCAAAGGAGAAGTGCTCACTAACAGATTTAGACAGTTTGTGAACAATGTTGGAGAGAAATAGGTCTTGTGTGTGTACAGTGGTCCTTTGTTTATCGCGGGAGCTACGTTCTAAAAATAACCTGCAGTAGGCGAAATCCACGAAGTAGTCAGCGATAGTTTTTACAATTATTATAGATGTTTTAAGGCTGTAAAACCCCTCACTACACACTTTATACACTTTTCTCAAACAGGCATTAACATTTTCTCACTTTTCTCTCCTGTGTAAACACTCTCAAAGTTTAAACCTTAGTAGAAAAATAAATCCAGTATTATAGAATGAAACCAAAGATCAAAACCTGTTTTCAGGCCCAAACATTTTTTAAGAAATAAAATAGAACATTTTCCTATAAATAATTATGATGGCTTTTAGAACTAACGAATTTAATTTTAATGATCAACCTGCGAGGTTGGACACATAAGAAATTATTAATAGTGACTGACCAGTATTTCACAGTTCATCTGACCGCGCATCTGCGTCCTGGCGCAGCTCCGCTCAAGCGTCTTTTTCCACTGAGTGTCACCGCGGTGCAGGTATTTTTTTCCGAGTGAAGAACACAGTTATGGGTAGTTGTTGCCGCTCTTTTTTTCTTCTGGGTGAGAAGATTATACACGGGACACACGGAGAACACAATGCGCGTGCTCTCCCTTCGCTCACTGCCTCCGGCGTTGCGGGGTACGGATGCAGGCCCCGCAAAGAATCCAAGTCATTAAAAAGATGCAAACCTCTCTGGCCACGGAGCTCTGCGGCTGCGGTTACCGAGATCATGCAGCGCTGCGGATTTTTCCGCAAGAAGTCGCACTTACCAAGCCCGCAGACTCAGTAAGCGCATCGGAGGCAGTGAGAGCAATCACGGTGATGCCGACCGGTGCCACAACCGGCCCGCTTGATAAGGACGCAGAACACAATACGCTGTTAAAAAAAAAAAAAAAAAAGCGTGCAAAATTGCACTAAAAAAAAAAAACCTGCGAGGCCGCGAAAGGTGAACCGCGTTATAGCGAGGGACCACTGTATGCACAGTGTTTTAGATCTTTGAATTCAGCTCATGACAAATAGGACCAAAAACAAAAGTGTTGCATTCATATTTTATTCAGTGCATACCAGAAACCTTTAATAAATGCATGGACGTCCGGATGAAAGAAGGGGTCAGAGTGTGTCAATTTTACAACACATCTAGGTCCTGATGTTCATTGGGCTGGTACTCAAAGGTGGAAAACTCCGGTTTCCCTGTATTGCTTCTACGTGTGGACCTAAAACAGGTGCTTTCACATTGGCTCTTCTACCTACCTGAAGAGTTGAATAAATTGGATTCACCTAGTTTAGCGGGTGATGGAAGAAATATTTGGTAGGACTTTCTCATTGAAGCTGTGGTTTTCCACCTCTGCTGGTATTTATACCCATATACCCTAGCATGAAGCAAGTAAGTGTGTGTGACTCCCCCTGGACTGGGCACCAGTCAGTTGCAGGTGACTTCATCAGCCAGTACAGTGCCCATTTACAACTAGGTAGACTGGAATGATGTGGTTGAAGGGTCTTCTCCAAAAACATATACAGGTAGCTTGAAGCAAACACCTTGAATTCAGCGCCAGTCTACAGGTTGGTAGTCCAAGTTCAGTGGTGCTGAGCCTCCTGGTCTGTCACATACTACTCCTCAGTATGCATGTATTCAAAATTCTCAGAAGTCACTGCATGAAAAACTGAAACTTGTCTGTAATGTGTCTCACTGTATGGTTTAGGAAAACTTGAGTAAACCTTTGTCAGTGTCCGCCATCCACCACTTCACCACATATGTCAGTGAAAGCTTTGCAAGTCAGAAGCCCTACAGCAGCAATGCCTGCCCACTTCTTTTGGCTTGATCACGTCTGAGGTGGTCATTAGCACAGTGGAATCATGTTTTGTATTCTCATGACTCAATGTTTGAAATACCTTCTTTTTTTTTTTTAAGGAAAAGAATTATGATGTATCAAACAGGAAGAGTAGTATCTAATGATCTGATTTGTTTTTTTTTTTTTTTGTACAAGCTATGTGAGTGCAGAGCAGTGTTTCTTCCACTCTGATTTTACTGCAACTGTGTCAAGTTAATTGGCCTCTGTTTTGTTTCAGGATTTGCTCGTTTGGCATCAGAGTCTCATCATGGTGGCTCTCCAATTCACTGGGTTCTTCCTGCTGGCATGAATGCCAAGATGCTAGGTGGTGTCTTCAAAATTGACTGGCTCTGCAGGTAAAAACCATAATTGAATATTTTGTTTTTCTAATTTTTCTCTGGAAAAAACAGGACACCCGCAGAGAATTGTCAAGCATCTGCACAGAAGGTGAATAGGGAAATAAGACTTCAGGTGTCATCCTCAGCCTTGCTTGTAGGTGATCGTGACCTCTTTGGCATGATGAGGTGTCACCAACAATCAAAGAAAGTGTTACAGTGATCAAACCACAAACTCGCAAAAGTCAGAAAGATTAACGGCGCTGCGTAACCCCTTAATGTCCTCACGTTTTTCAGTAGAATATAGTAGATATCAGTATGCTCTACCAAACGATTGAACGATGGTTAATCAAAGAGTGAATGATCAATGCTTATCTCTATTTAACATTTGGACCTAATGTGTCTAAATATTTGGAAATTGTGCCGGATAAGAAGGAAGTAAGGAATAGTGTGCGTGTGCCTGCGTGCAAGTGTGAAAGAGAGAGCGCCTAAATGTGGTTAATGTTGCTAAGCAACAGGCAGGAAGGGTGGAAAGACGTATGTAGGAGAGGGTTGTGTGTGGTGCCATTGCCAGTTATTCTTCCGAAGCAACAGACAGGCATGAAGGAATGATGTCATGTATGTATGGGAGGAGTGTCACGGTACACAAAAGTCAGTTTAGTGCATATTTGTGTTTAGACCTCACAGTTCAGCACAGGAGCTTTCATCTGAACAGCACAGAGCTGCCATCAGACGCTTTAGCACTTTGAGACAGTGTAAATGTAAATTTTTTCATTAAACATTTATGAATTGATTACATCTCTTATTACTCACGTTGGGATGAGATTTGATATCATTGTTCGTAGTGTCGCTATTCGGCAGCCATCTCATCTGAAATTTTACACTAATTCATATGCA
The DNA here is from genome assembly GCF_902500255.1 of Thalassophryne amazonica. Taxonomy (NCBI): domain Eukaryota; kingdom Metazoa; phylum Chordata; class Actinopteri; order Batrachoidiformes; family Batrachoididae; genus Thalassophryne; species Thalassophryne amazonica. The sequence goes on along the minus strand of NC_047119.1, from coordinate 39,273,020 downwards.
GTGTCGATTTGGTGGCATTTTCTGTCTGAACTTGAATGTGCACCGCCCCCACTGATTCACAATTAACTTATTAATGCATAAAGGGGTGGAGCATGGGTGGTTCAGTGTGTAACGAAAAAATCCTGAACACAAAACGAAGACGTTAGGGGGAAAAAAAATTCACCCCTCCATACAGTCTGTCTATAGAGACCAAAACCGTTTTTGTACAAAGCTGTAAACATTTATTTCTGCTCTAAAGTTGGATGTTTTAAAATGGGGTTCTATGGGAATGTGCTCTGTTTTGGAGCCAGCCTCATGTGGCCAGTCAAGGAACTGCACTTCCTGTTTGAGGTCAGAATCCGGATGTTAAGTGTGATGTAACGCATCATGTGATTTTTCAACTTCCGGCTCCAAACAAAAAAGGCGCGCTGTCATTAACATTGAGACCTGCACTGAGACGCTCTGATCAGGCTCCACTTAAACCGTTGCACACGGACAACAGCATTAACATCGCAACATAAAACTCTTTGTATATTGTGCCTAAAACTGTTCTGGATATATTAACTGGGTTTTTAGACGTTGTTATTGCATTTGTTTTATGTAAAAATGCCAGAAGCTCAGGTCGTTTCTCCGTTATTTTCAATGGGAGTTGCTGTGAGCCGCGATCGCTTCCTGTTCATGACGTTCGGGAGGAAAGTGAAGTTTGCACTTTAACGTCCTGTGTATTATAATAAATATTTTTTTAATAACAAACAGACATGTATATTGTACCTGTGCATAATAAAATATATAAATTAAAAGAAAAAAGTTTGAGTGTTCTTACCTTAGAAACAGACGAATGCGGTTAATGGAGGTGGAGGCGGAGAACGGAGGGACGGAGGTTTGCGCACACTGTGAACACAAACTAAACTTAAACTGTAGATCCTTAAAAGGATCATACAGATGTAACTTTAATTGTAAACGTGCAGGTCTTTGGACCCAGAAACAGATTTATCACGTGATGCATTACGTCAGAGCTTAACAACCGGATACGACCTTGAGGGTTGCCACTTGGATAGAGATAAAAGGAGCAGAATCAGTCAGCTGGAGATAACTGCCCCTAAGGCATTAGTTCACTGGCAGGAAATTAACAGGAAAGCAGAGAGATTGCTAAAGTGGTTGCCGGCAGCTAACCCTGTGCTTCCTTCCATCTTGGTTGGGATATCAGTTCTGCACATCTTGGTTCCGCACTTTTGGACCCATGTAGATTTCTACCCACCACTGTTACCTCACTGAAACAAGCTTGTTGGTTCAGTCCTCATCCTGGCAGCTATGTTGATTTGTTTATGTTGCCAGGTCTTATAACTTTGAATGTCTTACAGGCGGGAGCTTCCATTCACAAAGACAGCTCACCTGTCTAATCCCTGGAATGAACACAAGGCTGTCAAGATTGGACGAGATGGACAAGTGAGCCTTATATCAATTGATATCTTATGTATTTGTCAGCACGTATGTTGTGACATGATCTTAAAAACTGTAATACTTTGGTAGGAGATCCAACCAGACATTGGGGCACAGCTCTGTGCTTTATTCCCATTGGATGAGAATGTGGATGTTCACCATGTTGTTCGCCGTGTACATCACAAGCGTCGGACACCGTCAGAGCCACGGCCCCGAGGTCGTCAACCACAGCGTGAACTAGGAAGGTTAGCCAATTACAGAGCTTCTCCTGCTTCCTGTTCTTCTCCTGCCGTGACCAAGGCGCCCCCTGCTGCTGGACAACGGAGACAGCCACTACTACTAGCTGGCGGCTAGCTAGAGTGTTGCTGGCACTGCTGGTTCGCTGGTGGTTTTTTTTTTTTTTTTTTTTTAAGCCACTGCCCGTGCAGTCTTGGGTTGAATTCTTTAAAGTGTGAGGCAGGAAGTAAAATTAATTTAGGTCATTGGTAAGATGGGTCATAAAGTCACAGCTGAAGTCATTATCTTTAAAGTTTCTATTTTTAACTTTCACATTCCTAGATTTTAAACAGTTAAAAAATAATAATTTGTTGTCTGACAGAATTCTCTTTTGAAGGTCTTCTTCCTTTACAGGATTTTCATACTTTGGAAATTTTTAAAAAGAATTTCTGGCAATTAGCTGGGACTGTGGCTGCCTTTTCACACTAAAAGCACAAAAGAGAAAACGAAGAGTCACTGCCTGGACTGAAGGAGGGGGGAGGGGCAAACAAGGTAGAAGTAAACAAGAGGTGAGGGGTGGGGCCTCCTGAAATGCCCAAATAACGTACAAATCCAAGAATCTAAACGGACTTAAAAAATTCACAGTGAGACTGAAAACATGCAGTTTTTTCCCCTCTGCATAATGAACACACAAACACACACTGAATCAGGACGCTGGTGTGTGTGTGTATGTGTGTGTCGGACTAAAATATGAACTGGAGCAAAAGGACTGATGAAGGAAAGAGGAAAGCTTTGCTTTTGAAAGACTGATTCTGCAGGGGTGGGGCTTTGTGGTGATTGACAGGACTGCACTACCACCACCATCATCATCATCTTCATCACTCTACCTCCTGTTCAGAATGGGGTTTATAGAGAAAAACGTAGCATGGACTGTGATGGACTTTCTCTAAACAAAAGTAACCAAACACCCTCCCCCACACACACCCCCCATAAACAACAGGAGAGCGGTATGTGGTCCACTTCAGACACTCTTTTTGTGTGCGTGCATTATGTGTGCGTGTGTGCATTTGTGTGTGTGCTCAAGTGTGCATCTGTGCGTGCGTGTTGTGATGACTCATATGCTGAAAAGAAATTAATCTGAGATGTAAGGATTTTAACCTTGGTTAAAAATTGTGGTCCCACGTTAATGTTCACTGTGTATTCAGAAAGATTTCAGACCCTCAGATTTTTCCCCGCATATTATGTAAGAAGCTTATGCATAAATGATTTTATTTAATTTTTCACTTAATGAGTAACATTCAGTACCTCATAATGATCAAGCAAATGCAGAATTTTATTACTGTTCTCATCAGTCTGTCAAGATGCTAAAAGTAATTTACAGTTAGACTTCTTTCATAGAAGAGCCGATTGAAGGAGCTGTACAATCCAGGTTTGTTTAAAGTTAAGTCACTTTCAGACTTCACGGGGACTTTTGACAAAAAATTATTTAGAAGCTGCTACATAAAATGTGTGTGTGTGTGGGTGGGTGGGTAGTGGGATGAAACCTTTCAGAAATTAAACTTTATAAAGTTAAACTGAATTGTTATGAGAATAAAATCACAAACCCTAAGAGGACAAATTACATACAAGGATAATGGTGTCAGAAATTCTTACATTTTGCCAACATAAAGAAATGTTCCCCACAATGGAAAGGTGATGAACATTAATAAGGTCTAAATCTTGAATCTGATCATACATTTTGTGAGGTATAGAAACATTCTGACTAAAACGGTAGAAAAATCTAAACAAATATTGAAAATGTGTGGTCACTTTTCACCTTTCTTGAATGTCCACAGTAACACTGACGGAATCCAGTAAAGTTAAAGGTTAAAATGGCAAGATGCACATAAAACTCACTTTTAATTATGAATTTTCCAACTGTTTTGAGTATTGCCCTGTTTCATCAAACAGCATGTCTGATAATCGAAATAATAGGCCACATTACTTTAATATCATATTGGTTTGCATTCAGGAGTGTGGACAACATACCTTCAGAAGACATGAACATCAAGTTCTGCTGGTTCTTTACGACTTACTGTGGAAATGGGTGCAAAAATGAAAGTTCTTTAACAACATGCTCATAGAAAACATTCTTAAGATTGTTGCTGCTAAATGTGACCAGTTATAAACAACAAACCACTCAGACGTACTGGAAACCTTTCAGTGACCTTTTTTTCTTTTCTTTTCTGAAACACAGTGACTTCACATATTCTGTTTTTCTGTGTGTGTGTGAGAAAGTACTATTCTTGAGTGTTACAGCTAATCTCGTAACATTTTGATTTTATTCTCATAACATCAGTGTCCTCAACGTATTCTGGTTTTATATCTTTAAATCTCAGATTGTTCATTGTTGCCTAAAGAAGCCTTAATTCTTTATAGAAAATGTTATGTTTTATTTAATTACTGGGGTGGGGGTGGGTAGGTGTTGATGAGCAAAAGTAATATATAAAAAAGTTGCTCTATATAGAAATTGGTTTACATAAAACAAATTAATAACTTAGTTTTGGACATAATCACGTTGGAAATCGATTTAACAGAACTAAATTTTTTACATTAAAAAGAATTAATTGAGTGGAGATACAACTGATTTCATCACTGCCTGAAACACATGAATTCTGACCAGATATGGTGAAAATTAAAATGCAATACAAAACATTTTAAATTCATATTTAAAAATAAAATCACTTTAGTAGAATTAAGTCAGAATTTTAAATTAAAGCATCATTAATTTGAAGGTTGAACACTTAACCTTTTTTTTTTTTTTTTGCTGAAAGTTATCCTGTTTTCTAGGTGTGTGTGTGTGTGTGTGTGTGTAAGTAAATAAGTTGCATGCGTCTTACTTGTGAACTTGTCTATATAGGCGTCGTCCTGAGGAATATGATCTACACAGCAGGAAGCGTCCCCGAGCTGACTGTCCCCCCGACTTCAACCAGCGTCCAGGTCGATGTCCTGTAAAATTTAAACCAGAAATTGTTTTTGTGTGCCAGTACACTGTTTTGACATCATTTATGTGATGAGATAATAGAAGAATTTATTTATGCAGTGTAAAGATGTGTAAATTGTGGTGTGTAAATGCACTTTCTTAAAGGGCCAGTTCAGTGTTTTACAATAAGCAAAGTGCGCAACGCATCTGCGCATGCGTGGGTCAAATGGGGGTAAAAATCCCAGCTACCACTCTCACACTGCTCCCATTGAATTTCAGATACAGTAGCATTAGCGGACTGTAAAAGTTAAGGCTTACAGGGATTGTTTCAAAGGCTTTAAGCCTTAAGCGACGCATACAGTAATGACAGGTGCGCATTGTGCTGTTTTCAAATGCTGGAATGGAATTTATAGGCTTGAAAGTTGGCTGAAAACACACGATTGCAAAGCTCCGCCGAGTCCACACAAAGACGGAAAGAAGAAGAAATGTGGTCGTAAACCTCCGTTCATTCTACACAGTGTCGCCACCAGTGATGCCGGTAACGCGTTACTTAGTAACGCGTTACTCTAATCTGACCACTTCTTTTAGTAACGAGTAATCTAACGCGTTAATCTTTCCAAGTCAGCAATCAGATTAAAGTTACTTCTCCATGTCACTGTGCGTTACTATTATTTTTCATTGTGGGTCCATAGCAGCATTAAACTTGGTCCGTGGGCAGGAGGTCGGGGTTCGACTGAACGTCCCACTTTAAGTGAGCTGTGAGATTTTCATCTGCGGTTTTTTGCAGCTGCTCGACTCGTCCTCACCTCTTAAAGGGCGGTGATCAGCACACCTGCACTGAGCTTTACGAAGACATTTTTATACTTTTTTCCTCCTTTATTTAGAATTCTGAGCTGAGCTGCTCCGTATCGTCTCGTTAAAAACAGCTGATCCTTCGCGACTCGTCAACAACTAACACTATTTTCCACTCAAATGCACCTAAACTCTCTTTCTGAGGACCACATGATGTGAAAACGCAATAAAACTTTCTTACCTGTAAATCTGGTCATGTTTTCTGCATAAATAAATGTTAAACGCCAAAGCAGGGGCGAATCCAGATGGGATGGGGGCGTGGGGGAGGGATGTGCCCTTCCCACAACAGCCCTAGATTAAAGATCCAGTTTTGAAGCCGTTTTTTACTACAACTACTAATATTGCTTAAAATAATAATAATTTCGACAAGTAAAATGTTTAGAGAGAATTTAAATGTTAGAAAAATGTTAGAATTTAATAGTTACATTTATAAACAATGTAGGTTTGAAATTGCAAGTTTTACTGTTACAGTGCTGTCAACAGTTAAATATGAGGTCAAGAAAGAGGTCTTTATTTTACTTTTTATAAAACAAGTATTTATTTTCATTGAAGTCAAAAAAGGGTGACTATAAAGTGAGTTTTGGCAAAACGGGTATCATTGTCATGTTGACGTGGGTTGTTGTCGACAGCTGGGAAAGTAACTAAAAAAGTAACTAGTAATCTAACTTAGTTACTTTTACAATTGAGTAATCAGTAAAGTAACTAAGTTACTTTTTCAAGGAGTAATCAGTAATTGGATTACTTTTTCAAAGTAACTGTGGCAACACTGGTCGCCACAGAAAAGAAAGATCCAGACGGACGTAAAAGACGGACTAAAATTGTAAGTTTCTTGCACACATTTATTTTGTCAATATCCTTCCGTGCATCGGCTTATGACTGTAATGTCGTGCCATGAATGACGTGGCACGTAATATTTTAAAATTGTTTGATAAACTGCATGCATGCACATATTGTATGTCTGTCAACTTATCAGAACAAACGTGACACCAAAGAAGTGTGTATATGCGAGACCCACCTTCATTGTCGTCATTATGAAGCCGGCAGAATAGCGATTTCTCATCTCTGCTTAGCAAATATTCTGCAATATCCACAGTTTCAGTCTCTGGACTTTGTCTAACCATCCGTTAGTTGCCTTCAAGGGGTCAGAAATTTGTTTGTCTCCAACAAACAACAAGAACCGGTCATTTTCGACAGTGGCTCTCTCTTCGGCACTAACAGTAGTTTCAGTAACAATGCAGCACACGCAAGCACAGCCAGCTCTTCTTTCCGCTTCTGTCCACTGCCGTATGTAGTCCTGGTTGTAATAGGCAATCCGGAGCTTACAAAAACGCTTTAAATTGTCAACTTTCCAGCGGTTGAAATGATCCAACACACAGCACTCCTCACTGCTTTCCGCCGCCATAGCTTGTGGGTTGGTAGTCGAACAATTTAGCCTACCCATAATGCACCGCGCGGCCTGAGATGCGCACTTCGCTTATTGGCCATGTTAAAACCTTATTGGCATTATAGCCTCCCTTAGTCTTTAATTACATTACATTATTGTAGAAAATAGTTTTTATGTTTCTTTAATAGTTGATGCTCTGTTCAGAGGTTTTATTGATATTGAATATTGGCTTGTTTGAAGACCTCTCCCCCTTTAATTTTTTTATTTCGGAACATAAACTATTTAACATGTTAATTTTTATTTTATTTATTTATTTGGGCGGCTTCCTGGTGAACCAATGAAGTGTAAATTTATCAGAAATGTTGTTGTTGTCAGGGTTTATCCAGGACCTTCGTAACCAGCCTGTGGACAGGTGAGTTCACTGGAACAGGTACAAAGGCAAGTTAATAATATTCTCTGAAAGACTGATGTCAAAAGTCAAATAGTTTTTGAATGAACAGTTGAAAAGTTTCTTTTATATCTTTTGAAGTCCTGTCTTGAGCCAAAGTGCGTAGCACTCATGTATGTTTGGTATATCCAGCTCCACATTGCTATTCATGTGATGTGTAATCTGAGTGCGAATAATGGTGCAGGGCACATCATCTAACGTAACATGAAATAAACCAGACTCATCTGTCACTACCTTTAAGTACCACGTGCATTGTAAAATAAATGGACGCAAGTGAGAGGCTTTCTGGCGAGTTGCCACATCTGTGCATAAAATGCACAAGCAGGGGAGCAGTCACTGAAGCTGCCTGAGGTGAAGCATTGTAACATCAAGGCAGGTTTTTTTTTTGTAACTTTTTATTTGTTTGCTTTTATTATTTGTTTCAACAGAGTGTCATTATAATTTTGATGTGCTCAGCGTGTACACATGTTGTGAAGCCACCTATGAAAGGTGTCTCTGAATATTGCACAGAACTCTGCGCTTGATTTTACTCCGTTTTATTGGTACAGTCAATTTGTGCTGCCTCACGATAACTGTGCACCAACACTGTGCGTGACCACATCTCATTTTAATACCAACACACCCGTAAGTGCGCAGATAAGTACATTTGTTATTTAAAGAATGTTGGGTTGAAAATGGCCATTGTGTTGTCTGGAAATGAGCTACTCCAGGTGAATGTTAGGGCCTGTAATGACAGTCTGTGAAGTTTTATTATTCAGCAGCATGTGATATTTTGACATAATTTTTCATTGAAATACTGACTGAATGTTAATCTAGTCTGTTTTATTGTGTTTGTCATTAGCAGGAGATTCTCTAATGTCCGACGTGATGCTTTTCTTAATGGGGTAAGTGCTCACATAGCATTTTAGCTTCAAAGTGACTAGCACAGTACATCGACCAGGCATTTTCACTTGAAAACAGTGAAAAAGTTGTGAAAACTTGAAAAAGTTGTGATTCTCTTTTGGGAACAGCAAACCTTTGCACTGAATCATGCTTATTGACACAGATGCATATTTATTAAACATGTGAAGCAGTTTTAATAACTATTTAAAACAAAAAAATCAGGTTTTAACTTTCAAGGAACAGACTTGAAAATGGTCCAGATAATTATTGAAGAGAACATCTCCAAAACCAGTTTATATCTACCTTTACGGTTTTGTTTAATGTTTCATGTTAAGCATCCAAAAACCCACAGTTCTGAGTATGTACAGAAATTCTTCTATTAGACATAATTTAGACCTGACATCACTTGTTTCAGGCTGGGTGGAGAAACGGCACAGTACACGTTTTGACTGTTGCAACAACAGTTGCACTGTTACACAGAGTGACAGAGAAAAACTATTTTTAAACGATGTGAAACTTCAGCTACAACTTGCCAGAAGGCACTTGAGACTCAAGCCTAGATTTGATCAGTTTTCTTGTATGAAAGTTATTTTTAAGAGGTTTTCAAAGTTTTTTTGCAAAGTTTTGTTGAACAAAGTAGGAAAACATTCTACAGCAGATATTGCATAATGTTCCATTTTTGCAAGTACATCCATTGCACAAAAAACAGGAAAAAAAAAAAAAAACCTGTGTTAAGCAGTGACACGAACTCCACTGTGTGTGCGTGTGTGACATGAAAGTTTTTGCTGCAAAGAGGTTGGTGAACACTGGTCTAAGTTTTCCCTTACATTTATTCCCATAGGTGTCTGTTAATGTGTTAGTATGTTTTTGTCTTGTTTCAGTCTTACAATGAGTACATAAGGGATTACCACCACAATGTTGGCCCACCTGCTCCGTGGCAAACGATGGTACGTTTAAAACTCAACACTAATTCAAATCGTTTAAACTAAGACGTTCAGACATTTTCCGGTTGGTAGTCTTTTTGAACTCCTGAATAATTAGCACATCTATCGATGTACCACTACATTAACATTATAAAGTAAAAGTCCAGCTTGCTGTTACTGGAATCAGTTTAAAATTTTGAGCTGGGAAGACTTATGTTGAGGCAACAATAGATGCAAACCATGCCAAATCAACTTAGTATTTTTGTGGTACTGAAATGCTTATGAAATGCACATAATTATGTTTTTGTGCTGACACAGAGCGCATGGCGCAGGGGCCAGAAGATGGCTTTGTCGACCTGCAGCTGTAAATGACTCGCCTGTATACAACACAAGTTATTGTTTGAGATGATGATCTCTGTTAAACATTAATATCTGCTGACCTGATGCCAGTGTGACCTCATGCACTGCGCCATAGCTTAAAAGTGGATCCTTTGGTCTTTGTGTTCATTGATTATTGATAGTGTAGTGCTTTCCTGTTTGGAAATATAAGTCATGACATCAGAAAATGTCAAATGTGTTTCTCTTATCTTTGTTTAAAGGCAACATACCCTGGCATGGAACAGACCCTTCCCCACCACCATCACCCATACTACCAACACAGCCACCCACCACCTCCTCCTCACCAGGCCTACCACCACCATCACCCGCCTCTGCCACCACATGAGGCTCCACCCCCTCGCTTCAGAGACAAACAGCGTCCAGTACAACAGCGCTCCTTCGCCTCCAGCCCGGTCAGTGTACTTTTAAGAACTGTTAGGCATAAGTTAAGTGTAGTGAAAGGTATAGATAAAGCAATGACCAATATTTAGCCAAGCTTAATACGAGACCTGGAGGAATCATTTTGTATACATATCAGCCAGTCCCAGCCTGGATATGATGTTTAATGATTATTTAATTAATCCTTTATCATCATTGTATACAGGATACATCAAAATAACATCTAACTTTCTGTTGATCAAAATCCAGACAGTCTTTGACTGTATCAACATAAAAGACACAAAAAAAAGACCAACAAAGTAAATTGGGCCATGTTTAAAGCAGTTCAAATGGTGGTTCTCAATCTTTGGCCCTCAAGTACCACCTAACCTACACATTTTTAATCTCTCCCTGCTCTACCACCAGATGATTACCTCATTTTGGAGTCTGTTAGCGCTTGAATGCCTGAGCAAACCTGAATCAGTTAATTGGATTTGGGAAGAGCAGGAAGAGATGGAAAAAATTGATCAAATGATATTTGAGGATTGGTTTGAGAACCACTGATAGAAATGAAGTGGTTGCCTGTGTTGATCAATTTTATTTTTTAGAAAATAAAAACTATATATTGATAAGATTTTAGCCAAAAACAGTAGAGGATGTAACTGATTAGATCAAGTACTGTACTTCATTTGGAATTTGGAATGGATAACAAGTGTGCAAGGGGATGACACCTCTGCAGTACTAGTTTTGTTACTGCATTCACTTGTTGCTTTTGTGTGCTTGGCAGCTAATGCAGATTTGCCAGTCACCATTAAACCTCCAGGCTAATGTCATGTCAACTTGGCTGACAGACTAATTTACTTATAAGTGATAACTTATGCAGAAATGTTAGGTTTGCTGTGGGGTGATGATGATTATGAAATTTAGCATCAAATCAGTATATCAGTCGGCTGATATTGGCAGATATCAGCCTTTCACAAACATATCAGTATCTGCATTATTTTTGCCAATAAGACACTTATTTTTCTGAATAAACTTGTGCAGAAAATACTTTGGCTGTTGAGAATGGTGTCATTGCACAGCTTGACCAGCAGAGGGTGCTCCAACGTCATTGTAAATAATGCTGTCAGACCCTTATCACTGCTTAGTCACATTAGCTACCAGGGACAAAGACAAAGCAACCAGCTGCCATTAATTTTCAGAGTGGACATTTTAAAGAGACAAGTGGTCACTATAGTGCCAGCTAGGTGTGACCAAAATGTAAATGCAGAGAGATGCGACAGCATCTGCCAATCTGAGTGTAGGCAATGTAACTTATGTTGGTTGGTTGCTTGGTTGTTATATTTATTATGACTTATAATAAAGCTCACATTTACACTGTAAAACATCAACCATTATTACATATCTTGTCATAAGGGTTTGATAACAAAATGTTAGGAATTATGTTTTTTTATGTGTCGAAATTGTGTTCAATAGTCTAACATGTAATATTACTTCCTTAAAAAGATGTTGCATTTTGAGAACACAGGAGTGCATTGGTTTGTCTGCTGGCACAGCATTGTGGTGTTGAACAAGCTAACTGACTGAAATACAGTGCATCCACAAAGTTTTTCCATATTTTATGTTACAGCCTTATTCCAAATGGAGTAAATATATTTTTCCACTCAAAATTCTACTCACAACACTCCATAATGACAACATGAAAAAAAGTTTTTCTTTTTTTTGTTTTTGCAAATTTATTAAAAATAAACAAATCACAGGTACGTAAGCATTCAAACCCTTTGCTTATTACTTTGTTGATGCACCTTGGGCAGCAATTATAGCCTCAAGTCTTCTTAAATATGATGCCACAAGCTTGGCGCACCTACCTTCAGGCAGTTTTGCCCATTCCTCTTTGCAGCACCTCTCAAGCTCCATCGGGTTGGATGGGGTTTTCAGATCTCTCCAGAGATGTTCAATTAGATTCAGGTCTGGACTCTGGCTGGGCCACCCAAGGACATTCACAGAGTTGTCCTGAAGCCAATCCTTTGATATCTTGGCTGTGTGTTTACGGTCATTGTCCTGCTGAAAGATGAACTGTCATCCCAGTCTGAGGTCAAGAGCGCTCTGGAGCAGCTTTTCATCCAGGATGTCTCTGTACATTGCTGCATTCATTTTTCCCTCAATCCTGACTAGTCTCCCAGTTCCTGCCACTGAAAAACATCCCCACACCATGATGCTATGCTTCACTGTGGGGATGGTGCCTGGTTTCCTCCAAATATGATGCCTGGCGTTCACACCAAAAAGTTCAGTCTTTGTCTCATTAGACCAGAGAATTTTGTTTCTCATGGTCTGAGAGTCCTTCAGGTGCCTTTTGGCAAACTCCAGGTGAGCTGCCATGTGTCTTTTACTAAGGAGTGGCTTCCATCTGGCTGCTCTACCATACAGGCCTGATTGGTGGATTGCTGCAGAGATGGTTGTCCTTCTGGAAGGTTCTCTCTCTACAGAGGAATGCTGGAGCTCTAACAGAGTGACCATTGGGTTCTTGGTCACCTCCCCAACTGTGATCCTTCTCCCCCGATCGCTCAGTTTAGACAGGTGGCCAGCTGTAGGAAGAGTCCTGGTGGATCTGAACTTCTTCCATTTATGGATGATGGAGACCACTGTGCTCATTGGGACCTTCAGGGAAGCAGAAATATTTTTGTACCATTCCCCATATTTGTGCCTCAAGGCAATCCTGTCTCGGTGGTTTACAGACAATTGAGTAGTGTAGCCTTGTTTGAGGGTGGGCACTAAGAGGTAAAATGAAAGGGCATAATTGTACTTCCGGGGAGAGCTCTAGTCTGTCCCCATCAGAAACAGGGCACTTTTTCTGATTTTTGGGCAAATTACACAGCAAAAAAAGGGAAAAGGTGAAGATGCGGTGGAAAGTGGACATGTTGCGGTTTGTTTATGACCTGAAGCTCAAACATGTTGACGCGGTTATGCAGATGAGAGACCGCATCTACTCTGTCAAGGTGTGTCTCCCATTTGCCTCATCTTCCCTTCTCTACTGGGAACCAAAAAAAAAACCCTGCACTTTTTGCGACTTCTTCAGTGATTGCAGCCGAAAACAAAACAGTACACCATTTTTCTGTTTGAAGTGATACTGTGTTTGTGTAGGCTGTCCTCGGAAGTGGTCACATCCCATGATATCAAAAAGACTGCCGTTCCCTATTCCTTTGACTTCATGGTTGGTTTGTGCTCTGACATGCACTGCCATCTGTGGGACCTTATATGTAGACAGGTGTATGTCTTTCCAAATCATGTCCAATCAACTGAATTTACCCCAGGTGAATGCCAATTAAGCTGTAGCAATATTTTAAGGATCAATCAATCAATCAATCAATTTTTTTTTATATAGCGCCAAATCACAACAAACAGTTGCCCCAAGGCGCTTTATATTGTAAGGCAAGGCCATACAATAATTATGTAAAACCCCAACGGTCAAAACGACCCCCTGTGAGCAAGCACTTGGCTACAGTGGGAAGGAAAAACTCCCTTTTAACAGGAAGAAACCTCCAGCCGAACCAGGCTCAGGGAGGGGCAGTCTTCTGCTGGGACTGGTTGGGGCTGAGGGAGAGAACCAGGAAAAAGACATGCTGTGGAGGGGAGCAGAGATCGATCACTAATGATTAAATGCAGAGTGGTGCATACAGAGCAAAAAGAGAAAGAAACAGTGCATCATGGGAACCCCCCAGCAGTCTACGTCTATAGCAGCATAACTAAGGGATGGTTCAGGGTCACCTGATCCAGCCCTAACTATAAGCTTTAGCAAAAAGGAAAGTTTTAAGCCTAATCTTAAAAGTAGAGAGGGTGTCTGTCTCCCTGATCTGAATTGGGAGCTGGTTCCACAGGAGAGGAGCCTGAAAGCTGAAGGCTCTGCCTCCCATTCTACTCTTACAAACCCTAGGAACTACAAGTAAGCCTGCAGTCTGAGCGCGAAGCGCTCTATTGGGGTGATATGGTACTACGAGGTCCCTAAGATAAGATGGGACCTGATTATTCAAAACCTTATAAGTAAGAAGAAGAATTTTAAATTCTATTCTAGAATTAACAGGAAGCCAATGAAGAGAGGCCAATATGGGTGAGATATGCTCTCTCCTTCTAGTCCCCGTCAGTACTCTAGCTGCAGCATTTTGAATTAACTGAAGGCTTTTTAGGGAACTTTTAGGACAACCTGATAATAATGAATTACAATAGTCCAGCCTAGAGGAAATAAATGCATGAATTAGTTTTTCAGCATCACTCTGAGACAAGACCTTTCTGATTTTACAGATATTGCGTAAATGCAAAAAAGCAGTCCTACATATTTGTTTAATATGCGCTTTGAATGACATATCCTGATCAAAAATGACTCCAAGATTTCTCACAGTATTACTAGAGGTCAGGGTAATGCCATCCAGAGTAAGGATCTGGTTAGACACCATGTTTCTAAGATTTGTGGGGCCAAGTACAATAACTTCAGTTTTATCTGAGTTTAAAAGCAGGAAATTAGAGGTCATCCATGTCTTTATGTCTGTAAGACAATCCTGCAGTTTAGCTAATTGGTGTGTGTCCTCTGGCTTCATGGATAGATAAAGCTGGGTATCATCTGCGTAACAATGAAAATTTAAGCAATACCGTCTAATAATACTGCCTAAGGGAAGCATATATAAAGTGAATAAAATTGGTCCTAGCACAGAACCTTGTGGAACTCCATAATTAACTTTAGTCTGTGAAGAAGATTCCCCATTTACATGAACAAATTGTAATCTATTAGACAAATATGATTCAAACCACCGCAGCGCAGTGCCTTTAATACCTATGGCATGCTCTAATCTCTGTAATAAAATTTTATGGTCAACAGTATCAAAAGCAGCACTGAGGTCTAACAGAACAAGCACAGAGATGAGTCCACTGTCCGAGGCCATAAGAAGATCATTTGTAACCTTCACTAATGCTGTTTCTGTACTATGATGAATTCTAAAACCTGACTGAAACTCTTCAAATAGACCATTCCTCTGCAGATGATCAGTTAGCTGTTTTACAACTACCCTTTCAAGAATTTTTTGAGAGAAAAGGAAGGTTGGAGATTGGCCTATAATTAGCTAAGATAGCTGGGTCAAGTGATGGCTTTTTAAGTAATGGTTTAATTACTGCCACCTTAAAAGCCTGTGGTACATAGCCAACTAACAAAGATAGATTGATCATATTTAAGATCGAAGCATTAAATAATGGTAGGGCTTCCTTGAGCAGCCTGGTAGGAATGGGGTCTAATAAACATGTTGATGGTTTGGATGAAGTAACTAATGAAAATAACTCAGACAGAACAATCGGAGAGAAAGAGTCTAACCAAATACCGGCATCACTGAAAGCAGCCAAAGATAACGATACGTCTTTGGGATGGTTATGAGTAATTTTTTCTCTAATAGTTATAATTTTGTTAGCAAAGAAAGTCATGAAGTCATTACTAGTTAAAGTTAATGGAATACTCAGCTCAATAGAGCTCTGACTCTTTGTCAGCCTGGCTACAGTGCTGAAAAGAAACCTGGGTTTGTTCTTATTTTCTTCAATTAGTGATGAGTAGAAAGATGTCCTAGCTTTACGGAGGGCTTTTTTATAGAGCAGCAGACTCTTTTTCCAGGCTAAGTGAAGATCTTCTAAATTAGTGAGACGCCATTTCCTCTCCAACTTACGGGTTATCTGCTTTAAGCTACGAGTTTGTGAGTTATACCATGGAGTCAGACACTTCTGATTTAAAGCTCTCTTTTTCAGAGGAGCTACAGCATCCAAAGTTGTCTTCAATGAGGATGTAAAACTATTGACGAGATACTCTATCTCCCTTACAGAGTTTAGGTAGCTACTCTGCACTGTGTTGTTATATGGCATTAGAGAACATAAAGAAGGAATCATATCCTTAAACCTAGTTACAGCGCTTTCTGAAAGACTTCTAGTGTAATGAAACTTATTCCCTACTGCTGGGTAGTCCATCAGAGTAAATGTAAATGTTATTAAGAAATGATCAGACAGAAGGGAGTTTTCAGGGAATACTGTTAAGTGTTCTATTTCCATACCATAAGTCAGAACAAGATCTAAGATATGATTAAAGTGGTGGGTGGACTCATTTACTTTTTGAGCAAAGCCAATAGAGTCTAATAATAGATTAAATGCAGTGTTGAGGCTGCTGGGATGATCAGTGGAAACAGGATCCACCTGTTAATTCTACCTGGTTCTTATTGTAATCCTGTCCCTTACAAAGTACAAAGTCAAGCTATTCCTCAGTTTGGATTTAATCAGTCACGTTGAAAAACAGGCCTGAGTCCACAGAGCCCCCATACAGGGGCTCCACCTTGTGAGAGACCCCAAACATAGCCAACAAGTGGCTTTTATAAAAGACTACGTAGGCAGTACAGTGGGTGGTTTTTTTTCCCGAAACACCTAACTTTAATGGCTTGTGTAGAGGGGAAATCCCACCACTTGTCTTCAGCACACAGTTGTTATGTACCTGGTGGAACCTAATTCCTTTGTTTCTGATCCGATAAAGCAGTTCAGACCAGTTGACATGCATACTCAAACAGATAACTAAAACTCACTATAAAATGTAACCATTTAAGCATAATAAATACTTGATATAGGGAAAAAAATCAAATATAGTAACAAACAGATATATCTATCACACTTGAGCTCAATTTTGAACTTCATGGCAGAGTTTTTTTTATAAATTTTCAAAAAATGTAAAAAAAAAAAAACTTTTTCACATTGTCATTATGGGGTGTTGTGAGTAGAATTTTCAGGGGGGAAAAGGAATTTCATCCATTTTTGAATAATGCTGTAACATAACAAAATGTGGAAGAAATAAAGCGCTATGAATACTTTCCAGATGCAGTATATTTTGTGTTTTTATGAGAAGTTTGCAAATATGTTCAGGTCCTTATAAAACTTCCAGGACAGATTATACTATTACAGGCTGCCAAATCTTGTGAAGTCCTTAAATCACCTTTGCTACCCTGCATGGCTGGACAATGATATCAGTTGTGTGACTGTGTGTGTGTGAATGTGAGCCAATATGTATCAAAAGATCACACACACTAATTATTTTCTCTCTTTTCATATCCATCATGTAGCACGACTATGATATGCGTGTGGACGATTTCCTGCGGCGGACTCAAGCGGTGGTGAGCAGCCGCAGGGAGCGTGAACGACAGCGTGAACGAGAGCGTGGTGGACCCCGTGGTGACATTCGGCGCGAGCGAGACCGGGAACGAGGCAGAGACAGAGAGCGAGAGAGAGAAAGAGAAAAGGAAAGGGGGCGGTACCGCAGGTGAACGTGATGTCATATCCTCTTTTCCCCTTCCACAAATTTCTACAAAGAAATGTTAAAATGTCTGCAGTTGTTTTTACTTTGATATTTTTGAAAATGGGGGTTAGATTTGAAGGATTTGTGAAGCATAAAAACTGAAACTTGTATTTTTTTTTTTTTTTTATCATGACACTGTAAAAATATCAACACAGATTTATGTACAGCAGTCATTATCCAGTCAGTAGTTTAAAGTGTTTTTGTGTAGCAGGTTAAAATTTTGTTTGTGTTCATACAATGTTAAAATAATAATAAAAAAAAAAATGTTTTTTTGTTTGGCTTTGTGTAAGATGTTAATTCAGAAAAAAAATTCACTGAATGCTGATTTCACTTGAGAATAATGAATTTGCTATTCACTGTAAACCTGATATTTTTAAGGACTGGATAAAATGTAACATTTTTCGACCTCATGGACATTTTCATTCTTCTCTGAAATTAGATGGTTTGATTCTATAGAATAACCAATAATATAACAAATTTTCTGATTAAATTACGGAAAAGAGTTTAAATATCTTAAGAAAGAAAGAAGAAAGAGGACCATTTGGGTTGTTTCCCACCAGGCTTCTTGGTCCATCATATGAACCTGCCTCAGCCTTTCCTAGCAAGCACTCGGCGAAATGTGGTGGTTTCAGCTTTGAACATCTTCAGAATTCACTGTCATTGGTGGAACTGTTTGACATTTATAGCTGAACTTTCAGGCATCCATGATCCCCCTGCAAACATGCAGTGGAAGAGAAATGTAGATCAGAACTTAGGAATAAACACGAGTGTGTGAGTTCTGTGGACTTCACAGTTTCAACAGTGTGTGAACCAGATGGAACCACTGTGGACAAAATCCTCATGGACTGTATAACATCCTTTGTGACACAAATTCCAATAAATCATACAAATCCAAAGGTTGTTATAAGGTGATATTTACAGGTGCACCAAAAAAGGTGACAGTTTCATATGTTTGTCAATTATTTCAAAAATGAAAATTTTATATATTGTAGACTGAATACATAACAAAAATGCTTCAAGCACTGTGAGGTAGGGTATACCCTGGACATGATGCCAGTCCATCACAGGGCTACATACAGATGGACAAACACATTCACAGCTGCACGTATAAAGTTTCCAATCCACCTAACCTGAATGGACGTGGGAGGAAGCTGGACCACCTGGAGGGAACCCATGCAAAAGCAGGGAGAACATATGAACTTCACACAGAAAGACTCTAGGTAGGAAGCAGTCCCATGACCTTGCTGTGAGACAACAGTCCTAACCACTAAGCTACTGAAATTAAAATACTGTAATTAGCAAGAGCAATTGGAGATTTCTGATGTCTGCCAATCTGGATCTGGATCACTTCCAAAATTCAGTGGAGTCTTCCATGCCATAATATCTGTGGTGCAAATTTGGTGAGAATCTGAAGTAGTTTTGACGTAATCCTTAAAAGCCTATCAAGAGAAACTTGATATCTACATCTGGATTGCCTCCAAAATTTAATGGAGTCTTCCATCGTCTAATATGTATCTATAGTGCAAATTTTGTGAGAATACATGAAGTAGTTTTGACGTAGCCCTTAAAAGTCTATATAAAGTGAAACTTGATCTGGATCACTTCCAAAATTCAATGCAGTCCTCCATGGGCTGTGGTGAGAATCTCTGAAGTAGTTTTGATATAATCCTTCAAAGCCTCAATAATGTGAAACTTGATCAAGAATCCGTATCACCTACAAAATTTAGTGGGGCGGCATAGCATAACAATTGTTCATTTTGTGATAAAAGCATGGAATTTAGCACACATATTCTAAATTAACTGTTTATTTTCAGATATGGCGCCATCCTGGAGCTGACCTCTAATGAGCTACAGGAGTCAAAGAATTACACAGGGGCCAAAATTAAAAAAATGCTCCAATCATATTGAAAACTATACTACATTATTTGTCTGATCATAACAATTCCAAAAAGATATAGTTTGGACTATCTACAACCCCTGGCAAAAATTATGGAATCACCGGCCTCGGAGGATGTTCATTCAGTTGTTTAATTTTGTAGAAAAAAAGCAGATCACAGACATGACACAAAACTGTCATTTCAAATGGCAACTTTCTGGCTTTAAGAAACACTATAAGAAATCAAGAAAAAAAGATTGTGGCAGTCAGTAACGGTTACTTTTTTAGACCAAGCAGAGGAAAAAAATATGGAATCACTCAATTCTGAGGAAAAATTTATGGAATCACCCTGTAAATTTTCATCCCCAAAACTAACACCTGCATCATATCAGATCTGCTCGTTAGTCTGCATCTAAAAAGGAGTGATCACACCTTGGAGAGCTGTTGCACCAAGTGGACTGACATGAATCATGGCTCCAACACGAGAGAGGTCAATTGAAACAAAGGAGAGGATTATCAAACTCTTAAAAGAGAGTAAATCATCACGCAATGTTGCAAAATATGTTGGTTGTTCACAGTCAGCTGTGTCTAAACTCTGGACCAAATACAAACAACATGGGAAGGTTGTTAAAGGCAAACATACTGGTAGACCAAGGAAGACATGAAAGCGTCAAGACAGAAAACTTAAAGCAATATGTCTCAAAAATCAAAAAATGTACAACAAAATAAATGGAACGAATGGGAGGAAACTGGAATCAACGTCTGTGACCGAACTGTAAGAAACCGCCTAATGGAAATGGGATTTACATATAGAAAAGCTAAACGAAAGGCATCATTAACACCTAAACAGAAAAAAAAAACAAGGTTACAGTTACAATGGGCTAAGTAAAAGCAGTTGTGGACTGTGGATGACTGGATGAAAGTCATATTCAGTGATGAATCTTGAATCTGCATTGGGCAAGGTGATGATGCTGGAACTTTTGTTTGGTGCCTTTCCAATGAGATTTATAAAGATGACTGCCTGAAGAGAACATGTAAATTTCCACAGTCATTGATGATATGGGGCTGCATGTCAGGTAAAGGCACTGGGGAGATGGCTGTCATTACATCATCAATAAATGCACAAGTTTATGTTGATATTTTGGACAATTGAAAGGATGTTTGGGGATGATGAAATCATTTTTCAAGATATTTTGGACAATTGAAAGGATGTTTGGGGATGATGAAATCATTTTTCAAGATGATAATGCATCTTGCCATAGAGCAAAAACTGCAAAAACATTCCTTGCAAAAAGACACATAGGGTCAATGTCATGGCATAGGGTCAGTGTCAATGAGCAGATCTGATTTGATGCAGGTGTTAATTTGGGGGATGAAAATATACAGGGTGATTCCATAATTTTTTCCTCAGAATTGAGTGATTCCATATTTTTTTCCTCTGCTTGGTCTAAAAAAGTAACCGTTACTGACTTCCACAATCTTTTTTTCTTGATTTCTTATAGTGTTTCTTAAAGCCAGAAAGTTGCCATTTGAAATGACTTTAGTTTTGTGTCATGTCTGTGATATGCTTTTTTTCTACAAAATTAAACAACTGAATGAACATCCTCTGAGGCCGGTGATTCCATAATTTTTGCCAGGGGTTGTATGACTGAATGTTCTGGAGTTATGGGGTAAAAACTGCTAAAATGGTGAAAAAGATCAGTTTCAGTTTGTACAGGGGTCAAAAATTAAAGTTGCTCCAATTTTGGTAAAAAGTGATGCAAATTGTTGGCTGAAATAAAAGGATTAATAAATGGAATAGTTTTGACTGTTGAATGCTTGGTCTCCAAAGTAAAACAAGGTCGACGTCCATTGGATTCTATGACATATGTTACCCTA
Source organism: Thalassophryne amazonica (assembly GCF_902500255.1). Taxonomy (NCBI): domain Eukaryota; kingdom Metazoa; phylum Chordata; class Actinopteri; order Batrachoidiformes; family Batrachoididae; genus Thalassophryne; species Thalassophryne amazonica. The sequence goes on along the minus strand of NC_047119.1, from coordinate 39,252,067 downwards.
TAACATGCTAACTAAGCATGATAGATGGTGCAAACTATTCCTTTTAAAAATGCTATTAACCAATAATTTGCATAGTTTTTTGTTGTTGGAAGGAAAAGTGATGCAACACAGTGGTAAATATACGACTGTCCCAGCTTTTTTGAAATGTGTTCCAGGTATCCATTTCAAAATGAGCAAATATTTGCACCAAAACAATGTTTATCAGTTTGAACATTAAATATCTTGTCTTTGTGATGTATTCAATTAAATATAGGTTGAAGAGGATTTGCAAATCATTGTATTCTGCTTTTATTTACATTTGACATAACATCCCAACTTCATTGGAATTGGGGTTGTAACTGGGTACACCTGTCAAATGGTAACACAGATTCTTTAAATCTTCTGATTAATTATGGACTGTTGATGCTGGAATCCCTAAATTCCTTGCAATTGAACATTGAGAAACATTGTTCTTAAACTGTTGGACTATTTTTTCATGCAGTTCACAAAGTGGTGATCCTCGCCCCATCTTTGCTTGTGAATGGCTGAGCCTTTTGGGGATGCGCCTTTTATACCCTATCATGACACTCAGTGTGTTTCCAATTAGGTGTTCTTTGAGCATTCATCAACTTTCCCAGTCTTTTGTCACCTGTCCCAACTTTTTTGAAATGTGTTGCAGGCATCCATTTCAAAATGACCAAATATTTGCACAAAAACAACAAAGCTTATCAGTTTGAACATTAAATATCTTGTCTTTGTGGTGTATTCAGTTGAATATAGGTTGAAGAGGATTTGCAAATCATTGTATTCTGTTTTTATTTACATTTTACACAACATCCCAACTTCATTGGAATTGGGGTTGTAACTATACACCTGTCAAATGGTAACACAGGTGGCAAACTCATGGAGGACAGAAACCTCACCTGGAGACTCTGGAAAAGTTACAAAGATATTCACAGTTTCGAAGTTCACAGCTCAATAAAACGTAGAGAAAAACAACACTAGTTTCTAACCTCAGAAAGGTAGACAATGAGCTACAACCTTAAATGAGCTGGAAAAATAACATTGATCTGAATAAGCAGGTGGCTGAGAAACGGAAGCGTAGGGACTGTCCATAAAGTGCAAAAATGAAAAGAGACACCAGAAAAATATTTAATAAATGAATCTGTATAAGGTGCAGTGTCACAAAATTCACTGAACAGACAGTGGTATCCTGCTGGTTATACTGCAGCACTGTTTGCAAAAATGTCACTGTGAAACATTTTGAAGAATTTTTCATTTTTTGTGTCCAAATAACATGGACTCGTCCAATTTGATGTCATGATGCTTGTTTATTTCTTTGTACCTTCCAAATGTACGGAGATCTGTCCATGAGGTCTCCCTCATGGGATGCACGGTGGATTAGTGGTTGCACTGGTGCCTCACAGCAAGAAGGTCGTGGGATCGCCTCCCGCCCTTTCTATGTAGAGTTTGCATGTTCTTCCCGTGTCTGTGTGGGTTTCCTCCGAGCACTGCGGTTTCTTCCCACAATCAAACGCAAACGCATGCTTATTTAGGGTCTGCTCCTTTCTCTGCCCCTGACCAAGGCAGCTCTACATCTGGAGTTGGTCCCCAGGTGTCAGACTGTGGCAGCCCACTGCTCCTAGTGGTTGTGTCTAATTGTAATTAGGATGGGTTAAATGCAGAAGACAAATTTCGTTGTTTGCATGTATGTATATATTAGGCAGAGCTGAGCCAGGTAAAAACTGCCATTTTTTTCCTGTCAAGGTTTTCTCAACGGATTCCAGTACTTCAGACCATATATGGTCTGAAGCCAAAAATCCAGATGGCCACCAAGATACATAAAGTTGGTCCTAAGTGGTAGGAACTTGTCTAAAGATCTGTTTTTGGCATGATTTGGTGAGTTATGAAATAACAATGAGCTACTATAGTAAAGCATTGGCTTTGGCAGCCATATTGAATTTTCTGATAGACTGCATGATCAGATTTGCAAAATACTAGTGGAAATGGATTCCTTGACCATAAAAACCTATGAATAGACATCAGAAGTGTGGCCGTAGTCATAGAATAGGAGATACGACACTTTGAAGTATAGGGGACAGCGGCCATCTTGGGTTTGCACGATAGAAACGCCTGGTTATGATTTTTAAGCCACTAATTATTTCCTTCATCATAACTTACCAAGTCATGCCAAAAAAAACAAAAACAAAAAAAACATGCCAAAACAAACAAAAACAAAACACAAGTTCCTACCACCTTGCACCAACTGTATGCATCTTGGCAGCCATCTGGATTTTTGGCTGCCATCTTGGATTCTGGACAAATTTCAAGATGGCATAAAATCATATTTTGATTAGTATGGTCTGAAGTACCGGAATCCGTTGAGAAAACCTTGACAGGAAAAAATGTTAGTTTTTACCTGGCTCAGCCCTGTCTATATGTACAAGGGCAATAAAGGCTCTTCTCTCTTTTCTCTGTCAATGGCACAACCTTTGTCAGCAGGTTTGGTCTTCATTTGTTTGTAGCTGACACAGTGCCTTAATGTCCTTGTCCAGGTTTTTCCCTCTTCCTTTGTGACCACAGCAGACCTCCAAAGGCACGTGTGTCTGCCAGAACCATTTGTCTCCTTTGTTTAAGGAAGGGTACCAATCCCATTTTAACATGAAGGAGGTCTCAGTTGTGCCCTACCTCTGCCAGAATACCAAAAAGTGACGTAGAAAACTGCCCCCTATGCACGTTCACGTCCAGCCAAAAAAGTGAAGCCGGAAACTGACACCTTGCATGTTCTGTGAAAGGCTGTTTACTGTCAAATTTCTAGTGTCATTACATTGCATGTCTGTGGTTGATTTTAATTTATTCTTTGGTGGCATACTAAATCACAGCATATCACCAGAGAAAGTTTTTCCTTGCCACTGTCACCTGTGTGCTTGTTGTAGGGTTTGGTAAGGTTAGACCTGACTTGTGTGAAGCACCTTGAGGCAGCATTGTTGTGATTTGGCGCAATATAAAATGAACTGAACTGAATGACAACAGAACTGACCATCACACACGTCATGAATCTGGCAGAGACTTTACAGACATTATTTATTTATTTATTTAGCGGAGAGTTGTCAGTGTTCCATGATGCATTTTACACAATGGCCGACAAACATCCACAATGTCCTTGTAACTATCTGATCTTAACTGCTTTTCAAAATGGCTGAGGCACATCCAAAATGTCCTTGTATTTGGCAACTATCTGATGTTTTTATAGCTGTCTAATTGATAAAATCATCTAATTTTTTTGTAGTTGTCAGGCTGTGCAAAGGCAAGGGACAAACAGAGGCTGGACACAAATGCAGGTCCTCAAACAGGACGTATGAAGTAAAATACTGTCTTTATTACAGGTAGGGGTTCGGTAACAGGAAGGCAGCCCGCGGAGAAAAAGTACCAGGCAGGGGCGAGACAGGACGTGGTCAAAAACAAGCAGGGTCAGTACACGAGCCAACTGGGTTATCAGAGCTGAGGCAAAAACAGGATCCGGTACACAGAGCAGAATCAAAACACAGCCAAAAACAGGATGAGACGAAGTGCTGGTAAGTGATGAACATCATCAACAAACGAGCAGTGAGGGAGTGAACAGACGCAGTTTAAATAAGGAAGACAGTGACAAGAAAACAAGGTGCACATGAGGACGAAGGATCTGGAAAAGGGGGGCGTGGCTGACAGATGAACAGGTGCAAGAGAGCGAGGGAAGAAAACGCAACGCAGACGAATCAAAGGAACTAAGTGACTGGAAAATTAATGGAGGAAAATAAGATGTGCTTAAGGCAGACAATAATAAAAGTGAGCAAAACAAAAGGGGAAAAACTAGGAGATAATGTGACTAATCAAAGTGGAAAACCAGGAGATCAATAATAATAACCTAAGCTGCAACAGAACACACTGAATAAAGTATCTGATCCATACGCTCACGTGTGCCACGAGCTCAGGCAGTGGATGCTCTCCTTTTGGCTGAACAACGATATACAATTTCTGTATATTCTGTGTTAGCGCCAGAGGCCAATGTACTCGATGAATTCCTGCGCAAAAAATTGTTCCCAGATAATTGTGATATATTCCTGTGAGATAATGAGTATATCTCATCTAAATCAATTCTAAAATTTACCAGTAATAAAAGTATGAAGATAACTAAAGTTTTAAGAGTGGCTGTAGTAAATATTTACGAAACTTAATGTTTTGGAGCAACTTCACCTATTATCGCTCAAGCACATTGTAAACACTGACATGATGGGGTTTGATGCAGAAGATTTCAGAATTATAACAGTTACTGGAGTTGGTTTATTCGGACCACAGAAACATACACAACAAAGGAAAAAAGAGAAGACAAGATAACATAATATGCATACAACTTAAAATACAATCTGCCATAAGCCTAGAGCATTCAAAACAAATGTGCATCTCAATACTGTAACAATTTATATTTCAGGATTATACATCCAGTTTAATCTAGGCCAAAAAGGAGTGGGGGGAAATTTAAAAAAATTATTCCCACTCCCTTTTTCAACCACTTTAATCACTTCAATTTAAAGGACACAAGCCGAATGCTACCGATCAAATTACATTTACAATATAGCAACATATAAAGCACAAAACTCATCTTCATCAGACACATATCTAGAGAACATAATTTCTTTATATTGATGTTTAAACTGATTAATATTTGGACATCGTTTGAGTTCCTCTGTCAGATTATTTTATATAATGGCTGAGTGGATCCTTGTCATTTGATTGGTGCTTTGTATGTCAGAAGACAAGGATAAATTAATTAGGGCCCGAGTAGGCAACATCCTACGAGGACCCTATTGTAATTGCGCTGTTTATTATTATTATTATTATTATTATTATTATTATTATTCTCTCTTGAAATCGAAATTCCGGCCTCTTCCCATGCTCAAAAACTCACCAAACTTTCCAAAGTCGTCCGGCTGGATCCGAAATTCAATATTTCGGGGGCCTCGCACATGGTCGCAGAAAATCCGCGAAATAGCGCCCCCTAGAAAATTTCAAAAACCCCTCCGCATTGGGCTTTTTTCGTCATAGCCTCACAAAATTCGGTACACATATTTACCATGCCAGGATGCACGAAAAAGTCTTACTGTCATAGTGAAATATCGACAGGAAGTCGGCCATTTTGATTTTAAGTTTCGATTTTGAGCAAATTTTTGCCATTTTTGGCCATTTCCACTACTTACATTTGAACAAACTCGTCCTAGGGATTTTATCCGATTGTCTTCAAATTTGGTCAAAATCATCAAAACACAATGGTGATCAAAAGTTATCAAAAGATTCTAATTAAGTCAAAAGGCGTGGCTGCTAGGGGTCGTCAAACTTTGGCGAGCGTTTCGGAGCACGCCATTTCACTTCGAACGGCTGTCACGCTCACATACTTCATCGTAGATCCTTCAAACTTGCTGGACATGATGAGGGCTCCGCCCTGAAAGTCTACATATCTTAAGTTCCCACCTACGCCATAGCGCCCCCCGGTGGTGGCGGGAAATGTCCTATTTTTACTTTAAGAGGTCCTGATGTCACATACTTAACCCAATCAACTTCATTCCACTTCTAAAACATGCAGAACAAATTGTTGAACATAGGCGATGAACGCCGTAAAGTTACGAGTAATGGCGTCCATGTGGCGGTGTGCCGAATATTGCCCATTCGCCATGAAATTACGTTCTTCATTTTGATGGCTTTAATTTTGTCACATCATCATGAAAATTGATACACAGGTCGAGCACGACAACCTCTTACAATTCATAGGTGCGTCGCCTATGGGCGGGGCAAAATGCCTCAATAGCGCCCCCTTGAAACTTTCATAGGGTTTTTTATGGAGTAGGGAGATGAAAATTGGTACACATGTGTGACTTGCATAGAAGTACAAAAAAGTCTCTTGCACCATGAGTCTACTCCAAATAGGAAGTCAGCCATTTTGAATTTTCTTCACATTTTGAAATGATTTCCACATGTTGTATTTGAACGAACTCCTCCTAGGGATTTTGTCCAATACACTTCAAATTTCTTTGACAGCATCCACAGATGACACTGACCAAAAGTTATTGAAACCTTTTCTCTATGTTGAAGCGTGTGGCCACTATGGTGCCGCCATTTTGACCCTTTGCCATGGAACATCAAGTCATGATAACTCCTTCATGCTTTGCCTGATTGACTTGAAACTTCACATGTATGATGACGGTTGGCCCCTGAACACACCCAGCCCCTCTGTTTGTACACTGAGCGCCCCCTAGTGGATGAACAATCAACATGTCATAACTCCTTGATGCATTGTGTGATTTGTTTAAAATTTTAACTGTGTGATGAGTGGTTGCCCCTGCATGCACATGCCCACATGTGGTCACAAGGGCACCCACTGGCCTGGGTAGGCGGTTGCACGGAACGAGGGCCCGTATATGACTGCTTGCAGTCCTAGTTCCATTTGTGTTTCATTGCATTTAGAGTGCGGTTTGGTTCCATTTAGAGTGCAAATTTGGTACCACTGCACTCTGCACACGTGCACACACACGTGCGCACACATCCTCACGTGCGCATGCACACGTGCTTGCACATGCACATGCGCCACACGTGCTCATGCATGCACATGCAACACACGCAAGTACACACAAAACAAATCCACTTTGCTGTCTGATGGCTGGAGTAGGAAGAAAGAATGTAGGAAGTAGGAAGTAGGAGTAGGAAGAAAGAATGAGAAGCTGGACTAATTTCTGACATGACTTTTTTTCCCCCTGCATTGAGGATGTACACAGTCTTTTTTGGTAGTACATGTGCGCACAAGCGCCGACCTGGTTGCGTGCGTGTGCGGGGGACAATGACACGATGATTTAATTGAGCTAATTGACGATGCTATTTACATTTACTAACTACATTAATAATTTCCGTTTCATCTACCGGGCCAAGAAACATTTTGTGCGGGTTTCTGTCTATTAATTGAGGATTTTCCCATTCGCCCCATTGATGTTTCAAATTCCGCAAAACCTCAGAGAGGTCGTCGTGGTATGAAGGGTCAAAGTGATCAAAATTAATTGAAATATTGAATGTGGTAAATATGAACGCAGTAAAACATAGAGTGTGGTAAAAATGAAAGCAGTAAAACTTAGAATGTGGTGAAAATGAAAGCATTAAACAATTAATGTGGTTAAAAGTGAAAGCAGTAAATACTGAATGTGGTTAAAAAAATCAAAGCGTGGTTAAAAAAAATCAAACTGGACTTGATAAAAATGGAAGGTGTGAAGTACTAAACATGAAAATGAGTGACATAAAAAACAACATCTGATTAATATTGCCCCTTTGAAAATTAGAATCGTTAAATTTGGATGCCATTAAAATTGGCATCCAAATTATGGTAAATATTATGTCTTAAAAATATAACACTGGCTAATTTAATTCACTGCCTCGATTTTAGTACCTCTACTTTACCCACTTCAATTGTATCATTTGCTGTACTCGATTTAATGTTGAATGTTTTCATTCACTGCCTCAGTTTTAGCAGGTCCACTTTACCCACTTCAGTTTTATCATTCACCGCGTCAGCTGTGCAATTTTGCTCACTTCCGCTGGATCGGAATACGGCAGCAGCCACTGTGCGACAGCGGACATTTGTAGTCCAGAGTCACTGCGCATGTCACTGACCGCGGGGTGGCGCCATTGGGAGTCGCAGGCGAAGAGCGCCCAAATGTAAAAGTGCTTTTCTACTTCACAAAAGTAGCACTACTCGGTTCGACTCTACTCGGTTTGGTTCCAGGCGCGTCCTTTTCCACTACCTCCTCAACGTGGGCGGGGTCAGCAGAGCAAACTGCAGTGACGTCGTTTTATACGCGACACAAACATAAACAATGGTGGACTCCGTGTGTTTGCTGCTCTGTGAGTTTTTAAGAGAAAGTTGCTGGCGACGAGACGAAACACGCTTGAAAAGTACAGAAGACTTTGGGAATTCATACAACAATATGAAGACGAGAAGATATGAGCTGCTAAAGAGACAAAGCATGCCGGTAAGTTAATTGTTAGCTCATAAGTAATAACTGCAGGCTGTCGCTATTAAGTATTAAAATTGTGGTTGACAAAATAAAGCGTTAATTTAGATTAATTAATTACAGCACTTGTCACACCTTCAGTCACACTTTGCTCCGTTTTGTTTTGACGTCAGTGACATGGTCTGTAAATGAAGACACGTTTCTGAGAGCAGGAATGTGTTAGATGTCAATACGTTTTAAACTGAAGTAACTTGCTTTGATAACTATTGTTAAAAATCAAACGTGGGAGTTTGTGCGTTTACTGACGTTCATGCACAAAATGTTAATTCGGTTTTAATGACCGTTAATTAACGTCGTCACTGAACTCGAACAGGTTAAAACGCATTAAAAACATTTGATTTGTTTTTCATCCAGATTTTAATGTTCAATGGACACATTTAAATATGAAATCTCATAATTATTAAAAGCATCATATTGTGCAGAAAGAATCAGCTTCCAAACTCCCATAATTCTGTTTTTATAGGCATTCTTTATAATACAGCCTTTTATTGTCATTTTACACATAAATACAGTGAAATTTGTCTGCATTTAACCCATCCAAATTGCAGTTAGACACTTCTCCCAATTTAAGATCAATTTACAGCTTAATACCTGCTTGATGTGTAACAGAAATAACCCACACCCTGTTGACCAGATTATTAAATGCCCCAAACACAGATTTTTTAAAATATACCTGCAATTAAATGATTCATTTAGATTAACTAATCACAAACCCTGTAATCAATTACATTATTTTTAAATAACCAGACAGCACTAATTAAAATATGTATGCTGTATGTGTGTGTTTCAGATGGTTTTCTCAGAGAAACCGCCGCAAAAGTTCATGCCACGGAATGGGATACCTGTCATTTGCCTACACGTCATACACCGGTTATGTTTCACTGTGAATTTTGAATAAACTTTTGTACTTTTTGCTAAAATGTCTCCACTTTTGTGTAACATCAATTTGATTTGTAAAAGTTACCAAGGTTTACTGATTTAAATTAAATGCTAACAGTTTGAAAAGCCATTTAAGCAAAATCCATTAGTAAAATAAATTTTACATTTAATGGGGTCATAAATGTAAATGGAAGTAAACAGACAGTAAAACTGGTTGTTCAAAATATCTGAATAAATTACTTCTGGTTTGGTATAAGTAATCCAGCAGAATTATACACCACAGTACAATAGTTTGTGGTAAAATGTTACATCACATCAAATCCTAAACCTAGTACAACCCCTGGCAAAAATTATGGAATCACCGGCCTCGGAGGATGTTCATTCAGTTGTTTAATTTTGTAGAAAAAAGCAGATCACAGACATGACACAAAACTAAAGTCATTTCAAATGGCAACTTTCTGGCTTTAAGAAACACTATAAGAAATCAGGAAAAAAAATTGTGGCAGTCAGTAACGGTTACATTTTTAGACCAAGCAGAGGGAAAAAAATATGGAATCACTCAATTCTGAGGAAAAAATTATGGAATCATGAAAAACAAAAGAACGCTCCAACACATCACTAGTATTTTGTTGCACCACCTCTGGCTTTTATAACAGCTTGCAGTCTCTGAGGCATGGACTTAATGAGTGACAAACAGTACTCTTCATCAATCTGGCTCCAACTTTCTCTGATTGCTGTTGCCAGATCAGCTTTGCAGGTTGGAGCCTTGTCATGGACCATTTTCTTCAACTTCCACCAAAGATTTTCAATTGGATTAAGATCCCGACTATTTGCAGGCCTCCTCCCCCTCTAGCTGCCACCTTATCTTGATGGGGGAGTTTGCGTACCTGGATGATCCTAGGAGCTATGTTGTCGGGGGCTTTGTGCTCCCTGTAGGGTCTCCCAAGGCAAACAGGTCCTAGGTGACGGGTCAGACTAAGGGCAGTTAAGAACCTCCATGACCAGTAAAAGATCAAGGACCGAGATGTCGCCCCGGTATGGCAGAGCCGGGGTCCCACCCTGGAGCCAGGCCTGGGGTTGGGGCTTGCGCGCGAGCGCCTGGTGGTCGGGCCTTAGCCCATGAGGCCCGGCCGGGCTCAGCCCGAAAGAGTGACGTGGGCACGCCCTCCTGTGGGTTCACCACCTGCAGAGGGGGCCATGGGGGTCGGGTGCAGAGAGGATTGGGTGGCAGTCGAGGGCGGGTGGCCCGGCGGCCAAGTCCATGCTCACAGCTCCTGGCTGTTGGGACGTGGAATGTCACCTCGCTAGGGGGGAAGGAGCCTGAGCTTGTGCGGGAGGTTGAGAGATACCGACTAGAGATAGTCGGGCTCACCTCCACGCACAGCTTGGGCTGTGGTACCCAACTCCTGGAGAGGGGCTGGACGCTTCATTTTTCTGGCATCGCCCATGGGGAGAGGCGGAGAGCTGGGGTCGCATTGCTTATTGCTCCCCAGCTCAGTCGCCAAGTGTTAGAGTTCACTCTGGTGAATGAGAGGGTCGCGTCCCTACGCCTTCGGGTCAGGGACAGGTCTGTCACCGTTGTTTCGGCCTACGGGCTGAGCAGCAGTGCAGAGTACCCGACCTTCCTGGAGTCCCTGGGAGGGGTACTAGATAGCGCTCCGACTGGGGACTCCATTGTTCTCCTGGGGGATTTCAACGCCCACGTGGGCGGCGACAGTGAGACCTGGAGGGGGCTGATCGGGAAGCACGGCCTCCCCGATCTGAACCCGAGTGGTGTTCAGTTGTTGGACTTCTGTGCTAGTCACAGTTTGTCCATCACGAACACCATGTTCGAGCACAAGGGTGTCCATAAGTGCACGTGGCACCAGGACACCCTGAGCCGGAGGTCGATGATCGACTTTGTAGTCGTATCATCTGACCTTCGGCCACGTGTCTCGGACACTTGAGTGAAGAGAGGGGCAGAGCTGTCGATTGATCACCACCTGGTGGTGAGTTGGATCCACTGGGAGGGTAGGAAGCCGGTCAGACCTGGCAGGCCCAAACGTATTGTGAGGGTCTGCTGGGAACGACTGGCGGAACCCTCTGTCAGCGAGGTCTTCAACTCCCACCTCCGGGAGAGCTTCTCCCAGATCCCGGGGGAGGTTGGAGACATGGAGTCCGAGTGGACCATGTTCTCCACCTCCATTGTCGATGCGGCTGCTCGTAGCTGTGGTCGCAAGGTCTCTGATGCCTGTCGCGGCGGCAATCCCCGAACCCGGTGGTGGACACCGGAAGTAAGGGATGCCGTCAAGCTGAAGAAGGAGTCCTACTTATCTTTGTTGGTAGGTGGGACCTCAGAGGCAGCTGACAGGTACCGGCAGGCCAAGCGTGCCGCAGCCCGTGCGGTCGCAGAGGCAAAAACTCGGGTCTGGGAGGAGTTCGGGGAGGCTATGGAGGAGGACTATCGTCGGCCTCGAAGAGATTCTGGCAAACCGTCCGACGCCTCAGGTGGCGGAAGCAGCTCTCCACCAGCACTGTTTACGGTGTGGGTGGGGAGCTGTTGACCCTGACTGGGGATGTTGTCGGGCGGTGGAAGGAGTACTTCGAGGATCTCCTCAATCCCATCGTCACGTCTTCTGAAGAGGAAGCAGAGACTGGGGACTCAGAGGCGGACTCATCCATTACCCAGGCCGAAGTCACCGAGGTGGTTAGAAAGCTCCTCGGTGGCAAGGCTCCTGGGGTGGATGAAGTCCGTCCTGAGTACCTTAAGTCTCTGGATGTTGTGGGGCTGTCTTGGCTGACACGCCTCTGCAACATCGCGTGGCGACTGGGGACAGTGCCTCTGGATTGGCAGACCGGGGTGGTGGTCCCGCTGTTTAAGAAGGGGGACCGGAGGGTGTGTTCCAACTATAGGGGATCAAACTCCTCAGCCTCCCCGGTAAGGTCTATTCCAGAGTACTGGAGAGGAGAATTCGACCGATGGTCGAACCTCGGATTCAGGAGGAGCAGTGTGGTTTTCGTCCTGGTCGCGGCACACTGGACCAGCTCTACACGCTCCGTCGGGTGCTCGAGGGTTCATGGGAGTTTGCCCAACCAGTCCACATGTGTTTTGTGGATCTGGAGAAGGCATTCGACCGTGTCCCTCGGGGCACCCTGTGGGGAGTGCTCCGGGAGTACGGGGTCCGGGATCCTTTGTTAAGGGCTATCCGGTCCCTGTACGACCGCAGCAGGAGCTTGGTTCGCATTGCCAGTAGTAAGTCAAACCTGTTTCCAGTGCATGTTGGCCTCCGCCAGGGCTGCCCTTTGTTGCCGGTTCTGTTCATTATTTTTATGGACAGAATTTGTAGGCGCAGCCAGGGTGTAGAGGGGGTCTGGTTTGGGAACCACAGAATCTCGTCTCTGCTGTTTGCGGACGATGTGGTTCTGTTGGCTTCGTCAAATCAGGACCTTCAGCGTGCACTGGGGCGGTTTGCAGCTGAGTGTGAAGCGTCCGGGATGAAAATCAGCACCTCCAAATCCGAGGCCATGGTTCTCGACCGGAAAAAGGTGCTTTGCCCTCTTCAGGTCGGTGGAGTGTCCTTGCCTCAAGTGGAGGAGTTTAAGCATCTCGGGGTCTTGTTCACGAGTGAGGGACGAATGGAGCGTGAGATTGATAAACGGATCGGTGCAGCGTCTGCAGTGATGCGGTCGCTGTATCGGACCGTCGTGGTGAAGAGAGAGATGAGTAGGGGGGCAAAGCTCTCGATTTACCGATCGATCTATGTTCCGATCCTCACCTATGGTCATGAGATTTGGCTCATGACCGAAAGAACGAGATCGCGAGTACAAGCAGCCGAGATGAGTTTCCTCTGCAGGGTGGCTGGGCGCTCCCTTAGAGATAGGGTGAGGAGCTCGGTCACTTGGGAGGAGCTCGGAGTCGAGCCGCTGCTCCTCCACGTCGAAAGGAGTCAGTTGAGGTGGCTCGGGCATCTTTTCCGGATGCCCCCTGGACGCCTCGCTGGAGAGGTGTTCCGGGCACGTCCCACTGGGAGGAGGCCCCGGGGAAGACCCAGGACACGCTGGAGGGACTACATCTCTCGGCTGGCTTGGGAACGCCTTGGGGTTCCCCCAGAGGAGCTGGGGGAGGTGTGTGTGGATCAGGAGGTCTGGGCAGCTTTGCTTGAGCTGCTGCCCCCGCGACCTGACTCCGGATAAAGCGGAAGAAAATGGATGGATGGTTGGATGGATGGACTATTTGCAGGCCATGACATTGACCCTATGTGTCTTTTTGCAATGTTTTCACAGTTTTTGCTCTATGGAAAGATGCATTATCATCTTGAAAAATTATTTAATCATCCCCAAACATCCTTTCAATTGATGGGATAATAAAAGTGTCCAAAATATCATCGTGCATTTATTGATGATGTAATGACAGCCATCTCCCCAGTGCCTTTACCTGACATGCAGCCCCATATCATCAATGACTGTGGAAACTTACATGTTCTCTTCAGACAGTCATCTTTATAAATCTCATTGGAATGGCACCAAACAAAAGTTCCAGCATCATCACCTTGCCCAATGCAGATTCGAGATTCATCACTGAATATGACTTTCATCCAGTCATCCACAGTCCACGATCGCTTTTCCTTAGCCCATTGTAACCTTGTTTTTTTCTGTTTAGGTGTTGATGGCTTTCGTTTAGCTTTTCTGTATGTAAATCCCATTTCCTTTAGACGGTTTCTTACAGTTCGGTCACAGACGTTGACTCCAGTTTCCTCCCATTCGTTCCTCATTTGTTTTGTTGTGCATTTTCGATTTTTGAGACATATTGCTTTAAGTTTTCTGTCTTGACGCTTTCATGTCTTCCTTGGTCTACCAGTATGTTTGCCTTTAACAACCTTCCCATGTTGTTTGTATTTGGTCCAGAGTTTAGACACAGCTGACTGTGAACAACCAACATCTTTTGCAACATTGAGTGATGATTTACCCTCTTTAAGAGTTTGATAATCCTCTCCTTTGTTTCAATTGACATCTCTCTTGTTGGAGCCATGATTCATGTCAGTCCACTTGGTGCAACAGCTCTCCAAGGTGTGATCACTCCTTTTTAGATGCAGACTAACGAGCAGATCTGATTTGATGCAGGTGTTAGTTTGGGGGATGAAAATTTACAGGGTGATTCTATAATTTTTTCCTCAGAATTGAGTGAGTCCATATTTTTTCCCTCTGCTTGGTCTAAAAAAAGTAACCGTTACTGACTGCCACAATTATTTTTCCTGATTTCTTATAGTGTTTCTTAAAGCCAGAAAGTTGCCATTTGAAATGACTTTAGTTTTGTCATGTCTGTGATCTGCTTTTTTTCTACAAAATTAAACAACTGAATGAACATCCTCCGAGGCCGGTGATTCCATAATTATTGCCAGGGGTTGTATAACCAGCACACACCTGTGGGAGTGGACACCGGGGTAGTGGGCGCAGCAGCAGCACCAGAAGGACCAGGGTCATTTGGGCCTGACGAGACCTCAGCAGTGCAGAGGTCCTGGGGTCTTCATCATCCTCTATAATGACAGGACATAACGTTATGACGTCTGTAAAAGACATGTTAAAATACATGTTTTGGTTGCACTGAACCTTCTGACTCCTGGTCCAAGGTCGATGAGAGAGGGAGGTCCTGGTTCTTTGCCTCTTGTGGCTCCTGGACCTGGCTCATGTTGCTGGTAGTGGGTGGGGGAGCCATGAATGGGTCTAAGAACGAGAGAACACCAGAGAACCTCCATCTCCTCCACTGGTGTGCTGCTGCCCCTCTCTTCCTGGCCTCCGACTCCATCCTTCTCTCCCTGAGGTACGTGGAAGGGCTTGCAGGACGCAAGCCCTTCCACCGCTTGCGGCACACTTCCACTAAAAATAGATTAAGTTAGATTTATATTGCTTTTGTAAACACTATCTAGCAATTAATATAATATCAATTTGATTACTGTAGAGGATTAGCCATTAAATAACTTGACTTTGTGGAATAGCGGCTCTCGTTTTGGCGGTCAATATATAAATAGTGACTGATTTGAAACCAGTCACCATTTGTTTTATACATCTGTTTAGTTAATAAATGTATCTTCACAGATGATTCGTTCGCGTGCACATATGAAAAAAAAAAAAAATACTGGCTGCTGCTGCAGTTCCTTGCTCTCCCCTCCAACTCTGTCATAATTGTGTTATAAACCAGTCACCACTTGTTTTATTATACATCTGTGTAGTTAATAAAATTATCTTCACAGATGATTTGTTTGTGCGCGCACATGTGAACAAAGAAAAAAAATGGCTGCTGCAGTTCCTCGCTCTCCCCTCAAACTCTGTCATAATTGTGTTAAATAAAGGACGAAAGGGACATAAATCCTGCTCACAGGCCTATTGCCAGAGACAGAACATGTCCACATCAAGTATAAACTCCAGACATCTCCACCTTACCGACAGTTCGTTCGCAGGCGCGCATGCAGCACGTAACATTGTTGCCCTGTCGGTCCGCAATCACTCATAAATGTTGCCCGAAATGGTGCAGAATCAGTCAATAATGTGGCTATTGTTACCTTTGGATGATTTATTGTGACAAGTATTGCAATATTACACGAATCAGCCAATCAGAACAAAGGATTTCAGTCAGACGTAGTGAATTGCTATCGCTAAAGCCATTTAAATAGCAATCTATACAAAACAAAGAAACAAAAAAAAAAATCAAAGGTTACCTTCCAGTCAGGTCTCCTCGCTGACTTCTCCATGCAATGTCCTTTTTGTACTTGTCTCTGTAATCATAGTTTGACGAGTCATACAACTTAGGCCGAGCATTCACAGTCTCTCCTCCATCTTGAATGAAGTTTGTCCACGCTGCGCTCCCCTGCGTTACTACATATCTAGTGCCTGATTGGTCATCGCGGTGCGACAAGATGAAAAAGTTCAGATTTTTCAACTTGGGGAAGAGGGCAGCGCGACACGATGCAATGCGATATCGTGCCACAAACACGGCAATTGCTCAAAATTGCTTTATTTGCGTCACTTTATTCACATCCATCGCGTCACATTGAGTGGCTTGGACTTTTGTGGCGCCACAACGCGTCCTTCCATAGGGATCACATGGCAACCTCTCGCCCCCCTCGCTCGCGTGGCATCCGGTGTGAACGCAGCATGAGAGAGTGGGACACATGTAGTGCTTCTGGATGCCAAAACAGAAAAAAAGTTGACATGTTGACAGCGACCATCTGAATGTTACACTGTTTTCACTGAGAGACTGACTGGAAAATTATGGTATTATCTTAACGAGGAGGAAAAAATGGACGCCAACAAACGGATTATTTAACTGCAGAGTCGCATGGATTTAAACAGGTAGTTTTCAAGCTTCCATGAGAGCCAGAGTTTTCTGCTTTAAAATAAAAGCTGTGCAAAATGTTTCAGGGAAGTGTGGTTAATATTGAAAACTGACCATGTACGTCATGTTACTTTTATTTTTTTGCTGCTGAAATGAAAAAGGGCAAGACATCAGCTGACAAGGAACACATTTAATAAATGACAGGGATAGCAGGGGAAAAAACGTGATTATTTATTTATTTATTTCAAGTTTCACTTTATTTACTATTATTTATTTATTCTTAAAAAGGAAATTTAGTGTGCGGTAGGATGCCCAAAACATACGAGGGCTGTCAATAAAGTAAGGGTCCTTTTTATTTTTTTCAAAAACTATATGGATTTCATTCATATATTTTTACGTCAGACATGCTTGAACCCTCGTGCGCATGCGTGAGTTTTTCCACGCCTGTCGGTGATGTCATTCGCCTGTGAGCACTCCTTGTGGGAGGAGTCGTCCAGCCCCTCGTCGGAATTCCTTTGTCTGAGAAGTTGCTGAGAGACTGGCGCGTTGTTTGATCAAAATTTTTTCTAAACCTGTGAGACACATCGAAGTGGACACGGTTCGAAAAATTAAGCTGGTTTTCAGTGAAAATTTTAACGGCTGAGAGATTTTGAGGTGATTCTGTCGCTTTAAGGACTTCCCACGGAGCGAGACGTCGCTCAGCGCTCTCAGCCGCCGTCGTCAGCCTGTTCAAGCTGAAAACCTCCACATTTCAGGCTCTATTGATCCAGGACGTCGTGAGAGAACAGAGAAGTTTCAGAAGAAGTCGGTTTCAGCATTTTATCCGGATATTCCACTGTTAAAGGAGATTTTTTTAATGAAAGACGTGCGGACGGATCCGCGCGTCGGGACGCAGCTGACGCGGTGCGGCGGCACAGGAAGAACACCTCCGTGTTGATAACCATTTGTAAAATCCAGGCGGATTTTGATGGCTTTCAGTGGAGTGAGTACGTATATGAGAAATTGTTTAACAGGCAGGACATGTTCCAACTTGTCCTTAAGGCTTTCAACAGAGGTGTTTTTCCTGTGGCGGTATGTCGCGGCGGCTGCATCCCGACGTGCGGACCCGTCCGCACGTCTTTCATTAAAAAAATCTCCTTTAACAGTGGAATATCCGGATAAAATGCTGAAACAGACTTCTTCTGAAACTTCTCTGTTCTCTCACGACGTCCTGGATCAATAGAACCTGAAATGTGGAGGTTTTCAGCTTGAACAGGCTGACGACGGCGGCTGAGAGCGCTGAGCGACGTCTCGCACCATGGGAAGTCCTTAAAGCGACAGAATCACCTCAAAATCTCTCATCAGCCGTTAAAATTTTCACTGAAATCCAGCTTAATTTTTCGAACCGTGTCCACTTCGATGTGTCTCACAGGTTTAGAAAAAATTTTGATCAAACAACGCGCCAGTCTCTCAGCAACTTCTCAGACAAAGGAATTCCGACGAGGGGCTGGACGACTCCTCCCACAAGGAGTGCTCACAGGCGAATGACGTCACCGACAGGCGTGGAAAAACTCACGCATGCGCACGAGGGTTCAAGCATGTCTGACGTAAAAACATATGAATGAAATCCATATAGTTTTTGAAAAAAATAAAAAGGACCGTTACTTTATTGACAGCCCTCGTATGTACAACAAAGCACAACCACACGCCCACAGCAATTTTACACACAACACAAGACACTCATGAATCTGTGTTTTAACTGTGCACATGTGTTTGATGAATAAATCTCAGATTCTTCACTATGTTCTTCCCTAAATTTGTTGGCGCTCTGCGAACAAATATTAAATCTCACATCACGTGTGCGCCCAAATGATGAAGGCTGGTTGTCATTTAAACTAAAATGGAAAAAACTTTTTCCCTAAATGCACAGTATATTAAGACTATTTCAAAGACACAATTTAATAAAACAAATTAAATAAAATAGTTCACTAATGTATCAATCAATTTTGTTAAAGATGAAACTGATGCACTTTTATCATTTGTTATCATGAAAATCTTGAACTATCTCAGTTGAATGAATTTATTTAATTTTAAATGGAGAGAATGAGAATGTTCATGCATCAGTTCTAGGTTTTGTTAAATTCTTTATTTGCATATAACTGTTTACTCACAAAATTTGTAGTGTCATTACACTGCACATCTATTCTTTGGTTGCATATTAAAGGGTGTGCAGGGTTTATAAAATTATGGGCCTCTCTCTTATTCATTTCTGAACTTTTTGTCACCTTTGTAGAGCACAGTGTTCTCATCATGACACACCTGATGAATCCTCACACAGAGAAATAGAAACGTGACAGATTGCAGCTCACAAACACACACCTGTCAGTTTAAAATGATTCTGATTCACAAACGTGAGGTGATGGTTAGACCTGACTCGTGTGAAGCACCTGGAGGCGGCGCTGTTGTAATTTGGTGCGATATAAGGGTGATTCTTAGACTACGGGCACTTATGTCCTTTGATCATATTGTATGAAAAACAGAAAAAAAGGGGAAATTTCACACTTTTATAGTTATCTTTACAATGAAAGTGTGTTAAGAAATTTGTTCTAGTAGTCTATGATGACTTTTTCACCATTTTTCAGCATCATTATATGCAAATATTGCCGTTTTGTGCTTGTCCCACACCCAGACTTTTGATCTTCAATGATAAAAATGAATGGTAAACGTTTTTTTCTAATGTTTTAAAATATCTCTGAATAAAATATCAGTAACATAATTGGGGTATTCAATGTCATACAACTGTTGTGATTTTTTTTAAACAAAATGTAGTTGTCCCACACTATTGCCGTAATTTCCACCACAACACTGTAATGTCCCTAAACAGTTTGAAAGATTGTTTGGGTAGTTTCTATGGAGATAAACAGTGACACATCAGAGCACATGTATATAGCACCAAATCACAACAAACAGTTGCCCCAAGGTGCTTTATATTGTAAGGCAATGGTATGGTGGAAATTACATTTACAAGGACAATAGTGCCCATAGTTAAAGAATCACCCATAAATAAAATTAATTGAATGACAACAGACCTGACTGTCACACATGTGTCATGAATCTGGAGGAGACTTTACACACACACTTATTTTGTGCGGACAATCAAATCATTTTTGTGCACGTTAGTGAATGAGGCCCATTGTGAGTTCGTACTGACACCTGAGACATCACAGGTTATGAAAAAGATCCATTTCAACTCTTTATTTCACTTCTGAGTAATCCTGACTGAAATTATGACAAAGTTCATCTTCCAACAGCCTGCAGTACAGATATAGATTATAAAATATATATCTGTGTACAATCAATATCAAAAACGTTAATATTAGAAATTGTGTTTCCAGTTTCATTAAATTAAAGCACAAAGGTTTAAACTCAGCTGTGAGTAAGTTGAATAATTTGCTGCAGTCACTATAATCTGGCTCTTTTTGTTTTATTCATATATGAGTTCTCTCGAAATTTCAGAAGCAATTTAAACAAACAAAAGACAAAACACTTCTTATCAGCAGACCTGGCAACAACACACTTTGCATGGCAACACTCAGCCCGGACTCACCTGCTCTTCAGTTTCCATCATCTAATTATGTCCTGATCAGGTGTGTCTGATTGTGCTGGAGGCTTTTTGAACCCTCTGCTGAAAACTTTCAGCAGCTTCTAGTTGCTCTTTGTTTGGAGAAGTGAACCATGTTGACAGCTCCAGGAAGGTTGAAGTTTTCTTTGTTCTTCTGGCTTTTGATCAGTTTGTTGAGTCCAGTGTGGCTTCATGCTGAAGAAAATCAGGACCTGGACTCTGAGCTACCAGGTGTCCAGACTGAAGGAAGAAAACACCTGGTGTCAGTGTGGAAGCTCCTACAAGGTCTGTTTGATTTTTCCAAAGACCACTGATGGTGTGATTTGTTACATAACTGTAGAATTCTGCATTTGTCAACATTAAACATCATGAATATCAAACTCTCTTGTGCAAACCTTATACAATTAAATATTCTAAACTGTCATTACAGTTTAACCACATTAAACCATGAAAGGTTTAAGCTCAACTGGTTTCTCAAACTTATGCTGTAACTTTCTCCTGTAATACAGATTTATTGCTGTTTATCATTAAATGGACAGCAGTCTCTCTGAACTGGTCTTTCAATGTTTCAGTGTTGGATCGTGGTGATGACGGCACAAAGTCAGACTTTGTTCTGCCACAGTATCGTTGTGGTGAAGACGCTCTTGATTCGCTTTTCTGTCCTCCGGCACACTGATCTGCATTTGGAGGGTGAGTTTGAATTGTTAATGAACATAACTTAATTTCAGTGTCATAAAATGTCTGTTAGTTGATAACAGAAGATGGAGTTCAACTTAAAGGTGTCACTGGAACACTGTAACATAATCAAATGTTTGCCCGACAGATGGGTCACAGCCAGATGGATGTAATGGTTCAGTTTATACCTTCAAGTCATGGCGGCTTTTCAAATTTTCCTCCCCTTACTGCAACATGGAATTATGGGTAACTAGGTCTTCCCATGGAGACATTAGAACAGTTTGTTTTAATAGTGATCTACTACCCTACAATAGTTAATTGACAATCTTCAGCTGGTAGATCCCCACTTCAACAAATGTACCAATCATGACATTGACTCAAAACTACAAATTAAGGTTACGGTCTAAAATGATGCTGAAATGAAGATCTTGAAGATGGCTTCTGAAGGCCAAGTGAAGATCTGCTTTCAGAAAGTCCTTATTGAAAGCAAACTGGCCCAATTGTCTCTTCCAACACCCAAGTGTTGGTGGTGGTTTTGATTTTTAATAATTGCCAAACAGCTGGTGACTCCCCACTTTAGACTCAACAAATGCCTTTTCTCAAACTGACTTCAGGTGAATCCAGTGCCTTTTCTCAAACTGACTTCAGGTGAATCCAGTGAAGGTGCTTTACTTTGACCATGAACTACAGGAAAATGTGACGGCTTTAGCAACCTGAGAGTGTCTGCAAGCAGCAACACCAGAAGAATTGCCCGTGGTTACTTGTAGAGAAACAAATGTCACAGTGAAATTTCCTCAAGATGCAAGACTGGAGAGAGTAAAGGCTCTGCATGAAGAGGACACTGTCCTCACTTTGGACAAAGACACTCTGGTTATCAAAACGTCAAACATGGTAAAGGTGCACAACATGATGTGCTTTGTTGAAGCTTCTGTCTGCACAGCTAACAGTTACTGTCTTGCAGGTTTCCATCATTGAACTGGTCTACTTGGATTTAGTAGCTGAAATGTCAATGCGGGCAATTTGTCTTGACCTGAAGTCTGAAAGTGGGCAGAATCTGACCAAAAGGGTTCTAGAAGAACAAGAATTGTGGGAACTGGAGGACCTTAATTTTGACCTGTACGATGGTGAACCAGTTCGAGTGGAAACTCCTGTCACCGGAGAAGACTACGACATGGTCAAAGATGGGGCACAAGGTTGCAGCAGGCCTCAAAGCCACAGGGTGAGTGACAAAGACCCCCACAGGGGTCACAGGCAGCAGCCAGGGTGCCTCAGTCAACCCTCTGAAAGAAGGCATCCAGCATGTGCAACACAACTGTCAAACCTTCGTGCAGATGACACCAGAAAGCAGCATACCTGCACTGCACAACCCAGGACCGTGCGACATTCAATTCAGTCTTCAGGCTCATCACCTGAGATGGTTGAGGTGGATGGTGTCTTCACAACTCCCCAGGAGCCATCTGTGTTCTGACCAGCCTGGGTATGATGCTGACAGGAATGTTGCATGTGCTGCACAACAGATGGAGCCCCTAGGATCAGAAATGTCTACAGATGGCCTTCCTTCAGACTGCCCTGTCAAGCCGTCGACATGTGCTGTATGTCACAGAACCAAAATGGTGTCAACGCTTAATGCACATTCATCCAGTGAATTTGAGCCACAGATGGAAGTCTTTAGAGCTGCCTTCAAGGCATCAGCATGTGCTGCACAACAGCTAAAATTCCCAGAGCAATCAGAATATCTCACAGGTAGCTTCTCAGCATGCCAAACGTGGCGGGCCTAGAAGACACTCAGAATGTGCTGTTCAGCAGCTCAAGACATCACAAGGGTCCAGATCTCCTGAAGCTGCATCACCAAGGACTTCCCCTCCTCCAACAGCCTTACTGCAGATAATGCACCTGCAGGCCACCCCACAGGGTCACTGGTTTGCTCTCCACAACCTGGTGACAGTGCTGGAAGATCTTCAGTTTGTGCTCTACAGCCAGATCTGCATTCAGACCACCACATTCAACAGCATCCATGCCCCAGACATGTCAGTTCTGCAAGGAGTTCAGCATGTCAACAGTTCATGACGACACCAAATGTCAGCCCTCGTGTACCTTTATCCAGAAAAGTCTTTGACCTTGCTGGAAGGCATTTGTCATGTGCTGCCCAACATGATCTGTGAGAGAGAATACTGAGACCTTATGTTCAAAACTGACTTATGGCCCTGTCAGCGAATCAGAATCGACTGTCACTAAGCCCCGCCCTTATGACGTCACAGCCAATCAGAATCGATTACGTGACTATGTCCTGCCCCTGGCTCCTCCCCTAGTCCCGCCCCAAGCGCCGCCTCCAAGCCCTACCTCCCCTCCCACCCGGGTCTAATATTTTAATGTTTTATTTCATGAATTAAAGAACGATTAAAAAATACCTAGATCTTTTTAATGTATTAAAGAATTAACTAATTCTGAAATAATTAAACATAAATCAGTGTCTAATATTTAATACCCCTTTAATTTTAATTCTTAAATTAAAGCGTGTCCTTTTATGGTTTTTAATGCCTCAATTAAAGAAGGAATAAAAAATACCGTATCTTATGCATAATTATGGGAGGTTTTCTTCAATTTAGTGATTAAACACAAATATTTTAATACGCCTTTAATATTTTTTAATTCTTAAATTAATGCGTCTCCTTTTCTGTTTTTTAATTCTTAAATTAAAGAAGGGTTAAAAATAACCGTCTCTCGGCTGTAACGGCCGTCTTTGCAGCAAGACGGTCAAATACCCACGCATAGAGCTCCTCACGGAAACATGACCCCACGGCTGTAATACCTGTTGCAGACGCTAACTGTGTGTTTCGGAGGCGTGTGTGTGACCTGTGCAGCGGGGGTGTCACGCCGGATGGTCTTTTATAACATAGTAGAGAAGCTTGAATCTTTGGTTGAAGCTTGAATGTTTTATTACATCCGATTTCCTGATGACGGGGTCGTTCGCTGGGCTTGTTTGAAGACGGAAAAACAAAGCTTATTCTTAGTCACGGTAGATGCAGTTTCTTTTAAGATATTACCCGGTCGATCAGGGGCTGCGGGACACCTGCTGATTGGAGATGCCGCCCGAGGTGATGAAGCCGGAAAAAAACAAAGTTTCTTCTCAGTCACGCCAGATGGTGTTTTTATTCATCCGAGGCGTTGAATTATGCCCCGCGGGCGAAGACGGGGTTTAAAAATCCCCTTTTCGATGACAGTGACATACAGCATTCGCCATGGCGAGACGAACTCCAATCCTCCGCTACATCTGTGAGACGCCCGTGAACATCACCATGACGATAGAGGGCTCACTCGCTCCAAAAAAAGCGAGGATGTACGTCAGCCGCTTGAGTCAGCCGATACCGGAGGAAGATTTGACGTGCGGCCTGGAGGGGCCCGAACGTTTAACT
This sequence comes from Thalassophryne amazonica, assembly GCF_902500255.1. Taxonomy (NCBI): domain Eukaryota; kingdom Metazoa; phylum Chordata; class Actinopteri; order Batrachoidiformes; family Batrachoididae; genus Thalassophryne; species Thalassophryne amazonica. The sequence continues at coordinate 39,228,124 of NC_047119.1, read as the reverse complement.
TACACGTTCGATCCGTATTTTGCCCAAGTAAGTTTCTTCACTCTGGCTGAGGGTGAGACTGCCACTCGAGGAACCCCGCGGGTGGCGCTTACTTCCGCCGACTGGGGAGTGTTCTCCGCGGCTGCAGGGTCGATGATTCGCGACACGGTCAACCCTGAGCCTCCAGGAGATCGGACGCCGGAAAAGAGGAAAACTCACTTCCAACTCACCTGGCTCAGCCCCCAGGGGCCGCGCTATAGGGTGATATTTCAGCGGGGACCTCCTGACACTGACTCTGAGGGTGAAATTAAATTGGAGCGAGTTAGTGCCAGCAGCCGTGTCACATCCGTCACAGCCGCGGCTGAGAGCTGGCACGAGTTGTTCAACACCTGCAACGACAGGATTACGGGCCTTTTTACAAGGTGTCTGGTCTGGAGGGACGTGATCGAAGTCCGAAAAAACTTGGCCCCTCTTTTTTTTTTTTTTTTTAAATAAAACTCTGCCGTAGCTCCTCTGCTGTAGCTTCTTCCCCGCATGCACGGTGATTTCTATAAAAAAAAAAAACCAGGGGACCACATCTCATTTAAGCATCGGACGATGAACCAGCATGAGCTCCTCAACCTCCCCCATCGCACCGGCCGATGACATCGCTTATGACTGCGCGCTCGCCTGTGGAAGAGACCCGCCATCCCCGGGGCAGGCCTGGACGAGATCTGCCGAGCCGGTCGTGAACCAGGACCGGCGCCAGAAGGCTTCACGGACCCGCGGCGGGTACGAGAGCCCGTGGGAAGTTCAGCTCGAACCGGTCTGGGGCAAGATCCATCCTTCTCACGCACTTTCCAGCCCGGGAGACGTGGGCTCTCTTCCCGCTGTCATGGAGGCCGTGAGTCCGGGGGAGGTACAAGACCTGGAGCGGGCTGAGAAATACGCCACATCTTATGCATCAGACCGGCCAAACGGGTTCCTGTCAGAGGAATTCCTGAAAACGGTGAAAGTCGGCGTGGCCCACTTACTGTTGGCTGTGATCAAAAGTTACAAAAACTCTGTTACGGGTGTGAGATCGATCACCCCAGCCAGCGCCAGCACGAGTGCCTGGACCCGTTAAATGAATATTTCTTTACCAGACATTTTGAGAGATTAATGGTGAGACTCTGGAGACCGACCTTCATTCCGGCTGTGGTAAAACTCCTAGCCCAGCGCTTCCTCAACCCATCGGCGGCGAGGGTCCAGGGGGCGGTAGAAAACATCCTCACTGAGCTGAAATACACTGATAATTTTGAAGCAAAGATCAACGAACTGTACACATGTTTCGGTGAAGACGCAGATCTCGACCTGGAGGGGATGGTAGCCGTCTATAACCCAGACGACTGAAGAAAAAAACCTGCATTTTTTTTTATATCATTATATTGTTTATAGTCATTGGTAATTGTGTGATGAGTCTCTTTCAAAGCTTGCGTGAAGTTTATATTATACGTGGACTCTCGTATAAGCGGGAGTGGGCTGTCATTCGCAGGCTGGAGACCCCAGACACCCCGCCTTCATGGGTTATGGAGAGGGTCTTCGACGTTATCAGACATCGCCCGGAGTCTGGACAGAACATATCTACAACGCGGCTCTCCATTCATCTGAAAATCTCTGTTTTGACCACCGACGATTTTACACGGTGTAATCCGCTGCACCTGCTTACATTATACACTCTGTTTGTGGATGTGATGGCGTGCCGGGTGAAACAGCTGGAACTGCTCAGAGGGGAGATTGTTCCTACACTTTTACAGCTGAAGACTGAAATAAACCGTAAATACGGGGGAGATGTATTACTGAGCGTTTTGTACGTGAACGTATACTTTTTCCTCCACGTATGTTGTGTTTAATAAACATGAACAATTGTTTTTTTCTGTGTGTGTGACTTTAATGAATGTAATAAAGCATACATTCTAAAACTCTGACGTCAGTGTTCTTTCCAATAATATTGTTGAAAAAAAGGGTGAAATGTTTTCAAATCAAATTTATATAGCGCCAAAACCACAACAAAACAGTTGCCCCAAGGCGCTTCATATTGCAAGACAGTCATACAAACGAGGTTTTGGTGGAAAAAAGGTTCTCGTATGAATTAATGCGGGGTTTTAACACGGTCTTATTAAAAGGTCGAGGCTGATCTGTGAGCACTCTCCGCGGTAGTGAATCAGAGTTCAATTTAACATTTCCAAGAGCGCCTATTTAAAACAAAAGACTAATATTTCTGTTCGCTAAAACATATAAAAATGAAAAAGGACTATCCGGTTCATCATTCTGAAGAGATCCGCCTTAAAAGATGGGTGATGAGGGTTTAATGAGGGATATGTATTATAGTCCGGTAAATCCGGGGAGTTTTGGAGGACCGGAGCGTTTACGCAGGGCTCTGCGCGATCAACACGGATCTAAAATTCGTATGAAGCATATCAGAGATTTCCTGTCGGGGGAAGATGCATACACATTACACAAACCTGCCAGGACGCATTTTCCAAGAAATAGAGTATTTGTCACAAACCCGCTTAACCAATTTCAGGCAGATTTATGCGACATGCAGGGGTTATCAGATTTTAACGACGGGTACAAGTACCTGCTGACCGTTATCGATATCTTCTCAAAAAAAGCGTATACCAGAGCCCTGAAGTCAAAGCAAGGGCGCGAAGTCTCACAGGCCTTTGCCTCGCTCTTAAAGCACAGCGGGGTGCCTCTGAAGCTGCAGACTGATGCTGGGAAAGAGTTTTTTAACAAACCGTTCAAGGATTTAATGAAAAAACACCGGATTCTACATTTTGCCATGGCCAGTGATCTGAAAGCCTCGGTTGTCGAGAGGTTTAATCGCACGCTAAAGACGAGAATGTGGAGATATTTTACTGCTAAAAACACACGAAGATACATCGACGTCCTGCCGTCTTTACTCACGGCTTATAACGAGAGTTATCATAAAAGCATTAAGATGAGACCGAATGAGGTTAATGCTCGAAAGGTGGATCAAGTGTTTCAAAATTTGTACGGGACATCCACCCTACGCAGGAGGCCTGCGAAGTTTAAATATAAGGTCGGAGATATAGTCAGGGTCTCCAAGCTCAGGGGAGTTTTTGATAAAAAATATGAACAAAGTTTTACGGATGAAATGTTCACGGTGTCAGAATGTATACAACGTGCGCCGCCCGTTTATAAATTGAAAGATTATGACGGCGAGATCATTGAAGGTTCATTCTATGAACCAGAATTGCAGAAGGTTAAAATAGCAAAAGACAGACCGTATCAGGTTCAAGAAATTATTTGTGAACGTTTTACCAAGGGGAAGAAATTTGTATTTGTCAGATGGAAAAATTGGCCCGAGAAATTTAACTCCTGGGTTCCCGCGGAGCAGCTGATGGCCGTATAAATATGCGAACATCTATCTTCAACCGACATATGAGAAATGGATCGGGATCTGAAACACAGATTTTATATGATTTTATATGATTTTGTATTCCCGGACAACACAATTCCATGCTACCAGGTGGACTTGGCTCGACACCTGGATCTAGAGAGTGACTGGGATGTGGCGCTGACGGAAATTTCTTATCCGCACACCTGGTTAAATATCCCGGAAAAGCCTTGCTGTACGTTTCAGGTGAAGAAAATTACGGGCTTACCGCCCAAGAACAAACTCGCCGTTCACTCGCAATTTTTTGACACGAGTTATTACGATAACTTTGAGGTTATTGCAGCGCGGATAAACCCTCGTTTGAAGACTATAGATCCGAAGCTGACTTTAAAATATGACGATATCCAGAAAAAGTTTCTGTGGGAAGGAGACGGTACCTGCCAGGTATATTTTGAAGCCCTGACGGCGTACATGCTGGGGATACAGCCTAATCAATGGCTGAGATGCAGACCCGGGGTCACGAGCTCTCCCCGCTACCCCGATATAAAAGCCGGCATGTATTACCTGTTCTGTTATACAGACGTTGTACAGCCTCAGGCGGTGGGCGACGCTTTTGCTCCTCTCCTCCGAGCGTTCGAAATTGGAGGTCGTTTCGGGGAAATAATTACAAAGAAATTCAACCCCGCTTATTACATCCCGGTCTCCAAAAGACATATTGAGACGATACGCATCGAAATCAAAAGCGATCAAGATCGACCGGTGAATTTCAGATACGGTAAAGTGGTTGTGACATTACATTTTAAACCGGCGGGATAAAAAAAAATGGCCAGGGCAGCGCACAAAGCCGACATTTATAGATTTGTGCCTTACTATGAAAATCAAGTCGGGAACGGCCTTCACGGCTTCCACGGCGCTCCTGTTATGTACGGGCGTGGGCTCGGGAACATATTTTCGAAACTGTTCAAATTTGTGTCGCCGCTGATTAAACAAGGATACACGATCGCCAAACCTCACCTGAAAAACGCTGCTCGAAGCATCGCTTCCGACGTAGTGAGCCGCGTTGTTGAGAGGGCCGGACGGAGTCAGGAACCCGAGCAGCAGCGGGGGTCCGGGATCATGGTGCTCTCAAGAAGGCCCCGGAAACGGCCCCCCGGGAAACGGGTCAAAACGGTTAAAAAGCGAAAGACCCCCGGAAAAAGCAGAACAGTTCGAAGGAAGCATAAGAAGAGGAGGTTGTCCGGGATATTTTCTCTTAAACAATGTCTCTTTTGCGAAATAATTCCCCCGAATGCACCATGAGCGAATTGGATTTATTCGCCGTCAACGGGACCCAGCTGTCCATCGAGCAAAGCCAATACGTTGAAGTCAGCCCGTTATCAGCCCTGACGGACACGGGCCCTATCAAGTTTTTTATCCCCGGAGACGGTGAGAGGTATTTAGACCTCAATAATACGCTGCTTTATCTGCGATTGAAAATTACAAACGCCGACGGGACTGACCTGGCTAATGACGCCCGCGTGGGCGTAATAAATTACCCTCTCAATACGATTTTCTTGCAAGTCGACGTGACTCTGGGTGACCGGCTGATTTCCCAGTCCAGCGCGACGCACCCGTACAGGGCGATGATTAAGACGCTGCTGAACTTTTCGCCCCCTTCATTGAAATCGCAGTTCACGGGCGATTTGTTTTACAAGGACACCCCGGGTCAGCACAATTCGACCGCTGTGGAGGACGCGGGCCCGAATAAAGGCCTCGTGAGCAGAGCGCGCTTTAGCGCCGAATCGCGTGAATTTCAAGTTCAGGGCCCGCTGCACGCGGACATATTTTTCTGCGAGAGGCTTCTTCTGAATAATGTTGATCTAAGAGTTAAATTAATTCGAGCCAGCGATGCTTTCTGCCTGATGGGGCTGGCGGCCTCCACTTTCAAGCTGAAAATTCTGGGCGCGTCCCTATTCGTTAAGAAAGTCACCGTATCCCCTGCAGTGAGATTGGGTCACTCCGCAGCTCTCATGAAAGGGAACGCCGTGTACCCGTTATCACGAATCAACGTTAAGACATACGTGATCCCCAGCCATTCCAGGATATGCAACCAGGAGAACCTGTTTTTAGGAACCATGCCCAAATATGTGGTTCTGGGTATGGTGAATCACAACGCATTCAGCGGGAGAAGAGATCTGTCCCCGTTTGAATTTGCACACTATGACCTGGAGTACCTCGCACTCAGTCAAAACGGGAGACAGCTGCCGGCTAAAGCTTTCCAGCCTGAATTTAACAACGGACTCTCTGTCAGGGAGTTTTACAATCTCTACACGGCAACCGGGCGACACCTCAAGGACCTGCCTCTCTGTATAGACCGGGAGGATTTTGCGCTCGGCTATGCGCTGTACGTCTTCAATTTAAACCCGGAGGAGGACAGCGGCGCTCTGAGCCCCGTCTCCACAGGGACCCTGCGACTTGAGATGAGATTCAGAGTCGCGACTCCGCATACCACCACGCTGATAGTGTACGCGTGTTACGATTCTCTCCTGGAGATTAATTCCAAGCGACAGGTCCTTGTGGATTTTTACTGATGAACACCCTGGAATTAGACGCTGTTATGAGGGGCTTAATAGGAGACCTGTTCGCCGGTGTTTTTGCGTCTGACGAGTTATTCCGGATCAAGCCGGACCCTCCCGTATATTTCATTGTAAACACCCACCCTAGACATTTACCGGGGGAACACTGGTTAGCGCTCACCGTTGAAAAAAAATGGTCGAGCCACATTTTTTGACTCGTTCGGCCTCAGCCCGGACTTTGAATACTACCCTAAAAGCATCCTGCGATATCTGGAGAATCTCCCAGATGTTAAAAACATTCTGTATCACAACAAACAGCTTCAGCAAGAGTTATCGGACATATGTGGACAACACTGCGTGTATTATCTGTATAACAGAGCCACTGGGAAGTCGTACCAGGACGTGGTGTCTTTATACACCGAAAATACTATCGCGAACGATGATTTGGTTTCTCATTTTGTGAAAAGATATCGTTATTGCCTTAAGAAAAGCTGCAATACCTCCTGTAACCAGCTAGCAGGGCAGTTTAAATATTGTCACGGCTTGTGTTAACTGGCGTTCCTATTATTTTATGTTTTTCCGTGTGAAAATGTTACCCCCGTCTTAGAACGCTCTCCCGATCATACCTTTAAAGTTTTATCGCGTTTGCACGCTTTAAACCCCCGTTATTAAGCGTAGAAAGATGCGTTGACCTTTGATTTTTTTTATGTGTTTTTTTTCGCCTGAAAACGGGATGGATGTGTGAGAGCGGTCTCCCGATCACACCTTTAAAGTTTTATCGCGTTTGCATAATTTAATACCCCGTTATTAAGCGTAGAAAGAAGCGTTGACCTTTGACCTCTGATTTTTTATGTGTGTTTTTTTCGCCTGAAAACGGGATGGATACGCACGCCACCGGAATGTTCCGCTCCTGTAAAATATTGAGGAACTTCACCCAGCCTGTAGGGGGGCTCGATTTCTTGAACGAGGATCCGAGATGTTTCATAAGATCTATGGCGTGAGACCCCCTCACGACTTTCCCCTTGTAAATAAATTCCCCCGACGGACTCCAGCGCGTATCACCCACCGACAATTTCCTCATAATATATTCAGCGTTTCTACGCTCTCTGGAGGGGATATTCTTCAGGACCTCTGTCACAGTCTCATCCAGCTCCTCCTCCTCCTCCTCCTCCACCCCCTCCTCCTCAGGTTGCTTAGCGACGTGAGTCTCTTGCGGGGGTGAAACGCGTAATTCGAGTTCCCCCTGTTTGATCAGGGTTAAATAACGCTGCAGCAGAGCCTCATACTTTTTATTTTTTTCATAAGGGGAGTGAGTACGTTCCTCCAGCACGGCCCGCATTCGCGAGTCTAAATCATTTTCCGCCGTTTGTCTGATGTTATTTCTGCTCGGCGGACCGGAATGACCGAGTTGAAGCACCTGTTGAGGAGTCAGTAAAAACATCTTTTGCGCCGCTTTGAACGCCATTATCCTCTGGGCAGTATTAGACTCGTTATAACGGGCAGGGCCGCGGCGAGCAGAGGCAGGAGAAAGCCGCCCGTCTGAATCAACGCTCCCCGCTTCCTTTTGTAACTGGTTTTTCTATCGGCCAGAAGACGTAAAACTCTTTTTCGTTTTTTCAAGGCACGGAATTGAGAGTCGCTCAAGGCAATATTCCCCTTTAATATATTCAAAGCGATCTCGGATAAAGTTTTCAGAAGCTCCGGCCTGCAGGTCTTCAGGCTGTGGTGACGCTCCCTCGCCCCGGCTCTGATTAGCGCTTTAAGAGCGGGGGCGTTCCTTTTTAAAAGAGAGCTCATATCCGTTTATCTTTCTGTAAATAAACTGTGGGCCACTCGTGCGGGAGTAATCCCGATCTCAGTCTGAACTGATCTGGACACTCCTGCGTGCAATCCAGTAATAAATACCCGTAAGGTACGCTCGTAGCATCATCAAGAGCCTCCAAAAAAAATTGTTTTCTGCCGGGAAACATTTGCTGAGCCAGAATGTTCATCTGTAACTTGTCTCTGGGGTTTTTAAACAGCACCATATAATTACAATTCAAACTGATGGTTCGACTGTATTTCCCTTTATGAAACACGTTCTGTGTGATCATGATGACGCTCATATTCCGGTGATGTCTGTACTGGGTGAAAATTCTTACAACTTCAGGATGATCCGTTGCTTGAAAGATGAGATCGTCCAAAATAACCAGATGGCTCTTACCTTCAGGGAAAAGGCTGTCGTCCAGAAATGAGTCAGGGAGTCCTCTTACAAATTTAATATTTTTATTCTTCAGTTCAGAATACAGAGGTTGTTCAGACGTATACAGCCATACAATGTTGTCAGGCACATATCTCATAGCGTGGCTACAATTTTCCAGCAATGTTTTCACAAACACAGTCTTTCCTGAACCACTCGGTCCAACAATGAGACAGGAGAATGGGGGCTGAAGTCTGGGGTCAATCTCCACCGTATTTCCCGAGTGAGACATGTTTCAAAATCCGAACGGTTCGGTTTCCCCGTCCTTTAAAAGACGCCGCTTGTCATACACCACCCTGAAGGATTTTTGAAATGACACGTTTGTCAAACTGAAACTGCTTTTATGACGTTTAATTCCCTGCTGCGGTGTTTTGATAGATGCAGCGAGGGCGGGGTCTTTTATATAACCCTCGACCAGAGCTTTGACGCTGTCAAAGTTTATTTTCTGACAGCTCTCGTGGGTTTGAGTGATCCCCTTCACACGCATGACCGTTTTACCTCGTACGGTTTTATATGCGTAACTTTTAGGCCCCGCTGCTGCAAACTCTGTGATGACGTCGCCGTTCAACTCGTCAGTGAGCTGCCCCAGATAATTACCGGTAGGCAGCGGGGTTTCACCCCGCCTACAAACGTAAATCAGGCTATCGGTATCATAATACAGAATCCTGTCAGGATTTGCCACAGCCTCCATAAAACCGTACACGGTCAAACGCGCGTACGCCGTTGTAAACGCTGCGATGAAAATATTGATGGCTTTACCCGGTCGGCTGACGTACCGCGGGCCGTACCTCCATTGAACCATAGCCACCTGACTGCTGAGGAATGTTAGATATGTGACCTCGTACTCTTCAGAAAACAGATACCTGAACAGATCGTCTGCGTTTTTAACGAGCGCGGTCTGCGTCAGATTTGACCTCTGAGCGAATTTCCCCCAGAAGGAGTTGAGGCAGATCTTAGCCATCTGTCGTTTTGCCGGATTGTGACTGATTTTTTCTGGGTCTAAACGAATCTTCTGATTCAGCCAGTAGTCCGTGATATATTTTTCTCTGCTCTCGGGGTCTTTATCAAATTCGGGAGGGAAACCAGAGGCTTCCTGCTTGTGTTTTCAGAAGGTGTTTATGTACCCCTCAAAGATTTTATCACTTTTTTCCTCAAAATGCCAGACTTCAAAAATCTTAGCTACAACGTAGCCTGTATCCAGAGCTTTGTGGAATTCCGGGGTCGTCCAAGTCCCAGACAGAGCTCTCTGCTGCTGACTGTGTGTGCACGCTCCAGCTTGATTATTTTCATCAGCGCAGGTGCGACACAGAGTAAACACCAGTTTACCGTGAGGAGTTCTGTGTGGGAGGACGGGGAATTTTAGCCCCCGGGGTGGATACACGACGGCTTTGATGAGCCCGAAATAAGTCCTGGGGTCTCGGAAATTTCTCTCGATAATTTCCGGATGCCCCGTGGGATATGTGAAATTTACGTTAACGTAAGGATACAGCGAGGTCACGTCGACGTAATAGACCCTCTCATCTTGCTTAGCCGTGTACCTCAGATGGGACGCGCAAGTCCGACCGCCGTATAAAGCGTCGCGAGGTTCGAGGGGCGGTGGTAACCCCCTGCGGGCGAGGAAACACCGAACGCTCTCATCCCTCAGCCTCATTTCAAGCCACTGATGTTCCCAAATTACGCTGAGGGTGACGCCCGGCATAGCCCGCAGAAAGGCTATTTTTTTCTGACACGCTGCGTGGAGCTCTCCAAATGAGGTGTTTGTGAGAGGGTTTATTTTGTGCTGTGTAAAACACCTTGCACACCCGTGGTAAAAACACCCGAGAAACTCCCACACTTTTATCCACCCGTCAATCTGAGCATACCCATCAACATAATAACCTCCTATTTTTTTCTCGCCCCTGTTTAGAGCGTGATCGATGATAATGTTTTGCGTCTCAGCAACCCATTCTAACCACTGCACGTCCGAATATTTTTTATGCTTCATTCTAGAATTGTCGGCGGAGGGGATCGCCAGCGTTTTTGGAGCAAGAAAGTTAGTTTGGAAGACTTTCATACACGCCGAGGCGATTGTAACGCAGGTAAAAGGATCCACGCGTGTTTCAGCGATGAATTCAGACATAAATTTGGAGCAGGCTGCAGCCAGGATTTTTGTATCGTTATCACAATACATAACGGCCTCGGCTTTAAAATCGAAAATTGCGGGGTTTTTTGCGCACGTACCACGCGTTAAATTCCTCTCTTTCTCCCTCTGACATATTTGCGACCCCATAAGCCGCAGAGTCAGGGTACGGTCCGACATAGTTCAGATTTTTTTCTGAACTGAACAGGTGCGGAAAGTAACCTTTGCGGACGATTTCGTCTTTCAGCCGGATTCCCAGGGCTTTAGGCATCTGAGATAAGCGCATTGTAAGGAAAGATAACAAATCTATATATTTCTGTTTAAAGGCGGTGTCTGTCATGAGTAATAGTTTACTCCCGGTCATAATCACAGCGGGGGTTACGCCCTGCTGGACTAAATACTTTAGAAGCAGATAGCCGTCAAAACCTTTTGAGTTGTGAGCGATGAACACGTATTCCTTGAATTTTCTCGTTCTAAAATGTTTAAAGAAGCGGGCTACGCAGTCTGTCTCCCATGCGCTCCAAAAATCACCCGTCTTTGTTACAGCGCTGACGTAAAACGGTACGTGTTCCCCGTTATTATCGACATACGTTTCAAAGTCATAAAAAACGTATTTGTCTGAATGCGTCTCTTCAGCTTTGACCAGCGTCATATAGCAGAGGTGACCCTCGCTCGGCTCCTGGAGAGCCTTGCCGCATATATGACACCTCTTCTGCTTACACACGTGCGGAGCGCTGTTTTTAGAAAACGCTATGTAATACTCGCGTTTACATCGAGGGCATTTTTTTCTGTTATCACACACATTAACGAACTTACTGTTGTGTGGGCCGCCAGAAGAGGAGGTACTGCTGGCCCACCACCAGAGGGCGCCCTGCCTGAAGTGCGGGCTTCAGGCACGAGAGGGCGCTGCCGCCATGGACACAGCCGGGGGTGACAGCTGTCGCTCATTACCTCTTGACAGCTGTCACCCATCTACTCAACATCATCTCACTCCATAAAGACCAGACGTCATCTCCACCTCGTTGCCGAGATATCATACTTCATAGGAGCAGTACCAGATCCGACAGTCGGGGACGGTGATCACCTGGGAATTCAGGGACTTGGCGGCTCCAGTATTCACCAGGTTCTGGGGCGGCGGAAATCGTGTGGTTCCGGCTCTTCTCAGGACAGACGTCTTCTATCCTCGAGCCTGCCCACACGTCACCTCTGTGAATTGACTGTTATGATATTCTGTGATTGTCTGTATGTTTGTTGTGCACATTCACAACATTAAATTGTTACTTTTTGGCTCATCTATTGACCGTTCATTTGCGCCCCCTGTTGTGGGTCCGTGTCACTACACTTTCCCAACACTTACCGGCGGAAGGACGATACTTCGGCTGTTTATGCAGGCTGTAACAGGCCCTTCCATCTTTTAAAATCTGTACCAGAATGAATCTACCTCAAGAAAATCAATTAATATACTTCTTCAAAATCAATTAATATACCTCTTCAAAATGAATTCTCCCGTTCCATCGGAATAAGAAAAAAAAAACAGAATACACATTTTCAAAAAAGTTGCGAGATGAGGTTAATCCCAGCTCAGAATATCTTCGAGCCTTGCGTCTCGGTGGAAAATAGACGGTCTCCCTCCACTGCGTGCTGAAAAAAGAGAAAATCGTTAGTTATTAAATATTTAAAATAAATAAATACATAAACTCCGACTCCTTACCGTGTAAATCCGTGGATCGTTTTACGGTTCTCTGCCGCTGACCCGCTTCTCCACGGGCTGTAACAGATAAAATCGGGTTATTCCAGAGTTTTAACCGTGATTTAATTTCGGTCGGTGTACTTACATCTGCGTGGTGAAGTCGGGGCTTCCAGCCTTCGAATTTCTTCAGGGGGCTCTGACTTGATTTCTAGAATTAACATAAATAAATAAATAAAAACCAGCACCCTCGCAAGCAGATATTCTGTAATATTTCAAATATATTACCGAGGCCGGGTCCGAACACACTCTGGACCGTCTGCGTGGTTTTGTCTAAAAAAGACACAGTTTCAGACCGCGTGCATCATTTAAAAACACTCATTTCTATCAAAAAAAGATTACTTAAATCACTTACCCTGAAAGCTGATGCGGTTTTCGCACTCTGCTCGAAGACAAGAAAACTTAATTAAACAACATGGTTTTTCAGGATTTTTTTTTTTTTTTTACCGCAAATTAATTCTATTTTATACCCATCGCGGGGTCCAGGCGCCTTCACTCTTCACCGGTCGTAGTGGAAATGAGCGCTGACTCCTTCCCACAGGGGGACGTGACTGAGAAGAAACTTTGTTTTTTTCCGGCTTCATCACCTCGGGCGGTATCTCCGATCAGCGGGTGTCCCGCAGCCCCTGATCGACCGGGTAATATCTTAAAAGAAACTGCATCTACCGTGACTAAGAATAAGCTTTGTTTTTCCGTCTTCAAACAAGCCCAGCGAACGACCCCGTCATCAGGAAATCGGATGTAATAAAACATTCAAGCTTCAACCAAAGATTCAAGCTTCTCTACTATGTTATAAAAAACCATCCGGCGTGACACCCCCGCTGCACAGGTCACACACACACACACACACACACACACACACACACACACACACACACACACACACACACACACACACACACACACACCTCCGAAACACACACACACACACACACACACACACACACACACACACACACACACACACACACACACACACACACCTCCGAAACACACGCACACACACACACACACACACACACACACACACACACACACACACACACACACACACACACACACACACACACACACACCTCCGAAACACACGCACACACACACACACCTCCGAAACACACAGTTAGCGTCTGCAACAGGTATTACAGCCGTGGGGTCATGTTTCCGTGAGGAGCTCTATGCGTGGGTATTTGACCGTCTTGCTGCAAAGACAGCCGTTACAGCCGAGAGACGGTTATTTTTAACCCTTCTTTAATTTAAGAATTAAAAAACAGAAAAGGAGACGCATTAATTTAAGAATTAAAAAATATTAAAGGCGTATTAAAATATTCGTGTTTAATCACTAACTTGAAGAAAACCTCCCATAATTATGCATAAGATACGGTATTTTTTATTCCTTCTTTAATTGAGGCATTAAAAACCATAAAGGGACGCGCTTTAATTTAAGAATTAAAAATATTAAAGGGGTATTAAATATTAGACACTGATTTATGTTTAATTATTTCAGAATTAGTTAATTCTTTAATACATTAAAAAGATCTAGGTATTTTTTAATCGTTCTTTAATTCATGACATAAAATGACATTAAAATATTAGACCTGGGTGGGAGGGGAGGTAGGGCTTGGAGGCGGCGCTTGGGGCGGGGTTAGGGGAGGAGCTTGGGGTGGGGCTAGGGGAGGTAGGGGAGGAGCCAGGGGTGGGACTAGGGGAGGAGCCAGGGGCGGGGCTTGGAGGCGGGACTAGGGGAGGGGTTAGGGGCGGGGTTAGGGGCAGGACATAGCAACATAATCGATTCTGATTGGCTGTGATGTCATAAGGGGGCGGGAGTAGGGGCGGGGCTTAGTGACGTAGTCGATTCTGATTGGCTGACAGGGCCATAAATCAGTTTTGAACATAAGGTCTCTCAGTATTCTCTCTTCTGTGTGCACCTCTCATGATGGATCTAGAAGGAGCTCAGCATGTGATCAACAACCTAAGATGATATTGGTGTCAAGCTCTCAGTGTTTTGGTGATGATTCACATTCAGACAGCCCCACTTTATCACCAAGGAGCTTCCATGGCTACACTGATCCCAACAAACAAGATGTCAATGACCTGCTTTCAGAACCCCACACACATCTGGTGTGTGCCACACAGCCTTACAAGGACCCTGGAAGGCATCCAGCATGTGCTGTGCAACAGCCAGCTCTGCCTTCACACCACCCCAGCAAACATCGAGCATGCCCAACACAACATGGTGGTTCTGGAAGTCACTCGGTATGCATTCCACAGCAGCTTGACACCAAAGTTTCAAGCCTTCCTGCAGGTTTATCCAGTGAAGGTGAACCCGCTGTAGGTGACCTGCCATCATTCCACCCCAGACATCATTGGTTCACCCCACAGTTGGGGGAACGTGCTGCACAACCTCTCCCAGCAGGTCTGCCTTCTCAAAACCCCACACAGTATCAAGCATGTTCTGAAAAACATGAAGGTTCTAGAAAGCATTTGGTATGTGTTGAAAAGCCCACTGCTCTCTAACCTTCTGTCAGCCCGACACAACTACAGCTTCTCCAAACTCGATACTAAATAAAACATGATTCTACAATCTTCCTCTCTCACCGTTTTTGTGTGAAATCGAACTTTAAATGATGTACAAGTAAAACTTGAGGTTCAGTGAACTGTAACTTTGAACTCGACTGTAGCTGGTTTGTTCATCTCCCGTGTGGAACTCTGAAACTGCTTTAACTTGTGCTTTGGTAGCTGCTCGGCAGGAAATGCACAATTACACTGGAAAATTTACCAAGAACATTCAGTGATCCCTCTCTGCTAATAAAACCTTCTGGAATAAACTCATTGGGCATGAGCAGATGGCAGGTCATTGAGTCCTGTATCAGTTGGTAATTCAAATCTGTTCTGATTTCAAGGAAATCAGACTTGAAGTTCTGTGACTTTTCAAATGTGGTGTTTTAAGACTCCATGTAGAAGCTACTGGTCACTTGATGAAAAATGTGATTCTGAAACTCGTCACTGCATGAACTCTCAAAACAGCAGCGGTTGTATGAGCATTTAAAGTTCACTGTCCTAAAGGCTTGACAATTGTGTGGAGAGAAGCTCAGAGTTCAAGTAATGCTGGTCAACTTTTTTTTCTTAAACTGAACGTAAGGCTAATTTGAGCTCAGATGTCATTTTGCAGTCTGCATGTTCTGCACTGATGGATTGTGCAATAGCTGCTCATTCACTCACAAATTTGTCACCACTAAAAACCATGTTCATGAAAAGAACAAAAACTGTCATTTATGGCACTGAAGAGGTGTGAGATTACATCTTGATGCGAGAAATGCTTGCATATCAATGTGATTTGGTAAAAACTTACTTCAGTTTCAGCACCCCTCCCCAAAATCCATTTGGATGAAACTCACACTAACTAAATGCTAAAATACCCTCGGCCATATGAGCATCGTAATTTGCAGTTTAATTATGATCCAATTGTCTTGCATACAACTTGTACATGTTCAGTAAAGCCTCTCTAAGTCAATCAAAAACATTTGTTTTAGTAGCATCTGCAGGAGGTTGTGGATGTGTGAGCTTTTAAGAAGAGGAAGTTATGCAAATCAACAAATATTTGTAGATCAACGTCTACATTTGCTGGTATTGAGACAAATGTACCTCCATAGGAAGTTGGCATACACGCTAATGCTGCAAAATGTTATCGACTTACAAAAAGAGCGTTTTCAGTTTTTGTACTGTTTCTCGCTTTTATATAATACGACTGAGGATATATTTGCATAGAAATGAAACAAGTTTTGCAGCTACCTACCAGCCTGTGACGTCACCATGCTAACATTCATGAAATAAGTTCAGAGGTGTTAGGTTCCAAAAATGGCGTTTTCAGTTTTAGTGTTTATTTCTCGCTATCTTTTACATAATATATGAGAGACGTATATAAAGACAAAGCTAAGTGGTTTTGAAGAGACCAGCCACTGATGTCACAGTGTAGCTCTACTCTGATTGGCTGTCATCCCCCGTCACTCAAAAACAACAGATTCAAAAAGAATGTTTTTAACCTCTTAAAATGTACTAGTATTAGTCATAAATATAACATTAGCCATGCTATGGATTACCCATAAACAAAATATGCTGGTATTCAGTAAAAATTACACCATAAAAGTAGCATACTGAATCATTTTATCACAGGAATAACCCGCTCGGACAGAACCAATGGGGAGCAGCCATTGCCAGCCGGAAGTGACATACAGTCACTGATTTCGGGTCAGTGCGTCCGTGTCTCATTTAGTCGAGATCCACAGTACATACAGTGTTCAATAAGCAAGATCATGGCTTCTCACTTTGATGAACTTTGTGTAAACAGCTACCTGTACAAACTGGAGAGGGAGGAGGAGGCTTCAGGGGGCGAGTCCTCGCATTCCAGTGATTCCGAGGAGGAAAATGCGGCCAGAGATGTGTGTGACGGCAGGTCCAAAATGGCTAGCACCCCATGGTGCTGATGTGAGCATTGCTCTGTCATGTGAACAGACATGGAGTCATACTGTTGTAAAGAGCATGAACTCATTGCAGACTGCTTATTGGACGGCTGCATAACTTCAACTCCTAACTAGAAGCACTCGGAGAGCGCAAACCTCCGCCAAGGCCATAGTGCCACTGATGTCACATGGAATACCCTTTGGCAAAGAGACTTATTCCACGTCATTTCACGCATCTACCATCATGTTTCAGATTCAGTGGTTAAACCCTTAGATCTTCAGCAAATGTATTCATAAAGAGAAACTGCATGAACTACACATTTTTTTTAAATTTATTTTCTAATAAGTTTATTCAATGAGGAGAAACAAATGCTAAATTATTGTTGTGTCGTAACTTAATTTTTGTTCAGCGTTTGTGACCCGTCTTCATGAGGTTAGATGCAAAAACGGTGAAATTGGCCCTATCCTGCAATGATAAAGAATCCTTTAAAAAAATTACTGGATCTGGATCGTGTTCCGGATCATTACCAAAATTTAATGACTTCTAAGTTAGGCCAAGATACACCCCTGGTAAAAATTTCATTGAAATCCGTGGAGGATTTTTTGAGTGATCCTGCTAACAAACCAACCAACAAACAAATGGACGCGACCAAAAACATAACCTCCTTGGCGGAGGTAATCATCACGAATATATACTGCACAAACCGTCCCTGGAAATTGCCTTTACTGACGGCATGATCTGCAAGTAACTCTGTGGACCAGCACCTGAAGCAGAGCTGACGAACAGAGTCAATTAACTTCAGAACACGTTGAATAAATCTTTATATACAAGATTTTTTTAAATAAAAAAATTATTTAATTATATTCAGGTTATTTAGCATGTACATCAAGATAAAAAATCTGTTAAAATGTTGACTGCTATTATATGCAAACAGAACCACCAGACACTGAACTTCCAAGGATTCAAGGATTCAAAAGAATCCTTGAATCCTTGAAACTTGAATTGAAATGCAACAAATATTTATTTTCAGTGTAACTCTCCACCTTGCAAAAATATTTTAATGCTGTCTTTCAAAGTCAACCAATGTAACAAATAGTTCCATATATTATCATGTATACGAGGTCTATTAGAAAAGTATCCGACCTTATTATTTTTTTTAAAAAACCATATGGATTTGAATCACGTGTGATTACATCAGCCAAGCTTGAACCCTCGTGGGCATGCAAGAGTTTTTTTCACGCCTGTCGGTGACGTCATTCGCCTGTGAGCACGCCTTGTGGGAGGAGTGGTCCAGCCCCCTCATCGGAATTCCTTTGTCTGAGAAGTTGCTGAGACTGGCGCTGTGCTTCATCAAAATTTTTTCCAAAACTGAGGCACATCCAAGTGGACACCATTCGACAAATTAAGCTGGTTTTCGGTGTTTCTATCGCTGTAAGGACTTCCCACGGAGTGGGACGTCGCGCAGCGCTCCGAGGCGACGTCGTCATCCTGTTTCAAGCTGAAAACCTCCAAATTTAAACCTCTGTTGACCCAGGACGTCGTGAGAGAACAGAGAACTTTCAGAAGAGGTCGGAATCAGCAGTTTATCCAGACATTCCACTGTTAAAGGAGATTTTCTTAATGAAAGACGTGCAGACGGATTGGCGCGTCGGCTCGCAGCCGGCGCGGTGCGCCCGCCACAGGAAAAACACCTCCGTTGGAAGCCTTAAGGACAAGTTGGAACATGCCCTGCTGTTAAACAATTTCTCAGATACTCACTCAACTGAAAGCCACCAAAAGCCGCCTGGATTTTACAAATGGTTATCAACACGGAGGTGTTTTTCCTGTGGTTTTTCCTGATGACCACTTCATCACCAAGGACCTTCGATGGCTACACTGATCCCAACAAACAGGATGTCAATGACCTGCTTTCAGATGTCCACACACATCTAGTGTGTGCCTCTCACAGCCTCGCAATGACCCTGGAAGGCGTCCAGCTTGTGCTGTGCAACAGCCAGATCTGCCTTCACACCACCTCAGCAAACATCAAGCATGCCCAACACAACGTGGTGGTTCTGGAAGTCGCTCGGCATGCACCCCACAGCAGCTTGACACCAAAGTGTTGAGCCTTCCTGCAGGTTTATCCAATGAAGGTGAACCTGGTGTAGGTGACCTGCCATCATTCCACCCGAAACATCAGTGGTGCACCCCACAGTTGGGGGAACGTGCTGGAAGTCTGGAAGCATGTGCTGCACAACCTCTCCCAGCAGGTCTGCCTCCTCAAAACCCCACAAGGTATCAAGCTTGTGCTGAAAAACATGAAGGTTCTAGAAGGCACTTGGCATGTGTTGAAAAGCCCACTGCTCTCTAACCTTCCTGTCAGCCCAACACAACTACAGCTTCTCCAAGCTTGATACAAAATAAAACATGATTCTACAATCTTCCTGAGCATTTTTGTGTGAAATGTAACTTAAAATGAGGTACAAGTAAAACTTGTTCAGTGCACTGTAACTTTAAACTCTTGACTGTAGCTGGTTTGTTTGGCTCCTGTGGAACTCAGCCTGAAGCTTTAACTTGTCCTTTTGTAGCTACTCAGCAGGAAATGCACAATTACACTGGATGACTGCTCAGCAATCCCTGCTAACGAACAAACCTTTTGGAACAAACTCTGTAGTCAAGCGCAGATGGCAGGTCACTGGAGTCCTGTATCAGTTGGTAAATTAAATCCGTTCAGGTTTCAAAGGCATCGCCTCATAATCAGACTTGATCTCTTGTACACTTTCAAATGTGGTATTTTAAGACTCCACAGAGGCTGCTATCATCTTGGGTTCAGTCGATAAAAAAGAAATGTTCACTGCATGAACCCTATCAAAAATGGCAGTTGGTTGTGCTTTTTTTTTTTACACAGCCTTCACTTTGGAAATGATCTGGTCGTTTCAGCCTGTCGATCGGAGCGCAGCGCGCCCTCCGCCATTGTGCGCTGTCTTTAAACCGGTTGTAACACTCCTTAATCTGTGTGATCCCCATAAGATCTTCACCGAAAGCCATCTGAATTTTCCGAATGGTTTCCACCTGGCTGTCTCTCACAGTTTCTGAAAAAAATTTTGATGCAGTAAAGCGGCAGTCAATCAGCCAATTTCCTGCCAATGAAAATCCGCCGAGGATGTTGGGAAAGTGTAGTGACACGGACCCACAACAGGGGGCGTAAATGAACGGACAATAGAGGAAGTTAAATGTGAACACTTTACTGTTGTGAATGTCACAACCACACACAGCAGATTATAGAATAAATACAAGTCAATGAATGAAGGTGTCGTGTGGGCAGGCTCGACGATAGGAGACGTCCGTCTGGAGATGAACCGGAACCACACGATTTCCACCGCCACCGAACCCGAAGGATACTGGAGCCGCCAAGTCCCGAAGTCCCCAGGTGGCCACCGTCTCAGCGTGTCGGATCTGGTACTGCACTTATCTGGTGGGAAGTAGGACGAAACAGTCGCGACCCACGCCGGTCCTCTGGGTAGACAGCTGCAACACAATAGCTCTTGGAATCAATCAATATAGTACGCAGGCAGAGAAAGTTACCTCTCAAAGAAGTACGATATCTCGGTGACGTGGTGGAGGTGTCATCCTGCTTTTATCCGGGGAGAAGTGCAGATGATCGGTGACAGCTGTCATAGTTGATGAGTGACAGCTGTCACCTCGGCTGTTCCTGTAAGGCGGCAGCGCCCCCTCGTGCCTGAAGCCCGCACTTCAGGCAGGGCGCCCTCTGGTGGTGGGCCAGCAGTACCTCCTCTTCTGGCGGCCCACACAACAGAGGAGGCTGGACCACTCCTCCCACAAGGCGTGCTCACAGGCGAATGACGCAACCCATAAGCGTGAAAAAACTCACGCATGCGCACGAAGGTTCAATCTTGGCTGATGCAAGCGCACATGATTCAAATCCATATAGTTTTTGCAAAAAATAAAAAGGTCAGACAGTTTTCTAACAGACCTCCCATAGTTTCAAATGTCCATGAAATGAATATGAGCCATATAATTGATCACTGAAGAGAATGCTTGATGCAAAAAATGTTTTCACATTTGGCAAAAACCAACACCAGAGTCGGATTCAGCACCACCAAACAACCCAACATCTGTTTAAACTCGATACAAAAAACAAAACCTTGATACTTGAGGTTTCAAGCTCTTGAACCACAGTTCAGATATCTGTACTTACTGAAGAGTATGTACTTTTTACCATAATCCATGTGATTTCATGCAAAAAAGTTATACAAAGAAAAAAATATTCCTTTCCCAAAGCTGAAACTCGGTGTGTGTATATATAATCTCGACACCGATACAAACTTAAAATTTTCAATTGGACACCTGGTAATTTTTTTTTTTTTTTCAATTAAAGGGTATTTTTGTGTAAAATGGAAATTGAGTAATTTCAGTGTTTGCCTCACAACCACACTTTTCACTGAAACATTTTAATGTTGCAGCTTGACCATGAAATTGTATGCCAATTGAGACATTTTTGCATTCATCCATTTTAAACATTGCACACCCAAACCAAAATGTTTTGGGAGAAAAAAATTTGCATTTTTGGTAGTTTTGAAAGCCTGATGGATCAAACTTGCAGCCAGCTACCATTGTTTTGATGCCAGATATGGCCTTTCCAGTGTGATGTAGCTTCAATACTGTAGAACAAATAGCTTTCCAAAGTTGGCCAAAAACCACATTAAAAAAATGGAATTTTGAAATGGCTGTATTTCCTAAAGTATTAAAGCTACATCGTTTAAATTTGGGGAAATTCCATTTCTCTGGTTGGGGAACAATGAAAGAAAAATTTTTTTTCCCCCAATTTTTCAATGTTTTTTTTTTTTTTTTTTTGAGGGGGTCATGTGGGGACCATTGATTGACTTGGCATGCAATGACCCAAAGGCATCATACAGATTAGGGTGTGACTTAAACTCCTGTGTGTTATTTGTAATTATTCATGTGAGAGACCAAGGTTGTCCCTAAGGCAACCCTCCTTAACTATATTAAAATAGCCAAGTGGCCTTTCTGTGCAAATTCTGTTGGGAAAGTGTAGGTACACGGACCCACAACAGGGGGCGCAAATGAACGGACAATAGAGGAAGTTAAATGTGAACACTTTACTGTTGCGAATGGGCACAACAAATACAACAGATTACAACAATGGACAAAAAGCCAAATCACAAAAGGTGTCGTGTGGGCAGGCTCGAAGATAGAAGACGTCTGTCCAAAGTAGAACCGGAACCACAAGATGTCCTCCGCCACCAGACCCCGGGAATACTGGAGCCGCCAAGTCCCGAACTCCCAGGTGGCCACTGCCTCCGCGTGTCGGACCTGGTACTGCTGGCGAGGAACAAAAAAAAACAATTAAATGTGGGGGCGTTTGCACCCAGCAATCCACACGGCAGGAAAACTACCTCCACCTCTCGTTGGAAAAAAGAGTCTGTTATACAATGCACAAAGTCACAAAAGGTTACTGTCGAAAAATCCCACAGTCAGCTGAGAACGTTACCTTCCAGGTAGAACGATATCTCGGCAAAGAGGTGGAGACGTCGTCCTGCTGATGTACCCCTGCTGATCAGGTGATTGGTAACAGCTGTTGCAGGTGATGCGTGACAGCTGTCACCCTGGCTGCTCCTGTGAGGCGGCTGCGCCCTCTGGTGCCTGGAGCCCGCACTCCAGACAGGGCGCCCTCTGGTGGTGGGCCAGCAGTACCTCCTCTTCTGGCGGCCCACACAACAAAATTCAGTACTTTGTTTCCCGTAACCCCCCTGTGCTTCCCAGAATGCATCACGGTGCCAGCAGAGTTCCGGCGTCTCACAGTGGATGTAAACAATGGCTAGCGAAGATGTGGATAGCGTTGATCCAGCGTATTTACCAGTGATTATGATGACACATTTTCAGTTGAGAGCGTTACAGTGGGGCAAAAAAGTATTTAGTCAGCCCCTGATTGTGCAAGTTCTCCTACTTAGAAAGATGAGAGAGGTCTGTAATTTTCATCATAGGTACGCTTCAAGTGTGAGAGACAAAATGAGGAAAAAAAAAAAAAAAAATCCAGGAAATCACACTGTAGGATTTTTAAAGAATTTATTTGTAAATTATGGTGGAAAATAAGTATTTGGTCAATAACAAAAGTTCAACTCAATACTTTGTAACACAATCTTTGTTGGCAATGACAGAGGTCAAAGATTTCCTGGAATCCTTCACCAGGTTTGCACACACTGTAGCTGGTATTTTGGCCCATTGCTCCATGCAGATGTCCTCTAGAGCAGTGATGTTTTGGGGCTGTCGCTGGACAACACAGACTTTCAACTCCCTCCACAAATTTTCTATGGGGTTGACATCTGGAGACTGACTAGGCCACTCCAGGACCTTGAAATGTTTTTTACGGAGACACTCCTTCGTTGCCCGAGTGGTGTGTTTGGGATAATTGTCATGCTGGAAGACCCAGCCACGTTGCATCTTCAATGCTCTCACTGATCAAAGGAGGTTTTGGCTTAAAGTCTCACGATACAATGGCCCTGTTCATTCTTCCCTTAACACAGATCAGTCGTCCTGTCCCCTTTGCAGAAAAACAGCCTCAAAGCATGATGTTTCCACCCCCATGCTTCACTGTAGATAGGACGTTCTTGGAATGCAACTCAGCATTCTTCTTCCTCCAAACACGACGAGTTGAGTTTATAACAAAATGTTCTATTTTGGTTTCATCTGACCACATGATATTCTCCCAATCCTCTTCTGGATCATCCATATGATCTCTGGCAAACTTCAGATGGGCCTGGACCTGTACTGGCTTAACCAGGCGGACACGCCTGGCACTGCGGGATTTCAGTCCCTCTGTGTAGTGTGTAGCGTTTGTTAATTTGGTCCCAGCTCTCTGCAGGTCATTCATCAGGTTCCTCTGTGTAGTTCTGGGATTTTTGTTCACTGTTCTCATGATCATTTTCACCCCACGTGATGACATCTTGCGTGGAGCCCCAGATTGAGGGAGATTATCAATGGTCTTGAATGGCTTCCATTTTCTTACAATTGCTCCCACAGTTGATTTATTCACACCAACCTGCTTGACTATTGTAGATTCACTCTCTCCAGCCTGGTGCATATCTACAATTTTCCTCCTGGTGTCCTTCAACAGCTCTTTGGTCTTGGCCATGGTTGAGTTTGAGGCTGTGGATAGGTGTCTTTTATACAGATGAGTTCCAACAGATGCCATTAATACAGGTAACAGGTGGAGGACAGAAGAGCTTCTTAAAGAAGAAGTTGCAGGTCTGTGAGAGCCAGAAATCTTGCTTGTTTGTGGGTGACCAAATACTTTTTTCCACCACAATTTACAAATAAATTCTTTAAAAATCCTACAGTGTGATTTCCTGGAATTTTTTTCCCCTCATTTTGTCTCTCACAGTTGAAGTGTACCTATGATGAAAATTACAGACCTCTCTCATCCTTCTAAGTAGGAGAACTTGCCCATTCAGGGCCCGACTAAATACTTTTTTGTCCCACTGTATCTAGAGGAGGTGCAGCACCTGTAATGGACTTCTGCCGTGCCCCGATGTTGTCTTGTTGTCCACACTTCACGAGGTTTGTTTACATTATTCCCTGAAGCGGAACTCTGCTGAAATTGATCTCTGGTATGAGTCATGGCCCATGAGATTCACAACTGTGAAACAGCGAATGGCTTCGATCACGCAAAAACCATGGAGAGCTGAGATTTCTCACTGGGTATGCTGATGTATTGTGGGAGAAGGATGAATGCTGCAAATATTTTTGGAGAAATTAGCAGTTTTTGGCAACGTGCTGCAATGCACCATGGGAGTTTGGGGTTTCAAATGTTCTTGTGATTCATGTTTGTTTCACAGTGTTAGTGTTATTAATTGTTGTTTTTGTAGTTTAGTTGGTTTAGTCAGTTTCATGAAGTGTTCTGTTGGTACCACGAGTGAAATGTGCTTTTAATGTCTTAATGACGAACAGCTGATCATGCACAAAACAGGGGAGAACTGACAATTGCTATTTGGTATGTTTATGTATTTTGGGTCAAGGATGAACAGCACCAAAATCGAACGTTGATAGGACTAATATTTTTAGAGAAGCTACATACATTAGCTAACAACACTGAACAATGGACACTGATATTTACATTCTGGACTCACACCAATCCAGCAGGGGGCAGTAAATCATCTATAAATTAAAAGTGTTTGCATGATTTTATTTAGCAGTTCAGCATAAGTACATAATTGTAAACATGTTAAAAATACATGGATGACACAAGAAAGTGAAAACATATTTTCATTGTGGTCCATTTAAAAATCAAATGACAAAATAGAAGTAAAAATAAAACAGTTATAATAATACTGACAATAATGATAATGGTGTGTATATGATAAGAACCTAAACAATTTATAAAAGCACTATGACAGTAAATTAACATTAAAAAATTCCATAATTAAAAGGAAATTAAAGAGTTGAGTCCTTCAAAAAGCTTGCTGTCTAAGGTTCTAAAAACATTTTGGAATCACATGCCATTCCAACTCATGATAGAAACTTTGCACAATTTGCCACCCTTGAAAATGACAGATAACTATTTTATAAGCCCCACCCAATCTAGAGCCCATGGATCTCCATGGGCAATGAGCTAGATGTCATTCATGATGCTACTGATTTACAACACTAATACTATATCAATCTGTGAAACACAGTGTTTATCTTAATTTTTGTTATGAAACATCTTGTCATTAGTAGCAGCAAACTGTTCCAAACAGAACTTGATTATTTCGGATTTGTTTTTGGAGCCTTGCTATTTGTGCCTTGAGTTTTTCCATTGTGGTCGAGACAAATCCAGCACTGCAGGCAGTACTGATGCAGCAGTCATGGTCAGGATATTCCATGTCCACAGATGGGTCATCGGTCTGCATTGTTTCTGTGTTGGGTCACTCTGTCCTTTCCCAAACTCTGGGTCGTGGGGCTGGAAGACTGAAGTTGTCCCACTGAAACAGCACTGGAACAGTGACGGCTCAGTTTCTTAGACGTCTGCGTCCAGCTGGAGTTCAAGGATCAATGACGTCTGTAATTTGTAAATGTCAGCAACAAACTTGCGAGCTGCTTGTAACTGTAAACTTGTCTTGTTGGATGTTAACTACCCACCGCTTTTTAAATTCTGTGTCTTTGGAAATGTATGGAAACTGAGAACTGAGTTCCATATAGCAGATATGTATTATAGCAGACAGCAGTGGTGGCGAGAAGTGCTGTACTCCCAAGAGTGAAATAACATTATGTAGCTGTATATAGAAGTAGTAAAAATTAATGATGAACCAGCGCAGCAGTTTAGATTGTTTGGTGACTAGATGATGGTCAAATGTTTACAACCATCCTGAGATTTTACTGGAAATATGTCATGTTCATGTGTGCATTTAGGTCAGTAAAGTTTATTAAATGCCCACCTAAAATAAATGAATTCTGTGACCCCCCCCCCCCAACACATTGTAAAAACCAAATAAGTTTTCACGTTTTTCTCATTTCTTCCATGTCTGACTTGTGATGTCATCCATTTGACCTGTGCTCTTATTTTGAAAGACTCTTGTACAAGAAACAGGAAGTGTTCTGTGACAATGGCCGGCTTTGTAGCCCCAGCCACTCAGTGACTGCTATCATTTGTTTTTGTCAGACATAAGTCCTTTTTCCATCTGCAAAATGAATTCCTTGTCAGCTGATGTCCGTGAAGTTGGTGAAAAAGGTTTTGTGCATGTTCAAAACTTTGAGGGGAGCTCCAACAGATCTTTCCTGCTGCCTGGACGTCGTCAGCACGTAACAATTTTGAGTGTGAGAGAGTGGGACACAGTGAGTACACACAGTGCTTCTGGACACCAACATGGAGAAAACAGTTGTCGTGTTGACAGCAACCATCTGAAAGTTCCTGTTGGGAAAGTGAAGTACACGGACCCACGTCAGGGGGCGTAAATGAACGGCCAATAAGAAGTCAAATAAATGACAATTTATTATGCAAATGTGCAAACAAAACCAAATATGCTTCAGTCAATCAGTAATCAAAAAGGTGACGCGTGGGAAGGCCTGAGGGTAGGAGACGCTTATCCAAAGGCGAGCCGGAACCCACGAACTTCCACCGCCAATGGAGACCTGCAACACACCAGAGCCACCAAGTCCTGATTCCCCCAGGTGGCCACTGCTCGTGGCTGTCAGACCCGGTACTGCTGGCAGGAACAAAAACAGGTTAAGGGTGGGTGTGTGAACACCCAGCAAACAGTCAACAACTCACAGTAATCGTCTTGTAGGAATAAATCCAGATACTCCCAGAGTGCAGAGAAAAAACTGGAGGACATGCAGTGTCAATTGTTATACTTAGAAGCGAGGAGTGGAGACGCCAACTCCTCCAACTTCCACAAACTTGGCTACAAGCTGCAAGTATGTCAGAACTGCAAAGACTTCAGTAACAATGAATGTGCGTACGGCACAAAATGGCTGAGTAGGTTTACCTGCGTGGTAAGCTGATAACTCGGCAGTTATGGTGTCTCTCCCAGGTTCTTATGGATGTGGTGATGAATAATGACTGGCAGCTGACAGCCAAAACGGTGCACCTGGAGCAGGGGTGGGCAATCATGTGCCATGAAGGGCCGAGACACTGCAGATACAACCAATCACCTCAGCAGGTGATTTCATTAATGATCACTTGTCTCAGCAGGTGATTTCATTGACAATCAGGTGTTTATGTTCAGGGGAGAAGCTCATCAGCAATCCACCTGCTGAGGTGATTGGTTGCAAGGAAAACCTGCAGTGTCTTTGCCCACCCCTGACCTGGAGGATCCAACCGGTATGTGCGCCCTCTGCAGGGCAAAAGGTGCCAGCATGGCAGGCCGCCATCTGGTGGTGGGCCAGCAGTACCTCCTCTTCGGCAGCCCACACAACAGTTCCACTGTTTTCACTGTGAGGCTGACT
The DNA here is from genome assembly GCF_902500255.1 of Thalassophryne amazonica. NCBI lineage: Eukaryota > Metazoa > Chordata > Actinopteri > Batrachoidiformes > Batrachoididae > Thalassophryne > Thalassophryne amazonica. Next base: position 39,200,701 of record NC_047119.1, on the reverse strand, counting down.
GGAAAATTACGGTTTTATCTTAATGAGGAGGAAAAAATGGACGGAAACAAATGGATTATTTAACTGCAGACTCGCCTGGATTTAAACAGGTAGTTTTTAAGCTTCCATGAGAGCTAGTTTTCTGCTTTAAAATAAAAGCTATGCAAAACATTTCAAGTGTGGTTAATACTGAAAACTGACCGTGCACGTAACATTACTTTTATTTTATTTTTTTATAGATGAAAAAGGGCCAGACATCTGCTGACGAACACACACCTGTCAGTTTAATATAATTCTGATTCACAAACGTGAGGTGACTCGTGTGAAGCTCCTGGAGGCAACGCTGTTGTGGTTTGGTGCGATATAAATAAAATTAATTTAATGACAACAGAACTGTCCGTCACACACACGTCATGAATCTGGAGGAGAATTTACACACACTTATTTTGTGCGGAGAGTCAAATCATTTCTGTGTACGTTAGTGAATGAGGCCCATTGTGAGTTCGTACTGACACCTGAGATATCACAGGTTATGAAAAAGATCCATTTCAACTCTTTATTTCACTTCTGAGTAATTCTGACTGAAATTATGACAAAGTTCATCTCCCAACAACCTGCAGTACAGATATATATAATAAAATATATATGTTATGGGGAGAGCTACTTTTGATTCTTTGATATGGTTGTGACTGCTGGGGGGCATCGGTAAGAATGCACCCGATGTTTCAAACTTTTTTATTGAACAAATAAACTGGTTAAATGGTTACAGGGTGGTGTGGATAATTATGTGTGGTTATCTGTAAAAAGAACAAGAAAAATAATATATATTAATAAATATTCATATAGCGACGCACACAAATGATAATAGCTTACGCAACGCTGGGCCACTTAGCATTTATCTTAGTTAGCACACACAAATGAACATAAAATGGCCCTCATGACTAATATATACTCAAACTAATCTACACAATGAACTTACAGGGTAAAGTGGGTTGTAGGGTGTCTTCACTCATACCAATACTTACATTTCTGACGCACACAGGCAAAAACCACCCTAACCACGAGGCTCCGCACGACTCTAACAACCACAGCCAAGCACATGCACACATAACACCCTCAACCTAACTTAAACAAGGGGCTGCTCCAGCTGGTCACTGACATTGTCTATCAAACAAGTGAAACACACAAACTTGATTGTTAAAGGGACGGATCCTTCATCACAGCCGCCCCCAAATTTGTCCAACAAATTTGACAACTAAGAAGGACCAGCTATGTCAGAGTCAAGGTCAGGGATGGTGGGCAGGGCCACGAGTAGGTGTGACAGGCCGTGTGTAGGTCTTGTCCTTAACCTGAACCTCTGCAGCTTGCACACGTCCATCCTGGCCAGGGAGAAGCTTGGTGACCAGACCAACTGGCTACAGGGCTCTCGGCACCTGAGGGTCCATAACCATGACAGCAGTCCCAAGATGCAGCTGTGCTGGGTCCTTGTGCCATTTAGAGTGGGTCTGCAATGTTGGAAGGTAATACCGGATGAAGTGAGCCCAAAACTGGTCCGCCAGCACCTGACTGTGCCTCCAGCGGCGTTTACTTAAGGGCTCTGCATCCTCATAAACAGCTTGTGGCAGTGAGGGGTCAAGCCGCCCTATGAGGAGAACATTGGGGGTTACTGGGTCGGGGTCAGCCATATCCATAGAAACATAACCCAGCGGCTTTGAGTTTAAAATTCCTTCCACCTCTATTAGGACAGTCCTCAGCACTTCTTCTGGCACAGACTGAGGTTGAATAGTGGCATAAAGTGCAGCTTTGACGGATCTCACCTCTCTTTCCCATACACCACCAAAATGTGGTGCATTTGGCGGGCTGAATTTGAACTGGATCTGGTGTTTAGCTAAATGATCCCGAAGTGCAGGTTGTAGGGCTTCAAAGGCCTCTCTCAGCTCCCTCTCTCCTCCTTTGAAGTTTCTTCCCTGATCAGAGAGGAGCTCAGCTGGCTTGCCTCTTCTGGCAATAAACCTCTGAAGTGCCATGAGGAATGAGTCATGGTCTAAGCTGGAGAGAACATCTAAGTGCACAGCTCTTGTCGTTAGGCACTTGAAAATAATGCCCCATCTTTTCTCCACATGACGGCCCATTTTAATTGTAAAGGGCCCGAAACAGTCCATGCCAGTGGAGAAGAATGGTGGCTTTAATAGTCTCAATCTGGCATCTGGCAGATCAGACATCTTGGGTACAGATGGCATGGCTCTCCATCTCTGACAGTCTGGGCATAAATGCTGATGTTTCTTCACTGCCTCTCTACCTCGCAGTATCCAATACTTGCGCCTAAGTTCCGCAAACAAGTGCTCTGAGCCTGGGTGACCCAGTGCCCTGTCTGTGTCCTGAATAATAAGCTTTGTAACTTTATGATGAGGGTCTAAAACTGCAGGGTGAATGGCGTCAGGCTCTAGTTGACTGCTGCGTCTCAGCCTCCCACCAATTCTAATAAGGTCTGCACTGTGGTCAAACTCTGGGGCCAGGGTCAGCAGCCGACTGGTGGAGGAAACTGGCTTGTTAGAGCTCAGCAGGCCATATTCCTCTGGGAAGCTCTCTTGCTGGGCCAGCTGTAGGATCTCTCTCTCTACCTTTTGATGATCTGCAGCAGAGGGTGTGACTTGGCCAGCTGCAGCCCCGTGATGGGAGAGTGCAACTGTCTCTACGAGGTCAGTGAAGGAGGAGCACTGGTCAGCCTGAGCCTGCAGAGTGGTCTTGGCCAGTGTGGTGGTAAGACAGGAGATAGCTGGCTTTCGGAGTTCAGACTCATCTTCTGGCTGTTCTTTCACAGGCTGACGGGCCAGAATTCTGGGGACAGCTGGAGGAAGGCTGGCCCATGTCTCCACTTGCTATTACTGGACAGTTCAAACAGGGTCTTGCCCCGAGTGACATCATCAGCTGGGTTTTGAGCTGAACTGACATATCTCCAATTCTGAGGATCATTCAGCTCCTGGATCTCTGCCACTCGGGTTCCCACAAACATCTTGAACCTGCATGAGTCTGACTGTAACCAGGTGAGGACAGTGGTGGAATCTGTCCAGAGGAAAACATTGTCAATAGGTGCTGTGAGCTCATGTTGAAGGAGTGCAGCCAGTTGGGCAGCCGTTAGCGCCGCACAGAGCTCCAGCCTGGGCATAGACTGCTGCTTTTTGGGGGAAACTCTGGATCGAGCGGTGAGGAAGGACACCTCCACCTGGCCTTTATAGTCCTCAATGCGCAGATAGGTTACTGAGCTGTACGCTCTCTCTGATGCATCTGAAAACACATGAATGTCCCTATGACAGTCTGTGGAGTCTATGGCTGGGCTGGCATAACAGCGGGGCAGTGTGATCTGGGAGAAGTGCTGCAACTCCGCTTCCCACTCCAACCAAGGTTGTAGTACATCCTCAGGGAGGGACAGGTCGTCCCACTCTCGCTGCTTCTCCCACAACCGCTGCACCAGTATCTTGGCCCGTGTAGTGTAAGGAACAATGAACCTCAGGGGATCATAAAGGCGGGCCAGGATTTTGTAGATGTTTCGCATAGTGGGTGTGGGGAGATCCAACAGGTTGTACTTGTACCTGGTCCATTGTCTTAATTCAAATCCACCTGTAGCCAACAGCGCCTTCAGCTTGTCCACAAAATGTCTGGCTCCTTCTACTGTGGGAAGGCTTTGTAGACAGTTGTCCAAGTAGAAGGATTTCTCAATTGCCACCCTCACATCCTCGCCCTCCTAGCTGTGGTCAAACACATGCTTCTGCAGCGCGAATGTGGCACAACATGGGCTACATGTGGTGCCAAATGGAAGGACTTGCCACACATAGACATTGGGGGGGGTCTGTCTGTCTGCATGTCACGCCACAGGAAACATAGCAGAGTCTTATCTTCAGGAAGCAGCCTAACTTGATGGAACATCCCTTTTATATCACTGCTCACAGCAACAGCATGTTCTCTGAAGCACAACAGCACCCACATGAGGCTTGATGTGAGAGTAGGGCCTGGCAGCAGCAGCTCATTGAGATTGTCCCCTTTGTAACAGAATGAACAGTTAAAAACAATCCTCTTCTTATCGTTGTGGCTCACCATGTGGTGTGGGATGAACCATGTCTCTTTTGCAGTGTACAGCTCCTCTTCAGGGACCTTTACCACATAACCAGCAGTCTCTAGTTGATTAATTTCTGTGCAATAGGCAGCAGCTTTCTCTGGGTCCCGCTGTAATCTCTTTTCTGTACTGCGGAGATTGGACAGCACTGCCTCTTTGGGTGCATGAAGCTGTGGCATGTTCTTCACCCTGAGGAGTGGAGTGGCATATCTCTGGACACCCTGTATGTTCAGTGGTGTGGTTTTAGCCTCCAGCAGCTGTACTGCTTCTTGATCTTGCCTGGAGCGCACCACCAGCTTCTCGCTGCGATATGGGAGCACATCTAATTGCCACAATTTTTCCACATTCTGGAGAATTTCAGCAGCGGGTGACAAGGTGGAGATATGGAAACAGTGCTGCATGTTGGCCTGTTGTTTACCAGTCTTAGTGGGCCCTTGGAGTGTCCAGCCTAATCTGGTTCTCACTGCTGCAGGTCCCCCCGGACGTCCAAGGCACACAGGAGCCACTGGAGTGATAGTTTCATAGTTTCATTAGTTACTTCATCCAAACCATCAACATGTTTATTAGACCCCATTCCTGCCAGGCTGCTCAAGGAAGTCCTACCATTATTTAATGCTTCAATCTTAAATATGATCAATCTATCTTTGTTAGTTGGTTATGTACCACAGGCCTTTAAGGTGGCAGTAATTAAACCATTACTTAAAAAGCCATCACTTGACCCAGCTATCTTAGCTAATTATAGGCCAATCTCCAACCTTCCTTTTCTCTCAAAGATTCTTGAGAGGGTAGTTGTAAAACAGCTAACTGATCACCTGCAGAGGAATGGTCTATTTGAAGAGTTTCAGTCAGGTTTTAGAATTCATCATAGTACAGAAACAGCATTAGTGAAGGTTACAAATGATCTTCTTATGGCTTCGGACAGTGGACTTATCTCTGTGCTTGTTCTGTTGGACCTCAGTGCTGCTTTTGATACTGTTGACCATAAAATTTTATTACAGAGATTAGAGCATGTCATAGGTATTAAAGGCACTGCGCTGCGGTGGTTTGAATCATATTTGTCTAATAGATTACAGTTTGTTCATGTAAATGGGGAATCTTCTTCACAGACTAAAGTTAATTATGGAGTTCCACAAGGTTCTGTGCTAGGACCAATTTTATTCACTTTATACATGCTTCCCTTAGGCAGTATTATTAGACGGTATTGCTTAAATTTTCATTGTTACGCAGATGATATCCAGCTTTATCTATCCATGAAGCCAGAGGATACACACCAATTAGCTAAACTGCAGGATTGTCTTACAGACATAAAGACATGGATGACCTCTAATTTCCTGCTTTTAAACTCAGATAAAACTGAAGTTATTGTACTTGGCCCCACAAATCTTAGAAGCATGGTGTCTAACCAGATCGTTACTCTGGATGGCATTTCCCTGATCTCTAGTAATACTGTGAGAAATCTTGGAGTCATTTTTGATCAGGATATGTCATTCAAAGCGCATATTAAACAAATATGTAGGACTGCCTTTTTGCATTTACGCAATATCTCTAAAATCAGAAAGGTCTTGTCTCAGAGTGATGCTGAAAAACTAATTCATGCATTTATTTCCTCTAGGCTGGACTATTGTAATTCATTATTATCAGGTTGTCCTAAAAGTTCCCTAAAAAGCCTTCAGTTGGTTCAGAATGCTGCAGCTAGAGTACTGACGGGGACTAGCAGGAGAGAGCATATCTCACCCGTGTTGGCCTCTCTTCATTGGCTTCCTGTTAATTCTAGAATAGAATTTAAAATTCTTCTTCTTACTTATAAGGTTTTGAATAATCAGGTCCCATCTTATCTTAGGGACCTCGTAGTATCATATTACCCCATTAGAGCGCTTCGCTCTCAGACTGCGGGCTTACTTGTAGTTCCTAGGGTTTGTAAGAGTAGAATGGGAGGCAGAGCCTTCAGCTTTCAGGCTCCTCTCCTGTGGAACCAGCTCCCAATTCAGATCAGGGAGACAGATACCCTCTCTACTTTTAAGATTAGGCTTAAAACTTTCCTTTTCGCTAAGGCTTATAGTTAGGGCTGGATTGGGTGACCCTGGACCATCCCTTGGTTATGTTGCTTTAGACGTAGACTGTGGGGGGGTTCCCATGATGCACTGTTTCTCTTTTTGCTCCGTATGCATCACTCTGCATTTAATCATTAGTGATCGATCTCTGCCCCCCTTCTCGGCATGTCTTTTTCCTGGTTCTTTCCCTCAGCCCCAACCAGTCTCAGCAGAAGACTGCCCCTCCCTGAGCCTGGTTCTGCTGGAGGTTTCTTCCTGTTAAAAGGGAGTTTTTCCTTCCCACTGTGGCCAAGTGCTTGCTCATAGGGGGTCGTTTTGACCGTTGGGGTTTTTCATAATTATTGTATGGCCTTGCCTTACAATATGGAGCGCCTTGGGGCAACTGTTTGTTGTGATTTGGCGCTATATAAGAAAAAAGTTGATTGATTGATAAGGGGAGGGTAGTCTGACCCTATCAACAGCAGGGGGCGCACTTTCTTTATACATGGGAGGGGGAGACCTCTGAGATGCCTGTACTTTCTTTGTAGTGCCTCCACTGAGTAGGTGTGCTCTGCTAAACTCAGAGGCTCTGCAGTGAATGCACCTTTTATCTTGAAAGTCTTCTGAGGCTCATCTACAGAGGAAATGGCGACGGAAACTGCTGCACCATGCATGACCCTGACATCCTGTCTCACAGTCCTGAGGGCAAGGTCTTCTGGCTCACCAGTGAGTTTGAGTGTCTTGGCTGCAGCAGGGAGAACAGTACGCTCTGACCCATCATCAAGTACGGCGTATGTCTCTAATGAGTTTTCACCATTACTCAGTAGCACTCTGCTGACCTTTAATAGCACTTGGTTGTAGCCAGAACGTCTGTCCATGTACAGCACTTCATTGGTGGAGCTTACGGGGTGAACTTGGGTCTCAGGTGGCTTAGCATTAACCTCATGTAGGGCCTGCAGGTGTTTACCTTTACACTTTGGACATGTGACCTTCAAACGACATTGTGCAGCCTGATGTGAGCATGCACAGTGCCAGCACCTTCTATTAGATTTGATCCATGCCCCTTTCTGTTCCACTGTAAGCTGGCCAAAGTTACCACACTGGTCAAGGTAGTGCAGTGTATTAACACAGTAGGGGCAAAATGCAGCCTTCTCAGTCTTCTTGGGTGTGGCCGGCTGCTGCTGCTCAGCTGGAGGGACATCACTGCGCTTGTCTTGTGTATGAAATATACTAGTGTTTCTGTTGGCCTTGCTGTCTTGACGCCTTGCTGGTTTGGATTCACTACTGCCCTTCACTTCACTGTGTAATGACTCATACACTGTTTCCTGTATTTTCAGCTCATAATTCAACCAATCAGAAAAGTGTAGAAGACTGGGGTTGAACACATGCACTGGGTACAGGAACCTCTTAAATTCTGCTCTCGTGTTGCAGCAGCTTGGATAGTAACCGTGTCACATGTGATCCACAGGCAGAGCTCTGTCTTTCCACTCTCACCCAGCTGCTCCAATAGACCCACCAGTGCTCTCACTCTCAATGCAAACTGCTTGAAGCCACTAGTGTCACCACAAGGGATGTTTGGGGACTCCATTAGGTCAGCTATCTTCCTGAGCGCTAACTGGTGTTGGCTGACCGTACCTTTCAGATAAGCTGGACATTGTTTCAGTATATGGCTGCTGAGTTGATGTAGGCATTAGCAATATGCAAGGCATCTTCATGATTTAGGTGGTCTAACAGAATCTGGTATTTAAAGCGCTCTGTGGCGTCTTCAGGCAGCAGATTGTCTAGTGCAACTTTGAGTCAGGCAAACTCTCTCGGATCACCTTTAGTAGTGGGTTTTGGGCTGCGATACACCACCTCATGCTGGAGGGGAGGTGGAGTGGGTGATGATTCACATCTGGGTGGAGTATAGGGGCTGTAGTACTCTGGGGTTGGAGCATAAGGCAAGGGCTGGTGGGGCTCTGCTTCATAACCTAACTGCTCTCTCTTTATTCTCAGCTCCCGCAGCAGCTCAGTGAGTTCTGACACCAGGGTCTGTGGTGGCGGTGGCCTACTTGTGAACTCATCTGTTACAGGGGGAGGAGGAGGTGGCCAGTACTCATCGGGCTCTATAGGTGGCATGACAGCAACAAGTGCAGGTGGACGAGGGAGCACCAACTGACTGTGGGCCTGGTTCATGAGTGCACTGAAGGCTGGTGGAGGAACAGGTGTAGGCATGGGTATGGATAATGGGGGTTGGGACGTGACTTTGGAATCATGGTATCTCTGCATCTCCATCATCTGTCTTTGCATCCTCTGATTATCCTCCAGCACTCTCTGTAGCAGCATAAACGTGCCGGATGTGTCTGCAGCTGGTATCTGTCTGAGGTGGACTGGTGTGCTTGTGGACAATGGCCGTGAATGCTCATCATATGGGCCTATTGCTGCTGCTCCTTGCTGTATGCTCCAGTCCTCAGCTGGTGGTGAAGGTGTAAGAGTGGTCATCCTGGCACTGCTCTCTACTAATCTCTCCATTCTGGGATACAGCTGCTGCGACTCATGGACAGACTGATGTTGGGCAGGGGACGTGACGTAGTCCTGCATCCAAGCTGGTGGCCTTCTCTCTCTACGTGGCCAGGCACACATGTTGTGTGGAGACTTGTCTGAATACATCTTTATAATCCCACAGTAGTCACACTTGTCCCGGGTTTCGGCACGTTTCGTGTTATGGGGAGAGCTACTTTTGAGTCTTTGATATGGTTGTGACCGCTGGGGGGCATCGGTAAGAATGCACCCGATGTTTCACTTTTTTATTGAACAAATAAACTGGTTAAATGGTTACAGGGTGGTGTGGATAATTATGTGTGGTTATCTGTAAAAAGAACAAGAAAAATAATATATATTAATAAATATTCATATAACGACGCACACAAACGATAATAGCTTACGCAATGCTGGGTCACTTAGCATTTAGCTTAGGTAGCGCACACAAATGAACATAAAATGGCCCTCATGACTAATATATACTCAAACTAATCTACACAATAAACTTACAGGGTAAACTGGGTTGTAGGGTGTCTTCACTCATACCAATACTTACATTTCTCACGCACACGGGCAAAAACCACCCTAACCACGAGGCTCCGCACGACTCTAACACCCACAGCCAAGCGCATGTACACGTAACACCCTCAACCTAACTTAAACAAGGGGCTACTCCAATTGGTCACTGACATTGTCCATCAAACAAGTGAAACACACAAACATGATTGTTAAAGGGGCGGATCCTTCATCATATATCTGTGTACAATCATAATATTAGAAATTGTGTTTCCACTTTCATTAAAGCACAAAAGGTTTAAACTCAGCTGTAAGTTGAATAATTTGCTGCAGTCACTCTAATCTGGCTCTTTTTATTTTATTCATATATGAGTTCTGTGTAAATTTCAGAAGCAATTGAAACAAACAAAAAACAAACAGTTCTTATCAGCAGACCTGGCAACAACACACTTTGCATGGCAACACTCAGCTCGGACTCACCTGCTCTTCAGTTTCCATCATCTAATTATGTCCTGATCAGGTGTGTCTGATTGTCCTGGAGGCTTTTTGAACCCTCAGCTGGACACTTTCAGCAGCTTCTAGTTGCTGTTTGTTTGGGGAGGTGAATCAGCTTGATGGCTCCAGGAAGGTTGACGGTTCCTTTGATGTTCTGGATTTTGATCAGTTTCTTGAACCCAGTGTGGCTTCATGCTGAAAAAAATCAGGACCTGGACTCTGAGCTACCAGGTGTCCAGACTGAAGGAAGAAAACACCTGGTGTCAGTGTGGAAGTTCCTGCAAGGTTTGTTTGATTTCTTCAAATGCCAACAATTGAGGTGGTTTGGTTTGTTACATAAATGAATAACTAGAATTATGCATTTGTCAACATTAAACATCATGAATGTCAAGCTGTTGTGCAACTTTTACACAAATATTCCAAACTGTCAGTTTCACCACATTAAAGCATGAAGTTTAAGATCAACTGGTTTTTCAAATTTATGCTGTAACTTTCTCCTGTAATACAGATTTATTACTGTTTATCATTAAGTGACTTTTATCTTGAGCAGGAATTTAGTCTGATGGATTAACAATCTGAACTGATATATGAGGTCTGTGAGAAAAATGTACCTTTATTTTTTTTCAAAAACTATATGGATTTGAATTACGTGCGATTACATCAGCCAACCTTGAACCCTGGTGTGCATGTGTGAGTTTTGTTACGTCATTCGCCTGTGGGCAGGCTTTGAGTGAGGAGTGGTCCACCCCTCCCGTCGGAATCTCTTTGTCTGACAACTTCCTGAGAGACTGGCGCTTTACTTTATCAAAATTTTTTCAGAACCTGTGAGGCAGATCGAAGTGGACACCATTTGAGAAATTCAGCTGGTTTTCGGTGAAAATTTTAATGGCTGATGAGAGATTATGGAGTGTTACTGTCACTTTAAGGACTTCCCACGGAGCGGGACACCGCGCTCTGAGGCGCCATCGTCAGCCTGTTTCAAGCTGAAAACCTCCAAATTTAAGCCTCTGACCTAGGACGTCGTGAGAGAACAGAAGTTTCAGAAGAGCTCGGGATCAGCAGTTTATTCAGACATTCCACTGTTAAAGGAGAATTTGTAATGAAAGACGTGCGGACGGATTGGCACATTGGCAGGAAGCCAGCGCGCGCCACCACAGGAAAAACACCTCCATGTTTACCATTTGTAAAAACCAGGCGGCTTTTGATGGCTTTCAGTAGTGAGTATCTGAGAAATTGTTTAATAGCTGGACATGTTCCATCTTGTCCTTAAGGCTTCCAACGGAGGTGTTTTTCCTGTGGCGGCGCACTGCGCCAGCTGCCTGCCGACGCGCCAATCCGTCCGCACGGCTTTCATTACAAAATCTCCTTTAACAGTGGAATGTTCAGAAACTGCTGATCCCGAGCTCTAGTGAAACTTCTGTTCTCTCACGACGTCCTGGGTCAACAGAGGCTTAAATTTTGAGGTTTTCAGCTCGAAACAGGCTGACGACGGCGCCTCAGAGCGCGGTGCGACGTCCCGCTCCATGGGAAGTCCTTAAAGCGACAGTAACACTCCATAATCTCTCATCAGCCATTAAAATTTTCACCGAAAGCCAGCTGAATTTCTCAAATGGTGTCCACTTCAATCTGCCTCACAGGTTCTGAAAAGATTTTGATAAAACAAAGCGCCAGTCTCTTAGCAAGTTAGACAAAGGAATTCAGACAGGAGGGGTGGACCACTCCTCACTCAAAGCCTGCCCACAGGCGAATGACATAATGGACAGGCGTGAAAAAACTCTTGCATGCCCATGAGGTTTCAAGCTTGTCTGTAATCGCACGTGATTCAAATCCATATAGTCTTTGAAAAAAATAAAGGTCTGATACTTTTCTCACAGACCTCGTATATAAACAAATTTAAAGTTCTGAGTCTATTTATATTGTAACTTGGTATGTCACAAAACTATTGCTACTCACTGAATGACATGAAGGCTCTATTTAGTACCAACACTTTAAAGTGTAAACTGAGTTAAACAATCTCTCAATGAGAAGCTTTGCAAATTATAATTAATGAACCATTCTGAAGCTGGTGTGAAAGAGGCTTTAATCTGATGTGACTTAGATGAAAGCTGCAGTTCTGTCTCTGTATTAATTTGATAAAATATGTCATATGAAAACTGTCCTGCTGGTAACAATGGATTTAGTATTTAATGTTAATCTTTTCAATTATGTCAAGGCTCTCAAATGTAGCATTTGAGTCAATCTGTAGCTCAGTGAGATGAAATCTGATTTACAAATGAAATGTAGTTCAAAATAACTTCCTGATTGATCATTCTGAGGTAAATGGACAACAGTCTCTCTGAACTGGTCTTTTAGTGTTGGATCGTGGTGATGACGCCACAAAGTCAGACTTTGGTCTGCCACAGTATCGTTGTGGCGAAGACGCTCTCTTGATTCGCTTCTCTGTCCTCCAACACACTGATCTGCATTTGGAAGGTGAGCTTGAATTGTCAATGTCATAATATCCTAAAGATTAAATGTTTAAGATAATTGACAACAGCAGGAGATGGAATTTAACTTAAAGGTGTCACTGGAACACTGTAACATGATCAAATGTTTGTCCAACAGATAGCTCACAGCCAGATGGATGTAATGGTTCAGTTCATGCGTTCAAGTCATGGCGGCTCTTCAAATTTTCCTCCACTGACTGCAACATGGAATTATGGGTAACTAGCTTTTCCTATGGAAAAATCTGAACAGTTTAATAGTGATCTACCTTACAATAGTTTAGCAACCGGATGAAATGTTCTTGTTTCTGAACTTCAGCTGGTAGATGATCCCCACTTGAGTAAATGCAAGAATTGTCTTTGACATTGACACAACTATTAAAGATGAGGGTTTTTACTCAAAAATTACAAATTAAGGTTACGGTCTAAAATGATGCTGAAATAAAGTTCTTGAAGATAGCTCTGAAGGCCAAGGGAAGATCTGGTATCAAAGTCCTTATTGAAAGCAAACTGGCTCAAATGCTTTTTTATATTAATTGCCAAACAACTGGTGACTCCCCACTTGAGACTCATCAAATGCCTTTTCTCAAACTGACTTCAGGTGAATCCAGTGAAGGTGCTTTACTTTGACCGTGAACTACAGGAAAATGTGATGGCTTTAGCAACCTGTGAGAATCTGCAAGCAGCAACACCAGAAGAATTGCCCGTGGTTACTTGTAGAGAAACAAATGTCACAGTGAAATATCAAGATGCAAGACTGGAGAGAGTAAAGGCTCTGCATGAAGAGGACACTGTCGTTACCTTGGACAATGACACTCTGGTTGTCAAAACGACAAACATGGTAAAGGTGCACAACATGATCTACTTTGTTGAAGCTTCTGTCTGCACAGCTAACAGTTACAGTCTTACAGGTTTCCATCATTGAACTGGTCTACCTGGATTCAGTAGATGAAATGTCAATAATGCGGGCAATCTGTCTTGACCTTAAGTCTGAAAATGGGCAGAATCTGACCAAAAGGGTTCTAGAAGAACAAGAATTGTGGGAACTGGAGGACCTTAATTTTGACCTGTACGATGGTGAACCAATTGGAGTGGAAACTCCTGTCACCGGAGAAGACTACGACATGGTCAAAGATGGGGCACAAGGCTGCAGCAGGCCTCAAAGCCACAGGGTGAGTGACAAAGACCCCCACAGGGGTCACAGGCAGCACCCAGGGTGCCTCAGACAACCCTCTGAAAGAAGGCAGCATGCCTGCACTGTACAACCCAGGACCCTGCCACATTCAATTGAGTCTTCAGACTCATTTCCTGAGGTGGATGGCGTGTCTTCACAACTCCCCAGGAGCCGTCTGTGTTCTGACCAGCCTGGGTATGATGCTGACAGGAATGTTGCATGTGCTGCACAACAGATCAAGCCCCCAGGATCAGAAACATTTACAGAAGGTCTTCCTTCAAACTGCCCTGTCAAGCCGTCTACATGTGCTGTAAAACGTCACAGAACCCAAACAGTGTCAACACTTAATGCAGATGCATCCATTGAATTTGAGCCACATATGGAAGTCCTTACAGAGCTGCCTTCAAGGCATCCAGCATGTGCTGCACAACAGCTAAAATTCCCAGAGCCATCAGAATATCTCACAGATGACTTCCCTTCACACCTCCCCAGGAAGCATCCAGCGTGCCAAACACCTGACGGGCCTAGAAGCAGGTCAAAATGTGCTGTTGAACTCGAGACCTCACAACTCTCCAGATCTCCTGAAGATGCATCACCAAGGACTTTCCCTTCTGAGAGACTTACTGCAGATGATGTACCTGCAGGTCACCCCACAGGGACACTGGCTTGTGGTCCACAACCTGGTGATGGTGCTGGAAGACATTCAGTTTGTGCTCCCCAACAGCCAGATCTGCCTTCAGACCACCACAGTCAACATCAACAATGCCCCAGACGACGTGTCAGTTCTGGAAGTTCAGAATGCCAACAGTTCATGACTACACCAAATGTCAGCCCTCGTGTATCTTTATCCAGAAGAGAAGAATCTGACCATGCTGGAAGGCATTTGTCATGTGCTGCCCGACATCATCTGTCTGACACAACACATCAAGTGTGCCGTTATGATGGCTCTAGAAGGCGCTCAGCATGTGGTCAACAACCCAAGATGACATTGGTGTCGAGCTCTCAAGGAGACACTTTTGGTGAAGATGATTCACGTTCAGACAACCCCACTTCATCACCAAGGACCTTCCATGGGTACACTGATCCCAACAAACAAAATGCCAATGACCTGCTTTCAGACCTCCACGCACATCTAGTGTGCACCTCACAGCCTCGCAATGATCCTGGAAGGCGTCCAGCATGTGCTGTGCAACAGCCAGATCTGCCTTCACACCACCCCAGCAAACATCAAGCATGCCCAACACAACGTGGTGGTTCTGAAAGTCGCTCAGTATGCACTCCACACGAGCTTGACACCCATGTTTCAAGCCTTCCTGCAGGTTTATCCACTGAAGGTGAACCTGGCGTGGGTGACCTGCCATCGTTCCACCCCAGACATCAGTGGTGCACCCCAAAGTTGGGGGAACGTGCTGCAAGTCTGGAAGCATGTGCTGCAGAACTTCTGCCTTCTCAAAACCCCACACAGTATCAAGGATGTGCTGTAGAACAGGAAGGTTCTATAAGGCACTTGGCATGTGTTGAAAAGCCCACTGCTCTCTAATCTTCCTGTCAGCCCAACACAACTACAGCTTCTCCAAATTTGAAACTAAATAAAACATGATTCTACAATCTTCCTCTGAGCATTTTGTGTGAAATGTAACTTAAAATGGGGTACAAGTAAAACTTGATCAGTGCTCTGTAGCTAGTTTGTTCAGCTCCTGTTTAACTCTGCCTGAAACTGCTTTAACTTGTGATTTGTAGCTGCTCAAAAATCCCTCTTTGCTAAGAAAACCTTCTGGAACAAACTCATTAGTCACGAGCAGATGGGAGGTCACTGAAGTCCTGTATCAGCTGGTAAATCAAACGCGTTCAGGTTTCAAAGGCATCGCCTCAAAATCAGACTTGAAGACCTTTAAACTTTCAAATGTGGTATTTTAAGACTGCACAAAGGCTATCATTTTGGGTTCAGTTGAAAAGAAATTCCAGAACTTCACTGCATGAACGCTGTCAGAAATGGCAGCAGTTGGTTGAGCATTTTTGTCTTAAATTAACTATCCCAAAGGCTTGATTATCAAATGGAAAGAGACCAAAAGGGTTCAAGTAACACTGGTCAAAAAAACTCTATTGCATTGATTGAACTGAGGCTAAATTTGAGCCTTTGTTTTTTCAATTCGAATATTGATGGATTATGCAGCAGTTACTGTTTCACTGAAAAATTTGACACCAATTCTCCACAAACACAACGTCAGACGCATAGTTTCAAACTGTACATGACATGAACAAGAGCCATAAAAATTTGACCTCAAATGTTGTGATTTGGCAAAAACTAACCAGATTTGGATTCAGCGCCCCCCAAACAACCCAAAATCTGTCCGGACAAAGTCGATGCCACGAAAACCCTGGCTACTTGGTTTCAAGCTCTAACCACAGTTCAAATTTCTGTTTATTGAACTGTAGGTACTTTTCACTATAATCCATGTGTGATTTCATGCAAAGAAGGGATGCAAAGAAAAAATAAGACACATTCCTTTCCAAAGCCAAAACTTGGTGGGTGTGTATATATAACCCCTGGCAGTATTTATGGAATCACTGGCCTTGGAGGATGTTCAGGTTAATTTTGTAGGGAAAAAAAAGCAGCTCAGACATGACTAGTCATTTCAAATGGCAACTTTCTGGCTTTAAGAAATCAAGAAATTGTGGCAATCAGTAACTGTTACTTTTTTAGACCAGAGGGGGAAAAAATGGACTCCCTCAATTCTGAGGAATAAATTATGGAATCACCCTGTAAATTTTCATCCCCAAAACTAACACCTGCATCAAATCAGATCTACTCATTAGTCTGCATCTAAAAAGGAGTGATCGCACCTTGGAGAACTGTTGCACCAAGTGGACTGACATGAATCATGGCTCCAACACGAGAGATGTCAACTGAAACAGAGGATTATCAAACTCTTAAGAGGGTAAATCATCACGCAATGTTGCAAAAGATGTTTGTTCACAGTCAGCTGTGTCTAAACTCTGAACCAAATACAAACATGGGAAGGTTGTTAAAGGCAAACATACTGGTAGACCAAGGAAGACATCAAAGCATCAAGACAGAAAACTTAAAGCAATATGTCTCAAAAATCAAAAATGCACAAAACAAATGACGAACGAATAGGAGGAAACTGGAGTCAACGTCTGTGACCGAACTGTAAGAAACCGCCTAAAGGAAATGGGATTTACACAGAAAAGATAAATGAAAGCCATCATTAACGCCTAAACAGAAAAAAACAAGGTTACAATGGGCTAAGGAAAAGCAATCGTGGACTGTGGATGACTGGATGAAAGTCATATTCGGTGATTCTCGAATCTGCATTGGGCAAGGTGATGATGCTGGAACTTTTGTTTGGTGCCGTTCCAATGAGATTTATAAAGATGACTGCCTGACGAGAACATGTAAATTTCCAGTCATTGATGATATGGGGCTGCATGTCAGGTAAAGGCACTGGGGAGATGGCTGTCATTACATCAATAAATGCACAAGTTTACATTGATATTTTGGACACTTTTCTTATCCCATCAATTGAAAGGATGTTTGGGGATATCATTTTTCAAGATAATGCATCTTGCCATAGAGCAAAAACTGTGAAAACATTCCTTGCAAAAAGACACATAGGGTCAATTTCATGGCCTGCAAATAGTCCGGATCTTAATCCAATTGAAAATCATTGGAAGTTGAAGAAAATGGTCCATGACAAGGCTCCAACCTGCAAAGCTGATCTGGCAACAGCAATCAGAGAAAGTTGCAGCCATATTGATGAAGAGTACTGTTTGTCACTCATTAAGTCCATGCCTCAGAGACTGCAAGCTGTTATAAAAGCCAGAGGTGGTGCAACAAAATACTAGTGATGTGTTGGAGCGTTCTTTTGTTTTTCATGATTCCATAATTTTTTCCTCAGAATTGAGTGATTCCATATTTTTTCCCCTCTGCTTGGTCTAAAAAAGTAACCGTTACTGACTGCCACAATTTTTTTCCCCCTATTTCTTATAGTATTTCTTAAAGCCAGAAATTTGCCATTTGAAATGACTTTAGTTTTGTGTCATGTCTGTGATCTGCTTTTTTTCTACAAAATTAAACAACTGAATGAACATCCTCCGAGGCCAGTGATTCCATAATTTTTGCCAGGGGTTGTAATCTTGACACCTATACAAAGTTAATGTCAAATTATCAATTGGACACCTGGTATTTTTTGTGTAAAATGGAAATTGAGTAATTTCAGTATTTGCCTCACAACCACATTTTTCATTGAAATATAAACTTTTGAAAATTGCATTTTTGGCAGTTTTGAAAGCCTGATGGATCAAACTTGATGCCAGATATGGCCTTTCCAGTGTGATGTAGCTTCAATACTCCAGGGCAAACAGCTTTCCAAAGTTTGCCAAAAACCGCATTAAAAAATGTAATTTTGAAATGGCTGTATTTCCTAAAATATTAAAGCTATATCATTAAAATTTTGGGAATTTTCATTTCTCTGGTAGAGGAACTGTGATCTTTTTTTTCCCCACATTTTTTTGAGGGGGTCGTGGGGACCATTGATTGACTTGACATGCAACGACCCAAGGGCATCATACAGATTAGGGTGTGACTTAAACTCCTGTGTGGGTTATTTTTAACTTTTCATGTGAGGGAGCAAGGTTGTCCGTAAGGCACCCCCCCCCCCATCTATATTAAAATAGCCCATGGGTTAAAGTTCTGTCACCACAGAATTGGAAAATTTAATTACGCATACGCGGGTGCACGTGGTGTCATGCGTGTTTTGGGGCCGAATTATGATACTCTCATTGTCAAAGCAACATCCCATTTTGCGCTAATCAAAGCAGCAGCAATGTCAGCGTGTATGGCGCCGCACCGTGGAAGGGAATGTGTGAATTTTCACTCCTCTCCGCTCTGTTTTCTCCTTGCCATGAGCCGCGGTCCTTCTCCTCTCTGTCTTCGTGGGAACATTGGCAGACACTCCCCAAGTAGAGCAGGGCGTGGCTTTGCTTTGAACCAATGAAGCAATGCTTCAATCTGATGCTTCGGTTCTTTGTTTTATTTCGCTATATCTTAATTTTTCCCCACTAAAACCCTAAAGAGCACATGTCTGTAATATTTACCTTTACCTACCTGTTATGGTCTTCTGAAACAGTTATAGATGTATTTTATAACTTAAAAACGGGACCGATGCTAACGCGTTAGCATGTCTATGGCGTTTTCAATGTTAAAGTTAGCTGTAAAACAGTCAAATCGATTACCAATTAATATTTTATTTATATATTAATAATAGCAACAACAACAATAATAGTAATAAAAACTAATGCTACAATACAATTTTAGAGAAACAGACAAAAAGAAACACAAAAGATAAAACCAACTAACAACAAACAGAAATAAATAGCTGTTTCCTGTGAACACCTAGTGACTCTTACACCTCCACTTCATCCCTGTTTTAAGTTTAATGACGATTTGTTTTGGTCAAACCACATCTAAGCTGTGTTTTTACACAAGAAAAAAATAAAATGCAGTAAATTGCACATTTGTGTCTTTTTTCATGAAAGCCTTCAAAAAACTTGTGGACTCTTGCTGTAATATGTTGTCAGTGGTTGATATAGTTTCTGTAGGCATCTAAAAATGCTCATTATCAGGTGAAACCTGATGTAAATCTCTGTGGTGTGTCAGTGATGTATGTATGTGCAAAATAAACCAAAACACTGCTCCAGGTATGTTTTTGATGAGAATATAACATCATAACTTTGTTACAAGCTCAAATGTTGATGTTGCGTGATGAAGGCCTTTTAATAATAACTCACTTGAAGAAATAATGGCAAAACTCACATGTAAGTAAAAAAACAAAAAATAAAAAATGATTAATTGAAGAAAAAAATCAACCGATTAATCGATTAGTAAAATAATTGTTAGTTGCAGCCCTAATTTGTTTTACGAGTGATAGCATTTTACCGATTAAATGTGAATAAGCCAGTTTTGAGTTTCTCAGTGCACATGCGTCTTCAAAACGAGTGACAGTGTTACTTTGTGCACAGCAGAACAATGTTGTCAATTGTTTTAGGCCCTCATTTTGTATTTTATTGACTGTACAACCAGCGACACAGCACCCTTTTGGTGCATTTACCGGAATGGAACCGATCAAAATACTACAGAAGACAAAGAATTTTTACTTGACAGTTTGAAGTGAGTTTTCTTTGTTTCAGAGGGCTTCATACCCATTAAAATTCACTAGAATATACAAAATTTAACTTGTTCGTTTAAAAATTTTCTGGGGAGATCCCCCAGACCCCCCATAATCAATAATGTGTTTTTACTTGACAGTTTGAAGTGACTTTTATTTGTTTCAGAGGGCTTTATACCCATTAAAATTCACCAGAATATGCAAAATTTGATTTGCTCTTTTAAATATTTTCTGGGGGAGATCCCACAGACCCCCCATAATCAATACTGTGTTTTTACTTAACAGTTTGAAGTGACTTTTATTTGTTTCAGAGGGGTTCATACCCATTAAAATTCACCAGAATACACAAAATTTGACTTGCTCTTTTAAAAATGTTCTGGGGAAGATCCCCCAGACCCCCCAGAATCAAGACTACACCCTGCCCCCCACCACCCTTTTATGTACCTTTATGTTCAGGTTTTGCATTCTTTTTATGCTTTGTCTCTTTCTCTCCTTAGAGGCTATTTAGAATAGATTTGTATACTGTATAATGTTGATTGTATTTACTGAGAAAAAAAAGAGTGTGTGCCCCCCACTAAGCCACATTTTAGGAAATTGCTGGCATTGATTTTTGCCAGGAAAAAATTTCAGTCAGATGAAAATTTATTGCTTTAACCCATGAAATAGCCAAGTGGCCTTTCTGTTCATATTCAGTACTTTAATATTTCCCGTAATCCCCCTGGTGGCCCCTGTGCTTCCCAGAATGCACCACGGTGCCAGCAGAGCTCCGGCGTCTCACAGTGGATGTAAATAATAGCTAGCGAAGAGGTGGATAGCATTGATCCAGCGTGTTCACCAGTGATTATGATGACGCGTTTTCAGTTGAGAGGGTTATTTAGAGGAGGTGTAGCACCTGAGATGGACTTCTGCCATGCCCCGATGTTGTCTTGTTGTCTTCACTTCACGAGGTTTGTTTACATTATTCCCTTAACCAGAACTCTGCTGAAACTGACCTCTGGCATGAGTCATGGCCCATGAGATTCACAACTGCGAAACAGCAAATGGCTTCGATCACACTAAAACCGTGGAGAGCTGAGAATTCTCATTGGATATGCTGATGTATTGTGGGAGAAGGATGAATGCTGCAACAGAAAGGGCAAATATTTTTGGAGAAATTAGCAGTTTTCGATACCGTTGTGCTGCAATGCAGCATGGGAGTTTGGCATTTCAGATGTTCTTGTGGTTCATGTTTGTTTCACAGTTAGTGTTATTGATTGGTGTTTTTGTAGTTCAATTGGTTTAGTCAGTTTTGTGAAGTGTTCTGTTGGTACCACAAGTGAAATGTGCTTTTAATGTCTTAATGACGAACAGCTGTGCGCGCGTGTGTGTGAAATGGGAGAACTGACAATTGTCGTTTGGTATGTTGATGTATTTTGGGTCAAGGATGAATGGCGCCAAAACCGAATGTTGATAGGACTAATACTTTTGGAGAAGCTACATACATTTGCTAACAACACTGAACAATGGACATTGATATTTATATTCTGGACTCACACCAATCCAGCAGGGGGCCGAAAACCATCTATAAATTAAAAATGTTTGCATGATTTTATTTAGCAGTTCACTGTAAGTACATAATGTGACCGTAGGACCTTTGTGGCTGGGACGGCGGTGGGATCGAGCCCCGGACAGCTCGCACTAAAGACCACTTCTCTACCAGGTCAGTCAAAGGGAAATTCCCCGTTAGCAAAACTAGCAGGATGAAGGTCCTGGGTCTTGATTGAAAAGATGTTAATAAAGATAAAGATGTCTAAAGATGTTAGATAAACCCTACCCAATCTAGAGCCCGTGGATCTCCATGGGCAGTGAGCTAGATGTCATTCATGATGCTACTGATTTACAACGCTTATACTTTATCAATCTGTGAAACACGATGTATATCTTAATTTTTGTTGTGAAACATCTGTTGTGGGCTGGGGTGTTTGGCTGGCTTGGTTTTTGTTTTCTGTTTCTCCCACCAGGTGGTATGCATTCAGGACTAAGTGGCTGAGCATCAGGACCTCACCCTGAACACCTGAGGCTTGTTATCACATGCAGGTCATCAGGACTCACAGCTGTGGTGTATTTTGTCTTAATCAGAGATTGCTGCATTTAAACCTTGAATGCACAGTGTGTGATTGCCAGAGACTCGACCTTGTGAGCAGACATGTGAGAGCGATGTCAGGAGAACAATCTCACCATCACGGACGCAGAGACCGCTCCAGGTTTGACGCCACAGTCTGTGAAGGAGGATTGGGTGAGGTCTCACGCTCTTCAGCACACTTCCTGAGGTAATTAGGTTTTGATGACTTTTATGAAGTAATGACAGTGGATTTGGTGTCCCTCACACCTTGTGTTAGTGAGCTGTCACGTTATGCTAATTGTCTAATCAGCTTCTGCTGCAGTGGAGATTTGAACTGAGTTGTTCCGTGCCTGCAGGGTAAGAAGCTGATGTATAGATTTAAGCCAGGCAGTGTTTGCTGATTGCGTGCACCTTTGAGTTGTGTCTCTCTGGGTGGAGTTGGACTCACCTCATGTTTTCTTTCTTCACAGACTCGGTTTGTCGCGGCCACCTGGGGGGTGTCGGCAGGGTCCCTGGGTCCGAACTGCTGTGGCTCCGGACCGTTTGCGCTGCTGAGAGCGCGCCGTGTTTTCACCTCACCAGACCGTGGACTGTTTAGTTGTTTATCATCACTCACTGTTATGTTTATTAAATTCTGTTATCCTTTGAACCGTGCTCTGCTTATTTTATGCTGGGTCCTTCAAACGCTGGGTCGGTTCTCCGCCCGCATCTGACACATAACAACATCTTGTCATTAGTAGCAGCAAACTGTTCCAAACAGAACTTGCTGATTATTTCCGATTTGTTTTTGGAGCCTTGCTATTTGTGCCTGGAGTTTTTCATTTTGGTCGAGACAAATCCAGTGCTGCAGGCTCAGTACTGATGCAGCATTCATGGTCAGGATATTCCATGTCCACAGATGGGTCATCGGTCTGCATTGTTTCTGTGTTGGGTCACTCTGTCCTTTCCCAAACTCTGGGTCATGGGGCTGGAAGACTGAAGTTGTCCCACTGAAACTTCACTGGGACAGTGACGGCTCAGTTTCTCAGACGTCTGCGTCCAGCTGGAGTTCAAGGATCAATCAGGTCTGTACTTTGTAAATGTCAGCAACAAACTTGCGAGCTGCTTGTAACTTGTCTTGTTGGATGTTAACTACCCACCGCTTTTTTAATTCCGTGCCTTTTGAAACGTATGGAAACTGAGAACTGAGTTCCATATAGCAGATGCTATGTATTACAGCAGACAGCAGTGGTGGCTAGAAGTGCTGTCCTCCCGGGATTGAAGTAACATTTTTGTACATTTACACATATTATGTAGATGTATATCAAAGTAATAAAAATTAATGATGAAACAGAGCAGCAGTTTAGATTGTTTTGGTTACTAGTGTGCCATGGTAGCATAGCACTATAAGATGGCCAAATGTTTACAACCATCCTGAGATTTCACTGGAAATATGTCTTGTTCATGTGTGCATTTACACCACTAAAGTTTCTTAAATGCCCACCTAAAATAAATGTGTGACCTCTAACACATTGTAAAACCAAATACAACCCCAATTCCAATGAAGTTGGGACGTTGCATGAAATGTAAATAAAAACAGAATACAATGATTTGCAAAGAGACAGGGAGATAGAGGAGCAGCGTAGAGTCCAACAGGAACTCCAGTGGAAGATTCGGGCAGCCAAGGAGGAGTATGGAAGGAAGATGGAGGAGCAGCTGGTACAGAACAACGTCAGGGACGTGTGGAGGGGCCTCAAGACCGCCTCCGGATTTGGGCAGGGTGCCAGCAGGTCTGCAGATGGAGATTCTCGGTTTGCAGAGGAGCTAAAGAGTTACTTTAACCGTTTTGGCTCCTCCACACCTGCCCCCCTGCGTGCTCCCGGCTCTCCACACATCTACAGCAGTCAGCCCTCCAGCCCCTCTGACCCCCCACCTTATTCCCCCTGGTCACCTCCACTGCACCCCAGACTTTGTCCCTCCTCTCCCTGGACTGTATTCAGCACCAGCCCCCCTCAGCTCACACCTCAGCTCCCCCCTCCCTCCCCCCTCACTGTAACTCCAACTGACGTGAGAGGCCAGCTCCTGCAGCTGAAGCAGAGGAAAGCAGCAGGACCTGATGGGATCTCCCCAAGGCTGCTGAAGACCTATGCAGATGAGCTCTGCAGCGAGCGCTCACTCACCTGGAGACCAGCGGGGGCGCTGAGAGTCATGTTCTTTGATTTCTCCAGCGCTTTCAACACCATCAGACCGGCGCTGCTGTGGGGGAAGCTGGAGGACGCAGGTGTGGATGGATATCTCGCCGCCTGCACCATCGACTACCTCACTGACCGCCCGCAGTACGTACGGCTGCGCGGCTGTCAATCTGAGGTGGTAAGGTGCAGCACTGGGGCCCTCCAGGACACCGTCCTCTCACCTTTCCTCTTCACCCTTTACACTTCGGACTTCACCTACAACATGGACAGCTGCCATCTCCAGAAGTTCTCTGATGACTCCGCCATTGTGGGTCGTGTGTCTGAGGGGAATGAGCTGGAGTACCAGTTGGTCATCACAGACTTTGTGGACTGGTGTGAGCGCAACCACTTGTGTCTCAACACCAGTAAGACGAAGGAGATGGTGATTGACTTCAGGAGGAAACCACCACCTCACCCACTGGTGAACATCCAGGGGAGGATATAGAGACCGTGGACAGTTTCAAATACCTGGGTGTTCACCTCAACAACAAACTGGACTGGACTCACAACACTGACGCCCTGTACAAGAAAGGCCAGAGTCGCCTCCACCTCCTGAGGAGACTGAGATCCTTTGGAGTGAGTAGGCCTCTGCTTAAGACCTTCTATGACTCTGTTGTAGCCTCTGCTCTCCTCTATGCTGTCGTCTGTCGGGCAGCACAGAGTGGGAGAGAAAGAGACTGAATAAGCTGGTCAGGAAGTCCAGCTCTGTCCTGGGCTGTCCTTTGGACTCTCTGGAGGAGGTGGCTGAGAGGAGGGTGTTAGCCAAGTTCAAATCCATCATGGGCAACTCCTCTCACCCTCTGCACCGGACTGTAGTGGAGCTGAGCAGCTTCTTCAGTGACAGACTGAGGCACCCTCAGTGCAAGAAGGAACGATACCGCAGGTCATTGCTCCCTGCTGCTGTCAGACTGTACAATAACACTGTGAAATAACCACATGCAATAATATGTCCACAAATCACGTGCAATATTAATATGTCCACAAATGACATGCAATAACAACTTGTTTACAAATTCCAGCACTGGTGTCACCTTATCACATCTAAATTCCACTTCACATATTGTAAATAAGATGCTCCTATTTTTTTCAATTCCAATCATGTCTGTATATGCATATGTACTTATATATGTACGTATATATATATATATATGTACGTATATATATGTATGTATGTTCTATTTCTACCTCATTTTCTTATTTTATTGTATTGTTACAAGTATTATTATTATTGCTTATCCTTATACACGCTGTTTGATGCACATTTTCCTCTGCTCACACCCATCTTGTGTGTTTTTTTAAGAGCTGACGTAATGTGAATTTGGCCACTGTGAGATCAGTAAAGTCTTATCTTATCTTAAATCCTCTTCAACCTATAGCTGAATACTCCACAAAGACAAGATATTTAATGTTCAAACTGATAGACTTTTTTGTTTTTGTGCAAATATTTGCTAATTTTGAAATGGATGCATGAAACACATTTCAAAAAAGCTGGGGCAGGGGCAACAAAAGACTGGGAAAGTTGATGAATGCTCAAAGAACACCTGTTTGGAACATTCCACAGGTGAACAGGTTAATTGGAAATAGGTGAGTGTCATGATTGGGTATAAAAGGAGCATCCCCAAAAAGCTCAGCCGTTCATAAGCAAAGATGGAGCGAGGCTCACCACTTTGTGAACAACTGCATGAAAAAATAGTCCAACAGTTTAAGAACAATGTTTCTCAATGTTCAATTGCAAGGAATTTAGGGATTCCATCATCTACAGTCGATAATATAATCAGAAGATTCAGAGACTCTGGATAACTTTCTACACGTAAGTGGCAAGGCTGAAACCCAACATTGAATGCCTGTGACCTTCGATCCTTCAGGCGGCACTGCATTAAAAACCGACATCACACTTCAGAAAACCATTGTCAGTTAACACAGTTCATCGTTACATCTACAAGTGCAAGTTAAGACATACATCAACGACATCCAGAAACACTGCCGCCTTCTCTGGGCCCGAGCTCATTTGAAATGGACAGATGCGAAGTGGAAAGTGTGCTGTGGTCTGATGAGTGCACATTTCAAATTGTTTTTGGAAATCATGGACGTTGTGTCGTGCAGACAAAAGAGGAAAAAGACCATCCAGATTGTTACCAGCACAAAGTTCAAAAGCCAGTATCTGTGATGGTATGGGGTGTGTTAGTGCCCATGACATGGGCAACTTACACATCTGTGATGGCACCATCAATGCTGAAAGGTACATCCAGGTTTTGGAGCAACACATGCTCCCACCCAAGCAACGTCTTTTCAGGGACGTCCCTGAAAAAGACGTCCATGCGCAGTGAAGGCAGGTGGGCCTGCCTGCAGTCCAGACCTGTCGCCCATTGAAAATGTGTGGCGCATTATGAAGCAAAAAATAAGACAAAGGAAACCCGGACTGTTGAACAACTGAAGTCGTACATCAAGCAAGAATGGGAAAGAATTCCACCTACAAAGTTTCAGCAATTAGTGTCCTCAGTTCCCAAATGCTTATTGAGTGTTGTTAGAAGGAAAGGTGATGTAACACAGTGGGAAACATACTACTGTCCCAGCTTTTTGAAATGTGTTGCAGACATCCATTTCAAAATGAGTAAATATTTGCACAAAAACAAATAATTTTATCAGTTTGAGCATTAAATATCTTGTCTTTGTGGTGTATTCAATTGAATATACAGTAGTGTTCAGAATAATAGTAGTGTTATGTGACTAAAAAGATTAATCCAGGTTTTGAGGATATTTCTTACTGTTACATGGGAAACAAGGTACCAGTAGATTCAGTAGATTCTCACAAATCCAACAAGACCAAGCATTCATGATATGCACACTCTTAAGGCTATGAATTGGGCTATTAGTAAAAAAAAGTAGAAAAGGGGGTGTTCACAATAATAGTAGTGTGGCATTCAGTCAGTGAGTTAGTCAATTTTCAAACAGGTGTGAATCAGGTGTCTCCTATTTAAGGATGAAGCCAGCACCTGTTGAACATGCTTTTCTCTTTGAAAGCCTGAGGAAAATGGGACGTTCAAGACATTGTTCAGAAGAACAGCGTAGTTTGATTAAAAAGTTGATTGGAGAGGTGAAAACATATACGTAGGTGCAAAAAATTATAGGCTGTTCATCTACAATGATCTCCAATGCTTTAAAATGGACAAAAAACCAGAGACGCATGGAAGAAAATGGAAAACAACCATCAAAATGGATAGAAGAATACCCAGAATGGCAAAGGCTCACCCATTGATCAGCTCCAGGATGATCAAAGACAATCTGGAGTTACCTGTAAGTGCTGTGACAGTTAGAAGATGCCTGTGTGAAGCTAATTTATTTGCAAGAATCCCCCGCAAAGTCCCTCTGTTAAATAAAAGACATGTGCAGAAAAGGTTACAATTTGCCAAAGAACACATCAACTGGCCTAAAGAGAAATGGAGGAATATTTTGTGGACTGATGAGAGTAAAATTGTTCCTTTTGGGTCCAAGGGCTGCAGACAGTTTGTGAGATGACCCCCAAACTCTGAATTCAAGACACAGTTCACAGTGAAGACAGTGAAACATGGTGGTGCAAGCATCATGATATGGGCATGTTTCTCCTACTATGGTGTTGGGCCTATATATCGCATACCAGGTATCATGGATCAGTTTGGATATGTCAAAATACTTGAAGAGGTCATGTTGCCTTATGCTGAAGAGGACATGCCCTTGAAATGGGTGTTTCAACAAGACAATGACCCCAAGCACACTAGTAAACGAGCAAAATCTTGGTTCCAAACCAACAAAATTAATGCCTCGCAGATGTGAAGAAATCATGAAAAACTGTGGTTATACAACTAAATACTAGTTTAGTGATTCACAGGATTGCTAAAAAAAAAGTAGTTTGAACATAATAGTTTTGAGTTCGTGGCATCAACAGCAGATGCTACTATTATTGTGTACACCCCCTTTTCTACTTTTTTTTTTTTTTTTTTTTACTACTAACCCAATTTCATAGCCTTAAGAGTGTGCATATCATGAATGCTTGGTCTTGTTGGATTTGTGAGAATCTACTGAATCTACTGGTACCTTGTTTCCCATATAACAATAAGAAATATACTCAAAACCTAGATTAATCTTTTTAATCACATAGCACTACTATTATTCTGAACACTACTGTAGGTTGAAGAAGATTTGGAAATCATTGTATTCTGTTTTTATTTACATTTTACACAATGTCCCAACTTCACTGGAATTGGGGTTGTAAGTTTTCACGTTTTTCTCATTTCTTTTGCATCTGACTTGTGATGTCATCCATTTGACCTGTGCTCTTATTTTGAAAGATTCTCGTGCAAGATACAGGAAGTGTTCCGTGACAATGGCTGACTTTGTAGCCCCTGCCACATGGTGACTGAAATCCATTTGTTTGTTTTTATCAGACATAAGTCCTTTTTACATCTGCAAAATGAGTTTGAGGGGAGTTCAGACTGAGATCTTATCTGCTGCCTGGACGTTGTCAGCACATTTTGAGTGTGAGAGAGTGGGACACAGTGAGCACACACAGTGCTTCTGGACGCCAACATGGAGAAAGCAGTTGATGTGTTGACAGCGACCATCTGAATGTTCCACTGTTTTCACATGAGAGCCAGAGTTTTCTGCTTTAAAGTAAAAGCTGTGGAAAATGTTTCAGGGAAGTGTGGTTAATATTTAAAACTGACCGTGCACGTTACATTACTTTATTTATGACTGAAGGATAGCGGGGTGATTCTTTTTCTTTATTTCAAGTTTAAGTTTCACTTTATTTATCCTTAAAAAGGAACTTTAGTGTGCAGTAGGATGTCCAAAACCAGTGGTGGGGACAGCGAACCAAAAAGTTGGCTTCGATAACCATTAATCAGATAACTGAAAAGTTATCTTTTATGACAATAAACCGGTAATCTGCTAAAAATGTATCTTTATTACAGATAACTGATAACTATTAGTATTGATTTGGATGCGACCACATCACATTACACTGTCGGCTTCTGATAAACCAGTTTCACTTTAAGCCCTGGAGGGGCTGCTGGATAAATTCAAGGATCACAAACACAAAGAACACACACAAAATGAATAAATCAAAAAATATAACCTCAAACACTGTCATCATCTTTCAGAAGCAGTAAACACAGTATTAGAAGTCACAGTTTATCTCAGTATTAGGTACGCCGTCATTTACGAGCAAAAAGCTGCCGCTTTTTTCACACGCTTTGAACTCTGCGGCTTAAACAACTGAAATACGTCCCCTAATGTATTGCTTGGCAGAGCAAAATACACGTAGTAAATATAAATTCTTACCTGTTAGTTTCACTGAGATTCATGTGAATAAATAATCCACATAAAGCATCCTCTTTTAAAAAAAATCCAAAACAGTGTCTAAACGTGAAGAAAAGTCCCTCTGCACACACAGCTGCACCGTGAGAGCTCCTCTCCCCCACCAAGTTTTGGCGATTAAATTACAGTCACAAAGAAATAAAATAAAAAATGTTAAAATTTGTCTGTTTTGTTTTTGTGTCTGGACCTGGACTACACTACCCACAATGCTCCCTGTGTCGACCAGCCAATCAAGTTTTGCGCTTAATGATGAATACATCAGCAAGCAACAGGCTATAAACAGTCTGCTACAAACACACAACAGACGGACTAAAATGTTTGATTTTAGGGTTTACAAGTGTTTTTGACCGTTAAACTTTGCTCACTTTACCAGCAAAAAAAAAAAAAAAAAAAAAATGTTATTGGACTGAAAGTTATCGGAACTAAATTTAGAAGATAATTGGTCCGATGATGGTTTTAAAACTTATCTGAAAAGCTAATCCGCTAGCAAAAACATTAGCTTTGATAATTATCTGCTCTCGGATTAGCTGAACTGTGTCCACCACTGTCCAAAACACGTACAACAAAGCACAACCTGACGCCCACAGCAATTTTACACACAACACAAGACACTCATAATAATATGTGTTTAAATGGTGAACGTGTGTTTGATGAATAAATCTCAGATTCTTCATGATGTTCTTCCCTAAATTTGTTGGTGCTCAGCGAACAAATTTAGAACCTCACACCACGTGTTTGCCCAAATTATGAAGGCTGGTTGACATTTAAAATTGCAAAAGACCTTTTTACCTAAATACACATTATATCCTCACTATTTCAAAGACATAATTTAATTCAGTGAATTAAAGAAAATAGTTCACTTATGTACTGATCAACTTTGTTAAATAAAGATGAAATTGATTCCCTTTCATCATCATTCATCATTGTGAAAATCAGCTGTCCTAGTTAAGTGAATTCATTTAGTTTTTAAATGGAGTGAATGAGAATGTTCATGTTGCAATGCAACAGTTTTAGGTTTTGTTAAATTGTTTGTTTAAAACCTGATTACTCATTAAATTTGTAGTGTCTGAATTTTTTGTCACCTTTGTAGAGCACAGTGTTCTCAGCATGATGCACCTGATGAATGTCCTCACACAGAGAAATAGAAACGTGACAGATTCCAGCTCACAAACACACACCTGTCAGGTTAAAATGAATCTGATTCACAAACATGCGAGGTGATGGTTAGACCTGACTCGTGTGAAGCACATGGAGGCAACGCTGTTGTGATTTGGTGTGATATAAATAACATGAATTGAATGACAACAGAACTGACCGTCACGTGTCATGAATCTGGAGGAGACTTTACACAGACACTTATTTTGTGCAGAGAGTCAAATCATTTTTGTGCACGTTAGTGAATGAGACCCATTGTGAGCTTGTACTGACACCTGAGACATCACAGGTTATGAAAAAAATCATTTTCAACTCTTTATTTCACTTTTGAGTAATTCTGACTGAAATTATGACAAAGTTCATCTTCCAACAACCTGCAGTACAGATACACATAATAAAATATATATCTGTGTACAATCAATATCAAAAACTTTAATATTAGAAATTGTGTTTCCAGTTTTATTAAATTAAAGCACAAAAGGTTTAAAGTCAGCTGTGAGTAAGTTTAATAATTTGCTGGCAACAACACACTTTGCATGGCAACACTCAGCTCGGACTCACCTGCTCTTCAGTTTCCATCATCTAATTATGTCCTGATCAGGTGTGTCTGATTGTCCTGGAGGCTTTTTGAACCCTCAGCTGGAATCTTTCAGTAGCTTCTAGTTGCTGTTTGTTTGGAGAAGTGAGTCATGTTGATGTCTTCAGGAAGGTTGAAGTTTTGGATTTTGATCAGTTTGTTGAGTCCAGTGTGGCTTCATGCTCAAGAAAATCAGTACCTGGACTCTGAGCTACCAGGTGTCCAGACTGGAGGAAGAAAACACCTGGTGTCAGTGTGGAAGTTCCTACAAGGTCTGTTTGATTTCTTAAAATGCCAACAGTTGAGAAGGATTTATTTGTTATATAAAAATAACTGTAGAGTTATGTATGTTAGTCTTAAATATTGTAAACATCAAATTTGTGGATGTATTCCAGTTTCACCACATTAAAGTATGAAAAGTTAAAGTTAATCTGGTTTCTCAAGGTTAACCCATATTTTTCTCCTGTAATACAGATTTATTGCTGTTCATCAGTCACAGTGACTTCCAGCTGGAGCAGGAATTTAAGCCTCTTTTACACTGGTGCAAACAGTTGTGTGTTATGGTGTACCTACTACACTGAGTTATGTAGGTCAGTGCTGAGTTGTTGCCCCCTGAGGCAGCAGTAAGAGGAAAATATTAAACATGTCCTCTCTGTAATACTGCCCCTTACAAAGTACAAACTCAAACTATTCTGGGCTTTTAATTTAATCAAAGTCACAACAAAAATAATCAGGCCTGGGCCCTGCAAGAACTTCTCTTACAGACAAGATCTGCTCTTACAGAACCCAGAACAATGGATACAAGTAGTTTTTATACAGGAATACATAAGTGTGACAGAGGCAGACCTTATTTGACAAAACCCTTCTTATTGGCCCCTGTGGGCCTTCAAGGGAGGTCCCTGCCCCAGACCCGTGCAATAACGAGACATGATTTATAACTGGAACCTAACTCTCTTCATCCTAAGTGGTACAAACTAGTTAAATACGGTTCTACACGCACATACCAAGAGAGAATAAAGTAAAGTGAAAATAAGAATGAAAATGAAGAATATAATCCTAAATAAAATAACTACCTTAATACCAAAACGTGTACAGGAAACAAAACATAAACACAAATATATCTAACATGTTTAATTTTTTCCATGTTGTGCACTAGATGATTAAAGCATGCTGTTTTAAGCAAGACTGAGCTACTGCATGCAAAGCTCTACACTGTAGAAACTGAGTCAGTGGTTCCCAATGTTGCGTGGTAGAAACAGAAGCTGGTGTCGCAGACATTCTGATTTAACCAGGTAAGTTAAGAAAAATTCTTATTTACGATAACGACCTGGTGAAATGCAGTTTCTGCTTCAAACTGCACGCCAGTCATCTATTTTAGCAACAGATATCTGAAGCTTTTGTACAACAATCATTTCCACATAAATTCAGCATCACTTAAGGAAAGGGATCAGAGTGCTGCAGCTGCACGAGCTGCTAGGTGATGTGTTCATTGCACAGCCGTCATCTCAAAGCATCGCGTTTCTCCTTAATACCGACTTCAGAATGATTTAAGAGGTTTTACCTTGTCTTCTGATGGCTAATAATCATATTACCCATTTGACTGTTTAGTGTTAAGAGACTTTCTCAAACGAGCTGCTGTTCCAGATGGCACAGTGAAGGTATGCAGGCCGATGTTTAGGGGGTACCGTTCAGTTTGTGAGCTGCCTTGGAGGGAGAAGCTTTGCAGGAGCACAATTACACTGGAGCTGCTGAGTGTCGATACGCTCGTTGATGGCTGTGTATTTGTTCTCCGCAGGAGCCCGAGCACCTTTGTCTTGGTGCTGCTGAGTGCTGACAACGTAATATTTTGTCTGTGGTGAACTGTGCCTCAACTTGTGTAAACCAGGCAGCATTTTACAAAAGCATCACTTTAAGTGTGAAGGTTTCAGATTTGCGTGTGAACAGGTTTGATGCGCACTGTGTGCATGAGCTGGGAGGGATCCAGCTGTTAAAATGCACATCAGAAAACATGGTTACATTCTATCAATTCATAAAATGGCTTTCTTTAAAAATCCAGAGAACACAAACAGCAGGTCTTGGAATCAGCAGAATCTGACCAAAAGTTTCTTCTATACCCAGGAACAACGCTGAGTACGTGCGCATTTCAGGCAGATTCTAAACACAACTGTTTACGCCAGTGTGAAAGGGACTTTAATCTGAATTGATTTAGATGAAAGCTGCAGTTCTGTCTATTAGTAAAGACTTTTACCAAACTAATACCCTAACAAACTGATTTCCTGCTTTGAACTATGAATTTAATATTCAATCTTGTCAATGACAAAGGCTGTAATGCTTAAAGATGTAGAGTTTGAGTCAATCTGTATTTACAACCCCTGGCAAAAATTATGGAATCACCAGCCTCAGATGTTCATTCAGTTGTTTAATTTTGTAGAAAAAAAGCAGATCGCAGACATGACACAAAACTAAAGTCATTTGAAATGGCAACTTTCTGGCTTTAAGAAATCAAGAAAAAAAGATTGACAGTCAGTAACGGTTACTTTTTTAGACCAAGCAGAGGAAAAAATATGGAATCACTCAATTCTGAGGAATAAATTATGGAATCACCCTGTAAATTTTCATCCCCCAAACTAACACCTGCATCAAATCAGATCTGCTCGTTGACATTGACCCTATGTGTCTTTTTGCAAGGAATGTTTTCAGTTTTTGCTCTATGGCAAGATGCATTATCATCTTAAAAAATTATTTAATCATCCCCAAACATCCCTTCAATTGTCCAAAATATCAACGTAAACTTGTGCATTTATTGATGATGTAATGACAGCCATCTCCCCAGTGCCTTTACCTGACATGCAGCCCCATATCATCAATGACTGTGGAAATTTACATGTTCTCTTCAGGCAGTCATCTTTATAAATCTCATTGGAAAGGCACCAAACAAAAGTTCCGGCATCATCACCTTGCCCAATGCAGATTCGAGATTCATCACTGAATATGACTTTCATCCACAGTCCACGATTGCTTTTCCTTAGCCCATTGTAACCTTGTTTTTTTCTGTTTAGGTGTTAATGATGGCTTTTGTTTAGCTTTTCTGTATGTAAATCCCATTTCCTTTAGGCGGTTTCTTACAGTTCGGTCACAGACGTTGACTCCAGTTTCCTCCCATTCGTTCCTCATTTGTTGTGCATTTTTTGATTTTTGAGACACATTGCTTTAAGTTTTCTGTCTTGACGCTTTGATGTCTTCCTTGGTCTACCAGTATGTTTGCCTTTAACAACCTTCCCATGTTTGTATTTGGTCCAGAGTTTAGACACAGCTGACTGTGAACAACCAACATCTTTTGCAACACTGCGTGATGATTTACCCTCTTTTAAGAGTTTGACAATCCTCTCCTTTGTTTCAATTGACATCTCTCATGTTGGAGCCATGATTCATGTCAGTCCACTTGGTGCAACAGCTCTCCAAGGTGTGATCACTCCTTTTTAGATGCAGACTAACAAGCAGATCTGATATGATGCAGGTGTTAGTTTTGGGGATGAAAATTTACAGGGTGATTCCATAATTTTTTCCTCAGAATTGAGTGATTCCATATTTTTTCCTCTGCTTGGTCTAAAAAAGTAACCATTACTGACTGCCACAATCTTTTTTTCTTGATTTCTTATAGTGTTTCTTAAAGCCAGAAAGTTGCCATTTGAAATTACTTTAGTTTTGTGTCATGTCTGTGATCTGCTTTTTTTTCTACAAAATTAAACAACTGAATGAACATCCTCCGAGGCCGGTGATTCCATAATTTTTGCCAGGTTGTAATTAAGAAAACTGGCTCATGAATTGTAGTTCAAAGTTCCTAATTTATCATTCTGAGGTAAATGAACAAGTCTCTCTGAACTGGTCTTTCAGTGTTGGATCGTGGTGATGACACAAAATCAGACTTTGGTCTACCGCAGTATCGTTGTGGTGAAGACGCTCTCTTAATTCGCTTCTCTGTCCTCCGGCACATTGATCTGCATTTGGAGGGTAAGTCTGAATTGTCAGTGAACATAACTGCTAGTTTCAATGTGTCATAAAATGTTATTGTCCTAAATATTAAATGTCTAAGTTGACAACAGCAGAAGATGGATTTTAACTTAAAGGTGTCACTAGAACACTGTCACATGATAAAATGTTTGTCCAACAGATGGGTCACAGCCAGATGGATGTAATGGTTCAGTTCATACCTTCAAGTCATGGCAGCTCTTCAAACTTTCCTACACTGACTGCAACACGCAATTATGGGTAAGCTCTTCCCATAGACACATTTGAACAGTCTTAATAGTGAACTACTACCCTACAATAGTTTAACTATCAATCAGATGAAGTGTTGTTTCTGAGCTTCAGCTGGTAGATGATCCCCACTTGAATGAATGCAATCATCATCTTTGACATTGACTCAAAACTTCTCAAGTTGAGGGTTTTTCCCCTCAAACTACAAGGTCTGTTAGAAAAGTATCCAACCTTTTTATTTTTTTCAAAAACCTGATGGATTTGAATCACGTGTGCTTGCATGAGCCAACTTTGAACCTGCATGCATGATTTTTTTTTTTTCACGCCTGTCAGTTGCATCATTTGCTTGTAAGCAGCCTTTGTGTGAGGATGGGTGTAGTCGTTTTTTTCTTTGCAAGGAAATGGCGGCACGACTGCATCAAATTTTGCCACAAACTGGGCGACAGCCAGGTGGAAACCATTCGGATTATTCAGACGGCTTTCAGTGATGATCCTCTGGGCATCACACAGATTAAGGAGCGGTACAACTGGTTTAAAGACATCCGCACAACGGTGGAGGGTGCGCCACTCTCCGATCAGCATCAACACGCTGAAACAACCAGATCATTTCCAAAGTGAACGCTGTGATGTGGGACCATCATGTGGTTATCCGAGAAATTGCGGAAGAGGTGGACATCAGCACTTTATTGGCACATTCCACTGTGAAAGAAAACTTGGCCATGAAAAGTGGTGGCGAAATTCATCGGCACGAAGCTGATGGCTCAGCAACAGCGCCTCCGTGATGAAGCCTCACAGGACATGTTGTAACATGCCCAGCTCACCAACCATTCAGAAGATTCAGTTGCTTTTCAGTCATGTGACTATCAGAGAAATTGTGGACAAGCTGGACATGTCAGGGCATGTCCTGTGAGCTTCGTCATGGAGGCGCAGCTGCTGCACCATCAGCTTCATGCCAATGAATTTCACTGCCACTGTTTTTATGGCCAAATCGTCTTTCACAGTGGAATGTGCCGAAAAAGTGCTGATGTCCACCTCTACCGCAATTTCTCAGATAATCGCACGACGGTCCCACATCACCACAGCGTTCACTTTGGAAATGATCTGGTCGTTTCAGCGTGTTGATGCCGATCGGAGCACGGCGCACCCTCCACTGTTGTGCGGACGTCTTTAAACGGGTTGTACCACTCCTTAATCTGTGTGATGCCCAGAGGATGGTCACCGAAAGCCGTCTGAATAATCCGAATGGCTTCCACCTAGCTGTCGCCCAGTTTTTGGCAAAATTTGATGCAGTCGCGCTGCTCCAGTTCTGCCATTTTCCTTGCAATGAAAATCCGACGAGACTCCACCCATCCTCACACAAAGGCTGCTTAAGCTGGGTTCACACGGCAGGATAATTAGGCTGATATCGGACCTGATCTTCCCCTTCCGACAATCGTAAGGACGCCCCGACAAACGTGATGACGTCAAAGATAATATCAGATATTCCTGTCGTGTGTGGTGGGTTAAGAGCACTCTGATCTGCTCGGAAGGGCGTCAGGAGCACTCCGATCGCAATTCGGGGATATTCAACGTATTTTTTTGTTTGTTTTTTTTTGGCCCAATATCAGTGTGTTGTGTCCTCCGACCACAAACGAGCTCACAGCCTGCTGAATGTGACGTTCAACCAATCAGAAAGCGAGGTGACGGATGTACAGAGTGGAAAATAAAATCAAAACTGTTCTGACTTACCAGAAAGTCCGGTGGTCGCGCTGTCTCCACTTTAAAGAATGCCTTTTCCTTTATCATTTTTCCCCTCTTTTAAATAGTCCACAAAGTACCTCCGTTTGTTTACTCTGAAGTCACGTTTAATCTCGAGAGTTTAGCAAGATTTCCTGTCTGAACTGTAAATGTTCATGTGTTAAATCTGTTCGTGTGTTGTTGTTACCGTGTGGCTGAACACCACACACTGTACGACCAAACCTGTTAGATCCATGTTTTTTTTTTTTTTTTTTTTTTTTAAATCTTCACATGTGTGGTCTCAGGTTTTGGAAACCTAAAGATAATTTTAAAATCCTGTGTGAACCAGGCTTTACAAGCAAATGACACAACCGACAGGCATGAGAAATCACGCATGCGCACAAAGGTTCAAGGTTGGCTCATGCAAGAACACGTGATTCAAATCCATCAGTTTTTTTGGAAAAAAAAACTTAAGGTCAGATACTTTTCTAACAGACCTCATACACTCAAAATTACAAATGATTTACATCTAAATAATACGGAAATTAAGTTCTTGAAGGCTTCTGAATGCCAAGTGGTGATCTGGCTTCAGAAAGTCCTTACTGAAAGCAAATTGGGCCAAATATCTGTTCAGCCATTCAAGTGCTGGTGATTTTGAATTTTAATAACTGCCAAACAGCTGGTGACTCCCCACTTCAAACTCATCAAATGCCTTTTCTCAAACTGACTTCAGGTGAATCCAGTGAAGGTGCTTTACTTTGACCGTGAACTACAGGAGAATGTGACGGCTTTAGCAACCTGTGAGAATCCACAAGCAGCAACGGCAGGAGAATTGCCCGTGGTTACTTGTAGAGAAACAAATGTCACAGTGAAATATCCTCAAGATGCAAGACTGGAGAGAGTAAAGGCTCTGCATGAAGAGGACACTGTCTTTACCTTGGAGAAAGACACGCTGGTTGTCAAAACATCAAACATGGTAAAGGTGCACAACATGATCTACTGTTGAAGCTTCTGTTTGCACAGTTAACAGTTACTGTCTTGCAGGTTTCCATCATTGAACTGGTCTACTTGGATTCACATGAAATGTCAATAATGCGGGCAATCTGTCTTGACCTGAAGTCTGAAAGTGGGCAAAATCTGACCAAAAGGGTTCTAGAAAAACAAGAATTGTGGGAACTGGAGGACCTTAATTTTGACCTGTATGATGGTGAACCTATAGGAGTGGAAACTCTAGTCACTGGAGAAGACTACGACATGGACAAAGATGCAACACAATGTTGCAGCAGGGTGAGGAGTGATGAAGACCTCCACAGGGGTCACAGGCAGCACCCAGGGTGCTTCAGACAACACTCTGACAGAAAGTGTCCAGCATGTGCAACACAACTGTCAAATCTTCCTGCAGATGACACCAGAAGGCAGCATACCTGCACTGCACAACCCAGGAACCTGCCACATTCAATTCAGTCCTCAGGCTCATCACCTGAGATGGTTGAGGTGGATGGAGTGACTTCACAACTCCCCAAGAGCTGTCTGTGTTCGGAACAGCCTGGGAATGATGCTGACAGGAATGTTGCATGTGCTGCACAACAGATGGAGGCCACAGAAACATTTACAGAAGGTTTTCCTTCAAACTGCCCTGTCAAGCCATCTGCATGTGCTGTAAAACATCACAGAACCCAAACAGTGTCAACACTTAATGCAGATGCATCCAGTGAATTTGAGCCACAGATGGAAATCCTTACAGCGCTGCCTTCAAGGCATCCAGCATGTGCTGCACAACAGCTAAAATTCCCAGAGCAATCAGAATATCTTGCAGATAGCTTCCCAGCGTGCCAAACACCAGACAGGCCTAGAAGACCCTCAGAATGTGCTGTTCACCAACTCAAGACCTCACAAGTGTCCACATCTCCTGAAGCTGCAACACCAAGGACTTTCCCTCCTCCTGAGAGCCTTACTGCAGATGATGCACCTGCAGGTCCTCCTACTGGGACACTGGCTTGTGCTCCACAACCTGGTGACAGTGGTGGAAGGCATCCAGTTTGTGCTCCACAACAGCCAGATCTGCCTTCAGACCACCCCGGTCAACATCATCCATGCCCCAGACGACGTGTCAGTTCTGGAAGGCCTTCAGCATGCCAACAGTTCATGACTACACCAAATGTCAGCCCTCATGTACCTTTATCCAAAAGAGAAGAATCTGACCATGCCGTAAGGCATTTGTCATGTGCTGCCCGACATCATCTGTCTGACACAACACATCAAGTGTGCATTTCTCATGATGGCTCTAGGAGCTCAGCATGTGATCAACAACCCAAGATGACATTGGTGCCAAGGTCTCATGGAGACACTCTTGGTGAAGATGATTCACATTCAGACAACCCCACTTCATCACCAAGGACCTTCTATGATTACACTGATCTGAACAAACAAGATGCCAATGACCTGCTTTCAGACCTCCACACACATCTAGTGTGCACCTCACAGCCTTGCAATGATCCTGGAAGACATCCAGCATGTGCTGTGCAACAGCCAGATCTGCCTTCACACCACCCCAGCAAACATCAAGCATGCCCAACACAACATGGTGGTTCTGGAAGTCACTCGGCGTGCACCCCACAGCAGCTTGACATCCAACTTTCAAGCCTTCCTGCAGGTTTATCCAGTGAAGGTGAACCTGCTGTAGGTGACCTGCCATCATTCCACCCCAGACATCAGTGGTGCACCCCACAGTTGGGGGAACATGCTGCAAGTCTGGAAGCATGTGCTGCACAACCTCTCCCAGCAGGTCTGCCTTCTCAAAACCCCACACAGTATCAAGCATGTGCTGAAAAACATGAAGGTTCTCAAAGGCACTCAGCATGTGTTGAAAAGCCCACTGCTCTCTAACTTTCCTGTCAGCCCAACACAAACTCCGGCTTCTCCAAACTTGATACTAAATAAAACATGATTCTACAATCTTCCTCTGAGCATTATTGTGTGAAATAGTAAATGATATAATAATCAACACTGATTTATTCTGCCTTACAGAAACCTGGTTACAGCAAGATGAATGTTTAAATGAGTCAACACCCCTGAGTCACACTATCAGAACACTCGTAGCATGGGGCTGAGGGGGAGGATTAGCAGCAATCTTCACCTCATTAATTAATCAAAAACCCAGACAGAGCTTTAATTCATTTGAAAGCTTGACTTAGTCTTGTCCATCCAAATTGGAAGTCCCAAAAACCAGTTTTATCTATTGTCCACCTGGTCATTACTGTGAATTTTCAGACCTTTTGTCTGACTTAGTGCTTAGCTCATAAGATAATTATAGTGGGGGATTTTAACATCCACATAGATGCTGAGAATGACAGCCTCAACACTGCATTTAATCTATTAGTAGACTCAATTGGCTTCACTCAAAATGTAAATGAGTCCACCCACCACTTTAATCATACTTTAGATCTTGTTCTGACTTATGGTATGGAAATTGAAGACTTAACAGTATTCCCTGAAAACCCCCTTCTGATCATTTCTTAACATGTCCATTTATTTTAATGGACTACCCAGCAGTGGGGAATAAGTTTCATTACAGTAGAAGTCTCTTGGAAAGCGCTGTAACTAGGTTTAAGGATATGATTTCTTTATGTTCTCCAATGCCAAATACCAACACAGTGCAGAGTAGCTACCTAAACGCAGAGATTATCTTGTCAATAGTTTTACATCCTCAGTAAGCACAACTTTGGATGCTGTAGCTTCTCTGAAAAAGAGAGCCTTAAATCAGAAGTGCCTGACTCTGGTATAACTCTCAAACTCGCAGCTTAAAGCAGATAACCCGTAAGCTGGAGAGGAAATGACGTCTCACTAATTTAGAAGAGCTTCACTTAGCCTGGAAAAAGTCTGTTGCTTTACAAAAAAGCCCTCCGTAAAGCTAGGACATCTTACTACTCATCACTAATTGAAGAAAATAAGAACCTCAGGTTTCTTTTCAGCACTGTAGCCAGGCTGACAGAGTCAGAGCTCTATTGAGCCGAGTATTCCTTTAACTACTAATTACTTGACTTTATTTGCTAATAAAATTTTAAGAGAAATTACTCATAACCATCCCAAAGACACATCGTTATCTTTGGCTGCCTTCAGTAATGCTGGTATTTGGTTACTCTTTCTCTCCGATTGTTCTGAGTTATTTTCATGTTACTTCCTCCAAACCATCAACATGTCTTAGACCCCATTCCTACCAGGCTGCTCAAGGAAGCCCTACCATTAATTAATACTTCGATCTTAAATATGATCAATCTATCTTTATTAGTTGGCTATGTACCACAGGCTTTTAAGGTGGCAGTAATTAAACCATTACTCAAAAAGCCATCACTTGACCCTGCTATCTTAGCTAATTATAGGCCAATCTCCAACCTTCCTTTTCTCTCAAAAAATTCTTGAAAGGGTAGTTGTAAAACAGCTAA
The DNA here is from genome assembly GCF_902500255.1 of Thalassophryne amazonica. NCBI lineage: Eukaryota > Metazoa > Chordata > Actinopteri > Batrachoidiformes > Batrachoididae > Thalassophryne > Thalassophryne amazonica. The sequence goes on along the minus strand of NC_047119.1, from coordinate 39,159,395 downwards.
CTGATCATCTGCAGAGGAATGGTATATTTGAAGAGTTTGTCAGGTTTTAGAATTCATCATAGTACAGAAACAGCATTAGTGAAGGTTACAAATGATCTTCTTATGGCCTCAGACAGTGGACTCATCTCTGTGCTTGTCCTGTTAGACCTCAGTGCTGCTTTTGATACTGTTGACTATAAAATTTTATTACAGAGATTAGAGCATGCCATAGGTATTAAAGGCACTGCGCTGCAGTGGTTTGAATCATATTTATCTAATAGATTACAATTTGTTCATGTAAATGGGGAGTCCTCTTCACAGACTATGGTTAATTATGGAGTTCCACAAGGTTCTGTGCTAGGACCAATTTTCTTCACTTTATACATGCTTCTTAGGCAGTATTATTAGAAAGCATTGCTTAAATTTTCATTGTTACGCGGATGATACCTAGCTTTATCTATACATGAAGCCAGAGGACACACACCAATTAGTTAAACTGCAGGAATGTCTTACAGACATAAAGACATGGATGACCTCTAATTTCCTGCTTTTAAGTTAAGATAAAACTGAAGTTATTGTACTTGGCCCCACAAATCTTAGAAACATGGTGTCTAACCAGATCCTTACTCTGGATGGCATTACCCTGACCTCTAGTAATACTGTGAGAAATCTTGGAGTCATGTTTGATCAGGATATGTCCTTCAATGCGCATATTAAGCAAATATGTAGGACTGCTTTTTTGCATTTGCGCAATATCTCTAAAATTAGAAAGGTCTTGTCTCAGAGTGATGCTGAAAAACTAATTCATGCATTTATTTCCTCTAGGCTGGACTATTGTAATTCATTATTATCAGGTTGTCCTAAAAGTTCCCTGAAAAGCCTTCAGTTAATTCAAAATGCTGCAGCTAGAGTACTGACAGGGACTAGAAGGAGAGAGCATATTTCTCCCATATTGGCTTCTCTTCATTGGCTCCCTGTTAATTCCAGAATATAGAATTTAAAATTCTTCTTATAAGGTTTTGAATAATCATGTCCCATCTATCTTAGGGACCTCATAGTACCATATCACCCCAATAGAGCGCTTCGCTCTCAGACTGCAGGCTTACTTGTAGTTCATAGGGTTTTTAAGAGTAGAATGGGAGGCAGAGCCTTCAGCTTTCAGGCTCCTCTCCTGTGGAACCAGCTCCCAATTCGGATCAGGGAGACAGACACCCTCTCTACTTTTAAGATTAGGCTTAAAACTTTCCTTTTTGCTAAAGCTTATAGTTAGGGCTGGATCGGGTGACCCTGAACCATCCCTTAGTTATGCTGCTATAGACTTAGACTGCTGGGGGGTTCCCATGATGCACTGAGTGTTTCTTTCTCCTTTTGCTCTGTATGCACCACTCTGCATTTAATCATTAATGATTGATCTCTGCTCTCTTCCACAGCATGTCTTTTTCCTGATTCTCTCCCCTCAGCCCCAACCAGTCCCAGCAGAAGACTGTGCCCCTCCCTGAGCCTGGTTCTGCTGGAGGTTTCTTCCTGTTAAAAGGGAGTTTTTCCTTGCCACTGTCGCCAAGTGCTTGCTCTCTGGGGTCGTTTTGACCGTTGGGGTTTTTTCTGTAATTATTGTATGGCTTTTGCCTTAAATATAAAGCACCTTGGGGCAACTGTTTGTTGTGATTTGGCACTATATAAATAAAATTGATTTGATTTGAAATGTAATAAAATGAGGTACAAGTAAAACTTGATGTTCAGTGCACTGTAACTTTAAACTCTTGACTATAGCTGGTTTGTTCAGCTCCTGTGTGGATCTCTGCCTGAAACGTTAACTTGTTCTTTTGTAGGTGCTCAGCAGGAAATGCACATCACTGCACCATAAAATCTGGAGATGAATGTTCAAGTCTCTGGAGTCCTGTATCAGTTGGCGATCAAACCTGTTCAGGTTTCAAAGGCATCTATGCTAAGAATTCACTTCTGAGAATTTTCAAATGTAGAGTTTAGATTCCACAAAGACACTGCTGTCATCTTTATCTCTCTCATAAAATGAGATTACAAAACTGGGTCACTGCATTAATGCCGGAGTCCCAACTATCTGCTTGGCCCTCCAGTGAGGGCGATCGTATCTCCTCCTATCTCTGCTCCAACCTGCAAAGTCCCTACTTCACCAGGCTGTGAATTCTTCAAACTATGTTGGATTAATCATGGAATTGATCAGCTCGTCTCTGAATGCTATTGACACTTTTTTTTTCTTCCCCTGCTTCTACATGATCAGGGCGGGGGACCCTGTGTGCCCAGATGGAACCTACCCTGCGGGCTATGTTCTTGACACCTGGGAGATATGGCGAGTTGCATGCTTTGCGCCATTCTGTGTAGAGGATGTCGAGCATTTATTTATATTTGGTTTCATAGTAGGAGGCTGGTACTTATTGGCTTATGTGCTGCCCTGACCTACCGGAAAATTGGCAAAACAGCTGCTGCCATAACCACGACCCCTCACTCGTCAGTCATGATTGAGTTGGGCAAGGGGATGCATTCTCACACTGCGTTAACCCTTGAACTCGGATGCAAATTGGGTGGCATCTCGGAGCAAATGCACACCTTGCAGTGGAAGACTTCAGAGACTGGGGAATATTCATAATTTGGGATCTGGTTTGTTCATGTGAGACTGTAAGTGTTTTTCACTGCTCAACCACAAACACGGCAGGCTTATCAGCCTCTGAAGATAAAATGCCCCATTGTTTTCCTCCAGAAGAATCTCTACGGCTTTGGAAAGATTGAAAGCATGCTCCACCTCCCCTCCTGCCCCCATCACACACCCCATCCTGGCCACCGTTCACGCCACCCCTTTTCCCCTCCGGGGGCTGTGGAGTTTTAGCTGCAGCAGGTAAACAATGTCAAATGTATATGTGTCTTAATTCTGATGTGTGCCATTATTACAGTAAACAAGTAATAATTGTGGATTAATTGCTGTATCTTGTCTGCGGCAATTTGAGTGTGGATGTAATTTTGTTGTTGCACTTGTAATGACAATAAATCTCATGCATCCATCCAACTCAGACATGGCAGCAGTTGGAAAAAACTACTGTCCCAAAGGCTTGACCTTCAGATGTGTCTGTCATAGAAAAGGTTCAAAACATAATCAATGTCACTCCTGGAAAATCCACTTTTTTCTCACCTTCATCCATTTTGGACTTGCTGTCAGTTTCATTCAATTTTAACTGCAGTTTCAAAAAATTGAAGGTTTTGCAATCAAATGAATTCCATTGGACAAACAATGTATTCATATTTAACTGTAAGAAAGATTCTTAAATTGCCTTTGGCAGTTTAATTTATGTTCAGCATTAATTGCACTGTTTAGTTATATTAAATGTATAGAAAGTTGTAAGTAAAATGTACAAGCTCAGTTCTTTTAATCACTAGACTGTTGGTGGAATGTCCAACCACAGGTACCATATTTTCTGCTGTTTATCTGCTTTAGGAGGTTCTGTGACTTGTACACTGAAAAGTCATGACTGCAAAGGACAGTCCCAGGAATCAAGGCACTAAAGAATGGATGCTATTAAGTACACTATGATGCAAAAAAGGAAGAGACCCCACTTGCTTCAGTTGACGTCAACATTGGAGCAAAGGTTTTCAGAAGACACTTGCTGTAGGTAGAAGTTTGTGGTCATGGTCTTTGTTAGGCCTCATTAATAAGCGATGCTTACACCTGGACCTGTGCTTAAACACTGCGTATGTATGTTTACACAAATCTCAGATTCATCTATAAATTTGTAGAGTACCAACAAATTTCTGTCCAAAATATACTGAGACCTGATTACAGTGGCTTTTTCCAGCAGGTTTGATCATTTGTTTGTAGCTGACAGTGCCTCCTTGTCCAGGTTTTTCTTCCTTTATGCCCTCAGCAGCCCTACAAAGGAACATGTCTGCCAGACCCATGTCTCTCTTTTAAGGAAGGCGTTCAGTCTCATTTTGGCATGGAGAGTCTGTGTCCTACCTCATTTAAAAATTGACTGTTTTAAGTTCCGATAGTAATTTTTGCAAGTCCAATAATTTATTTATTTCTTCCCTGGTCATCTGTACTGTTGCCGCCAAAGTGAGTCCCCTGTTTGGGAGGGAAATGTGATTGTGTAAAAGGTTTGGTAAGGTTTATTACCATTTTGAGTCCCCCTGACTGCAGCATGGCTTTTGCTGTCCGCAGGGTCCAGTGGATTCCATCGAACTCTCTTCAGAAGGACTGTGGTGGTAAGAGAGGTGTGGATTTTTTTTATTTGTTTGTATTGTTCTTTGTACTGGAGTTGGTTCTGGGTACCCTGAGAGGTTATCCTGGCTACTTTCACCATGGTCTGTATTTGTTTGACTTGTTTTTTTTTTAAATGTTTTAATTTGGTTATTCAGACCAAAGGATGTAAGACAGGATGACCTTTTTGACGTGATGTTGCGGTCAGTGTTCGTTAAGATAGCCTCCACGAGTGTGAGGTTTGCTGTCTATTTGCAGGTCTGGAACCCTGAGATCCTGTTTAAACACAAGTTCTCCATAATCATCCACTTCTTTCAGGCCCACAGTGACCAATCATCATCCTGTCTGGTGTTTATGCCTTGTTGGATGTGTGAGTGGTGGTGGTGTGAGAGGTTTTTTGTGGGGACAGAGTGGATGTCTCATCACATTTTTGGACTTTTTACTGGCTCAGAAAAATCTAAGAGGGAGTCTGAGTTCCAGCCGGAGCGGGACTCCGTGGTGGGTTTGGATCATGTATCGGTATGACCCTTTCTGTCTGGTCCTGCAGTGCTGCCTTGTTTTTTGGCTACCCCCCCCCTCCCCCCCCCCAAAAAAAACTATTAAATGGTGCAAAAAATAAAAAATTTGGGGGGAGTCTCATAGTTGAGAATGTAGACTGCTGAGGTCAAAGGTGGTGCTGCAGTCCCGACAGCAGAGCCTATGTTTGGGGAAAAAATGGTCGTGAATAATGGGGCCTGCTGGCCCCTGCGTCGTCAGAAGTGCATCATGCTTGGACATCCCTTTAGCTCCTCATTCATACTGTTCCACCACTTCATCCACAAACCAAAACACCCACCCCTGCCTTCTTTATTTGAAATTAAGTGACACCACTTAAACCATAAACCTTCTCTCCTACAGTGTACATTTTTTTGTGGCCTTTTATTTATTTATTTTTTTGCTCTAAACAATATCTGTACAGTTTTAAAGACTGCCAGGTCTTTAAATTTAAGAATTATAGTGTGAAGAAATAATGGGTTTGTGGGTTAGGATTGATGTTTCATATAGGTCATGAATAGACTTTTGTGGCACAGGCCTACTGATCTGAGAAAGCTCTATATGAAGAAGCAACTACCTCTATGGTCACTATTTAAATAGCTTGGTGCCAAAACAAGCCCCAGAATGTGGGCAAATCAGGTACATATCCCTTCTCTCCCACAGTCTGTACAAATGTGGGTGAAATGCAACATCTTGTCTGTTACGCTCAGAGAACACTATGAATTTTAAGTCCTATTTTAAATGACCCCAGTGTGGTTTCACAATTGATAGCAAGACCAGTGGGCAGAGAGCATATATATATATATATATATATATATATATATATATATATATATATATATATATATATATATATATATATATATATATATAAATTAACATAATTAAGATTCTTTTAGTGATATTTCAAAAGCGGACGGCACCCCCACATGGCGACTGACCGAAAGCTCTTGCCAAAAGTGCAACAAGTGCAAAGTGCAACATGAAGAAAAATGGATCTAAAAATATATTAACACCCACACATCATGCCATAGTTATGCAGGCTAAAATTAAAAGCATACCGAAGTCTCCAGCAGGGGTCACCCTCCACTCCAGAAGTCCACCAATCAGGTCAGAGGATCAGAGATCGAGTCCCCACCAAGAAAAGACTATCTGAAAACTGTAAGTAAGAGTTGATTCATGAGACTAAAAAAGCACAACCATTCATTTTTAAATGATTTATTTCTTAGAACATAGACTGTGTGCAGGGTCATAAAAACTAAAACGGAAATGAACCAAAAACACAAAAACAAACAAACAAAAAAAAAAAACAACAACAACAAAAAAATGCAGTGGTTTGTGAAAACATGCAGCTTCAGACTAGGGACTGTACCAGTAGGACAAGGACAGAAGAAAAGGAAAAAATATACAGGGTGGGCCAATAAAATGTTACCACCTTTTGATCGTACACAAGTTTTTGAAATGAGAACTCATTTGAAAATTTTATTTACAGACTTGTAACAGAAGCATCAAATTAACATTTGATACTAAAGGTCCCACTTTGTCTCTTGTTTTCCGCACAGTTCAATAATTATGACATGTTCAATCCACGCTCCTCTTCTCTGGATTACAGCTGCAACATGCACATTGAAGTTTGTGGTGACATTGCCACACATTTCAAGAGGGATTCTCCAAATTTCTTTTTCTTTTTCATTTTCAGGAATTGAAAGTCTGCCAGGTCTTTAAATTTAAGACTTGATATTCCTGAAAATGAAAAAGAAATCTTTGTTATTTTGGAAATTGTATGAATTGTACGAATTAAAAAAGTGGTAACATTTTCTGTATTCAAGAAAGATCATTGAGGTGTTTGGGGATGACAGTGTCCAGTTGGGGAATTCAGAGTTTCTCTTCTCTCTGGTCCATTGGTCATTAAATTCCAGATCCGAAATGATGAGGCAAAGGAGTGATTTTGAAAATGTAAAACCAAAGGGGTGGAGAGTCCACCTGCCCCATTGTTGTCCAAGTGTTGTTTAAGCCTCATGAGAATGGGTTGTTTGGTTTCTATACGTAATACGCATTTATTACAAGCTGTACATGTAATTATATAAATGTCATTACTGCTGGTAACTGAAAATGTATCCACTGAAGAGAGGGCAGCTCCACTATATGGATTCTAAATGAATTTATGTTTTTTGTACAACCAATTGGCAGTGGCAGCATGGTGGATTAGTGATTGCACTGGTTTTCAGTTGGAAATTTACTCACCAAGCAGCCACCCATCGTGCATCATGCCAGCCTCTAGCCTGTTCCCAACCCAACCTAATGCATTTGCGCATCACATATGATTTGAACATTGATGGAATGAAAGTATTTCCTATTAACAAAAAACAAATTCATCATGTGATGGCGCCTTTATAGCAAAATGTGTGCAATCAATAGCTCTGATTACATTTGGGAAACCGGCTGTCGCTGCAAATTGCACTTTAATGTTGGAATGTGATGCACCTGGGTGACATTCGGATGATTGCATTCCACACAGCTGGCATGGCTCGGCTCAAGGATGACTGGCACACTCCGGACCGATCGGCTAGCTCCTGCTGGAATCCTCCTGTTCCCAGGAATCCCAGCGTGGGCAGCACCTGTGTGGTCACAGACAACCCCTGGTTCCTCGTCGTTGCTCTCTGGGCCAGCTGCAGATCTGCGCACAACTCCAGTAACACTGGCCTTGGTAAATGAAAGTGGCATATGAGCCAATTATCATCATTTGCAAGTAAATCCTTGCGTTCCCTGAATACAAGCTCAACTCAGATTGCACCATCTGCCAGGTCCTCTAACAATGTTAACGCAGCCATTGTTATTGCCATTTTATTCATCACTTTGCGCGTGCTTTTATATCCACCATTATTGTAAACACATGGGTGTGTTAGTTGCTCATAAGTGTGTCTCTGGTGTGGACATCATTCTGATGACTTCATGTTTTCACATTATTAACTGTTGGGAAAGTGTAGGAACACGGACCCACAACAGGGGGCGCAAATGAACGGACAATGGAGGAAGTCAAATAACAACACTTTACTGTTGTGAAACACGCACAACAAACACAACCAATTACAATATCAGATAATAAACCGAATCACAACGGTGTCGTGTGGGCAGGCTCGAAGATAGGAGACGTCTGTCCAAGTCGAACTGGAACCACTCGATTTCCTCCGCCACTGAACCCCGGGAATACTGGAGCCGCCAAGTCCCGAACTCCCAGGTGGCCACTGCCTCCGCTTGTTGGATCCGGTACTGCTGGCGAGGAACAGAAACAGTCAGATGTGGGTGCGTCTGCACCCAGCAACACGTAGGGTGGAAACACCACCTCCACCTCTCGTCAGAAAAAACACTGTAGTGCAGGAATGTGAGTACTTATCTAAAATACAGTCTCCTGCTGTTCTTCTCTCTTTCTGTGTAAAGACAAAAAGTTTTTAATGGTCAAAAGATAATCCGTTAGGCTGGATACGTTACCTCCTTGGTAGAGCGATATCTCGGCAAAGAGGTGGAGATGTCGTCTTGCTGATATACCGAAGCTGATCCAATGAGTGGTGACAGCTGTCATAGGTGATGAGTGTCAGCTGTCACCCCGACTGCTCCTGTGAGGCAGCAGCGCCCTCTGGTGCCTGGAGCCCGCACTCCAGGCAGGGTGCCCTCTGGTGGTGGTGGGCCAGCAGTACCTCCTCTTCAGCGGCCCACACAACAGGACCCCCCCCCTCAACGGGCGCCTCCTGGCGGGCCGGGTCCAGGATGAAGCTCCTCTTCACCCAGGAACGTTCTTCAGGTCCGTACCCCTCCCAGTCCACCAAATACTGGAAGCCCCGGCCCATCCTACGGACATCCAAGAGCCGGCGCACAGTCCAAGCCGGCTCGCCATCGATGATCCGGGCAGGAGGTGGTGCCAGACCCAGAGTACAAAGGGGTGAGGTGTGATGGGGCTTGATCCGGGACACGTGGAAAACGGGATGGATCCGCAGTGAGGCCGGAAGCTGAAGCCTCACTGCGGCTTGACTGATGACCTTGAGGATCTTAAACGGACCGATATACCGGTCCTGCAACTTAGGGGAGTCTACTTGAAGGGGTATGTCCTTAGTCGACAACCACACTGCCTGCCCTGGCCGGAACGTAGGGGCCGGGGTCCGCCGACGGTCTGCATGGGCCTTCGTCCTCATCCGGGCCCGCAGCAAGGCAGAACGGGCGGCACGCCACACCCGACGGCACTTCCGTAGGTGGGCCTGGACCGAGGGCACACCGACCTCTCCCTCAACCACCGGAAACAAAGGAGGTTGGTACCCCAGACACACCTCGAAAGGGGAGAGGCCGGTGGCAGACGACACCTGGCTGTTATGGGCATACTCGATCCAGGCCAGATGGGTACTCCAGGCCGCCGGGTGCGCGGCTGTCACGCAACGCAGGGCCTGCTCCACTTCCTGATTGGCCCGTTCCGCTTGCCCGTTGGTCTGGGGATGGTACCCGGATGAGAGACTTACCGTGGCCCCCAGTTCCCGGCAGAAGCTCCTCCAGACTTGCGAGGAGAACTGGGGACCACGATCGGAGACGATGTCTGTTGGGATCCCATGCAGCCGGACGACGTGGTGGACCAGGAGGTCCGCTGTCTCCTGGGCCGTCGGGAGCTTCGGGAGGGCCACGAAATGGGCCGCCTTGGAGAAACGGTCCACTATCGTGAGGATGGTGGTGTTGCCCTGGGACGGCGGGAGGCCCGTGACAAAATCCAGGCCGATGTGGGACCAGGGGCGATGGGGCACGGGCAGCGGCTGGAGCAGTCCCGAAGCCCTGCGATGGTCAGCCTTGCCCCTGGCGCAGGTGGTGCAGGCCTGGATATAATCCCGGACGTCGGCCTCTAGGGACGCCCACCAGAAGCGCTGCCGGACAACTGCCACGGTTCTTCGCACCCCTGGATGACAGGAGAGCTTAGAGCCGTGACAGAAGTCCAGGACTGCAGCCCTAGCTTCTGGTGGGACGTAGAGTCTGTTCTTCAGCCCAGTTCCGGGGTCCGGGCTTCGTGCCAGGGCCTCCCGGACGGTTCTCTCTACGTCCCAGGTGAGGGTGGCCATGATAGTGGACTCCGGGATGATGGGTTCCGGTGGATCCGACAACTCCGCTTTGACTTCATCTTCATGTACCCGGGACAATGCATCCGATTTCTGGTTTTTGGTCCCGGGACGGTAGGTGATCCAGAAGTCAAAACGGCTGAAGAACAGTGACCAGCGGGCTTGCCTGGGGTTCAGCCGCTTGGCAGTCCTGATATACTCCAGGTTCCGGTGGTCAGTGAAAACCGTGAATGGCACGGACGTTCCCTCCAACAGATGTCTCCACTCTTCAAGAGCCTCTTTCACCGCAAGGAGCTCTCGATTGCCGACGTCATAATTCCGTTCGGCCGGGGTCAACCTGCGGGAAAAATAGGCACACGGGTGAAGGACCTTATCGGTCTTCCCGCTCTGGGAAAGCACAGCTCCTATCCCTGAGTCCGAGGCGTCCACTTCAACCACTAACTGGCGACTAGGATCGGGCTGCACCAGAATGGGTGCAGACGAGAAGCGCCGTTTCAACTCCTTGAACGCGGCATCGCAACGATCCGACCAGGTGAAGGGGACTTTTGGTGAGGTCAGGGCTGTCAGGGGGCTAACTACCTGACTGTAGCCCTTAATGAACCTCCTGTAAAAATTAGCAAAGCCGAGGAACTGTTGCAGCTTCCTACGGCTAGTGGGTTGGGGCCAGTCTCTCATCGCCGCAACCTTGGCCGGATCAGGAGTGACGGAGTTAGGGGAGATGATAAACCCCAGGAAGGACAAAGAAGTGCGGTGGAACTCGCACTTCTCGCCCTTCACAAACAGCCGGTTCTCCAACAACCACTGCAGGACCTGACGTACATGTCGGACATGGGTCTCAGGATCCGGAGAAAAGATGAGTATATCGTCCAGATATACGAAGACAAATCGGTGCAGGAAATCCCGCAAGACATCATTAACCAATGCTTGGAATGTCGCGGGGGCGTTTGTAAGACCGAACGGCATGACCAGGTACTCAAAGTGACCTAAGGGGGTGTTAAATGCCGTCTTCCACTCGTCTCCCTTCCGGATCCGAACCAGGTGATACGCATTTCTAAGATCGAGCTTGGTGAACATTTTGGCTCCATGCAGGGGCGTGAACACAGAATCCAACAAGGGCAAGGGGTATCGGTTACGAACCGTGATCTCGTTCAGCCCCCTGTAATCAATGCATGGACGTAGTCCGCCATCCTTTTTTCCCACAAAAAAGAAACCTGCACCCATCGGGGAGGTGGAATTCCGGATCAACCCGGCAGCTAGAGAGTCCCGGATGTAGGTCTCCATTGATTCGCGCTCAGGTCGTGAGAGGTTGTACAGCCTGCTGGACGGGAACTCAACGCCTGGAACCAAATCAATGGCACAATCGTACGGACGGTGGGGGGGAAGGGTGAGCGCCAAATCCTTGCTGAACACATCCACAAGGTCATGGTACTCCACCGGCACCATCCCTAGATTGGGCGGGACTCTGACCTCCTCCTTAGCCTGGGAACCGGGAGGAACCGAGGAACCTAAACATACCCGATGGCAGGTCTCGCTCCACTGAACCACTACCCCGGACGGCCAATCGATCCGGGGATTGTGTTTTAACATCCAGGGGAACCCCAGAATCACACGGGAGGTGGCAGGAGTCACAAAAAACTCGATCACCTCCCGGTGATTTCCTGACACCACCAGAGTTACTGGTGGTGTCTTATGTGTGATAGGAGGGAGTAGGGAGCCATCTAGTGCCCGTACCTGTACAGGAGAGGTAAGCGCCACCAGAGGGAGCCCTATCTCCCTGGCCCATTTGCTGTCTAACAGATTCCCTTCAGAGCCCGTGTCCACCAGTGCTGGGGCCTTCAGGGTTGAATCCTCATAAAGGATTGTAACTGGGAGTCGTGTGGCGATATGGGTGTGTCCCACATGAATGTCTCGGCCCACCCCTAGCCCAGTTTCTAGGGGCGGGCGTTGGTGTTTAACCGCTCGGGGCAGTCTCTAACCTGATGCTCTGTCGAGCCACAAACAAAACACGCTCCGCGGGCCAGCCTCCTCTGTCTATCTGGTGCCCTAAATGTGGCCCTGCTCATGTCCATAGCTTCGTCAGCAGGGGGAGCTGTAACCACACGGAGAGTAGGGGCCGTGGAGCGTGGGGAGGGCGGGACGCGGTCGGAACCGGAAGGGAGAGGGACGGCGCGTGCCCGGCCATGCCCTTCGTCTCGTTCCCGACGGCGTTCTTCTAACCGATTGTCTAATCGAATAACGAGATCAATAAGCCCATCTAAATCCCGCGGTTCGTCCTTAGCCACCAGGTGCTCCTTTAGGACCAACGACAGTCCGTTTACGAAGGCGGCGCGGAGGGCAGTGCTATTCCAGCCGGACCTCGCAGCCGCGATGCGGAAGTCGACTGCATAGGCAGCTGCGCTCCGGCGCCCCTGTCTCATTGACAGCAGCACGGCTGAAGCGGTCTCTCCTCTATTTGGGTGATCGAACACTGTTCTGAACTCCCTCACAAACCCATCATATGTCTGAAGGAGCTGTGAATTTTGCTCCCAGAGCGCTGTAGCCCAAGCGCGTGCCTCACCACGAAGCAGATTAATCACATAAGCTATCTTACTAGCATCAGTCGCGTACATGACGGGACGTTGTGCGAAGACGAGCGAACACTGCATAAGGAAGTCCACGCACGTCTCCACACAGCCTCCGTACGGCTCTGGAGGGCTTATGTACGCTTCCGGGGAAGGTGGGAGGGGTCGTTGAACGACCTGTGGAACGTCACTGTTACGCACAGGGTCAACAGGAGGGAGAGCCGCAGCGGCGCCCTGAGGGCGCGCTTCCACCTGCGCGGCGAGAGCCTCCACCCTGCGGTTCAGGAGGACATTCTGCTCGGTCATTAAATCCAACCGAGCCGTGAAAGCGGTGAGGATCCGCTGCAACTCACCGATCATCCCTCCTGCGGACGCCTGTGCGCCCTGTTCTTCCATTGGCCGTTCAACAGCCGGTTGACGCCCCTTGGGATCCATGACGTTGGCCGAGATATCCTGTTGGGAAAGTGTAGGAACACGGACCCACAACAGGGGGCGCAAATGAACGGACAATGGAGGAAGTCAAATAACAACACTTTACTGTTGTGAAACACGCACAACAAACACAACCAATTACAATATCAGATAATAAACCGAATCACAACGGTGTCGTGTGGGCAGGCTCGAAGATAGGAGACGTCTGTCCAAGTCGAACCGGAACCACTCGATTTCCTCCGCCACCGAACCCCGGGAATACTGGATCCGCCAAGTCCCGAACTCCCAGGTGGCCACTGCCTCCGCTTGTCGGATCCGGTACTGCTGGCGAGGAACAGAAACAGTCAGATGTGGGTGCGTCTGCACCCAGCAACACGTAGGGTGGAAACACCACCTCCACCTCTCGTCAGAAAAAACACTGTAGTGCAGGAATGTGAGTACTTATCTAAAATACAGTCTCCTGCTGTTCTTCTCTCTTTCTGTGTAAAGGCAAAAAGTTTTTAATGGTCAAAAGATAATCCGTTAGGCTGGATACGTTACCTCCTTGGTAGAGCGATATCTCGGCAAAGAGGTGGAGATGTCGTCCTGCTGATATACCGAAGCTGATCCAATGAGTGGTGACAGCTGTCATAGGTGATGAGTGTCAGCTGTCACCCCGACTGCTCCTGTGAGGCAGCAGCGCCCTCTGGTGCCTGGAGCCCGCACTCCAGGCAGGGTGCCCTCTGGTGGTGGTGGGCCAGCAGTACCTCCTCTTCAGCGGCCCACACAACAATTAACGGTTCCCAAAATCACCTCTACGTGTCAGCAGAGGAACAATAGCTGTAGAAATGTGTACGCCAGCCATGGACGTGGAGTGGGGCACCACACATTTCCAGTCATTTCACTTTTGATACATCTCAGTATTAGCATGGAAAAGGATGTACGCCTCATTTTGTGTGTATGCGCGCTTTGTACTTGAGGCACCAAGTGCCCATTGGTGGTCGCTGTTGCTTGTCATTATTAATGCACAGGAGTATTTATAACGCTTATTTTTTCATACACTTATTGTTGTGGTCATTTATTTCATGTGAAGTTTTATCATTAAAAGTACAACAAATTTAAAGATGGCATAATGGAATTTAAGTGAATGAAAACAGGAAGTAAGAAAGTGATCATGTGAAGGCAGTTGGGCTGGTGGATTATATAATTATAATTTTTTTAAGTAGGTGCAATGTCACTTCTACCCTGGCCCACTAGATGGCAGCATCTATAAATTGGAATTTTAAATCTTTTCATTTTGGTTTTTCAATAAATGTTTATAAATTTACTATTACAAAATAAAGTAATTCTCCTGCAACAATAATTGCATAATATATAATTTATTTGAATTATGCTGTCAATTTTCTCTTCTCAAATTTTGATGGGGCTGCGCCCTCTAGTGGCCAGCCAACCACGCAAGGACAAGTTGAAGGAAAGAGGGAGCAGGCAGGAAAAGAGAAAGAAAAACATTAATTCAAGAGGTCAATTAAAAACAAACAAACAAAAAAGTTTGTCTGTTTCCTTACTGAATCTGTTTGTCCCCATTTAGAAAAAACTGATAAGTTTGAGGAAAAAAGTTTAAATGTCTAAAAGATAAACAATATATGTGAAAACTCCATGACAGAAATACAGGTGACTTTCAAAAATAATTTTAATTTGTCAAAAACCCAGGGGGGTGGAGACAGCGCACAGGAAGAGAATGTTAATATTTACAAAAGTCAGCCTTTAAAATGGAAAAATGTTGAGTGAAACGATGTAAGCTTTTACACTCACCTTTTAAATTTGGTACAAAACTAAAATCTTGGTTGATCTCATTATCATTTACAATATTTTTCAAATCTTGTTGCTCTGACGTATTAGTAACCAGCAGAGGGCAGTAGAGCAGCAAAAAGAGCACATTATGCCTTCACGCAAACGTTTTAGTGCCACTGTGTGAATTAATGCATTTTTTTTGTCAATTTGTTGATTTCTTGCATTATTATAACTAAAATGAAAACAACTAAACAATTATGTATAATTCAAGACTGTAACATAATTTTACACTTGTGTCCAGACACACGTGTGAAGGGGGCGTGGCATCCAACATTTCAATATAAAGCTACAGACACAAAGATATCAAAATAATAAAAAAGAACAAAAAACAAAACAAAACAAAAAAACACTGTTTGTAAGACACCCGGTGACCCGTATGATGGTACTACGACTCCTTTAAACTGTGTAGTGTTTCTGTCTGTTGTTGTTTTTGGTTTACAGCAGGTCCTCAGAGGCAATGAATATATTGTGCAGCCTTTCCCACAAAAACAGCTTCTCCCTGCAGTTCTCCCTGTCAGGTGTGTGTTCTGTGCCTGTATCAGCATCACGGGGCCACATGGAGCTCTTTGATGTGTGCATGATGAGAGGAAAATTGCAAAATGGACCGTCACAACAACAGCTGCTCCTCTGCACCACTGTGACCGCCACCACCTCCCCACGAAAGCACAAAACCTTCAGACATGCACAGGGTCGTGCACAGACACTGTGTACGTATGAATTTTATTTGTTGAACACTAACTTTTCTCCTCTCGGGTTAAAAAAGCAAAACTGCACAGCAGCGACTAGTTGGCATGATACTGGTGGAAGCATCTGCAATGACGACAACACACACACACACACACACACAATTTACTTGCAGAGAAATTGTTTTTTTTTAAAAATCTTTTTCAGTCTGGAAACGTGTATCTCACTTATAAATGAAATGTCAGAAGCTGACTATTTTAAATAAATAAAGAATTATGAAAATATTGATATATCTATATATTAAAAGCCAAGTGGCCTCTGTGTACGTGTATGCATGTGTATGTCTTCAATCACAGACAAACCGGGGAGAACTGACATTTGCTGTTTGGTATGCTTACGTATTTTGGGTAAAGGATGAATGCTACCAAAACCGAATGTTGTTAGGACTAATAGTTTTGGAGAAACTACGGACATTAAATAACAGTGAACAATGGACATTGATATTTACATTCTGGACTGACATGCCAATCCAGCAGGGGGCGATAAATCATCTACATATTAAAAAATCAAGTGGCCTCTGTGTATGTGTACATGTGCACGCGCACGCTCCCGTGTGTACCTTCGAACATGGAGAAACTGGGGAGAACTGACATTTGCCGTTTGGTATGCTTATGTATTTGGGTCAAAGATGAATGCTGCCAAGAGAGAAAGTTGATAGAACTAATATTTTGGGAGAAATTACTAATATTACATAACAATGAACAATGGACGTAGATTCTGGCATATGCCATTCCAAATCATTATAGAAACTCTGCATAATTTATTTTGTTTGTATTTATCAATACAATGTACAGCATGAGTTTATATCCAAAAATCACGAGGCCAAGTAGAATTACATACCATTGTGCCACCTTAATCGATAATATATTCACCAGTGATATTGAAAACAATACAGTGAATGGATTACTAATCAATGACATCAGTGACCACTTACCAGTTTTCATTGTTTATAATAGAAACCACTGGAGGAATCAGCCAGAGGACAAACTAAAATACAGGCGAGAGCGAACAGAGGAAAAGATGAATACACTGAAGTATGATTTATGGGTGCAAAACTGGGAAGAGGTATACAGTGAAGGTGATGTTGTTAGAGCATATGGAGCTTTTTAAAAAATATTTACATCACTATATGAAAAAAATTGTCCAATAAAACAATATGGTAGAAAACAAAAATTCAAAGATCGGCCATGGTTGACGAAAGGATTACAAAATGCATGTAAAAAGAAAAATACTCTATATAAAGAATTCATAAAACTAAGGACTAAGGAGGCAGAAAATAGATATAAGAAATATAAAAATAAGTTAACTAATATTATAAGGGTATGTAGGAAGGAATACTATACTAAGATATTATATAATAACAAAAATAATATCAAAGGAATATGGGATATATTAAATAGCATTATTAAAAATGGTACAAAACAGCAGAGCTATCCTCAATATTTCATTGATAACAATATCAGAAAGGAGAATATGGATGAGGTGGTTAATGGCTTTAATAATTTTTTTGTAAATGTTGGACCTAACTTGGCAGAAAAGATTCCTGATTCATTGTTATCTGAGGACTGGAATGATAATCTTATAGAGAAGAATCCCTGTTCAATGTTCCTTACAGCAGTGGAAGAAAAAGAAATCATAGATGTTAACAATTGCAAATACAAACATCTACTGATTTAAATGAATAGTTGTAAAACAGGTCATTGAAGGGATTTCAGAACCATTAACATATATTTGTAATTTGTCATTTCAAACCGGTAAATTTCCCAATGAAATGAAAATAGCCAAAGTTGTACCGCTGTATAAGACTGGGGATGGACACCACTTCACAAATTATAGGCCTGTTTCTTTGCTTCCACAATTTTCCAAAATATTAGAAAAATTATTCAACAATAGATTAGATACATTTATAAACAAACATAAATTACTTATTGACAGTCAATATGGATTTAGAGCAAATAGTTCAACATCACTGGCATTAATAGAATCAGCTGAGGAGATCACAAATGCCATAGATCATAAATTACATTCAGTTGGAATATTCATACACCTTTAAAAAGCTTTCGACACAATCACTCATATTAATCAATAAACTTGAACGGTATGGGATCAGGGGAAAGTTTGGGCACCCCTGATAATTTTCATGATTTTCCTTTATAAATCATTGGTTGTTTGGATCAGAAATTTCAGTTAAATATATGATATAGCAGATATTGATTTTATTGATTTGAATACATTTAGCACTAATTATTGGAACACAAAATTGGTTTGGTAAGCTCATTGACCCTTGACCTCCTTACACAGGTGAATCCAATCATGAGAAAGGGTATTTAAGGTGGCCATTTGCAAATGTTTCCCCTCTTTGCATCTCTTCTAATGAGTGGCAATATGGGAGCCTGTAAACTCTTAAATGACCTGAAAACAAAGATTCTTAAACATCATGGTTTAGGGGAAGGATACAAAAAGCTACCTCTGAGATTTCAGCTGTCAGTTTCTACTGTGAGGAACATAGTGAGGAAATGGAAGACCATGGGCATAGTACTAGTTAAGGCCCAAAGTGGCAGGCCAAGAAAAATCTCAGATAAGCTGAAGTGAAGGACGGTGAGAACAGTCATAGTCAACCCACAGACCTGCTCCAAAGACCTACAACATGATGTTGCTGCAGATAGTGTCTCTGTGCATCGTTGAACTATACAGCACACTTTGCACAAAGAGATAATATATGATGCTGTAATGCAGAGGAAGCCTTTTCTGCGTACACACCACAAACAGAGTCGCTTGAGGTATGCTAAAGCACATTTGGACAAGCCAGCTTCATTTTGGAATAAAGTGCTGTGGACTGATGAAACTAAAATTGAGTTATTTGGACATAACAAAGGGCAGTATGCATGGCAGAAAAAGGAACACAGCATTCCAAGAAAAGCACTAGCAACCTACAGTAAAATTTGGACGTGGTTCCATCATGCTGTGCAGCTGTGTGGCCAGTGCAGGTACTGGGAATCTTGTTAAAGTTGAAGGTCACATGGATTCCAGTCAATATCAGTAGATTCTTGAGAACAATGTTCAAGAATCAGTGACAAAGTTGAAGTTGTGCCGGGGCTGGATCTTTCAACAAGGCAACGATCCTAAACAGTGCTCATAATCTACTAAGGCATTCATGCAGACGAACAAGTATAGCGTTCTGGAATGGCCATCTCAGTCCACAGACCTGAATATTATTGAAAATCTGTGGTGTGATTTTTAAATGGGCTGTCCATGCTCGGAAACGAACAACCCTGAGATGCTTTGTAAAGAAGAATGGTCCAAAATATCTTCAACCAGAATCCAGACTCTCATTGAAAGCTATAGGAAGCGTTTGGAGGCTGTTATTTCTGAAAAAGGAGGATCTACTAAATATTGACGTATTTTTTCTGTTGGGGTGCCCAAATTTGTGCACCTGCCTAATTTTGTTTAATGAATTATTGCACACTTTCTGTAAATCCTATAAACTTCATTTCACTTCTGAAATATCATTTCACTTCTGAAATATCACTGTTTGTCTGCTATATGATATATATTTAAGTGAAATTGCTGATCCAAACAACCAATAATTTATAAAGGAAAATCATGGAAATTATCAGGGATGCCCAAACTTTTGCATACAACTGTGTGTGTATATATACACTCAACAAAAATATAAACGCAACACTTTTGGTTTTGCTCCCATTTTGTATGAGATGAACTCAAAGATCTAAAACTATTTCCACATACACAATATCACCATTTCCCTCAAATATTGTTCACAAACCAGTCTAAATCTGTGATAGTGAGCACTTCTCCTTTGCTGAGATAATCCATCCCACCGAACAGGTGTGCCATATCAAGATGCTGATTAGACACCATGATTAGTGCACAGGTGTGCCTTAGACTGCCCACAATAAAAGGCCACTCTGAAAGGTGCAGTTTTATCACACAGCACAATGCCACAGATGTCGCAAGATTTGAGGGAGCGTGCAATTGGCATGCTGACAGCAGGAATGTCAACCAGAGCTGTTGCTTGTGTATTGACTGTTCATTTCTCTACCATAAGCCATCTCCAAAGGCGTTTCAGAGAATTTGGCAGTACATCCAACCAGCCTCACAACCGCAGACCACGTGTAACCACACCAGCCCAGGACCTCCACATCCAGCATGTTCACCTCCAAGATCATCTGAGACCAGCCACTCGGACAGCTGCTGAAACAATCGGTTTGCATAACCAAAGAAGTTCTGCACAAACTGTCAGAAACCATCTCAGGGAAGCTCATCTGCATGCTCGTCGTCCTCGTCGGGGTCTTGACCTGACTCCAGTTCGTCATCGTAACTGACTTGAGTTGGCAAATGCTCACATTCGCTGGCATTTGGCACGTTGGAGAGGTGTTCTCTTCACGGATGATGCGAAGGAGATGTGTTGCACTCCATGAGGCAAATGGTGGTCACACCAGATACTGACTGGTATCCCCCCCCAATAAAACAAAACTGCACCTTTCAGAGTGGCCTTTTATTGTGGGCAGTCTAAGGCACACCTGTGCACTAATCATGGTGTCTAATCAGCATCTTGGTATGGTACACCTGTGAGGTGGGATGGATTATCTCAGCAAAGGAGAAGTGCTCACTATCACAGAGTTAGACTGGTTTGTGAACAATATTTGAGGGAAATGGTGATATTGTGTATGTGGAAAAAGTTTTAGATCTTTGAGTTCAGCTCATACAAAATGGGAGCAAAACCAAAAGTGTTGCGTTTATATTTTTGTTGAGTATATATACAACCCCTGGCAAAAATGTTGGAATCACCGGCCTCGGAGGATGTTCATTCAGTGGTTTAATTTTGTAGAAAAAAAGCAGATCACAGACATGACACAAAACTAAAGTCATTTCAGATGGCAACTTTCTGGCTTTAAGAAACACTATAAGAAATCAGGAAAAAAAATTGTGCGCCCAGCTTCAGCTTTCAGGCTCCTCTCCTGTGGAACCAGCTCCCAATTCGGATCAGGGAGACAGACACCCTCTCTACTTTTAAGACTAGGATTAAAACTTTCCTTTTTGCTAAAGCTTATAGTTAGGGCTGGATCTGAAGCTGGGCGCTAGAGCTCCCCCTGGATTTGTCATAGCACCCCCAAGAAAATAATTCCTCATTTATTATTTTAATTTAATTTCATCCCATGTTTTTAAGGCCTTGTCTACACTGAAACTGAACGTCTGCTATACAGTCTTTTTCATTGTCATTTTCAAAAAGTGTTCCATTCAAGAAATATCTCCGTTCTCACAGATCCAGTGAAACCGTGTGAAAATGCTGTAGTACACAAACCAAGGATAAATAAGAGAACAAAACCAGAAAATCTTAAGATAAAAGCAGTCAGCAGAATAGAATAAAAGCAAAATAACATAATAAAATATATGAGGGGCAGCTGAACAGAAGGCCCTGTCTCCCATGGTGTGAAGGAGATGGAGAGGTTTAGTGTTGTATGAACGGAGGGAACGGGAGGATGTGTGGGGAGTAGGTTACGTATCGAGTGTCCTGCATTCTTTATGAATTACATCCTGACGTGCAACACAGCCAGCTGCAAGAGCTCAGCTCAGATCTATTAGAGCAGCAGCCCAGAGCATTCTGGTCAAACGAATGATGTACCAATATCCGAGGTCAGGATATTGGTGTTATACGACATGCAGAAATGAAGGTCTGCCGGGGACCCCCTGCTGCAACTGACCAATAGGACCCCAAATAGGGGGTCAAAAATGCGCTGGATCAAACAAAGGAGGTACCACAAAATGCCGATGTAGTCTGAACCGGCATAGTACACAGTCATTGAAACAGCCCTTGCCAGACATTTTGTTCTCTGCAAGGGGGTGCCAGACACCCCTAAAGGGGTTCCAGAATTTGGGCTTGGTTAAACATTCTAGGTACCACATGAAACCAAGTTTGTATGAATCTTCATTATGTACTAAATGTATAATGAGTAATGCCAGACAAAATTTCTGCTGCATTGGCCCTGCCAGACACCCCCAAAAATTAACCCTTTTTCTACCAATGGTAAAATTTGGCTAGATTAAACTTTAAAAGTACCACAAAAAAGCTGCACCAAATGAATATGTGTGTTATACAATATTTAAATTTACCTTTGCCAGACATTTTGTCCTCTGCAAGGGGGGTGCCAGACGATCCTAAAAGGGTCCCAAAATTTAGGCTCGGTTAAACATTCAAGGTACCACATGAAACCAAGTTTGTATGAATCTTCATTATGTACTTAAAGTATAATGAGCAACGCCAGACAAAATTTCTGCTGCATTGGCCCTGCCAGACATCCCCCCAAAATGAACCCTTTTTCCGGCAATGGTAAGATTGTGCTAGATTACACTTCAAAAGTAGCACAAAAAAGGCTGCACCAAATGAATATGTATATCATACAATATTTAGATTGACCATTGCCTGACATTTTGTCCTCTGCATGGAGGGTGCCAGACCTCCCCTAAAAGAGTCCCAAAATAAAGGCTTGGCTAAACAGTGAAGGTATCGCATGAAACCAGCTTCTGTTGTAAGGTTCTGTGTTGCATTGGCCACTCCAGACACCCCCAAAATTAACCTTTTTTCTGGTAATTGCCACCAACAAATGATACCACAACCCTTTGATACCTAATGGATGAAGTCCTTAGAATGGGGAATAGGTGGCAGCCTTTTTCTATAAAAAAGGTCAACATCTTGTCCAGGACAGGTTCATGAAGCCAATCAAAAGAAGGAAGGTCTTGAACTTTGCTCAGGAGAATGCAACTAAGAGGCACCCCTCATCCAAAGTAAAACCAGCAGCTGAGAGTCTTCGTGATGTCTTCATCCGAGTTCTTGTCATCATCTCAGAACGAACAGACTTCAACCTGAAGCACATCATGACGTACCCAATTACAGCGTTTCCTCTCTCCATTGCGCACTCAGATGGAACGGGTCTGAAGACAGACCCGAGTAGATTGCTTGACAAGCTAGAAGAACTTCAGGATGGGTTCAGTGAGGCACCACTCCCGTCGATAGATGTCATGCTGATTAATGGTAGTCTCCTTCTACACTCCTTCCTGTCTGCAATAGGCAAGATAACCACATACAGACACCTGGCTAGGGATCTACTATCTCATATCTGTGGAAACAGAGGTGATGAGATAGATCCACGTATTGTTTGATACGTACCATCCAACATCTTTGAAACAGAGTGAGAAGAAACTCCATGGGGAAGAGGACCAGCCTTTCCTAATAACTGGCCCAGAGCAAGCGCCCAGACAGACATGCCAGAAGTTGCTTCAGAATGGAATTTTCAAGGAACAGCTCGCACTGTTCCTACAAAGAGAATGGCAACAGAATCACTATGGACCAATCCTTGGAATGAAAACGCTTGTTGTCTCCCATGGTGGCAATTGTGTTAAACGTCTGTTTTCCTCCACCGAACAGAAGATGGTTGACCAGCCAGACCATCTCCAAGGAAGCCATGAAGAAGCAGATACGTTGCTGGCATTTCATGCCTCCAGTGTTCATGGGAATGTTGTCATTCGTGCCTCAGACATTGACGTCCTAGTCATCATCCTTGGAATGGTTGGGAAGGACCTGTTGAATGGCAGAGTTCGAGGCTACCGAAAGGTCATAATGGATTGTGGGTTGGGGAATACCCGTCGCCATACTGACGTCACAAGCATTGCCACAACCGTTGAGTCGAAACAAAAAGGACTTGCCGCAGCTCTCCCTGGTCTTCATGCCCTCACTGGATCAGACTTCACTACCTCATTCTACAGGAAAGGGAAGATCAAACCTCTAGAAGTGTTGGAAAAGGACACTGGAGGTCGCCTTATCCAATTCTTCATTAGTCTGTCTCGTAGAGATGCCCCAGACCAAAGCCAAGCTGAGAAGTTTGTCTGTTCCTTGTGCGGTATGAAGGATGCAGTGAAGAATGTTAATGAAGCTAGATATGTGAAACTGTGCCAGATGACTGGGAAAGTAGACAAGGTAACCCTAATGGCTTATGACCATAGATATTTTTTTTGGTATGCTGAAAGTACATATAAAAGATAGTTTCAATATTTTGCCACACATTCTTAATACCAGTATGTACTGATGTAAAAAAACAGAGAAGTTCTATTAGATATACAGTAGTGTTCAGAATAATAGTAGTGCTATGTGACTAAAAAGATTAATCCAGGTTTTGAGTATATTTCTTATTGTTACATGGGAAACAAGGTACCAGTAGATTCAGTAGATTCTCACAAATCCAACAAGACCAAGCATTCATGATATTCACACTCTTAAGGCTATGAAATTGGGCTATAAGTAAAAAAAGTAGAAAAGGGGGTGTTCACAATAATAGTAGCATCTGCTGTTGACGCTACAAACTCAAAACTATTATGTTCAAAATGCTTTTTTTTTGCAGAGGTTACCTGGGAAACGCGCAGCATAACCAAACTGCACCACTCCAGCAACGCCGACAACCTACGGCTCACACGGCTGGAGCCAGAGGAGAGAGAGTGCACAACAAAAACAAAAAAAAAAACAAAGAAAAAAGAAAAAACAACCCAATTACCCCCCCCCCCCCCCCCCCCATCACCCCCAGAGGACCGTCCCATCAAACCCTGGGAGGTGAAACCAAAAGAAATAAAAAGAAAGACTAACAGACTAACATAAAGTTACCTGGGTCCTTTCTATGCTCCAGACAGCCTGCACGGTCACGACCCCAGAACACTAATAGTGCAGAACATCCCACACAAAAAACAACTCAAAAAACCCCCACAAAAAATGAACCAACACAAAACTAATAAGTGACTTATACCATTAAGCTCAAACAAATGGAACACACCTGTTCCACCTTAACAGCTATAACGGTAATGTGACTCAGTCACCAACAGGGGGAGCCAAAGTGCTAAAAATAAAAAACCCCTTTGGTAACCGAGAAAACAACTCACGCTGCTTTCCCTGTGCGCAGCTACGTGTAACACACAACCAAAAATGTGCTTCAACTAAATTACGCCGAAGCTGACACAACAGACGCAGTAGCTATCTTCACCCGGGGAGACGGGGCTACAACTGTAACAACAGGAAGCACAGCGACCCGTGCCACAGAACTCTGCTGTGCGCGTTCACCCATTAAAGACACACTCATGCAGCTCCCGTTTTACCTCTTATCCGGTCGAAGTGTGACGTGAAGCCGTCGCTATTCACACTCCACAACAACCCACGGATAAGGCAACACCACAGGAACACGGCTGCAAGAGAGCTCAAATCACTATTCAATAATCGGTTCTCCGACACGCACCATCCGGGCGGAGAGCACCCGCAACTGATCTGGATAACTTCTGACGTCTGCTGCCGCCTTCCCGGCACAGTACCGCCTCTGCTACCGCTGGGTCCGTGATGTATTGGCCAGAGACTACTGTTATGTGTCGGATGCAGTCGGAGTACCGACCAGCGTTTGACAGTAGGACCCAGCATAAAGGAAACAGAGCACGGTTCAAAGGATAACAGAATTTAATGACATAACAGTGAGTGCTTAATTAATAACAAATAAGTGCGCGGTCTGGCGAGGTGGAAGAACGGTGCGCTCCCAGCAGCACAAACGGTCCGGAGCCAGAACAGTTCGGACCCAAGGACCCCGCCGACACCCCCCAGGTGGCCGCGACCAACCGAGTCTGTGAAAGAAGAAACCATCATGTGAGTCCACCACTCCACACACAGAGAGACCACTCAAAGGTGTACATAAACAGCAAACACTTCCTGGCTTAATCACCAATCAGCTTCCCACCCTGCAGGCATGGAACACCCAGTTCAATTCTCCACTGCAGTGGAAGCTGATTAAACGACTAACATAACAGCTCAATATAATAAGGTGTGAGGGACACCACATTTACTGACTGTACTCATGTTAGTCACAAAACCTAAAGTACCTCAGGAAGTGTGCTGACGAGCGTGAGACCTCACCCCCTCCTCTTTCACAGACCATGGCATCAAACCTGGTACGGTCTCTGCGTCCATGATGATGAGATGGTTCTCTAAACGTCGATCTCACCCGTCTGGTCACAAGGTCGAGTCTCTGGCAAATACACACTGTGTACTCCAGACTTAAATGCAACCATGCCCCAATCCATATAGATGCACCACAGCTGTGAGTCCTGACGAGCTGCACATGACCAGCCTCAGGTGATCAGGGTGAGGTCCTAATAACTCAGCCACACAGCCACTCAGTCCTGAACGCATGCCACCTGGAAGGAAAACCAGAAGACAGAAAACAGAAGACAGAAACAAAAGCCAGCCAGGCACCCCAGCCACACAACACCTTTTCTACTTTTTTTTTTTTTACTAATAGCCCAATTTCATAGCCTTAATAGTGTGCATATCATGAATGCTTGGTCTTGGTGGATTTGTGAGAATCTACTGAATCTACTGGTACCTTGTTTCCCATGTAACTATAAGAAATATACTCAAAACCTGGATTAATCTTTTTAGTCACATAGCACTACTATTATTCTGAACACTACTGTATCCACCATCCAACATAAGAATATGTTAAAACCAGAGTTTATCTTAAAGTGAGTATTTTTCCATGGGGAAAAAAATTAAGTGTCTTTTACATTCCGTTTCAGGAAAATCCAATGTCCAAGGTGAACAGAGTCGACTGTGCACTTCTACCTCCATGTGCAAAGACTGTCTACAAGAAACTACAATGAGCACATTATATAAGTATTCTCTGGTGGAAATGCGGACACTGTAAATCCCGGTGATAGTTTGGACCCTCTTAAGTATGGTTGGAAAGAAGAACAAGGCTGCTACACCAGCCCTATTATGCCAGATGGTCTTTTAAAGGTGATTGAACAAGATGACATTGTGTGTGAGGTTGAAAATGAGCTGGAAGTTGCTTGACCAGAGGAGGAGTGGGATGATTCCAATACAGAAAATGGTTGGAGCAATGATTCTGACAATGAAACTGATATTTACCTTTCTGCATAATTTTTCTGCAGACAAAGCAGCGGACCATTCATAATTTCATAATACCATTCCAAGTATTTTGTTTGAAGATGACATTTCATTTGATACAATATGTACATACATGTACTTACTTTTTTGGCTAAGGGCTCAATTTAACAATTAATAGCAAGGAGAAAGAGTCTCAATGAGGGCCCGTGCAATGAAAAAAAATGTCATTTGCTTTGCATATTTTATTTATAAATTGTGACTGTTGTTTCAAACTAGGCTCCAGGTCGTGTGTTTTATGTCTGGCATAGCTCTTATTTCAGAACCCTTTTCAGGGGTTTAGTAATGGTTAATGTCACAGGAGCCAGTCAGTGTGATGTATGTGTGTAGGAAGTATAAGCATTTAATTATCTTCAATGGTTATTCTAACCATCAAATAGAAGCTGTGGTCTTATTTTAGTACTGTCTGACAGGTGCAATGTAGCTCTTCCCAATTTCTCGGATAGTCGCACGACTGCAAAGCCACCGAATGCCGTCTGAATCTTCCGAATGGTGGAAGAGCTGGGCATGTCACAATATGTCCAGTGAGGCTTCAACACGGTGGTGCTTTTGCTGCACTATCAGCTTTGTGCCGAAGCCATCGGCATGAATTTCGCTGCAACTCTTTTCATGGCAAAATCTTCTGTCACAGTGGAATGTGCCAAAAAAGTGCTGATGTCCACCTCTTCCACAATTTCTCGGATAGTCACACGATGGTCCCACATCACCACAGCTTTCACTTTAGAAATGATCCGGTCATTTCAGTGTGTTGATGGCCGCCCGTAGCGTGGCTCACTCTCCACCGTTGTGCGGCCGTCTTTAAACCAGTTGTACCGCTCCTTAATCTGTGTGATGCCCGTAGGATCGTCACAGAAAGCCGTATGAATAATCCGAATGGTTTCCACCCTGCTGTCACCCAGTTTCTGCCAAAATTTGATGCAGTCGCGCTGCTCCAGTCGTTCTGCTATTTCCTTGCAAAGAAAAAACGATGAGAGACTCCACTCATCCTCACACAAAGGCCGCTTACAAACAAATGAGGCAATCGACAGGTGTGAAAAAACTCACACGTGCACAAAGGTTCAAGGTTGGCTCATGCAAGCACACATGATTCAAATCCATCAGGTTTTTGAAAAAAATTAAAACGTCGGATACTTTTCTAACAGACCTCGTACATTAAGTGCATAATGAAGATTCATACAAACTTGGTTTCATGTGGTACCTTGAATGTTTAACCGAGCCCAAATTTTTGGGACCCTTTTAGGGGTGTCTGGCATCCCCCTTGCAGAGAACAAAATGTCTGGCAAGGGCTGTTTCAATGACTGTGTACTATGCCGGTTCAGACTACATTGGTATTTTGTGGTACCTCCTTTGTTTGATCCAGCACATTTTTTGACCCCCTATTTGGGGTCCTAGGGGTCAGCAGGGGGTCCCCGGCAGACATTCATTTCTGCATGTTATATAACACAAAGTACAAGATCCTGACCTCAGATATTGGTACCTCGTTCGTTTGACCAAAATGCTCTGGGCTATATGGAAAGACATTCATGTCAATAATGTCTGAAAGGAAATGCTTTTGACAAAAACTACAAATTTTGTTTGTTTCTCTTTATGTCCAGAGATCAAACATCCACCATGTAGAGTTTATTATGTCCAGACTTTAAGAATCCAGTGACCAATTTCATATTTACTTTAAGACTCAATAAAATGTTGTTGACATAGAAAACCTGTAAAGCCTAGTTTTAGTACACAGAAAATGCACAAGAGGTATTGATAAGGAATTGGATTGATAAGAGGAATCGATAATGGTATAGATATCGATAAAATCTTATCAATACCCAACCCTAGTGGGGAGTGAGGAGGTCTTTGAGGTATGTGGGGGCATTGCCATAGATGAATTAGTGGGTGATGGGAGCAAGCTTAAAATGGATTCTGTAGGTGATGGGGAGCCAGTGAAGGTTATGGAGTATAGGTGTAATGTGCTTCTGTTTACGTACTCTCATCAGAATTCTAGCTGCATTGTTTTGAATGTATTGGAGCCTTTGAAGGTTTTTCCAGAGATCCCAAAGAACAGGGAGTTACAGGAGTCAAGCCTAGAGGAGACAAAGGCATGGGCAAGTTTTTCAGCATCAGTGATGACGTCGTACTGCAGTGAGTGTAGTTTTCAGTTGCTGAAATAGTTTGTTTTTTGCTGTCCAAATATCCATGAGTGGAACTGGAAAGAAGTAAAGACTGTGTCATCTAAAGAACTACTTGAGGAACAGCAGTGGGGATGTGGGGATGGACAAACCAGTGACCCGGTGTCACTCCTGGGAATTACTCCTCAGAGAACACGACCTCTGGACAGCACCCAAATCATTGATGCTTTTACTTTTAACCACAACAACAGGCGCATTGTGCTGTTATGAAGACATCAGTGGTTGGTGAAAGATTTTCTCCTCTGCCTGCTGCTGGCATTTTTCCCTGAGGCTGTAGGCTACATGTGTAGGTCTGTGGATATTTGTATGGAACAGTAGCCAAGGTATGTGTGAGAGTTTGGTCATTCTGTATGTCATTACTGACTGTCGCAGATGAGAATGTGGCTATGTGTACACATGCCCGTGAATGTGGCAGCGGCGTAGCAGAGAGCCGTCGTGACACACAAGACCACAGCACACCCATAAAAATGCCAAGCTCCCCCATAGCACCTGCAGAAAAAAAAATCTCTGGAGCCGCCACTGAGCTCTGGTATTGCCCATTTTGCCAAAAGTAAACATCACTGGCGTCAAGGAATCATAGAAAACGTTGCATACATTTGTTGGTGATCTGTGGAATTGCCCTGGGACAGGCAGCAAAGTATCAATTATGAGGGTGAAGGTCAAATTCATAGTGCCAAATATCAGATTTTTGCTGTTGTTGTTATTTATTTATTTATTTTTTATACCAGGCAATAAATTCTGTTTACAAGAAAATGCCCACAGCTTATGGAAACATCTGGTGATCATAATTCAAACGAAAAAGCAGATTTGAAAATTAAGAAAGAGTAGACAGGCTTTCTCGTTTTTAAAACATGGGTGCATTATTTGACTCATGAATAAAATTCATCCTATTTAAATTTTTATCTTCAAGTATGCACATTCTAGGACAAAATGCATTTGCTTTTTCATTTTTAAAAAATACCCCACTAAGCAGTCATCACAATTTAAATGAAAACCCAAATTTGAAAATTAAAAGTATTAGCAGAAAGGCTTTTGAATTTTCAAAACATGGGCTCATTATAGGTGACATTCCACGTCCCAACAGCCAGGGGCTGTGAGCATGGACCGGGCCGCCGGGCCACCCGCCCTCGACTGCCAGCCAATCCTCTCTGCACCTGACCCCCATGGCCCCCTCTGCAGGTGGTGAACCCACATGAGGGCGGGCCCACTTCGCCCTTTTGGGCTGAGCCCGGCCGGGCCCCATGGGCTAAGGCCCGACCACCAGGCGCTCGCACGCGAGCCCCAACCCCAGGCCTGGCTCCAGGGTGGGGCCCCGGCTCCGCCCCCTGGACGCTTTGCTGGAGAGGTGTTCCGGGCACGTCCCATTGGGAGGAGGCCCCGGGGAAGACCCAGGACACACTGGAGGGACTACATCTCTCGGCTGGCTTGGGAACGCCTTGGGGTTCCACCGGAGGAGCTGGGGGAGGTGTGTGTGGATCGGGAGGTCTGGGCGGCTTTGCTTGAGCTGCTGCCCCCGCGACCCGACTCCGGATAAAGCGGAAGAAAATGGATGGATGGATGGATGGATGGGCTCATTATAGGACATAAATAAATAAAATTAAAATTCAATCATCTAATTTGTATGTAATCTTTTAAGTGCACACATTTTGTTACAATTAAAAAGAAAGAGACAAGGACATTGCTTTTTTGTTTTCAAACCAATCCCACAAAGGAATGATCAATCAATCAATCAATCAATTGTATTTATATAGCGCCAAATCACAACAAACAGTTGCCCCAAGGCGCTTTATATTGTAAGGCAAGGCCATACAATAATTATGTAAAACCCCAACGGTCAAAACGACCCCCTGTGAGCAAGCACTTGGCTACAGTGGGAAGGAAAAACTCCCTTTTAACAGGAAGAAACCTCCAGCAGAACCAGGCTCAGGGAGGGGCAGTCTTCTGCTGGGACTGGTTGGGGCTGAGGGAGAGAACCAGGAAAAAGACATGCTGTGGAGGGGAGCAGAGATCGATCACTAATGATTAAATGCAGAGTGGTGCATACAGAGCAAAAAGAGAAAGAAACAGTGCATCATGGGAACCCCCCAGCAGTCTACGTCTATAGCAGCATAACTAAGGGATGGTTCAGGGTCACCCGATCCAGCCCTAACTATAAGCTTTAGCAAAAAGGAAAGTTTTAAGCCTAATCTTAAAAGTAGAGAGGGTGTCTGTCTCCCTGATCTGAATTGGGAGCTGGTTCCACAGGAGAGGAGCCTGAAAGCTGAAGGCTCTGCCTCCCATTCTACTCTTACAAACCCTAGGAACTACAAGTAAGCCTGCAGTCTGAGAGCGAAGCGCTCTATTGGGGTGATATGGTACTACGAGGTCCCTAAGATAAGATGGGACCTGATTATTCAAAACCTTATAAGTAAGAAGAAGAATTTTAAATTCTATTCTAGAATTAACAGGAAGCCAATGAAGAGAGGCCAATATGGGTGAGATATGCTCTCTCCTTCTAGTCCCCGTCAGTACTCTAGCTGCAGCATTTGAATTAACTGAAGGCTTTTTAGGGAACTTTTAGGACAACCTGATAATAATGAATTACAATAGTCCAGCCTAGAGGAAATAAATGCATGAATTAGTTTTTCAGCATCACTCTGAGACAAGACCTTTCTGATTTTAGAGATATTGCGTAAATGCAAAAAAGCAGTCCTACATATTTGTTTAATATGCGCTTTGAATGACATATCCTGATCAAAAATGACTCCAAGATTTCTCACAGTATTACTAGAGGCCAGGGCAATGCCATCCAGAGTAAGGATCTGGTTAGACACCATGTTTCTAAGATTTGTGGGGCCAAGTACAATAACTTCAGTTTTATCTGAGTTTAAAAGCAGGAAATTAGAGGTCATCCATGTCTTTATGTCTGTAAGACAATCCTGCAGTTTAGCTAATTGGTGTGTGTCCTCTGGCTTCATGGATAGATAAAGCTGGGTATCATCTGCGTAACAATGAAAATTTAAGCAATACCGTCTAATAATACTACCTAAGGGAAGCATGTATAAAGTGAATAAAATTGGTCCTAGCACAGAACCTTGTGGAACTCCATAATTAACCCTAGTCTGTGAAGAAGATTCCCCATGTACATGAACAAATTGTAATCTATTAGACAAATATGATTCAAACCACCGCAGCGCAGTGCCTTTAATACCTATGGCATGCTCTAATCTCTGTAATAAAATTTTATGGTCAACAGTATCAAAAGCAGCACTGAGGTCTAACAGAACAAGCACAGAGATGAGTCCACTGTCCGAGGCCATAAGAAGATCATTTGTAACCTTCACTAATGCTGTTTCTGTACTATGATGAATTCTAAAACCTGACTGAAACTCTTCAAATAGACCATTCCTCTGCAGATGATCAGTTAGCTGTTTTACAACTACCCTTTCAAGAATTTTTGAGAGAAAAGGAAGGTTGGAGATTGGCCTATAATTAGCTAAGATAGCTGGGTCAAGTGATGGCTTTTTAAGTAATGGTTTAATTACTGCCACCTTAAAAGCCTGTGGTACATAGCCAACTAACAAAGATAGATTGATCATATTTAAGATCGAAGCATTAAATAATGGTAGGGCTTCCTTGAGCAGCCTGGTAGGAATGGGGTCTAATAAACATGTTGATGGTTTGGATGAAGTAACTAATGAAAATAACTCAGACAGAACAATCGGAGAGAATGAGTCTAACCAAATACCGGCATCACTGAAAGCAGCCAAAGATAACGATACGTCTTTGGGATGGTTATGAGTAATTTTTTCTCTAATAGTTATAATTTTGTTAGCAAAGAAAGTCATGAAGTCATTACTAGTTAAAGTTAATGGAATACTCAGCTCAATAGAGCTCTGACTCTTTGTCAGCCTGGCTACAGTGCTGAAAAGAAACCTGGGGTTGTTCTTATTTTCTTCAATTAGTGATGAGTAGAAAGATGTCCTAGCTTTACGGAGGGCTTTTTTATAGAGCAACAGACTCTTTTTCCAGGCTAAGTGAAGATCTTCTAAATTAGTGAGACGCCATTTCCTCTCCAACTTTCGGGTTATCTGCTTTAAGCTACGAGTTTGTGAGTTATACCACGGAGTCAGGCACTTCTGATTTAAAGCTCTCTTTTTCAGAGGAGCTACAGCATCCAAAGTTGTCTTCAATGAGGATGTAAAACTATTGACGAGATACTCTATCTCACTTACAGAGTTTAGGTAGCTACTCTGCACTGTGTTGGTATATGGCATTAGAGAACATAAAGAAGGAATCATATCCTTAAACCTAGTTACAGCGCTTTCTGAAAGACTGCTAGTGTAATGAAACTTATTCCCCACTGCTGGGTAGTCCATCAGAGTAAATGTAAATGTTATTAAGAAATGATCAGACAGCAGGGAGTTTTCAGGGAATACTGTTAAGTCTTCTATTTCCATACCATAAGTCAGAACAAGATCTAAGATATGATTAAAGTGGTGGGTGGACTCATTTACTTTTTGAGCAAAGCCAATAGAGTCTAATAATAGATTAAATGCAGTGTTGAGGCTGTCATTCTCAGCATCTGTGTGGATGTTAAAATCGCCCACTATAATTATCTTATCTGAGCTAAGCACACAAAAGGTCTGAAAATTCACAGAGAAACTCACAGTAACAACCAGGTGGACGATAGATAATAACAAATAAAACTGGTTTTTGGGACTTCCAATTTGGATGGACAAGACTAAGAGTCAAGATTTCAAATGAATTAAAGCTCTGTCTGGGTTTTTGATTAATTAATAAGCTGGAATGGAAGATTGCTGCTAATCCTCCGCCCCGGTCCGTGCTACGAGCGTTCTGACAGTTAGTGTGACTCGGGGGTGTTGACTCATTTAAACTAACATATTCATCCTGCTGTAACCAGGTTTCTGTAAGGCAGAATAAATCAATATGTTGATCAATTATTATATAATTTACCAACAGGGACTTAGAAGAGAGAGACCTAATGTTTAATAGACCACATTTAACTGTTTTAGTCTGTGGTGCAGTTGAAGGTGCTATATTATTTTTTCTTTTTGAATTTTTATGCTTAAATAGATTTTTGCTGGTTATTGGTGGTCTGGGAGCAGACACCGTCTCTACGGGGATGGGGTAGTGAGGGGACGGCAGGGGGAGAGAAGCTGCAGAGAGGAGTGTAAGACTACAACTCTGCTTCCTGGTCCCAACCCTGGATAGTCATGGTTTGGAGGATTTAAGAAAATTGGCCAGATTTCTAGAAATGAGAGCTGCTCCATCCAAAGTGGGATGGGTGCCGTCTCTCCTAACAAGACCAGGTTTTCCCCAGAAGCTTTGCCAATTATCTATGAAGCCCACCTCATTTTTTGGACACCACTCAGACAGCCAGCAATTCAGGGAGAACATGCGGCTAAACATGTCACTCCCGGTCCGGTTGGGGAGGGGCCCAGAGAAAACTACAGAGTCCGACATTGTTTTTGCAAAGTTACACACCGATTTAATGTTAATTTTAGTGACCTCCGATTGGCGTAACCAGGTGTCATTACTGCCGACGTGAATTACAATCTTACCAAATTTACGCTTAGCCTTAGCCAGCAGTTTCAAATTTCCTTCAATGTCGCCTGCTCTGGCCCCCGGAAGACAATTGACTATGGTTGCTGGTGTCGCTAACTTCACATTTCTCAAAACAGAGTCGCCAATAACCAGAGTTTGATCCTCGGCGGGTGTGTCGCCGAGTGGGGAAAAACGGTTAGAAATGTGAACGGGTTGGCGGTGTACACGGGGCTTCTGTTTAGAACTACGCTTCCTCCTCACAGTCACCCAGTCGGCCTGCTTTCCCGGCTGCTCGGGATCTCCCAGGGGGGAACTAACGGCGGCTAAGCTACCTTGGTCCGCACCGACTACAGGGGCCTGGCTAGCTGTAGAATTTTCCACGGTGCGGAGCCGAGTCTCCAATTCGCCCAGCCTGGCCTCCAAAGCTACGAATAAGCTACACTTATTACAAGTACCATTACTGCTAAAGGAGGCCAAGGAATAACTAAACATTTCACACCCAGAGCAGAAAAGTGCAGGAGAGACAGGAGAAGCCGCCATGCTAAATCGGCTAAGAGCTAGTAGCTGCGCTAAGCTAGCGGATTCCTAAAAACACGCAAAGTGAATAATGTGTAAATAATTTAGAGGTGATTCAGCAGAAGGAGTGCTTTAGTTAAGGCACGGAAAGATTACACTGGGAAACAAATCGTAATCTAGATAACTAGATCAATCTAACTGCGCAGATTAAACAGCTAACAGATACAGAAAAACACCGCTGTGCTCCGGAACAGGAAGTGATACAATACCGCAGTGAGAGACAACCACCAGTCAAAACAACATGAACACAGTAGAACACAAATAGAACACAGTTAGAAAACAGAAAAACTGGCAGTTTATGAAAATAAGTTTTAGTTTCTCTTAAAATGCTCCTAACAAGCAGCAGTGGATGAAACATCCTTTGTGAAGATAAAATTAGTGTGACACTTGTGGATTCACATCAACCTTCAAATAAATCCTTCAAACAGTTCAATAAAAAGATCGATCACAAGCAAAACATAATTTAATTAAGGAAGAGTTCGGTGGGTCGACTCAAGTGTGAGAGCCGTGCAAAATAACAAGGACAGAAAATCTCTTCAGCATCTAGACGCTGGTGATGGTGGACACGGGAATGAAGACGTCTGTCTGAGGGGGAACACGGCAGCAGGCTGGAGGTGGAGAGCTGTGATTCATGAATTTTCAGGATATTTAAAGGGCAATACTGAGTGGTGAATGTCCTACAGAGAGCCAACTTCAAACAGCTGATTAGCAGAATTAAAAAAATGCTAAAATGACAATCCTGAGGATGTCGGTGTGCCGAGAATGAGCCAAGATGACAGTGTGGGAAAGTGGATGTGTCGGTAAGAGAAGACAAAGTCCAGACTGAACTTACTGAATTTCAGTTTCATCAGTCAGCCCCCGTGGGCACCCTTCTGTAGGATTCTAGAACCGCCCCTGCATTGCTTTTTTTCCTTTTTTAAAAACCCTGACATGCTTTTTCCACATAAAAAAGGCCCATCTGCAAGTTCACACTTTGCAAATCTACTCAATTTTTTTTTGTCACAGAATGATCAATTGGTTCTGCTTATCCCATCTGATGCCTGCAGCACTGAAAATGCAATAAATAAATAAATAAATCTTGCAAAGATGCTCCACAAGCAACAAAAGTGGAGAAAAAAAAACACACCCTAAAACAGACCAAAACTTTACATTTTTATCACAAAATCATCTCGGCTCCTATCGAACCTGAGGCTTTGGAAATGAAGCAAACGATTAAACTCATTTCATAACTAAAACCACACCTGCTCCTAATTCCCATCATTCTTGCAATTCTAAGATCAATCCTTGCAGAAATCCTACACATGTCCAGCAGGTGGCAAACAAGTCTGTGATATACAAAGCCAAACCAACTTGCTTTTTCTATTCATGTGGTGCATCAAAGTTAAACCACATCTTAATCATTTGTCCTCATTCGGAAACGCACAAATAAAAGTCTACATCTTGTTAGTGTATTAAAGAAAGTGATCATAAACAGGACAAAGGGCAGCAAAGTGACAGTGCACGTGCCTTTGGGAGCAGGTGGTCTCCTGGTGGCTGCTGCGCAGCGGCGCTTAATTAATACCACTGGAGTGTGGCAAGAGCAGGAAAGTAAAACTGCTGCTGTTAGCACAGATAACGACCGAGTGACTTTATAAACTATTCAACTTCATTTTACCTCAAAAACAGTGAAGTTTTGGCTTTGCAGAATTCTGCTTGAGTTCATCTGCAGCCTTTGGGAATCTGCAGAAGGCGTGTACACACACACACACACACACACACACACACACACACACACACACACACACACACACACACACACACACACACACACACACACACACACACACACACACACACACACACACACACACACACACACACCAGTGCACATATGTTTTCCTAACACAACAATGGTTACAGCTATTTTCTAATCTGCGCTATCGTGAGGATGAATGACTGCGGGGAGAGGGGGTGTGGTTTAGTGCTGTCTGGGGAGAGGGGGTGTGGTTTAGGGTGTGCAGCTGATGCACAGTGTGAACAGCACGTGCACCACAGGCAGTTAACCAATTATCCAGCTTCCATTTAGGGCTGTTCCACATGGGGATTTGGGAAACCAGCAGTGAGCAGCCAGAGGAGAGGCGGAACCAGGTTGGAAAAAAAACAGAATTAAGACAGAAACTCCGGCTGGTAGCTGAAAATGATTAAAGAAGCACACAGATGCTCAGGGAGAGCAAAACCTGCGACTTGTATGTTAACATGCTATATGATCCTGTGTGGTCGTGACATCTGAATGATTCCATCCAAAACTGAACCACTTTGTCTTTGACTAACACACAACATTTCCACCATAAAGTAAAGTCCCTTCGGCTGCTCCCTTGTTTGCACTCGGGGTCGCCACAGCAAATCCAAGGTGGATCTGCATGCTGAATTGGCACAGGTTTTACGCCGGATGCCCTTCCTGACGCAACTTCACATTACACAGAGAAATGTTTAACCCGTATTGGTTCCAAACGTTTGAGTTAAGCAATTTTGACTAGTGATGAGGCCTCATGAAGCAAGTTTTTTTTCTGAGCCCACTGGATGGTGGTCTGTTTCAAAAAAGTGTTCAAAGCAAGAATTTAATAGTATTTCATTGGGCGTTCTGATGAAACTTGTGGCGTCTACAAAAAGCACAACCTATTTATTTGATCCTATACCAACAAAATTGTTTAAGGACCTGTGGCCCACTCTTGGGCCGACTGCGCTGGAAATTATTAATCTTTCTTTAACTTCTGGATCTGTTCCGAAATGTTTTAAATCAGCAGTGATTAAACCATTACTTAAGAAATCTGATCTTGACCCCAGTGTATTGAAAAATTACAGGCCGATATCAAATCTATCATTCTGTTCCAAAATTTTAGAAAAGGTGGTTTCATGGCAGCTCGTAGATCACCTTACTGAGAATGATCTTTTTGAGCCGCTGCAGTCTGCTTTTAGGAAATATCACTCCACAGAGACAGTGTTCACTAAAGTAGTGAATGATCTTCTGCGAGCAATGGACTCAGACACCACTACGGTTTTGGTGTTGTTAGATCTCAGTGCTGCCTTTGATACCGTGGATCAGCATATTTTGCTCAATAGGTTGGAGAATTTTTTTGGGATTACTGGAAGTGCCCTTGCTTGGTTGACATCATTTCTGTCCAGTCGTTCTCAATGTGTCTTGTATAATGGCACTACCTCTGACCTTG
This sequence comes from Thalassophryne amazonica, assembly GCF_902500255.1. Classification (NCBI taxonomy): domain Eukaryota; kingdom Metazoa; phylum Chordata; class Actinopteri; order Batrachoidiformes; family Batrachoididae; genus Thalassophryne; species Thalassophryne amazonica. The sequence continues at coordinate 39,121,495 of NC_047119.1, read as the reverse complement.
CTGACATGAGATTTGGGGTTCCACAGGGATCTGTTTTAGGCCCCTTGCTTTTCTCCCTGTATGTGGCACCCCTTGGGCGTATACTGCGGAGTTTTGGGATTGCCTTTCATTGTTATGCTGATGATACTCAGTTGTACATGCCAATAACTGTGGGAAATCTTACTCCCATAAAATCCCTGGAGGACTGTCTTCTATCAGTGAGAAGTTGGATGTCTAGTAACTTCCTACTTTTAAACTTTGATAAGACTGAAATGATGGTTCTTGGTCCAGCGAGACATCGGCATCAGTTTGACCAGCTGGCGCTCAGCCTGGGTTCGTGTGTCATACGGACAAAATCAGGAACCTTGGGGTAATTTTTGATCCCACGTTGTCTTTTAACCTCCACATCAGGGATGTTACTAGGACTGCTTTTTTCCATCTGAGAAATATAGCGAGGATCCGCCCCATCCTGTCCATGGCTGATGCTGAGACCCTGATTCATGCTTTTGTTTCTTCTCGACTAGATTATTGTAATGTTCTATTTTCAGGGTTACCACAGTCCAGCATTAGGGGTCTTCAGCTGGTTCAGAACGCTGCTGCCAGACTTCTGACACGTAGCAGAAGGTCTGAACATATCACACCCATTTTGGCATCTTTGCACTGGCTCCCTGTCACTGTGAGAGCAGATTTTAAGGTTTTGCTATTGACTTATAGGGTTGTTCATGGACTGGCGCCATCTTATTTGGCTGATCTGGTGGAACTCTACGTGCCGGCCCGGGCTTTGCGGTTGCAGGATGCAGGACTTCTCTGTGTTCCCAGGGTGAAGAAGAAGTCAGCAGGTCAAAGAGCCTTTTCGTATCGTGCACCCACCCTGTGGAACAGTCTTCCTGTGACCGTGAGGCAGTCTGAGTCCGTGGACATTTTTAAGTCAAGACTCAAAACCTATTTTTATTCTCTTTCTTATGGATAGTTTTTATTTTTATTTGTTTTATTATTTTACTTCTGTTTTTATTTATGTATTTGAATTTTTTTTATTCATTTCTAATTATTTATTCAATTTTATGTTGACTTGTTTTATGTAAGGCACCTTGAGACGGCTTTTGCTGTGATTTGGCACATTATAAGCTAATTAAATTAAATTAAATTAAAGCACATAGCACTTCAGTTTGGTTTGAATGAATCTTTTTTAAAGGTAGCACCATCTAGTGGGCTCAGAAAAAAAAAAACAGCAAATGATTTAAAGTATTGGACTAAACATTTGACTTTAACCTTTGATTCACTTTGTCCTTGGCTGGCCTTCAACCCTTCCACCAAGTTTGGTCCAAATTGGTTGAAAACTCTTCAAGCTATTTTGTTCAAACATGTAGGAATGGATGCACTTACATGAACAATAATATCCCCCACAGCCAACCCAGTGCCATCAGGTCAGTCTGTCAATCATTTCAGTGAGTCTGCTCACGATCACTCCTCAAAAACATCTTAAACTTGGAGGGCCCTCAGAATGCAGGCCTACAGAGTTTTTCTAACCACATTTCTACTGAACAGTGACTGAATTAACATCCCCCCTTATGACAATGCAACTGGATCCAAACTTCTGCATAAAATCCTCCACATTCATAAATATTATCACTATAAATGTACCTGATTTCTTTTCCCATTAAACAAGATCCAAGTAATATATCCTGAGAAATTACTGAAAATGTAAATAGCAGAAAAAAATGTGTTTGGCAAGTTGTTTGTTGGCTCATTAGCGAAACAAACAGGCTACCTCACACCTGACACCCCAAATTAGAAATACCTCTCATGTTCTTCCCACTGAAATCACTGCTACTTTTACATCTTTTGATTCTGCATTATAATCTTCTGAATTCCCTAATGATGCCTCCAAAATGAAGAAGTTTCTCAGCGGTCTTAAGTATCCTATCATTGATCCTAATTTGGCAGAGCAGTTGGACGCACCACTTTCTTTGGACGAAATCTTAAAATCAATCACAGCAATACAATCTAATAAAACACCTGGTCCTGATGGGTTTCCAGTCAAATTTTATAAGGTATTTAATGGAAAATTAGCTCCTTTACCATTATCTGTGTTCAAAGAATCTTTGGAGCAGGGTTCATTACCACTGATGCTAAGACAAGCATCTTTGACTCTCCTCCTCAAGAAAGACTTCATTACCACTGATGCTAAGACAAGCATCTTTGACTCTCCTCCTCAAGAAAGACAAAGGTTCTACTTCTTGGGGCTCTTACAGACCTTTGTCTCTGCTTAACGCAGATGTGAAGGTGTTGGCTAAAGTAATTGCATCTCATTTGGAAATTGTGTTGCCTCGTATTATTTCCGAGAGTAAAATTGCTTTATTAAAGGATGACAAATTTTTTTTTTTTTAATATTTGTACTCTTTTTAATGTTATTTATGCTAAACAATCATCTGTTCTCGCTGAGATTGTAATTTCCTTGGATGCAGAGAAAGCATTCAACAGAGTCGAGTGAAAATACCTTTTTGCAGTACTGGGGAAATTTGGTTTTGGATAGAAATTCATCTCTTGGATTCGTCTTCTCTATATATCCCCCCAAGCTAGTGTTCATACTAAAGTATATTTATTTGGACTACTTTGCCCTAAAACGTGGTACGTGGCAGGGTTACCATCTCTCACCTTTGCTATTACTATTGAACCTTTGGCTATCTCTTTGCGATCCTCCCCTTTATTTAATAATATATTGAGCAATGGTTCAGAATATAAAGTATGGCTGTATGCTGACGATCTTTTATTCTATATTTGCAATCCTGTAACTTCCATTCCTGCCATCTTTAAAATTCTGGAGGATTTTGGTTGTTTTTCTGGGTATAAAATAAACATGGGGAAAAGTGAATGCTTTCCAGTTAACAAGGCCGCACTGAAGATTGATGAGCCTATTGTTGTGTGGGCCGCCAGAAGAGGAGGTACTGCTGGCCCACCTCCAGAGGGCGCCCTGCCTGAAGTGCGGGCTTCAGGCACGAGAGGGCGCTGCCGCCACAGACACAGCCGGGGTTGACAGCTGTCCCTCATCAACTCATGACAGCTGTCACCCATCTCCACTTCATCAATCCACTCCATAAAAGCCGGACGTCATCTCCACCTCGCTGCCGAGATATCATCTACCTGTGAAGGTAATATTCTCTGCTGTATCCAAACTGTGACTTACGTCTGATCTGTTTTGCAGCCGTTTTTCCTGTGGTGCACTCTGCTGGGTTGGCATTTAGTGAGAGAAGCGACGTCTTCGCCTCTCACTCCTTCCAGATAAGTGATTTAACAGGAGCTGCACGAGGTGTGATTAGAGGTGGAGGTGACTTTCCACCTTCTGACTGTTTTTGTTACTGGGTGCGCACACACCCACATCTCACTGTTTGTGCTCCTCGCCAGCAGTACCAGATCCGACAATCGGGGACGGTGATCACCTGGGAATTCGGGACTTGGCGGCTCCAGTATTCACCAGGTTCAGTGGCGGCGGAAATCGTGTGGTTCCGGCTCTTCTCAGGACAGACGTCTTCTATCCTCAAGCCTGCCCACACGTCACCTTTGTGTATTGACTGCTGTCAGATTCTGAGATTGTCTGTATAATCGTTGTGCACATTCACAACATTGTTACCTTTTGGCTCATCTATTGACCGTTCATTTGTGCCCCCTGTTGTGGGTCCGTGTCACTACACTTTCCCCAACAGGATATCTCGGCCAATGTCATGGATCCCGAGGGGCGTCAACCATCTGTTGGACAGCCAATGGAAGAGCAGGGTGCACAGGCGTCGGCTGGAGGCGTGATTGGTGAGTTGCAGCACATCCTCACTGCCTTTACCGCTCGGATGGACCTGATGACCGAGCAAAACGTCATCCTTAATGGCAGGATGGAGGCTCTCACCGCGCAGGTGGAAGCGCGCGCTCAGGGCGCTGCTGCAGCTCCTCCTCCTGCCAACCGAATACAGTGCCGAATACAGACATTCCACTGGTCATTCAACGACCCCCCCCACCATCCCCTGAAGCATACATAAGCCCCCCAGAGCCGTACGGAGGTTGCGTGGAGACGTGCGCGGACTTTCTTATGCAGTGTTCACTCGTCTTTGCACAACGTCCCGTGATGTACGCGTCTGACGCCAGCAAGGTGGCTTACGTGATTAATTTGCTTCGGGGTGAGGCACGCGCTTGGGCTACAGCGCTTTGGGAGCAAAGTTCACGGCTCCTTGCCTCTTATACTGGGTTTGTGAGGGAGCTCAGAACTGTTTTTGATCACCCTAACAGAGGCGAAACCGCGTCTACCGTGCTGCTGTCAATGAGACAGGGGCGCCGGAGCGCAGCCGAATATGCAGTCGACTTCCGCATCACAGCTGCGAGATCCGGCTGGAATATGACTGCGCTCCGCGCTGCCTTCATAAACGGACTGTCGTCGGTCCTGAAGGAGCACCTGGTGGCTAAGGAGGAACCGCGGGATTTGGCTGAGCTTATCGATTTGGTTATACGATTGGACAATCGGTTAGAAGAACGCCGACGGGAGCGAGGCGAAGGGCGTTGTAAGGCACAAACCGTCCCTCTTCCTCCCGGGTCCGAAAGGGAGCCGTCTTCCCCATGCTCCACAGCCACAGCGCTCCGTGTGGCTACAGCTCCCCCTGCTGACGATGCTAGGGACACGAGCAGGGCCACATTCAGACAGAGGAGGCTGGTCCGCGGGGAGTGCTTTGTCTGCGGCTCGAGTGAGCATCAGCAGAGAGACTGCCTCAAACGGTCAAAACACAAATGCCCGCCCTTAGAGACTGGGCTGAGGGGTGGTCAAAACATTCACGTGGGTCATACACATCTGTCAACACGACTCCCAGTTAAAATCCTGAGCGGGGATTTAACCCTTCAAGCCCCAGCACTGGTGGACACGGGGTCAGAAGGGAATCTGCTGGATAGCAGATGGGCAAGGGAGGTGGGGCTCCCTCTGGTGGCGCTTTCTTCACCAGTGAAGGTGCGAGCACTAGATGGCACTTTTCTCCCTTTTATCACACACAAGACACTACCTATAACCCTGGTAGTGTCTGGGAATCACCGGGAGGAGACTGAGTTTTTTGTAACTCCTTCTACCTCCCGTGTGATTTTGGGCTTCCCATGGATGATTAAACACAATCCCCGGATTGATTGGCCGTCTGGGGTTGTGACTCAGTGGAGCGAAACCTGCCACCGGAATTGTTTAGGATCCTTGGTTCCTCCCGGTGTAAATGCTAATGAGGAGGTTAAAGTCCCTCCCAATCTGACGGCGGTGCTGGTTGAGTACCACGACCTTGCTGACGTCTTCAGCAAGGATCTGGCGCTCACCCTTCCCCCGCACCGTCCGTACGATCCACTGTTACAGGAGTTTTTTTCATGGAAAGAAAAGCGGAGGGACACGCCACAGAGCCGTTCATTACGCGGCACAAAACCACCTCCGTGTTGGTCTCACAGGATGGCTTTGAGATGGCTTTCAGACAGCTGTCGGTGGGTTTTCAGTCGTGTGACTAACCGAGAAATTGTGCATGAGCTGGACATGCCAGAACGTGTCCTGTGAGGCTTCATCACGGCGTTGCTTTGTGCCATGCGGCTCCACCGCGACGCGCAGAATTCCTCCGCTCCTCTTTCCATGACAAAAATTCCTGTAACAGTGGAATGTGCCGTTCATTTCTAAACTGGACGCTGTCTTGATCCGGTATGTCGTCTGACTAGCACAGGAATTGTGAAAAGACGTGGACATCAGCACTTTTTCGGCACATTGAGACAGACGTGCGGAGGAATTCTGCGCGTTGCGGTGGAGCCGCATGGTGCAAAGCAACACTGTGATGAAGCCTCACAGGACATGTTGGGGCATGTCCAGCTCATGCTCAATTTCTCGGATAATCACACGACTGAAAAGCAACCGACAGCTGTCTGAAAGCCATCTCAAAGCCATCCTGTGAGACCAACATGGAGGTGGTTTTGTGCCGCGTAATGAACGGCTCCGTGGCGCATCCCTCCGCTTTTCTTTCCATGAAAAAAACTCCTGTAACAGTGGAATGTGCCGGCGACGTCGACGACGTCCCGGATCAACAAAGCCTTCACGTTGGAAATGATCTGGTTGTTTCAGCGGGGTGTGAGCCTGTCGATCGGCGCTCTCAGCAGTTGTGGGCCGTCCTTAAAGCGGCAGTAACATTCCTTAATCTGTGTAATCACCACAAAAAAGTCCCTGAAAGCCATATTAATTTTCCGAACGGTGTCCACCTGGAGGTCTCTCACAGTTTCTGGAAAAAAATTGATGCAGCAAAGCTCCAAATCGTTCAGACATTTATTCGCAATAAAAAAAAACGACGAGAGGGGTGGACCAGTGCTCACACAAAGCCTGCTCACAGGCGAATGACGCAACCGACAGGCGTGAAAAAACTCACGCATGCACACAAAGGTTCAAGCTTGGCTGATGCAATCACATGTGATTCAAATCCATATGGTTTTTGCAAAAAATAAAAAGGTTGGATACTTTTTGGACAGACCTCATATGACAGCTATCATGGCTCTCCTTGTCATTTGTCCAAACCAACATATTTTTTTTGGCTTAGTTACTTTGGTATTATGTCAAAAATTCTTGGAATCACTCTGCAGCCGTGCCCATATATTACATTATATTGCCTATATGTGGGATCCCTGATAACTCATTTACATTAACCTTCATACAGAAGGATATTGCAGCATTTGCATTATTGAAAGTGAGATGGACTGTGTAGTTACACTGGAATTCAGCAAATTATCCCTCTATCGCTCAATGGTTAAAGGAATCCATGTTTTTTTATTTATAAAATTTAAGTATATCAATATAGACCGAGAGGATCCTCTGGGAAGTTTTTTCATAAATGGCAACCTGTTATATCTCATTTTATGGAACTACACGTGTTGCGTGATTGAACTCTCATTTGCCACTGTTCACCACTGTTTTTACAGAATTATGGGCTGCTCTGACTAAGCCGGGGGTGGGGTGGGGTGGGGTGGGTCAGGGGGCGTTCCTTGTGTGTTTTTGATTTGGTTCAGTTTTTATTTAAACTACTCTTTGGAATTTATGATGGCTGATTTTGCACATTGCTTTTGTTTTTGATCTTTCTCTGCCTCTCTTCCACCATATAGGTGTGTCTTTTTTTCATTGTACATTTAAAATAGAATATTAAAAAATAGATTTTCGTATTGTATTGTCAAATTGTTAGTCTCTCTCTCTCTCTCTCTCTCTCTCTCTCTCAAAAAAAAAAAAAAAAAAAAATAATAATAATAAAATTAATGTCCCCCCCTCTGCCAAGTCTCATCTAAATTGGGATTTTTGCATAATGCTATTGACAGACTGAAACATAACCTCTTTGGCAAATATAAATATTCGAGTTCCAGGATGGCTGCGTGTAGATCAGCAGGTTGTCCTTCAGCAGAAGTCAATGATTCCATCCTGGAACACTTTACTATAAATGCTCATCTGTACGTTCAAGTGTCCTTGAGCAAGACGATAAACTCCAAATTGCTTGTGGTTTCCAGCAAAGACAAAAACTTCACCAGAAAGTGAAACTGAGCCGACACCCTAAGATCAAATCAAACATAAGGGAGAAAAACCAAAGTGTGAGATTTGTACCCGACAAACAATCAATCAATCAATGTATTAATCGAGTAAAGGCTTCGTTCATCACCTGCTTCATTTTGATCTTGGAATAAGTTGATTCTGAGCTGGTGAATAATTTTTTCCGTAATTTACCTTTTAAAGAAACACATACCTCATCCGGTGCCAACCGCGCCTGTTCATTAAGTGCTTCAAAGCGGCCGTTCGGTCTGATCGAATGTGGTTTGCATTCCTTTGGGCAACAAGGAAAAAACCGAAAAAAAAAAAAAAAACCCCAAAAAACTATGCTTCAGGGACCAGGTCCTATTTGGAGTCTGCAAGCTGTCGCATTACTTTCATCTGATGTCTAACACTGGCCTTTGTTAAAAAAAAGAAAGAAAAAGACAATACTCAGCCTTGCAACAGAGTCACATGACCACGTTTAGCCAATACAGTGTGATTATATTTGTTTTTGAAATTTTCTACAAAAATATTTTACATTAGAAAACATCTTAAAAGACAAATTTCACTTGACTTTGTGATAACTGCAGAAGCTTCCAACTCAAATAGTTACCGATATTCATAGTGCAGGTAAATACATCTTACAGCAAGGGAGTCCAAGTCCTGCTGTGGCTGATGATGTCATAAAAGTCTTCTGGATCAAAGCAATGTCCAACAGAATCAGTCCTGCATTTAATTTTTTAAAAAAGCAAACAGGCACTGCAAAGAGACACACCTGCATCAGCGGTGAAGATGAAGAACACACAGCAACACGGACGCAAGGATTCCCTGACTGAGTTAAACATTTTAAGCAAGAAATCCGACAGACCCGCTAAATATCTCAGACTGGTAGCCTAGACTGTGGTCCATCAGAAACACATTAGTCCTGCTGGTTCATGATGTTTGGTTTGATGAGAATATTAATAAAATACTTGCTGTAGTTTTGTAAAACACGCAACAGTCTGTGTCCGATGTTGATAGAAATAAATAAAAGTTGAGTTAAAAAAGAACTTCCAGTCCACAGGTCCTCCACCAATCAGTTTGTCCCATGCTTTGGCATCATAGCAGTTCAGAGCGGAGAACCAATGAGAGTGTCCAGAGTGGCGGCAGCAGCCAGAGAGGAAACAGTGAGGGGCGCGCACCTAAAGGCGAGGCGGTGTCAGAGGTGCAGGAGCACACCTCGTAACCGTTCTCGGCGTGGTCCAGGTGACGATGCACATTGACTCTTGTCTCTCCACTTTTGGGTTGGGCGTCAGGAGAATCCGACTGCATCTCGGTGCACAGCAGCCAGTCCTTAGCGATGAGCCGGGGGAATCCCGCCTCTGCCTCCATATCACTGCCCGGCACGCGCCAATACTCCTTACCCTTGAAGAAATAGGAGGAGCCTGAAGAATAGAACAGGACAAAGCACATGGAGATCAGCCAGAAGCACAGAACAGAGGAGCTCAATCTGGAAGCTCTCAATCCACCTATTGAAATGAATCCAATCAGATTTTACCACCTGTCAAACACGTTTTATGAACATCTGTTAATTGGTAAAATTGTCTGGAATTCGATTTGCTCATCTTTAATGTTCTCATGCCAACACTGGTCCTGGTTTAACATTTTTCTAACTAATCGTACAGTTACACTATAATCTTCCTAATAACAGCTGTGGGTTTCACACCAGTGTCTTTTTCCATCACATTTTGGAACAAGCTGACAAACTTGCACAGATGTTTTCCCTCAAATTAAAAATTTCAACAGCACACTCGCACTTAAAACCTGCAGGCGTAAAGCAGCCATTCAATCAGCCTCTGCACTTAAAATTCAAACAGATTAACAAGAAACTGGTGAATGCATCAAAATAAAAGGATGTTCACTGATGCATTCTGGAGAGCAATCAAACAAATGTATCTCTTTTTAAAGTGTTTTATTTCATGCTGGTTTTCCTACACTGTCCTTTTGCCAGGATGCAAAATCTTCCATCCATTTTCTATTCCAATTAAGGGTTACGGCAGTACTCCTATCCCAGCAGTCATAGGGCGTGAGGCGAGGTACACCCTGGACAGGACACCAGTCTGTCACAGGGCCACTTATAGACAGACAGACACATTCACACCTACGGACAAATTTAATGCATCCAGTCCACCTAACCTGCATGTCATTGGACGTGGGAGGAAGCCGGAGCACCCAGAGGGAACCCACACAAACACAGGGAGAACATACAGACTCCACACAGAAAGACCACAGGTGGAAATTGATCCCATGACCTTCTTGCTATGAGGCAACAGTGCTAACCACTAAGGCATTGTGTTGCCAGGTACAAAATCAGTGCAACTTAAAAACATTCAGTAGTGCACACATCTCTTCCTTTAATCCTGATTGCAATCTTTTGTCTTGATAGCTGTACTTTGATGCTGATTACTGAACTTTGACCCTGATGTCTAAACTTTGATCCTGTTCTTGATGCAGTTCACTGCTCTTTTATTCTCATCACAAAACTTTGATCCTTAATGCTGAAGTTTCATCCTAATTATGAATTTTAATCATGAATGGAGACCTTTTATCTCTAATCAATGGCCTTTGATTATAATAACTAAACTTTGATCTGTAATCCAGAACTTTGATCTTAATCATGACCTTTAATATTATATCACAATTATTGAACTTTGATGATGATTGCTGATCTTTGATCCCTATCACTGGACTTAATGCTAGCCTTTGATCCTTAATCATGACCTTTGATAGTGATTCCCAACTTCAGATCCACTATGTAACAAATTTTTATTTTTGTTTTGTTCCTGGGTTCACAGTGTGTTTTCCTAACCTGTTATGCCTTAAATAAATAAAAAATAGCGGTTATTCCACAGAAACTTTGCTTCTGTGATCAGGACAATGATATTTTGAAATTTGTCTGTTTTCAAGAATATTCTCGATTCACCTTCACTACTACTGAGTAGTCTTCTAGAATATTCTTTAACCGCTAGAACTGTCCAGAATTTTCTAGAAGTTTCCAGAATTATCTAGAAATTTCAAGAAACTTTTAGAACTTTCTAGAACGTTAAAAAAAATAAAATCAAAGTTTGTGCTGAATGTAGTCATTTTTCCATAGACTTTAGACATAAGCAGTTGAAATATAACACTTAAAAGCCAGGAACAAAAATTGTTACATAGTGTAATCAAAAACCTTTGCTACTGACCACTGATCTTTCATTCCTGATTACAGATCAAACAGTAGATCTTGGAATATCTTTGTTCCAGAACACTGGATTTTGAATCCTGATGGGCCTAAAGTGCAATAAAAGTGGTAAAAAATTTTCTGGAGCCATCATTTGTTTTGGATCTACACTAAAATATATTGGGTCCTTTCTTGGCCATGTCCCACCCCTTCATCAAATGTTATTAAATTGATTTAATTAGCTTTTGCATAATCCTGCAAACAAACAAGCAAACACATACGTGTGGATGAACACAACACACACAAACTAAGTTAACATCCCTTAGGTCTCCTTCACACACAACACAACTGAAGCCAACTAGCACACGAAAGAGGAACTGCATGCGATTCCTGAAAAATCGGAGCAGCCTCAAACGCCTCGTACACCTGTCGCCACAACCATTCGCGCACATCAGTGACTGAAAGACAGCAAGTTCCCTTTGAGTGCTCATTCAACCTCTCTCTCGCCAGGTGTCAAATTCCAGGTGTCACACACAAACATCTAACACCACTCGCTGGACACTTAGAAAGGCGGGACTAGTCGCACTACTTGTACAAGAGTAGACAGCAGCTGACCACATTCGAGCTGTCTGTGAAAATTGTCAAAGTGCCCCACGATTGTGGCGTAGCCAAGCAACACACATGTGGCATACCAGAGTGTCAGCTCTCCCCTCAACACATGGCCTGCAAATGTATCGCAAGTATGCACGTGTGTCACACCCCCACTCCCCCAACATGTGGTGTGCGTGTCTGTTGTGCCCCCCCCCACCGCAACACGTAGCGTGCACGTCTTTTGTCCTCCCCTCCCCCACACAACACATGTGGCGTGCGGGGGAAGCACACTTGCATGAAATGCTGATATGGATGTACAGACATAATCACACGGAGAACGGCCAGCCACGCATGAGCGCACACAGCATGGCAAAGTGCCTGTCAGCTGATTGCCGGCCAGCGACTCCCTGACAGCTGGAAATGACGGTTCAGTGCATGGCACGTGTTAAATTACAAACACAGACATTAGACAGATGCAGGACAGACACATAGTAATACATACAAAGAATAAAAATCACAGAATGAAGGTACAGAGAGTGATTTTTCTTTCTGTGAGCTGTCGCGGTCCGCTGACAGAGGTGGCTGTGTGCACCTGCAACGTGCAGCTGTTCAGATATCTGTGCTTGCAAGTCATAGCTGGGGAACACCTGTACTGGCTTGTAGGATAAGACCTTACATAACTGTACTGTGAGGCACGGACGTCGGCATGCTGTCCACACGTGGGGATAAATTAAAACATATTGCTTTAGCTGACCGCTGCCTCAGGGCACTGCAACGCTTTTGAAAATTGTGCCATGCAGGAAATCACCCCAGGGGATGCCCCCGCGAGGCACGTGTCACTGCAGGATTTCCCCACATTGTAATAATTAAAACACATATCACATTTGCAACACGGTCACCAGCGGATCACTGTGTACTGGACATGCCATGCCGGCTGATGTGTGCACAACCTGAGAGCCGGCTCTTCATGAGATGGGAGCTGGCTGGCTCTTCACGAGAAGAGTGCATCAAGTAATTCATGTAAAACATGAAAAAGAGAACATTAATCCACATCATTTCATTACTTCCTGGTGTACATCTAGGTGGAGGCTAAATCCGCTTGTTATAACAGGAATTAAGTATTATAAATTGTGGTGTTTTATTATTTTTTTGTTCCGCTGCTGTGTGTGCGACTTCCACGTGTTCGCACTGTGTTCGTGCACGTCCCTCCCGACAGCAGGTGGAATGTTTTGCGGTTTGTTTTTGGTTTGCGGATTTTCTTCCGGTTTCTGCATTTTTCATGTTATGTGTGAAGGGGCCCTTAGATTCAACACTTGAAACCTGAATTTTGCAAACTTCTCCTTTTAAAACACAATCACAAACATTTGTTGTGTTTGTGCACATTTATTTTATCTTCTATTAAAGAAAAAAATGTCTGTCAGTGCACATCAGTACTATTGCTCACTCTGCTGGGCGCAGAGGTTTGCTTGTGTGCGGTTTGTTCTTTGATGATTTGACACTTGGTCAAGCGATGAATCACACACAACTGAACCAATCAGTGCAATTGATGTGCAGAAAATTTGAGAATTAGCTCGTTACTACAGCCTGGTGCTGCTTACACGATTAAATCCAAGCACATGCAGCGGGAGAGAATTCAACATTTCAGCTGGAGCATAAACTCAAACATGCATGCGAGCGCACACACACACACCTACACACACCCTGCCTCACTGTATATTACAGGCTTATGAAAGATTGTGTTTGGCATTTATCAGGACAGAGAATTTTCATCACGCAGTACAAAGCTGGCGCTTGTGGATCAGTAAACCGCCCCACTGAACAGGTTGCATTAAAATATTTAAAGTGCACGGGGTTACTGGCTGACAAATACAACCGACATATCCTGCACACTGTAATTAAAATGGAAGAAATGCAGTTCTGTCAGTTTTCTGCTGCTGTGACATCAAGCAAAGAACACAGGTAGTTCTTGTGGGGCTTTTATTGAAATGACAATAAATGCCCTGCAACACTTTAGTGTTTCTGACAAACCCCCTACTTTTCCTGTACTTTTACACCTAGATGCTTATTGAACTGAGTCAATGAAATACCAAATGGCCAAGAGTGAGCCAGAAAAAGACAAAGAAGAAGAAAACATCTCTGCAATGCACTCTGCGCAAAGTGACCCTTTTGCCTGTGTTTATGACTTAAAGTAGTGCTTGAAAGTTTGCGAACCCTTGAGCTGTTACACTTCTGCATTTTGTAGACATCAAGTGTAAACAACATAATTCAGGCTTCTTTATATTAAAATTTCTAAAATGACGCCATTTAAACACACGATGAAAACTAACCTCTACAACATGACATAAATAAAATAAACACACACACCCTTAAATAAAACACAATCAAATTATCGCTTTCACAGTCAGTTTTCTTGAGAGAAATTAGGCTATGGATACGGGAGTATTTCCAAGTCAATGAATATGTCTTTGGACTTAATATTCATCAAGCTTTAAGAAATACATACAATGTGGTACTACATGATAAATCTGCCTGGATGAGGTGTTTCTCAAGAAACTGAGTGAGAGCAAAAAAAAAAAAAAAAGAAGACTAGTGAGGGAAGCCACCAAGACACCCAGATAATTCTCCAGTAGTTATCACAAGTGTTTGCTCCTCAAACCCTCAGTGTTTCATAGATGTTTTTTTTCATGGTGTATCGATGCAGCAGCTCCACATATCATGATACACCTATCACAGCTCGATACATATCACATAATTACATCACAGTTCCCACTAATTATGCAAAAAGTAATATATGGTGAATGTTGTCACATTATAAACAAATCATTCTGAAGTATAAATTGTAATCCTTGATGCTATCTATCTGTTTTGTGTTTGTATATTTTATAAATCATTTATCATTCTTCTGCAAGAGATCATTAATTCAGTTTTTTTTCCCTCTTTTCTCTTAAAACACAAAACTGTGAGAGTATTTTCTTTATTGTTTTCCTTTTTAACCAGCAGCGGAGGCAAACATGAGGAGGAGATCCACTAAGTGTTGTGTTTTATTCTCAACTACGGACTGAGAGGGAGCAGATAAAAAGTTAGAGAGCCAAATGATGTGCCGATAGCCTCCGAGCGCATGTTGACTCCCACAGAAGCTCAATCTAATTCTTTCACACATTACGCTAAACATTCAGCGGTTTGTAACTCAAGCTCTGGATCAGTTTTTCACACCTTCCCGCAGAGTGTCAACAATTTAAACCGTAACAATACTGTGACAGTAAACACACAGAGGCTAACCAGCAGCTTGCTGACAAGCTGATGTTTTGTTGTTTGTTCTGTTTTCCACAGTATGAACATCTCTTATCGTATAATTGATGTCATTTATTTTAATAATGTATGATTTTAATTCTCTAGTACTTCTTGTAGGCTTTACTAGACAGCTCGCTAGCATGGCTAGCTAGCAACTTTTCACACTTAAAAGTAAAATTAGTCAGTCTCCTTCATTAGCAAATGGTCTTGTGTTGGTACATGTATGAAAGGTCTTTTGTTTTTGGTTTGTCTTTAGTTTTTTTTCATACCAGGGCTATTCTATGTAAATTCTATTGTACTTGCATTATATGCCCACCAGGTGGAGATACTGTTCCATTTCAAGCACTGTGGGACAGGAAAATCTGTTGGTTATAGTGGTAGATAAAATGGCAAAATCCCACATTTGATTTTTGTTGGACCAGGAAAGTTTGGACATTTCGAATTAAGGTTCCTGTTGATTGACAAATTAAAAAATAAATAAAAAGCTACTACCACTACTGTTAATTGGAATAAAACAAAAATAAACCAAAATTGTAGATGTGCCGAACTCATTTTTGCAACAAATATTTCACAAGCATATTGGATGTAGAAATATAAGTGCCACTAGCAAACCAGAAATTGTTATAAATGTCACAATGCAAGTTAAACTGTCTAAGAATTGTTTAAATTATTCTTTTTAAAACAACAACAACAACAACAACAAAAAAACAAAAACAAAAAGTTCCAAGAAATTTTTATCATTTACTACAAATTTCTATCTAAACTCCAAGGTGAGTGAGGTTTGGCTCCTTTGTAAGATGTTTAGACATAAATACAAATTAACAATTAACAATTTTGTATAGTTATATTTCATAAAATGTCCAAAGTTTTTGAACAACACAAATTCAAAATGTGTTCATATAGTAAAATAAAAACCCACTAAATCCTCATTTTTAAAGGCAGTCTTAGACTTCATTCACATCAACCATGAAGAAATAAGCACAATATTGTGTAGTAAATCTGTCCAGAGTAGGCAGCTCTCAAAAACAGAGTGACCAATAAAGAAGAAGCCACCAAGACACCCCTGACATCTCTGAAGATGTTCTGTGGCTGTGATTGGAAAAACTGTGCATAGTGCAGATTTTGTCTGTTGCACAACTTGTTTTGTATAACTTGAAGGTCAGAGTGGAACAAATAGGGATTTTTCTTAAAATGTGAAATCTTAGTTACAGTTTTAAGAAAGTGAAAGAGGAGCCTTGAGTTTAGATTTAATCAGTTTTCTTGTATCAAAGTCATAAAAAATCACATGTACATTTGTCACATATTAAGGTGTGTTTACTGTTAGTTCAAAACTAATGAAATATTATGATTGTACAAAAATGGTTAATTGACATTTATTAATTTATTCAATTTTGTACATAAAAATCAGGACTACCAATCATTCTGTCCGGAACTGTACTACGTGACATTCTATTTTGATGACATTTAGCGAGTTAATGAGATTAAACAGATAACAACGGGATGAAGTGGCTTTAGCTTTTCCCGTGACATTAAAATTGATGATGGTTTCAGAAATCATGGCTCTTTGAACAGCACGTGATGGTGAACTTTAGCCATTTATCTAACACTAGCGATGATTGGGGTGGGGTGTTAATGAGGTACAACGATGTTCATGTAAATGTCACTGGCCTTCAATTTAAAGTACTGAAAAGCAGGCATTGACAAGACCTTCAACAGCAGGCACGTTTTCTGTTTTTACAGCAAACTCAAGAGTGCATCATGATTGTTGGAATAAACAGAAGCTGCATAGTGTAGTTTTTGTTGTTGATCTGGATCAGAGTGTGACTATTGGAAGAAAAATGTGAATGCTGTCGGTTTGCCCCTTGTGTAATGAATAAGTGTGTTCACGGTCTCCATGGTCCTCAGTGATGCGACTGATTTTGTTGCATTCATTCCCACATCTACTCACCAACAACAAAACCATAATATTGTGTTAAACATAAGGAGAACCTGAACACTAAAACCAACATTCAACCTTCCTTAGAAGTACTTCGACAAAGGCATTCTCGGGTTCACAAAATGCCTAAAGGACAAGAGCACACAAACACATTTTCTCTGGATCCATCTCTGTGATTGAAAAAGGAGTGTGGAACCCTGAAAGACTTTTTGTCATCTTCAACTGCCTTTTTATTACCCACTCAGAGCAAACATCGCTGGAGCCAATAAAACGGGCAAAGACATTTCACAAAACTCAACAACCCCTGTTCCCATGACTCTCAAAAATAACTTCATCATCACAGTTTTACAATTTAAGTCATAAAAATTCTTGCTCACCATTACAATTTTATTATTTAGTATTCGAATAAAGGATTCACATCATCAGCAACAGGCTCAAAATTTACATTTTCTAAAAATGATTCAGCATTTTAATCCATTCAAGGGCTAATAGAACTGTTGTGTTTGTCTTATGAAGCCAAGGAAGTGATCGACCTTAAATTGTGATTGAAAGTGCCACAAAAAAAAAAGAAGACATAAAATGGAAACAGGAAGACACAGCTTATAAACATTCCCCATCACAGATCCTGTTGGAGTAAAACTCTCCGTCAGCCACTCCCACACCTAAGAATGGTGAGGACCACTTTGAAAATCTTTGGGGAGCCCATTCAAATCTTTAATCTTAATTATGACCTACTCCTGAGACTAAGATGAAGTATTGCCATATTGAAACTTAGTGACACAAATTAAAAAAAAAAGAAGTAATTTAAAGCCCATGGATTTGTTTCACTTCTGGTTTAGGGATCCATGATGATACTATCAAAACATTGATATAAATGCTCCGTGTTGTGACCAGTTTGTCCATATTCATTTTTTTATTTTTGTCTGTTTCTGACAGCACCGAGCACTTTAAGTTGAGAAAACAGATCATCAACAGTGCGTGTTGCCTTGTGTTTCATTGTATAATGCCGACACAGCGGCAGCAGCAGCGCACCCGTGATGAGTTTTTAAAACACATTTCTCATTGCTTTCTTTCAGATATGCACACAGTCTGTGTTTGAGGATGGCACATGTGATAAATCCTTCTTACCTGACAATCAGGTCACACTTTCCACACAAATACACAAGTTTTTCTTGTCATCACAGGCTTTCTTCCTGCTCACACAGACTGTGCAGGCACACAGCCGGCTGGGGCGGGGGTGGACCCCCCCCCCCCCCCCCCCACACACACACACACACTTACAAGGTCCATTTGTGAAGACTTTTTTTTGCTTATAATAATAATAATAATAATAATAATAATAATAATTAAATAAATAAATAAACGTTTAACAACTAACAACAATTTAATCAATATTCCTCTGTATCCTAGTTTTACTACAATTCTGCACTACGTGTTAATGATGAGCCATATTTAAAAGAAATCTGTTGACTTGGGCAGCATGGTGACTTAGTGGTTAGCATGTTCAAAGCAATATTTAAGATAGGGCATAACTGCGTCTGTTTGTGGTTATATCTTTAAAATCTTGTTGGTTAGGGTAAGAGAAATCAGAAATACGAAAATCATAAAGGGTCTTTTGGTTAGTAATGTTATCAAACAGACATGTAGGTTGTTAGGTTCATTTGGGATAGGGTAAAGCCAAAGAAAAGGTGAAAGTGTGCAAAGAAAATACTAATAGAACACAAAATAGGCAGTATGAATGAAGTAATAAATAGCTGGAGTACACACCAACACCACACTACAATTTATGTATGCATTCAATTAAATATTTATATAAGCAGTATTAAGCACATAAATGTATCAATATTGTGAAACATATTGCATAGGTCCAACAATACGTATCATATCGAATTTTGAGCCACAATAGAGAGCCCTATTCTGATTACATTTTTAAATATTTTATATCATTTGAAACTTTATTACAAAATTGTAAATCAAAGATGTTTTATGGACCTCTCATGGTCCACCTACAGTACCTTCATGGCCCCCTGGTGGGCTGTGACACACACTTTGTGAACAACCACCCTCAATAAAATCTGGACAAATTTCATTTCATTCTCGACATTGCTGCTGCTGCCATTGAACTTCTTCATGTCTTTCTGCCTCACCATATCTCCTCTTGTGTGTATTTCCCCTCTATTCCAACCTTCACAAATCCCTTCTTATCTATCTGTTCTATTTTCATCACGGCCTGTCACCATGTCTCCCTCGTGCTCCCGTATCTCTCTTTTCTCTCACTGCCTGCAACTGTCTCCTCCCTCTGTTCATCCTGAGCTGGTGAAAGCAGCCTACAAATGGAGAACGGCCTTTGAAGGGGCTCCAGTTCCCAGGCCCTAAAGTCTGTCTATGAACGTTTCTGCATGCTAGATTCCAAGTTTACCCTTTCAGGCTGCACGGCGATAATGGCCAAGGTGGGGGCAGAGAGCGCAGTCTTCTTGTGCATATGTGTGCATCAGCACATCAAAGGCCTCTGGAGTGAAACCTCTGAGTCGACGGGCTCAGGCAGCAGAATGCAGAGCACAAACACCTGTCAGACAGAGAGCTTCTTTGCATTCACATTCTGCAGGGGGATTAGGGACACCCCGGCTCCCACTGAGACTGGTCTGAATTTCAGTGCACTGGTTTGTTTTGTGTCATTTTCAAAATCTACATATGCCTCGGCATCATCCAAAGCTTTATCCAGACACAAAACATACCAATTGAAAGCAAATGTTGCAGAGTTTCTAATAAAGTACAAGACCATTTCACACTTCATTAGCATGCAAGTGGAGCAGATCACTGTGATTATCCAGCGTGACCTTAATTCTGTAAATTTTTATTTATACAGCCCAAAATCACAGAATGTGTCAGAGGGATTTCTGCTGTCCAAAACACATGATTCCAATGGACCTGGGAAGTCTTCACTCTCAGGATGCACCAATAAACACATCATGTACTACTATAAACAACAGATTCATCGTGCACCTCAGCAGCCTGAAATGGAGGAATTCCACCACCTGATGGACATTTAATGCAGGTACAATAGAATTTCACTAAGCGCTCTAGTTCATAATAAAGAGAGAAGAAAGTACTTTAGACTCTCTGAGGCCCCTTGGTGGTACTTATCACAGGATTCCACAGAGTGAGGTGGGTTAAAAATCAACTTCCCCTGGACTGCTTCCCAGTCCAATGTTGTGTGGGCCGCCGAAGAGGAGGTACTGCTGGCTCACCACCACCGGATGGCGCCCTGCTTGGAGTGCGGGCTTCAAGCACAAGAGGGCGCCAGAACCACTGGGAGTGACAGCCGTCAATCATCCTCAACACCAGCTGTCACTCATCATCTCATCATCACCATCACCATAAAAGCCGGGCGGCGACTCCACCTCCTCGCCGAGAAATCTCTTACGATACAAGGTAATCTCTCTGCTGACTTATACGTCGAATAATAATCTGATCTGTTTTGCAGCTGTTTTTTCCTGGTGGTATTCCTTGACTGGATTTTCGGAGCTGCACGTGTGTATGATTGGAGGTGGAGGCTCTCCCTCCACAAGAATCAGTAATCAAGGTTGCTGGGTGTGAGGATTCACACTCACTACCTTCTGTTTTTTCTGCCAGCAGTACCAGGGCCGACAACGGAGGACAGAGACCACCTGGGGACTCGGGGCTTGGCGGCTTCGGTGTTCTTCAGGCCGTTGGTGGTAGAAGCGGTGTGGGTCCCGGTTCTTCGTTCATCTGAGGTCTCCTATCTTCGAGCCTGCCCGCAATCCTCTTGTGTGTGATTGGCAGTACCTTTGTTTATTTTACGTTGTGTTCTTGTGCAACATTAAATTGTTACTCCTTCCCTTATCCATTGTCCGTTCATTAGCGCCCCCTGTTGTGGGTCCGTGTTACGACACCTTCCCAACAGGATTTCTCGGCCATTCGTCATGGATCCCGAGGGGCGTCAACCACAGCTTGAACAGCCAATGGGAGAACAGGGAGCGCAGGCGTCAGCAGGAGGCGTGGTAAGTGATCTGCAGCAAATCCTTACCGCTTTCACTGCTCAGTTACAGCTGGTAACTGAGCAAATGCAAGCCTCAATCAGAGGATGGAGGCTCTCACCGCCAGAGTGGAAGCACGCGAGTCAAGCGTCGCTGCAGTGTCTCCTCCTGCTGGCCCGGGGCCTAATGTAGATGTTCCACTGGCCGTTCAACTACCCCCCCCCACCGTCCCCTGAAGCTTACATAAGTCCTCCTGAACCGTACGGAGGCTGTGTGGAGACGTGCGCAGACTTCTTGATGCAGTGTTCGCTCGTTTTTGCACAGCGTCCAGTCATGTACGCGGCAGACGCCACCCGGGTGGCTTATGTAATTAATCTGCTTCGAGGTGAGGCACGCGCTTGGGCTACAGCGCTCTGGGAACAGCAGTCATGGCTTCTGACGTCATACGCTGGGTTTATACGGGAATTCAAACAGGTGTTTGATCATCCCAACAGAGGCGAGACCGCCTCGACCGTGCTGCTGTCACTGAGACAGGGGCGTCGGAGCGCGGCCGATTACGCTGTCGACTTCCGCATCGCGGCTGCGAGGTCGGGTTGGAATGACGTCGCGCTCCGCGCCGCCTTCATAAGCGGACTGTCTCCAGTACTGAAGGAGCATTTACTGGCTAAGGACGAACCGCAGACTTTCGACGGGCTTGTCACTCTGGTTATACGCTTAGACAACCGTTTGAATGAACACCGTCGGGAGCAGGCCGGGGGGCATGGCCGGGCACAAGCCGTCCCTCTCTCTTCCGGGTCTGACGGGGTGACGTCGTCCTCACGCTCCATTGCCGGTGGGCTCCGTGTGGCAACAGCTCCCCCTGCTGACGAAGCTATGGACACGAGCAGGGCTAAAGTGAGATCAGATATTAAACAAAGGAGACTGGCCCGCGGGGAATGTTTTTACTGTGGCTCATGTGAGCACTTGTTAAAAGACTGCCCCAAACGGTCAAACACCAACGCCCGTCCTTAGACACTGGGCTAAGGGTGGGCCATAACATGTGCACGGGAAGTTCCCGCAAATCAGCACGAATCCCAGTGGTAATCCTGAGTGGGGATTTAACCCTTCATGCCCCAGCACTGGTGGACACGGGGTCCGAAGGGAATCTGTTGGATAGCAGATGGGCAAAGGAAGTGGGGCTCCCCCTAGTGGCTCTGCCTTCGCCCTTGAAGGTACGGGCACTAGATGGCACTCTACTCCCGCTAATCACACACCGGACCCAGCCTGTGACCTTGGTTGTGTCTGGGAATCACCGGGAGGAGATAGTGTTTTACGTGACATCTTCTACCTCCCGAGTGATTTTGGGTTTTCCTTGGATGGTGAAACACAATCCCCGGATCGATTGGCCGTCTGGGGTCGTGGTGCAGTGGAGCGAAACCTGCCACCGGGAGTGTTTAGGATCCTCGGTTCCCCCCGGAATGACGGCTAAGGAGGAGGTTAAAACCCCTCCCAATCTGACGGCGGTGCCAGGGGAGTACCATGATCTGGCTGACGTCTTCAGCAAAGATCTGGCGCTCGCCCTTCCACCACACCGACCGTACGATTGTGCCATCGATTTGGTTCCGGGCAGTGAGTTCCCGTCCAGTAGGCTGTACAATCTCTCACGTCCGGAACGCGAATCAATGGAAACCTACATCCGGGACTCCTTGGCCGCCGGGTTGATCCGGAACTCCACCTCCCCGATGGGTGCTGGTTTCTTTTTTGTGGGCAAGAAAGACGGCGGACTTCGTCCATGCATCGATTACAGGGGATTGAACGAGATCACGGTTCGCAATCGATACCCATTGCCCTCTTGGATTCGGTGTTCACACCCCTGCATGGAGCCAAAATATTCACCAAACTCGATCTTAGGAATGCGTACCATCTAGTTCGGATCCGGAAGGGAGATGAATGGAAGACGCATTTAACACCCCGTTGGGTCATTTTGAGTACCTGGTCATGCCGTTCGGTCTCACTAACGCCCCCGCGACGTTCCAAGCCTTGGTTAATGACGTCCTGCGGGACTTCCTGCACCGGTTTGTCTTCGTGTATCTGGATGATATACTCATCTTTTCCCCGGATCCTGAGACCCATGTCCGGCATGTACGTCAGGTCCTACAGCGGTTGTTAGAAAACCGGCTGTTTGTGAAGGGCGAGAAGTGTGAGTTTCACCGCACTTCTCTGTCCTTCTTGGGGTTTATCATCTCCTCCAACTCCGTCGCCCCGGATCCGGCCAAGGTTGCGGCGGTGAGGGATTGGCCCCAACCAACGAGCCGTAGGAAGCTGCAACAGTTCCTCGGCTTCGCAAACTTCTACAGGAGGTTCATTAAGGGTTACAGTCAGGTCGTTAGCCCCCTGACCGCCCTGACCTCCACCAAAGTCCCCTTCACCTGGTCGGACCGGTGCGAGGCCGCGTTTAGGGAGTTGAAACGCCGGTTTTCATCTGCTCCAGTTCTGGTGCAGCCTGATCCTACTCGCCAGTTTGTAGTAGAGGTGGACGCCTCAGACTCAGGAATAGGAGCCGTGCTGTCCCAGAGCGGGAGTCCGATAAGGTTCTCCATCCTTGTGCCTACTTTTCCCGCAGGTTGACCCCCGCTGAACAGAACTATGACGTGGGCAATCCAGAACTCCTCGCGGTGAAGGAGGCTCTAGAAGAGTGGAGACACCTGTTGGAGGGGGCTACGGGGCCTTTCACGGTTTTTACGGACCACCGGAACCTGGAGTACATCCGGACCGCCAAGCGGCTGAACCCCAGGCAAGCCCGCTGGTCCCTGTTCTTCGCACGCTTTGACTTCCGGATCACCTACCGCCCCGGGACCAAAAATCAACGATCTGATGCATTGTCCCGGGTGCACGAAGAGGAAGCCAAGGTCGGGTTGTCGGACCCCATCGACACCATCCTTCCCGAGTCCACTGTCGTGGCTACCCTCACCTGGGACGTGGAGGAGATCGTCCGGGAGGCCCAGACTAAGAACCCGGACCCGGGAAACGGTCCGAAGAACAGACTCTACGTCCCACCAGAGGCTAGGGCTGCCGTTTTGGACTTCTGCCACGGATCCAAGCTCTCCTGTCATCCTGGAGTGCGTAGGACCGTGGCAGTAGTCCAGCAGCGCTTCTGGTGGGCGTCACTGGAAGCCGACGTCCGGGACTACGTCCAGGCCTGCACCACCTGTGCCAGGGGCAAGGCGGGACCATCGCAAGACCAGGGGTCTCCTCCAACCCCTGCCTGTGCCTCATCGCCCCTGGTCCCACATCGGTCTGGACTTCGTCACGGGCCTCCCGCCGTCCCAGGGCAAACACCGCCATACTAACGATAGTGGAACCGTTTCTCCAAGGCGGCCCACTTCGGGCCCTCCCGAAGCTCCAACGGCCCAGGAGACGGCAGACCTCCTGGTTCACCACGTCCGTGCGTCCTGCATGGGATACCGTCGGACATCGTCTCGGACGTGGTCCCCAGTTTCCTCGCAGGTCTGGAGGAGTTTTTGTAAGGAACTGGGGGCCACCGTGCGTCTCTCGTCCGGGTACCACCCACAGACGAACGGCCAGGCAGAGCGGGCGAACCAGGAACTTGAACAGGCTCTTCGTTGTGTCACCTCCGCTCACCCGGCGGCCTGGAGTAACCATCTGGCCTGGATCGAGTACGTTCACAACAGCCAAGTATCCTCTGCCACCGGCCTCTCCCCCTTTGAAGCGTGTCTGGGCTACCAGCCCCCGTTGTTCCCACTTGTGGAGGGAGAGGTCCGGGGTACCCTCGGTCCAGGCCCACCTGCGGAGGTGCCGGCCGGGTGTGGCGGGCCGCCCGCTCTGCCCTGTTGCAGGCCCCGGACGAGGGCCAAGGCCCATGCAGACCGCCGGCGTTCCCGGCCCCTACATACCAACCAGGGCAGGAATGTGTGGCTATCCCCAAAGATATCCCGCTCCAGGTGACCTCCCACAAACTCAAGGACCGCTTCAATCGGGCCGTTCCCCGCATCGCCAAGATCCTCAGTCCGGCCGCAGTGAAGCTAACTCTCCCCGGCTTCACTGCGGATCCATCCGGTTTTTCATGTTTCCAAACTCAAGTCATACCACACCTCACCGCTCTGCTCCCCCGGACCCGTCCCACCTCCTGCCCGGATCATCGACGGGGAGCCGGCATGGACCGTACGTCGGCTCCTGGACGTCCGTCGGATGGGTCGGGGCTTTCAGTACTTGGTGGACTGGGAGGGTTACGGACCCGAGGAACGCTCCTGGGTGAAAAGGAGCTTCATCCTGGACCCGGCCCTTCTGGTCGATTTCTACCACCGACACCCGGACAAGCCTGGTCGGGCGCCAGGAGGCGCCCGTTGAGGGGGGGGTCCTGTGTGTGGGCCGCCGAAGAGGAGGTACTGCTGGCTCACCACCACCGGATGGCGCCCTGCTTGGAGTGCGGGCTTCAAGCACAAGAGGGCGCCAGAACCACTGGGAGTGACAGCCGTCAATCATCCTCAACACCAGCTGTCACTCATCATCTCATCATCACCATCACCATAAAAGGCCGGGCGGCGACTCCACCTCCTCGCCGAGAAATCTCTTACGATACAAGGTAATCTCTCTGCTGACTTATACGTCGAATAATAATCTGATCTGTTTTGCAGCTGTTTTTTCCTGGTGGTATTCCTTGACTGGATTTTCGGAGCTGCACGTGTGTATCCACAAGAATCAGTAATCAAGGTTGCTGGGTGTGAGGATTCACACTCACTACCTTCTGTTTTTTTCTGCCAGCAGTACCATGGCCGACAACGGAGGGACAGAGACCACCTGGGACTCGGGCTTTGGCGGCTTCGGTGTTCTTCAGGCCGTTGGTGTAGAAGCGGTGTGGGTCCCGGTTCTTCGTTCATCTGAGGTCTCCTATCTTCGAGCCTGCCCGCAATCCTCTTGTGTGTGATTGGCAGTACCTTTGTTTATTTTACGTTGTGTTCTTGTGCAACATTAAATTGTTACTCCTTCCCTTATCCATTGTCCGTTCATTAGCGCCCCCTGTTGTGGGTCCGTGTTACGACACCTTCCCAACATCCAATGCAGGTTACTTCCCCAGCCACGACTGGTACCTGTTTACAGCAGGTTGAACTTAGACTACAAATGGAGTGTCTTGTCCCCGAACACAGGTAGTATGAGTGAACTGAACCCAGGTCTATATATTGACAGCCCAATCTCTATTCAACTAAGCTAGTGGTTCTACATTTATAATACAAGTAAGATCATGAAACATGGCACATAATAGTATCTGTCCATTGTGCCAATGGATGGTAGTCACATGAGGTTTGCCTTGATATTGACAGTGGCGTGGGAGCTGTTTCTCATGCATGGGAAGGATGTAAATTTTCTGCACACCTCATCAGTAGTGCACCTTTGAATCATGGGGTGTTTCAGCCTTTCAACACTAGACAAGCTAATCAAAGGTGCCCAGCTACAGGGTGATCAAGCCTGATCCTGTGTACCATGCCCACTCATGAAACTTGCCTGGTTGTTTAAATGGTGCTGCGCATGGGACCATGCAGGGCAGGGGCCTCCTCTTCCATGAGTCAAGCCTAGAGCTGACCACATACCTTGCTCACCGTCCTCCTGGAAAATTCTGACCTGGATTCTCAAGTGGGGTGTGGGGTGGAGGGATTGGTGTGTGGGTTATGTTGCTGTTCTTTTAACCCATCAAGGGTCCTTCCGCCTGACCCATATCCACTGACTGCTTCTTTCAGCCGCTTCAGAGACTGATCTGACTGTCTGTTGCAGAGCCTGTCTTTGTATACCAAGGTGTTTCAACAACCTGATGGTGGAAGAAGCCACAAAGCCTCTGCGTCCCTTTTCAAACGGATAGACTTTTGCATTCCATCCTTGTTGTAGAGCATCTGCTGCCAGTTCTGTGTAGCGCAGTTTCTTGCACTCGTAGGCCTCTTTGGTTGAACTCTCTCATGGAACTGTGAGTTCTATGATGTAAATAGAGTTCAGTGAGGGGGACCAAAGTACCAAGTCTGGCCTAAGGCTGGTGACTACAATCTCAGGTGGAAAGATTATTTGCTGGCCAATATCGACTATCATCTTTCAATCCCAGGCCATGGCTACCTGTCCAAATGTCAAAAAACAAGTTGAACTTTTATTGTACATTTCTCTGGCTGATTGCTAGGATAGGTTCAAATGATTCTTTGCTTCACTGCTCTTGGGCAGTCAGAAAAATCTCCCCCTAGATTAGAGGTTGCATGTTTGCCAACTTTAATAATAAATCCATCATTTTTTTCATTCATTGCATTTTGCTTAATTCTGATCATAAACTATGACAACCTTCTAGAACAGTCTTACCTTGGGCACAACTAACACCGGAGCTACCAGTCATCTGATGCTCTGGTAGAGCGTTACCTAACTCCATGTTTCTGTGAAAATTGTAATTATTTGCTCTTGAAAGCAACTGACAGCTTCATCATATGTTGAATGTGTTCAGTCATATGTTCATACACATTTTAATCAGGATAAAAGAGGGCAATATACAGTTTGCCACTTGATTATATTGTATCTGGACACTTTTTCACTCTGGGTGATAGATTAATTTAGGGTGGACAGCTTGTAATTTGGAGTACTGAAAAAAGTAATAATACTACATATTTATCAGTCTGATGGACTGAGAGAAAAGGTGTTTTTCAGCCTGTTGGCCATGCACTTGGGGAGGAGCTGAATGAAGTATTAAATTCGATATGAAGGATTGCAAAACTGAATTTAATATTTCAGTCATGAAGGATTGCAAAAAACTCAGCCACATGGGGTGTGCAAACAGTACATTTTAAGTGCCGGTCCCAAGCCCAGATAAATGAGTAGGGTTGTGTCAAGAAGGGCATCCGGCATAAAACCGGCCAAAATAACCATGCAGAGTAGAAATCAAATTTTCATACCGGATCGGTCAAGACCTGGGTTAACAACGACTGCCACCGCACTGTTCTGCGCAATAGCGTGGAACATTATTCTTGACCGTGCGTAATGGTTCCTGATAATTTGCCAGCAAAACGTGCCATTAATCGTAACAGGGGGTAAGAGGTTGCAACAGTTCCTGAGGACACCTGACGCCTCTGCCTCAAATCATCACATTCGTGATCAGCGGCCAAGAATGTGTACTTCATGGCATTCGTGAATTGTTGTTATGTGTAAACGCAGCATAATGAAGGCATTGTGTGAGACTGTTGGCAAAGAGAAAGTCTTTCATTTTGCTTTTATTTTACTTTCATTAAATGCACATCTGATAGCCAAAAAACAAACAAGCAAACAATTAGCAGAATATGGGCTGTAACACACGTATCTCGTTTTTTTGGCCTTGTGATAACTCACGTTTGACTTTTCTATTTAACCCTTAGTGGTCTGGTAAGTAAAATCAACATAAAAAAGAGCAGTTTGACAAAAGTTTACAGTTGGTCACCAGAACAAAGACCAAGCCCTTTCTTAAAAGTCAATTTTGGATTAATGGCTTCGTCTTTGGTCGGCAGCCTTTTAGGTCATGGTGATGGAGTACTCTCTTAAAAGGTCGGTGAGCCTGTCTGATGCCTCAGACCATTTCATCAATTCCTTTTCCTGAGGTTCTGTTGCACCTTTAAACTAAAGTTCATTATTCCTGAGTGTGAATTTGGGCTTCCTTCCTCAATGATATAAAGTCTGTATGGCCTCAAGCTTCTTATGATTGCAGAATAGATTGTACGGTTGCTCGAGTTATCGTGACACTTTTTGAAATGGCTCGTAATGAGGAAGCTGATTTATGAAGATCAAAATTTGCACTCAGGATCCTGACTTTTAAACCCAAAAATGGTAAATAGACTGCATTTATATAGTGCTTTTCCATCTCAATCAGAAGCTCAAAGCACTTTACATTGATGCCTCACATTCACCTGTTCACACACCCACACTCACACACCGATGTCAGGGTGCTGCCATGCAGGGTGTTCACTACACATGTGGAGCAACTGGGGATTAAGGACCGTACCCAAGGGCTCTTAATGATTATCTGGGTGCTTTGAACCAAGAATGCTCTGGTGTGAAGCCCACCGCTTAACCACTAGACCATCCCCTCCCAAAGGCACTTGTTCTATGGGAAGGCTTGTAAATACAGCTAGAGGTTCCCCAATAACCTGTGTTATGCCAATTACTTTTTCAGAAGCTCAAAAGGAATTTCACCAATTTTTGGGATCCTCAAATCAAGTCTGGGGAATATACGAATGCCATGCGCCACAGAACCTTCATGGGTTCTTGAAGGTTCATGAGAATAGCACCACCAGCGGACATCCTGGCCATTCCCATTTCTCGAAAGTAACCATCTATCTGCTGCAGCCATGTGAAATCTGGGCATCTCCTTGGCATTTTCTATTTGCTGTAGTCCTCAAAACTGAAGCACCTGCATACGGGCTCATGCACAAAGAGGTGCACCACATAGCCAAAATGCCATAGCTGATGCTTCCTCACAAGACAAGTGATACCCCTCAGTGTGTCTCACTAAGTTACTGCTTCTTTGATACAAAGTCACTCCAGTAGTACCCAAGAATCATCTGAAGAGACTCAGTACCAAACACATCTAGTCCTTGGCTTATGTCACTGAGGAGTATCCCAGTCTCACCTGAGGCATGAATGTCACTGCCAAGACAGAAAAATCTCTTAACATGTTTGATATTTTCACTGCACACAGATACACTTGTGATGGCCAAGTCCAGGGTTGCATCGAAAGCCTGGATCTTAGTCTTGATCCAGGACAATCACACGGAACCCAAACACTCCTGGCCCTCAAGTGGTGCAATCAGGGTATCCCATTGATTTGACAAAGATCACAGCATCGTCCACAATTCAAGGTCAGTAAACATTTCCTTCACGACAGTCAGATTCTTCAAGGCTGTTTGACTGACAGAAAATCTGACAAAAAACTGAAATATATATCTTGCAAACTATTATTGTGAAATAACAAGGTAAGCCAAGGTATCGGGCATGAGGTTATCCAGTGCAGTTTTACCCAGAGCTCTGTGGGGGATTTTCTGGTTCAGAGTTTCCTGTCTTTATTTAATGCAGTTTGAATTCTCACTCTGCTCCACTAGGATAAAAGTTTTTGGAATGTGGCCCACAGGCAATTTGAATTCATGACAATCCTATTGGCATAACTAATGAGATCTCTGACACAAGAGATCAATATTAAATTATTAAATTTCTCTGCAGAGTAACTTTCTTTCATCTCTGAGAGGATGAGAAGTCGAACACAGGTTTGTGTCTGGGACATGACCTTCCAAGAGATGGCAGGACACAAAATGGAACCAAATGTCCAAGCAAGCAGATTCCCCGAAGGAGATGCAAAAGTTATTGCGGAATCTAAACCATGACATGCTCTGTTTTCCCTGCAGCCACAAGAACTGTGGCCTTAGAAAATGTGTCTATTACATTTATTTTTCATGGAACGCATGCACAACTAAGATAAGATGAAAGCCTTAATTTCTCAAAGCATCTCACCGTCAGACCACCTCATGGCGTCATCGAGATGTAGAGGCAGCCCCTTCCAAAGTGTATTGTCTTTAGGATAGCCCAAGTCCATACGTCGCAAGTGGTCGTCATAGCGCCAGTAGTGGTCGCCCTTGAAGAAGTAGGTTTTGTCATTGTGGAGCCAGACAAAGGGCTGCATCCACGCCCTCTGTGGGCAGGCCAAAATCACTGATAGGACGTGGGTAACCCTCTTCCATGATATTGTCTTTAAATACCCAGTACTTTATTCCTGTAGAGGGGTCAGACAGGAAAACAACAAAACAAAACAAATCACAACATCTCCCCAAATCTAATTTTATAAATGCCACACAACACTATTTGAAAAAACTGAATGAAGTACTGGAAAAGATGTGAGATTAGTAAAATACATTTCATAGGCAGTTGCTATGCAGTCAAGGAAAATCATGCAAACAATTTTATGTAAAAAAGTTATATACCTATGCATTTACATGCATGTATACTATGAAAAGTATACCGCATTATTTATCTGATCACAAAGGTTCCGAAATACTATAGTTTGGAGGCTCTATGACTGAATGTTATGGAGTAAACAGAAAAAAATAGTGGCAAAGGTCTGTTTCAGTTTGTACAGGGGTCAAAAGTAAAAGTTGCACCAATTTAGTCAAAAGTGATCCAAATTGCTTGAGCTAATAGAATTAATAAATGGAATAGTTTTGATTGTGTTGAATGTTTGGTCTCCAAAGTAAAAGTCGAACAAGGACAATATCCATTGGATTGGATATGACATATGTCACCCTGTAACTTGATAACTAAGCATGATAGATGGTACTAACTATTCATTTTAAAAACCCTATTAACCAGTAATTTATATGACCTTTTACCAGAACTGGAGAAACTTTTCCCTGTATAAACTGAAACTGACCTTTGTCACAATTTTTGCAGTTTGAAACCCTATAACATTCAGTCATAGATAGTCCAAACAATATCTTTCAATATGGCTGGATCCCTGCTGTGTAATCCTTCACTGACCCCTACCTGGCTCTAGCTACCACTGTGGGATGACTATCATACATTTTTTTGTAGGCAATGGTAGACTGAGGCAGGAGTGTTAGTGTTGTTTAGTCCCCTTAAGTGGTACAGAAAACTGCTATGGTAAAAGGAACAATTACCTTAAAAATGCAAACTAACGTGTATGAAATGTAAGAAAGGCAAAATCTGGCATATTTTTTAGATGAATCAGATTTAATAAGTCAGGAGGTCTCCATCATCATGTAAAATATAATACAAAATGTATTAAAAGGAAACAAATTCATGTCCTTAAGGAAATTCTAACTGTAAGATTTTTATTATTATTATTATTTTCATTCACTTATGTGTTCTTCACGACTGAATGCCTTTGAACAAAATTTTGGATACAAGCCTGCTGGAAATTAAACATGTCACATTACACAAAATATGTTTAATCTACATTTTATACAGTGGGGGTTTCATGTACAACATCTATAGAGCCTCAACTTAATGAACGTGCATGCAGAAACTCCCCTGCTGTAAAGCAAATTTTAGGCTTAAAGCAGCACACTTGTGACTTCTGTGACGAAATTCACAGAAGTCTATATGTAGAATTTTGCTTTTTCTGTGACACGCCCACTGACTGGGTGTGTCGTCTGTGTACCATGTCCACATAGTCTCTGAGAGGAAGCCTGACATTCTCCCCCCTCCAAAGGAAGAGTGGGCATGGCAAGCAACATCTCATTTTAGGCAAAAATCTCAGAAATCTGTTTAATTCCCCTCCCAATGTCTCTGGGGTATTTGTTGCTTCAAACTTTAAAATCTTTTTTCTAGTTTTAAATCAGCTGGTGCATTTCCTTGTACCTTTGAAGAAGATGATTTTGTGGTCCCGGGCCTCTCATACACAGCATCC
Source organism: Thalassophryne amazonica (assembly GCF_902500255.1). Classification (NCBI taxonomy): domain Eukaryota; kingdom Metazoa; phylum Chordata; class Actinopteri; order Batrachoidiformes; family Batrachoididae; genus Thalassophryne; species Thalassophryne amazonica. Next base: position 39,089,554 of record NC_047119.1, on the reverse strand, counting down.
ACACTGTCCAGATTGGCTGGTAGACCTCTCCAGAACCGATGGATTTGAACTGGTCGCAGAGACACCAGGTGCTTTTCTCGTGTTAGTCGCCAGAAGTACTTCCCTGTGAGTAACAGGACAGTTTGGCATTAGCAATACATCAGTCAGAAATCCAAACACAGAAATCCTTACACTTTGAAATGTTGCTGAAAGAGTTTGCCTCCTGCATGCGCCTGATATCTGATTTTCATCATAAAGTCGTCTCTTCTGGGATCTCCCAGTTGGTCCAAACGAAAATTAAAATAATAATACAAGAGCAGGTGACGGATGACATCCCGTTAGGACCATTTATCTTCCAGGTTCCATTTCTGTCCCGCTACGATCCTCCTTGTTGGTTGTTACTGTTGGATAACTGATTCATGCAGTTCTATTCTCTGCAAATTAGTCCCAAAAAATGACTTCTGACACTGCATTCCTATACTGGAAATATGCAGCACACTGTAAACCAGAAGCTCCATTATTTTCAATAACAGGACGTTGGAAATTCTGCCGCTACTGGCTGTGAGAGCAGCAGCCTCACACTGTGACACTTGGTGCAATATGTGGCCATATAAAAAGTTTAATGGATTATGGACCTGCCAGTCATCCAAGAACATACATCTGTTGGAAAGCAAACGGTTAGCTTCACGGACTTCTCCTGTAGACCATTGAGAGGGAAGCAGCGCATGGTGACACTTTGCCCCAGCTTCCCAAAAGAAGTCAGCCATTTTCTACCTCCTTCATTCGCAAAACTGGGATCACAGAAGAGGTCATTTATGATCTAATCACAGAAAAGGGGGGCAGGGCTCATTCCTTTAGATACGGGTTCCGTCCATTCAATTGTGTGTGTCATTGGTCTTGGCTGCGCGATTACTCAACACCAAATTGTTGCAGACCCAAGACACTTGAAATAATTGGTTCATGTTTCAAACCTTTCACATGACTTCAGAGGGCGCCGACCTTGATCTACTTGTTCTTGGTCAAATCCTGCAGGATTTAAATGTCATTAAGTCTCTGATTTCTGTTCCTCTACTTTATAGCACCAATTCAACGGTAGCTACTGGTCCTGCAGGAAAGATGTCGTATTTAAACTAGAGACAAGAAGATGCACACCTGAAGTCTATTTATAGCAGTTTTAGTAAATATTTTGTGTGAAAAAGCTACATATATAACTTTGAAATATCACTCGGGAGTATCTTTAACTTGTATCTATCAATAAAGACCTAAATTAGACATGAGAATAACAGTTAAAACATGAAACTTTAAAGTAAGAGTGTATCGCAGTTAGTGTCATCTCGTGATGAAGTTGCAGATTGTGTTCTGCCATCCCTGGTCAGAGTTTTGTTGCCCTTCATGTTCTTACTTTGGTAATGGGGATTCTTGCTCCCTTGCCTTTTCTTGTGATCAGCAAAAATGAGGGGTGTCAAACTTGTTGGCCTGCACTGGCAGCTAGTAGACCGCATACAAACACTGACTCCTTTTCTTTTTCTTCAATCTTTCAGTTGCGCTGCAAAATTCCACAGGTGGAGTAAGTATGTCTGATTTAGTTTACTGTATCAACATGGTGGTGCAAATGGGGGCCTCCATGAGGGGGGCCTGCTCCCAATGTAGATATGGAGGCTTCATTTTAAGCTCATGAAAACCCATTGATTCATTATGCAGGTAACTACACACTAACAGATGGTTATGAATGCTATATTCCATTTCTGCTGATACATGCCCCTGAATCCTACATACTGTACCTTAATCATTTGCGGAGTTTGCATGTGACGGCACTGATTAGATTAGATTACAGATTAGATAGAACTTATTGATCCTTTGGGAAGACTCCCTCTGGGAAATTGAGGTTTCAGCAGCATTGTGTAGCAGAACACAGGGTAAGAAACACACAGAGTATCAAAAGTGAAAATAATAAAGACAAACAGTTTGCAAATATAATTACACAATATAAATACCAGACATACTGATCAACACTGGTTTACTGGCTACTACTGTTCCTCTCATCCCCGACCTCTGTCTACCTGTTACTCCTCCTCCTCCCCGAGTGAGGAGTTGTGATGAGTAGAGATGTCACAATTCCAAAAATGTAACAGGCTAATGACATGAATGTCACATAGGTTCCGGCCCCTTCACACATAACACGAAAGACGCAGAAACCGGATGAAAATCTGCTAATGAAATAATGAAATGGGGAACCACAAAACATTCCACCTGCTGTCGGGAGGGACATGTGGTCGAACAGGCATGCACGATACCGCGGCAATGGTTTCATGCACCCTCGTGTTCGCGCGCACGAAATCAGTGCAAGCACGTGGAAAGTCATGTACACAGCAGCAGAGCAAAAATTAAACACCATAATTTATAATACTTGATTCCTGCTTTAAAGAGCGGATTTAGCTTCCGCCTAGACGTACACCAGGAAGTAATGAAATGACATGGATTACTGTTCTCTTTTATGTTTGACATTAATTACCTGATGCGTTCGGGCCGACTGGCTCCCGTCTCATGAACAGCCGGGGAAATCTCACAGTACGAACCTTGCGGGGGCATCGCGTGGGGTTTATTTCCCGCATGGCACGATATTCATCAGCCTTGCGGTGCGGTGACGCTCCAGTCAGCTGAAGCAATATGTGTTAATTTATTCCCACCTGAGGACAGCATGCTGACATCCGCACTTCACAGTACAGTTATGTGAGATCGTATCCTACAAGCCAGTACAGGTGTTCCCCAGCTGTGAGTTGCGAACACAGATATCTGAACAGCTGCATGTTGCAGGGGGACATGCCCACCTCTGTGTGCGGACTGTGCAGCTCACAGAAAAAAACTCACTCTCTGTACCTTCATTCTGTTAGTTTTATTCTTTGTATGTATTATTATGTGCCTGTCCTGCATCTTTCTGATGTCTGTGTTTGTAATGTAACACGTGGAGTGCACTGAGCCATCATTTCTGTTTGTCAGATTGGCTTGCCTCTACTGGTGGTTGTCTCTCACTGCAGTATTGTATCACTTCCTGTTCCGGAGCACAGCAGTGTTTTGCTGTATCTGTTAGCTGTTTAATCTGCGCAGTTAGATTGATCTAGATATCTAGATAACGATTTGTTTCCCAGTGCAATCTTCACGTGCCTTAACTAAAGCACTCCTTCTGCTGAATCACCTCTAAATTATTTACACATTATTCACTTTGCGTGTTTTTAGGAATCCGCTAGCTTAGCGCAGCTACTAGCTCTTAGCCGTTTAGCATGGCGGCTTCTCCTGTCTCTCCCGCACTTTTCTGCTCTGGGTGTGAAATGTTTAGTTATTCCTCGGCCTCCTTTAGCAGTAACGGTACTTGTAATAAGTGTAGCTTATTCATAGCTTTGGAGGCCAGGCTGGGCGGATTGGAGACTCGGCTCCGCACCGTGGAAAATTCTACAGCTAGCCAGGCCCCTGTAGTCGGTGCGGACCAAGGTAGCTTAGCCGCCATTAGTTCCCCTCTGGCAGATCCCGAGCAGCCGGGAAAGCAGGCCGACTGGGTGACTGTGAGGAGGAAGCGTAGTCCTAAACAGAAGCCCCGTGTACACCGCCAACCCGTTCACATTTCTAACCGTTTTTCCCCACTCGACGACACACCCGCCGAGGATCAAACTCTGGTTATTGGCGACTCTGTTTTGAGAAATGTGAAGTTAGCGACACCAGCAACCATAGTCAATTGTCTTCCGGGGGCCAGAGCAGGCGACATTGAAGGAAATTTGAAACTGCTGGCTAAGGCTAAGCGTAAATTTGGTAAGATTGTAATTCACGTCGGCAGTAATGACACCCGGTTACGCCAATCGGAGGTCACTAAAATTAACATTGAATCGGTGTGTAACTTTGCAAAAACAATGTCGGACTCTGTAGTTTCTCTGGGCCCCTCCCCAATCGGACCGGGAGTGACATGTTTAGCCGCATGTTCTCCTTGAATTGCTGGCTGTCTGAGTGGTGTCCAAAAAATGAGGTGGGCTTCATAGATAATTGGCAAAGCTTCTGGGGAAAACCTGGTCTTGTTAGGAGAGACGGCATCCATCCCACTTTGGATGGAGCAGCTCTCATTTCTAGAAATCTGGCCAATTTTCTTAAATCCTCCAAACCGTGACTATCCAGGGTTGGGACCAGGAAGCAGAGTTGTAGTCTTACACACCTCTCTGCAGCTTCTCTCCCCCTGCCATCCCCTCATTACCCCATCCCGTAGAGACGGTGTCTGCTCCCAGACCACCAATAACCAGCAAAAATCTATTTAAGCATAAAAATTCAAAAAGAAAAAATAATATAGCACCTTCAACTGCACCACAGACTAAAACAGTTAAATGTGGTCTATTAAACATTAGGTCTCTCTCGTCTAAGTCCCTGTTGGTAAATGATATAATAATTGATCAACATATTGATTTATTCTGCCTTACAGAAACCTGGTTACAGCAGATGAATATGTTAGTTTAAATGAGTCAACACCCCCGAGTCACACTAACTGTCAGAATGCTCGTAGCACGGGCCAGGCGGAGGATTAGCAGCAATCTTCCATTCCAGCTTATTAATTAATCAAAAACCCAGACAGAGCTTTAATTCATTTGAAAGCTTGACTCTTAGTCTTGTCCATCCAAATTGGAAGTCCCAAAAACCAGTTTTATTTGTTATTATCTATCATCCACCTGGTCGTTACTGTGAGTTTCTCTGTGAATTTTCAGACCTTTTGTCTGACTTAGTGCTTAGCTCAGATAAGATAATTATAGTGGGCGATTTTAACATCCACACAGATGCTGAGAATGACAGCCTCAACACTGCATTTAATCTATTATTAGACTCTATTGGCTTTGCTCAAAATGTAAATGATCCACCCACACTTTAATCATATCTTAGATCTTGTTCTGACTTATGGTATGGAAATAGAAGACTTAACAGTATTCCCTGAAAACTCCCTTCTGTCTGATCATTTCTTAATAACATTTACATTTACTCTGATGGACTACCCAGCAGTGGGGAATAAGTTTCATTACACTAGAAGTCTTTCAGAAAGCGCTGTAACTAGGTTTAAGGATATGATTCCTTCTTTATGTTCTCTAATGCCATATACCAACACAGTGCAGAGTAGCTACCTAAACTCTGTAAGTGAGATAGAGTATCTCGTCAATAGTTTTACATCCTCATTGAAGACAACTTTGGATGCTGTAGCTCCTCTGAAAAAGAGAGCTTTAAATCAGAAGTGCCTGACTCCGTGGTATAACTCACAAACTCGTAGCTTAAAGCAGATAACCCGTAAGTTGGAGAGGAAATGGCGTCTCACTGATTTAGAAGATCTTCACTTAGCCTGGAAAAAGAGTCTGTTGCTCTAAAAGCCCTCCGTAAAGCTAGGACATCTTTCTACTCATCACTAATTGAAGAAAATAAGAACAACCCCAGGTTTCTTTTCAGCACTGTAGCCAGGCTGACAAAGAGTCAGAGCTCTATTGAGCTGAGTATTCCATTAACTTTAACTAGTAATGACTTCATGACTTTCTTTGCTAACAAAATTTTAACTATTAGAGAAAAAATTACTCATAACCATCCCAAAGACGTATCGTTATCTTTGGCTGCTTTCAGTGATGCCGGTATTTGGTTAGACTCTTTCTCTCCGATTGTCCTGTCTGAGTTATTTCATTAGTTACTTCATCCAAACCATCAAAATGTTTATTAGACCCCATTCCTACCAGGCTGCTCAAGGAAGCCCTACCATTATTTAATGCTTCGATGTTAAATTTGATCAATCTATCTTTGTTAGTTGGCTATGTACCACAGGCTTTTAAGGTGGCAGTAATTAAACCATTACTTAAAAAGCCATCACTTGACCCAGCTATCTTAGCTAATTATAGGCCAATCTCCAACCTTCCTTTTCTCTCAAAAATTCTTGAAAGGGTAGTTGTAAAACAGCTAACCGATCATCTGCAGAGGAATGGTCTATTTGAAGAGTTTCAGTCAGGTTTTAGAATTCATCATAGTACAGAAACCGCATTAGTGAAGGTTGCAAATGATCTTCTTATGGCCTCGGACAGTGGACTCATCTCTGTGCTTGTTCTGTTAGACCTCAGTGCTGCTTTTGATACTGTTGACCATAAAATTTTATTACAGAGATTAGAGCATGCCATAGGTATTAAAGGCACTGCGCTGCGGTGGTTTGAATCATATTTCTAATAGATTACAATTTGTTCATGTAAATGGAGAATCTTCTTCACAGACTAAAGTTTATGGAGTTCCACAAGGTTCTGTGCTAGGACCAATTTTATTCACTTTATATGCTTCCCTTAGGCAGTATTATTAGACGGTATTGCTTAAATTTTCATTGTTACGCAGATCATACCCAGCTTTATATATCCATGAAGCCAGAGGACACACACCAATTAGCTAAACTGCAGGATTGTCTTACAGACATAAAGACATGGATGACCTCTAATTTCCTGCTTTTAAAACTCAGATAAAACTGAAGTTATTGTACTTGGCCCCACAAATCTTAGAAACATGGTGTCTAACCAGATCGTTACTCTGGATGGCATTACCCTGACCTCTAGTAATACTGTGAGAAATCTTGGAGTCATTTTTGATCAGGATATGTCATTCAAAGCGCATATTAAACAAATATGTAGGACTGCTTTTTTGCATTTACGCAATATCTCTAAAATTAGAAAGGTCTTGTCTCAGAGTGATGCTGAAAAACTAATTCATGCATTTATTTCCTCTAGGCTGGACTATTGTAATTCATTATTATCAGGTTGTCCTAAAAGTTCCCTAAAAAGCCTTCAGTTAATTCAAAATGCTGCAGCTAGAGTACTAACGGGGACTAGAAGGAGAGAGCATATCTCACCCATATTGGCCTCTCTTCATTGGCTTCCTGTTAATTCTAGAATAGAATTTTAAATTCTTCTTCTTACTTATAAGGTTTTGAATAATCAGGTCCCATCTTATCTTAGGGACCTCGTAGTACCATATCACCCCAATAGAGCGCTTCGCTCTCAGACTGCAGGCTTACTTGTAGTTCCTAGGGTTTGTAAGAGTAGAATGGGAGGCAGAGCCTTCAGCTTTCAGGCTCCTCTCCTGTGGAACCAGCTCCCAATTCAGATCAGGGAGACGGACACCCTCTCTACTTTTAAGATTAGGCTTAAAACTTTCCTTTTTGCCAAAGCTTATAGTTAGGGCTGGATCAGGTGACCCTGAACCATCCCTTAGTTATGCTGCTATAGACGTAGACTGCTGGGGGGTTCCCATGATGCACTGTTTCTTTCTCTTTTGCTCTGTATGCACCACTCTGCATTTAATCATTAGTGATCGATCTCTGCTCCCCTCCACAGCATGTCTTTTTCCTGGTTCTCTCCCTCAGCCCCAACCAGTCCCAGCGAAGACTGCCCCTCCTGAGCCTGGTTCTGCTGGAGGTTTCTTCCTGTTAAAAGGGAGTTTTTCCTTCCCACTGTAGCCAAGTGCTTGCTCACAGGGGGTCGTTTTGACCGTTGGGGTTTTACATAATTATTGTATGGCCTTGCCTTACAATATAAAGCGCCTTGGGGCAACTGTTTGTTGTGATTTGGCGCTATATAAAAAAAAAAATTGATTGATTGATTGATTTCCAGCTGTCATGGAGTTACTGGCCGGTGATCAGCTGACAGGCGCTTTGCCGCGCTGTGTGCGCTCAGACATGGCTGGCCGGTCTCCATGTGATCATGTCTGTACATACATATCAGCATTTCATGCAAGTGTGACCCACGCCACATGTGTTGCAGGGGAGGCGCAAAAGACACACACACCACATGTGTTGCGGGGAGGGGGGGGGCGAGCGTGACATATGCGCACGTGTGCAATACACACACAGGCCACACGTGTTGAGGGGAGAGTCGACACTCTGGCACCACATGTGTGTTGCTTGGTTTCGCCACAATCGTGGGGCACTTTGACACTTTTCACAGACAGGTCGAATGTGGTCGCCTATTGTCTACTGTCGTACCAGGATGTTGGATGTTTGTGTGTGTCACCTGGAATGTGGCCAACACCTGTTGCGAGAGGGATCAAATGGGCTCTCACAGGGCACTCTCTGTCTTTCGGCCGCTGGTGTGCACGATTAGTTGTAGCGTCAGGTGTACAAGGCGTTAGAGGAGGATCTGATTTTTCACGAATGGCATGCAATTCCTCCTTCCTGCGCTAGTCGGCTTCAGTCGTGTTATGTGTGAAGGCGCCCTTAAGGAGGTAAAATTATGTGAGACAAAGACTAATGTTTTCTGCTATTGTTGATGTTTCTGGTATTGTTGAGTATCATTGATGTAAATTAAAAAACAAAACAAATGTCTTGTCAAACGATGTTTTGTTGTTTGTTCTGTTTTCCACAGTATGAACATCTCTTATCGTATAATTGATGTCATTTATTTTAATAATGTATGATTTTAATTCTCTAGTACTTCTTGTAGGCTTTACTAGACAGCTCGCTAGCATGGCTAGCTAGCAACTTTTCACACTTAAAAGTAAATTAGTCAGTCTCCTTCATTAGCAAATGGTCTTGTGTTGGTACATGTATGAAAGGTCTTTTGTTTTTGGTTTGTCTTTAGTTTTTTTCATACCAGGGCTATTCTATGTAAATTCTATTGTACTTGCATTATATGCCCACCAGGTGGAGATACTGTTCCATTTCAAGCACTGTGGGACAGGAAAATCTGTTGGTTATAGTGGTAGATAAAATGGCAAAATCCCACATTTGATTTTTGTTGGACCAGGAAAGTTTGGACATTTCGAATTAAGGTTCCTGTTGATTGACAAATTAAAAAATAAATAAAAAGCTACTACCACTACTGTTAATTGGAATAAAACAAAAATAAACCAAAATTGTAGATGTGCCGAACTCATTTTTGCAACAAATATTTCACAAGCATATTGGATGTAGAAATATAAGTGCCACTAGCAAACCAGAAATTGTTATAAATGTCACAATGCAAGTTAAACTGTCTAAGAATTGTTTAAATTATTCTTTTTAAAACAACAACACAACACACAACAAAAAAACAAAACAAAAAGTTCCAAGAAATTTTTATCATTTACTACAAATTTCTATCTAAACTCCAAGGTGAGTGAGGTTTGGCTCCTTTGTAAGATGTTTAGACATAAATACAAATTAACAATTACAATTTTGTATAGTTATATTTCATAAAATGTCCAAAGTTTTTGAACAACACAAATTCAAAATGTGTTCATATAGTAAAATAAAAACCCACTAAATCCTCATTTTTAAAGGCAGTCTTAGACTTCATTCACATCAACCATGAAGAAATAAGCACAATATTGTGTAGTAAATCTGTCCAGAGTAGGCAGCTCTCAAAAACAGAGTGACCAATAAAGAAGAAGCCACCAAGACACCCTGACATCTCTGAAGATGTTCTGTGGCTGTGATTGGAAAAACTGTGCATAGTGCAGATTTTGTCTGTTGCACAACTTGTTTTGTATAACTTGAAGGTCAGAGTGGAACAAATAGGGATTTTTCTTAAAATGTGAAATCTTAGTTACAGTTTTTAAGAAAGTGAAAGAGGAGCCTTGAGTTTAGATTTAATCAGTTTTCTTGTATCAAAGTCATAAAAAATCACATGTACATTTGTCACATATTAAGGTGTGTTTACTGTTAGTTCAAAACTAATGAAATATTATGATTGTACAAAAATGGTTAATTGACATTTATTAATTTATTCAATTTTGTACATAAAAATCAGGACTACCAATCATTCTGTCCGGAACTGTACTACGTGACATTCTATTTTTGATGACATTTAGCGAGTTAATGAGATTAAACAGATAACAACGGGATGAAGTGGCTTTAGCTTTTCCCGTGACATTAAAATTGATGATGGTTTCAGAAATCATGGCTCTTTGAACAGCACGTGATGGTGAACTTTAGCCATTTATCTAACACTAGCGATGATTGGGGTGGGGTGTTAATGAGGTACAACGATGTTCATGTAAATGTCACTGGCCTTCAATTTAAAGTACTGAAAAGCAGGCATTGACAAGACCTTCAACAGCAGGCACGTTTTCTGTTTTTACAGCAAACTCAAGAGTGCATCATGATTGTTGGAATAAACAGAAGCTGCATAGTGTAGTTTTTGTTGTTGATCTGGATCAGAGTGTGACTATTGGAAGAAAAATGTGAATGCTGTCGGTTTGCCCCTTGTGTAATGAATAAGTGTGTTCACGGTCTCCATGGTCCTCAGTGATGCGACTGATTTTGTTGCATTCATTCCCACATCTACTCACCAACAACAAAACCATAATATTGTGTTAAACATAAGGAGAACCTGAACACTAAAACCAACATTCAACCTTCCTTAGAAGTACTTCGACAAAGGCATTCTCGGGTTCACAAAATGCCTAAAGGACAAGAGCACACAAACACATTTTCTCTGGATCCATCTCTGTGATTGAAAAAGGAGTGTGGAACCCTGAAAGACTTTTGTCATCTCAACTGCCTTTTTATTACCCACTCAGAGCAAACATCGCTGGAGCCAAAAACGGGCAAAGACATTTCACAAAACTCAACAACCCCTGTTCCCATGACTCTCAAAAATAACTTCATCATCACAGTTTTACAATTTAAGTCATAAAAATTCTTGCTCACCATTACAATTTTATTATTTAGTATTCGAATAAAGGATTCATCATCAGCAACAGGCTCAAAATTTACATTTTCTAAAAATGATTCAGCATTTTAATCCATTCAAGGGCTAATAGAACTGTTGTGTTTGTCTTATGAAGCCAAGGAAGTGATCGACCTTAAATTGTGATTGAAAGTGCCACAAAAAAAAAGAAGACATAAAATGGAAACAGGAAGACACAGCTTATAAACATTCCCCATCACAGATCCTGTTGGAGTAAAACTCTCCGTCAGCCACTCCCACACCTAAGAATGGTGAGGACCACTTTGAAAATCTTTGGGGAGCCCATTCAAATCTTTAATCTTAATTATGACCTACTCCTGAGACTAAGATGAAGTATTGCCATATTGAAACTTAGTGACACAAATTAAAAAAAAAAGAAGTAATTTAAAGCCCATGGATTTGTTTCACTTCTGGTTTAGGGATCCATGATGATACTATCAAAACATTGATATAAATGCTCCGTGTTGTGACCAGTTTGTCCATATTCATTTTTTTATTTTTGTCTGTTTCTGACAGCACCGAGCACTTTAAGTTGAGAAAACAGATCATCAACAGTGCGTGTTGCCTTGTGTTTCATTGTATAATGCCGACACAGCGGCAGCAGCAGCGCACCCGTGATGAGTTTTAAAACACATTTCTCATTGCTTTCTTTCAGATATGCACACAGTCTGTGTTTGAGGATGGCACATGTGATAAATCCTTCTTACCTGACAATCAGGTCACACTTTCCACACAAATACACAAGTTTTTCTTGTCATCACAGGTCTTCCTGCTCACACAGACTGTGCAGGCACACAGCCGGCTGGGGGGGGTGGACCCCCCCCCCCCCCCCCCCAACACACACAACACTTACAAGGTCCATTTGTGAAGACTTTTTTTTGCTTATAATAATATAATAATAATAATAATAATAATAATTAAATAAATAATAAACGTTTAACAACTAACAACAATTTAATCAATATTCCTCTGTATCCTAGTTTTACTACAATTCTGCACTACGTGTTAATGATGAGCCATATTTAAAAGAAATCTGTTGACTTGGGCAGCATGGTGACTTAGTGGTTAGCATGTTCAAAGCAATATTTAAGATAGGGCATAACTGCGTCTGTTTGTGGTTATATCTTTAAAATCTTGTTGGTTAGGGTAAGAGAAATCAGAAATACGAAAATCATAAAGGGTCTTTTGGTTAGTAATGTTATCAAACAGACATGTAGGTTGTTAGGTTCATTTGGGATAGGGTAAAGCCAAAGAAAAGGTGAAAGTGTGCAAAGAAATACTAATAGAACACAAAATAGGCAGTATGAATGAAGTAATAAATAGCTGGAGTACACACCACCACACTACAATTTATGTATGCATTCAATTAAATATTATATAAGCAGTATTAAGCACATAAATGTATCAATATTGTGAAACATATTGCATAGGTCCAACAATACGTATCATATCGAATTTTGAGCCACAATAGAGAGCCCTATTCTGATTACATTTTTAAATATTTTATATCATTTGAAACTTTATTACAAAATTGTAAATCAAAGATGTTTTATGGACCTCTCATGGTCCACCTACAGTACCTTCATGGCCCCCTGGTGGGCTGTGACACACACTTTGTGAACAACCACCCTCAATAAAATCTGGACAAATTTCATTTCATTCTCGACATTGCTGCTGCTGCCATTGAACTTCTTCATGTCTTTCTGCCTCACCATATCTCCTCTTGTGTGTATTTCCCCTCTATTCCAACCTTCACAAATCCCTTCTTATCTATCTGTTCTATTTTCATCACGGCCTGTCACCATGTCCCTCGTGCTCCCGTATCTCTCTTTTCTCTCACTGCCTGCAACTGTCTCCTCCCTCTGTTCATCCTGAGCTGGTGAAAGCAGCCTACAAATGGAGAACGGCCTTTGAAGGGGCTCCAGTTCCCAGGCCCTAAAGTCTGTCTATGAACGTTTCTGCATGCTAGATTCCAAGTTTACCCTTTCAGGCTGCACGGCGATAATGGCCAAGGTGGGGGCAGAGAGCGCAGTCTTCTTGTGCATATGTGTGCATCAGCACATCAAAGGCCTCTGGAGTGAAACCTCTGAGTCGACGGGCTCAGGCAGCAGAATGCAGAGCACAAAACACCTGTCAGACAGAGAGCTTCTTTGCATTCACATTCTGCAGGGGATTAGGGACACCCCGGCTCCCACTGAGACTGGTCTGAATTTCAGTGCACTGGTTTGTTTGTGTCATTTTCAAAATCTACATATGCCTCGGCATCATCCAAAGCTTTATCCAGACACAAAACATACCAATTGAAAGCAAATGTTGCAGAGTTTCTAATAAAGTACAAGACCATTTCACACTTCATTAGCATGCAAGTGGAGCAGATCACTGTGATTATCCAGCGTGACCTTAATTCTGTAAATTTTTATTTATACAGCCCAAAATCACAGAATGTGTCAGAGGGATTTCTGCTGTCCAAAACACATGATTCCAATGGACCTGGGAAGTCTTCACTCTCAGGATGCACCAATAAACACATCATGTACTACTATAAACAACAGATTCATCGTGCACCTCAGCAGCCTGAAATGGAGGAATTCCACCCCTGATGGACATTTAATGCAGGTACAATAGAATTTCACTAAGCGCTCTAGTTCATAATAAAGAGAGAAGAAAGTACTTTAGACTCTCTGAGGCCCCTTGGTGGTACTTACACAGGATTCCACAGAGTGAGGTGGGTTAAAAATCAACTTCCCCTGGACTGCTTCCCAGTCCAATGTTGTGTGGGCCCCGAAGAGGAGGTACGCTGGCTCACCACCACGGATGGCGCCCTGCTTGGAGTGCGGGCTTCAAGCACAAGAGGGCGCCAGAACCACTGGGAGGAGTGACAGCGTCCATCATCCTCAACCACCAGCTGTCACTCATCAATCTCATCATCACCATCACCATAAAAGCGGGCGGCGACTCCACCTCCTCGCCGAGAACTCTCTACGATACAAGGTAATCTCTCTGCTGACTTATACGTCGAATAATAATCTGATCTGTTTGCAGCTGTTTTTTCCTGGTGGTATTTCCTTGACTGGATTTTTCGGAGCTGCACGTGTGTATGATTGGAGGTGGAGGCTCTCCCTCCACAAGAATCAAGTAATCAAGGTTGCGGGTTGTGAGGATTCACACTCACTACCTTCTGTTTTTTCTGCCAGCAGTACCAGGGCCGACAACGGAGGACAGAGACCACCTGGGGACTCGGGGCTGGCGGCTTCGGTGTTCTTCAGGCCGTTGGTGGTAGAAGCGGGTGTGGGTCCGGCTCTTCGTTCATCTGAGGTCTCTATCTTCGAGCCTGCCCGCAATCCTCTTGTGTGTGATTGGCCGTACCTTTGTTTATTTTACGTTGTGTTCTTGTGCACATTAAATTGTTACTCCTTCCCTTATCCATTGTCCGTTCATTAGGCACCCTGTTGTGGGTCCGTGTTACGACACCTTCCCAACAGGATTTCTCGGCCATTCGTCATGGATACCGAGGGGCGTCAAACCACAGCTTGGAACAGCCAATGGGAGAACAGGGAGCGCAGGCGTCAGAGGAGGCGTGGTAAGTGATCTGCAGCAAATCCTTACCGCTTTCACTGCTCAGTTACAGCTGGTAAATGAGCAAAATGCAAGCCTCAATCAGAGGATGGAGGCTCTCACCGCCAGAGTGGAAGCACGCGAGTCAAGCGTCGCTGCAGTGTCTCCTCCTGCTGGCCCGGGGCCTAATGTAGATGTTCCACTGGCCGTTCAACTACCCCCCCCACCGTCCCCTGAGCTTACATAAGTCCTCCTGAACCGTACGGAGGCTGTGTGGAGACGTGCGCAGACTTTCTGATGCAGTGGTTCGCTCGTTTTTGCACAGCGTCCAGTCATGTACGCGGCAGACGCCACCGGGTGGCTTATGTAATTAATCTGCTTCGAGGTGAGGCACGCGCTTGGCTACAGCGCTCTGGGAACAGCGTCATGGCTTCTGACGTCATACGCTGGGTTTTATACGGGAATTCAAACAGGTGTTTGATCATCCCAACAGAGGCGAGACCGCCTCGACCGTGCTGCTGTCACTGAGACCAGGGGGTCGGAGCGCTTGGCCGATTACCGCTGTCGACTTCCGCATCGCGCTGCGAGGTCGGGTTGGAATGACGTCAGCGCTCCGCGCCGCCTTCATAAGCGGACTGTCTCCAGTACTGAAGGAGCATTTACTGGCTAAGGACGAACCGCAGACTTTCGACGGGCTTGTCACCTCTGGTTATACGCTTAGACAACCGTTTGAATGAACACCGTCGGGAGAGGCCGGGGGGCTGTGGCCGGGCACTAAAGCGTCCCTCTCTCTTCGGGTCTGACGGCGGGTGACGTCGGTCCTCACGCTCCATTGCCGGTGGGCTCCGTGTGGCAACAGCTCCCCCTGCTGACGAAGCTATCGGACACGAGCAGGGCTAAAGTGAGATCAGATATTAAACAAAGGAGACTGGCCCGCGGGGAATGTTTTACTGTGGCTCATGTGAGCACCTGTTAAAAGACTGCCCCAAACGGTCAAACACCAACGCCCGTCCTTAGACACTGGGCTAAGGGTGGGCCATAACATGTGCACGGGAAGTTCCCGCAAATCAGCACGAATCCCAGTGGTAATCCTGAGTGGGGATTTAACCCTTCACGCCCCAGCACTGGTGGACACGGGGTCCGAAGGGAATCTGTTGGATAGCAGATGGGCAAAGGAAGTGGGGCTCCCCCTAGTGGCTCTGCCTTCGCCCTTGACGGTACGGGCACTAGATGGCACTCTACTCCCGCTAATCACACACCGGACCCAGCCTGTGACCTTGGTGTGTCTGGGAATCACCGGGAGGAGATAGTGTTTACGTGACATCTTCTACCTCCCGAGTGATTTTGGGTTTTCCTTGGATGGTGAAGCACAATCCCCGGATCGATTGGCCGTCTGGGGTCGTGGTGCAGTGGAGCGAAACCTGCCCACCGGGAGTGTTAGGATCCTCGGTTCCCCCCGGAATGACGGCTAAGGAGGAGGTTAAAACCCCTCCCAATCTGACGGCGGGCCAGGGAGTACCATGATCTGGCTGACGTCTTCAGCAAGATCTGGCGCTCGCCCTTCCACCACACCGACCGTACGATTGTGCCATCGATTTGGTTCCGGGCAGTGAGTTCCCGTCCAGTAGGCTGTACAATCTCTCACGTCCGGAAACGCGAATCAATGGAAACCTACATCCGGGACTCCTGGCCGCCGGGTTGATCCGGAACTCCACCTCCCGATGGGTTGTGGTTCTTTTTTGTGGGGCAAGAAAGACGGCGGACTTCGTCCATGCATCGATTACAGGGATTGAACGAGATCACGGTTCGCAATCGATACCCATTGCCCCTCTTGGATTCGGTGTTCACACCCCTGCATGGAGCCAAAATATTCACCAAACTCGATCTTAGGAATGCGTACCATCTAGTTCGGACTCCGGAAGGGAGATGAATGGAAGACGGCATTTAACACCCCGTTGGGTCATTTTGAGTACCTGGTCATGCCGTTCGGTCTCACTAACGCCCCCGCGACGTTCCAAGCCTTGGTTAATGACGTCCTGCGGGACTTCCTGCACCGGTTGTCTTCGTGTATCTGGATGATATACTCATCTTTTCCCCGGATCCTGAGACCCATGTCCGGCATGTACGTCAGGTCCTACAGCGGTTGTTAGAAAACCGGCTGTTTGTGAAGGGCGAGAAGTGTGAGTTTCACCGCACTTCTCTGTCCTTCTTGGGGTTTATCATCTCCTCCAACTCCGTCGCCCCGGATCCGGCCAAGGTTGCGGCGGTGAGGGATTGGCCCCAACCAACGAGCCGTAGGAAGCTGCAACAGTTCCTCGGCTTCGCAAACTTCTACAGGAGGTTCATTAAGGGTTACAGTCAGGTCGTTAGCCCCCTGACCGCCCTGACCTCCACCAAAGTCCCCTTCACCTGGTCGGACCGGTGCGAGGCCGCGTTTAGGGAGTTGAAACGCCGGTTTTCATCTGCTCCAGTTCTGGTGCAGCCTGATCCTACTCGCCAGTTTGTAGTAGAGGTGGACGCCTCAGACTCAGGAATAGGAGCCGTGCTGTCCCAGAGCGGGGAGTCCGATAAGGTTCTCCATCCTTGTGCCTACTTTTCCCGCAGGTTGACCCCCGCTGAACAGAACTATGACGTGGGCAATCGAGAACTCCTCGCGGTGAAGGAGGCTCTAGAAGAGTGGAGACACCTGTTGGAGGGGGCTACGGGGCCTTTCACGGTTTTTACGGACCACCGGAACCTGGAGTACATCCGGACCGCCAAGCGGCTGAACCCCAGGCAAGCCCGCTGGTCCCTGTTCTTCGCACGCTTTGACTTCCGGATCACCTACCGACCCGGGACCAAAATCACGATCTGATGCATTGTCCCGGGTGCACGAAGAGGAAGCCAAGGTCGGGTTGTCGGACCCCATCGACACCATCCTTCCCGAGTCCACTGTCGTGGCTACCCTCACCTGGGACGTGGAGGAGATCGTCCGGGAGGCCCAGACTAAGAACCCGGACCCGGGAAACGGTCCGAAGAACAGACTCTACGTCCCACCAGAGGCTAGGGCTGCCGTTTTGGACTTCTGCCACGGATCCAAGCTCTCCTGTCATCCTGGAGTGCGTAGGACCGTGGCAGTAGTCCAGCAGCGCTTCTGGTGGGCGTCACTGGAAGCCGACGTCCGGGACTACGTCCAGGCCTGCACCACCTGTGCCAGGGGCAAGGCGGACCATCGCAAGACCAGGGGTCTCCTCCAACCCCTGCCTGTGCCTCATCGCCCCTGGTCCCACATCGGTCTGGACTTCGTCACGGGCCTCCCGCCGTCCCAGGGCAACACCGCCATACTGAACGATAGTGGACCGTTTCTCCAAGGCGGCCCACCTTCGTGGCCCTCCCGAAGCTCCCAACGGCCCAGGAGACGGCAGAACCTCCTGGTTCACCACGTCGTGAGGTCTGCATGGGATACCGTCGGACATCGTCTCGGATCGTGGTCCCCAGTTTTCCTCGCAGGTCTGGAGGAGTTTTTGTAAGGAACTGGGGGCCACCGTGCGTCGTCGTCCGGGTACCACCCACAGACGAACGGCCAGGCAGAGCGGGCGAACCAGGAACTTGAACAGGCTCTTCGTTGTGTCACCTCCGCTCACCCGGCGGCCTGGAGTAACCAATCTGGCCTGGATCGAGTACGCTCACAACAGCCAAGTATCCTCTGCCACCGGCCTCTCCCCCTTTGAAGCGTGTCTGGGCTACCAGCCCACCGTTGTTCCCACTTGTGGAGGGAGAGGTCGGGGTACCCTCGGTCCAGGCCACCTGCGGAGGTGCCGCCGGGTGTGGCGGGCCGCCCCGCTCTGCCCTGTTGCAGGCCCGGACGAGGGCCAAGGCCCATGCAGACCGCCGGCGTTCCCGGCCCCTACATACCAACCAGGGCAGGAGGTGTGGCTATCCACCAAAGATATCCCGCTCCAGGTGACCTCCCACAACTCAAGGACCGCTTCATCGGGCCGTTCCCCATCGCCAAGATCCTCAGTCCGGCCGCAGTGAAGCTAACTCTCCCGGCTTCACTGCGGATCCATCCGGTTTTTCATGTTTCCAAACTCAAGCCATACCACACCTCACCGCTCTGCTCCCCCGGACCCGACCCACCTCCTGCCCGGATCATCGACGGGGAGCCGGCATGGACCGTTCGTCGGCTCCTGGACGTCCGTCGGATGGGTCGGGGCTTCAGTACTTGGTGGACTGGGAGGGTTACGGACCGAGGAACGATCCTGGGTGAAGAGGAGCTTCATCCTGGACCCGGCCCCTTCTGGTCGATTTCTACCACCGACACCCGGACAAGCCTGGTCGGCGCCAGGAGGCGCCCGTTGAGGGGGGGGTCCTGTTGTGTGGGCCGCCAAAGAGGAGGTACTGCTGGCTCACCACCACCGGATGGCGCCCTGCTTGGAGTGCGGGCTTCAAGCACAAGAGGGCGCCAGAACCACTGGGAGTGACAGCCGTCAATCATCCTCACACCAGCTGTCACTCATCATCTCATCATCACCATCACCATAAAGGCCGGGTGGCGACTCCACTCCTCGCCGAGAAATCTCTACGATACAAGGTAATCTCTCTGCTGACTTATACGTCAAATAATAATCTGATCTGTTTTGCAGCTGTTTTTTCCTGGTGGTATTTCCTTGACTGGATTTTCGGAGCTGCACGTGTGTATGATTGGAGGTGGAGGCTCTCCCTCCCAAGAATCAATAATCAAGGTTGCTGGGTGTGAGGATTCACACTCACTACCTTCTGTTTTTTCTGCCAGCAGTACCAGGGCCGACAACGGAGGACAGAGACCACCTGGGGACTCGGGGCTTGGCGGCTTCGGTGTTCTTCAGGCCGTTGGTGGTAGAAGCGGTGTGGGTCCCGGCTCTTCGTTCATCTGAGGTCTCCTATCTTCGAGCCTGCCCGCAATCCTCTTGTGTGTGATTGGCAGTACCTTTGTTTATTTACGTTGTGTTCTTGTGCAACATTAAATGTTACTCCTTCCCTTATCCATTGTCCGTTCATTAGCGCCCCCTGTTGTGGTCCGTGTTACGACACCTTCCCAACATCCAATGCAGGTTACTTCCCCAGCCACGACTGGTACCTGTTTACAGCAGGTTGAACTTAGACTACAAATGGAGTGTCTTGTCCCCGAACACAGGTAGTATGAGTGAACTGAACCCAGGTCTATATATTGACAGCCCAATCTCTATTCAACTAAGCTAGTGGTTCTACATTTATAATACAAGTAAGAATCATGAAACATGGCACATAATAGTAATCTGTCCATTGTGCCAATGGATGGTAGTCACATGAGGTTTGCCTTGATATTGACAGTGGCGTGGGAGCTGTTTCTCATGCATGGGAAGGATGTAAATTTTCTGCACACCTCATCAGTAGTGCACCTTTGAATCATGGGGTGTTTCAGCCTTTCAACACTAGACAAGCTAATCAAAGGTGCCCAGCTACAGGGTGATCAAGCCTGATCCTGTGTACCATGCCCACTCATGAAACTTGCCTGGTTGTTTAAATGGTGCTGCGCATGGGACCATGCAGGGCAGGGGCCTCCTCTTCCATGAGTCAAGCCTAGAGCTGACCACATACCTTGCTCACCGTCCTCCTGGAAAATTCTGACCTGGATTCTCAAGTGGGGTGTGGGGTGGAGGGATTGGTGTGGGTTATGTTGCTGTTCTTTTAACCCATCAAGGGTCCTTCCGCCTGACCCATATCCACTGACTGCTTCTTTCAGCCGCTTCAGAGACTGATCTGACTGTCTGTTGCAGAGCCTGTCTTTGTATACCAAGGTGTTTCAACAACCTGATGGTGGAAGAAGCCACAAAGCCTCTGCGTCCCTTTTCAAACGGATAGACTTTTGCATTCCATCCTTGTTGTAGAGCATCTGCTGCCAGTTCTGTGTAGCGCAGTTTCTTGCACTCGTAGGCCTCTTTGGTTGAACTCTCTCATGGAACTGTGAGTTCTATGATGTAAAGAGTTCAGTGAGGGGGACCAAAGTACCAAGTCTGGCCTAAGGCTGGTGACTACAATCTCAGGTGGAAAGATTATTTGCTGGCCAATATCGACTATCATCTTTCAATCCCAGGCCATGGCTACCTGTCCAAATGTCAAAAAACAAGTTGAACTTTTATTGTACATTTCTCTGGCTGATTGCTAGGATAGGTTCAAATGATTCTTTGCTTCACTGCTCTTGGGCAGTCAGAAAAATCTCCCCCTAGATTAGAGGTTGCATGTTTGCCAACTTTAATAATAAATCCATCATTTTTTTCATTCATTGCATTTTGCTTAATTCTGATCATAAACTATGACAACCTTCTAGAACAGTCTTACCTTGGGCACAACTAACACCGGAGCTACCAGTCATCTGATGCTCTGGTAGAGCGTTACCTAACTCCATGTTTCTGTGAAAATTGTAATTATTTGCTCTTGAAAGCAACTGACAGCTTCATCATATGTTGAATGTGTTCAGTCATATGTTCATACACATTTTAATCAGGATAAAAGAGGGCAATATACAGTTTGCCACTTGATTATATTGTATCTGGACACTTTTTCACTCTGGGTGATAGATTAATTTAGGGTGGACAGCTTGTAATTTTGGAGTACTGAAAAAAGTAATAATACTACATATTTATCAGTCTGATGGACTGAGAGAAAAGGTGTTTTTCAGCCTGTTGGCCATGCACTTGGGGAGGAGCTGAATGAAGTATTAAATTCGATATGAAGGATTGCAAAACTGAATTTAATATTTCAGTCATGAAGGATTGCAAAAAACTCAGCCACATGGGGTGTGCAAACAGTACATTTTAAGTGCCGGTCCCAAGCCCGATAAATGAGTAGGTGTGTCAAGAAGGGCATCCGGCATAAAACCGGCCAAAATAACCATGCAGAGTAGAAATCAAATTTTCATACCGGATCGGTCAAGACCTGGGTTAACAACGACTGCCACCGCACTGTTCTGCGCAATAGCGTGGAACATTATTCTTGACCGTGCGTAATGGTTCCTGATAATTTGCCAGCAAAACGTGCCATTAATCGTAACAGGGGGTAAGAGGTTGCAACAGTTCCTGAGGACACCTGACGCCTCTGCCTCAAATCATCACATTCGTGATCAGCGGCCAAGAATGTGTACTTCATGGCATTCGTGAATTGTTGTTATGTGTAAACGCAGCATAATGAAGGCATTGTGTGAGACTGTTGGCAAAGAGAAAGTCTTTCATTTTGCTTTTATTTTACTTTCATTAAATGCACATCTGATAGCCAAAAAACAAACAAGCAAACAATTAGCAGAATATGGGCTGTAACACACGTATCTCGTTTTTTTGGCCTTGTGATAACTCACGTTTTGACTTTTCTATTTAACCCTTAGTGGTCTGGTAAGTAAAATCAACATAAAAAAGAGCAGTTTGACAAAAGTTTACAGTTGGTCACCAGAACAAAGACCAAGCCCTTTCTTAAAAGTCAATTTTGGATTAATGGCTTCGTCTTTGGTCGGCAGCCTTTTAGGTCATGGTGATGGAGTACTCTCTTAAAAGGTCGGTGAGCCTGTCTGATGCCTCAGACCATTTCATCAATTCCTTTTCCTGAGGTTCTGTTGCACCTTTAAACTAAAGTTCATTATTCCTGAGTGTGAATTTGGGCTTCCTTCCTCAATGATATAAAGTCTGTATGGCCTCAAGCTTCTTATGATTGCAGAATAGATTGTACGGTTGCTCGAGTTATCGTGACACTTTTTGAAATGGCTCGTAATGAGGAAGCTGATTTATGAAGATCAAAATTTGCACTCAGGATCCTGACTTTTAAACCCAAAAATGGTAAATAGACTGCATTTATATAGTGCTTTTCCATCTCAATCAGAAGCTCAAAGCACTTTACATTGATGCCTCACATTCACCTGTTCACACACCCACACTCACACACCGATGTCAGGGTGCTGCCATGCAGGGTGTTCACTACACATGTGGAGCAACTGGGGATTAAGGACCGTACCCAAGGGCTCTTAATGATTATCTGGGTGCTTTGAACCAAGAATGCTCTGGTGTGAAGCCCACCGCTTAACCACTAGACCATCCCCTCCCAAAGGCACTTGTTCTATGGGAAGGCTTGTAAATACAGCTAGAGGTTCCCCAATTAACCTGTGTTATGCCAATTACTTTTTCAGAAGCTCAAAAGGAATTTCACCAATTTTTGGGATCCTCAAATCAAGTCTGGGGAATATACGAATGCCATGCGCCACAGAACCTTCATGGGTTCTTGAAGGTTCATGAGAATAGCACCACCAGCGGACATCCTGGCCATTCCCATTTCTCGAAAGTAACCATCTATCTGCTGCAGCCATGTGAAATCTGGGCATCTCCTTGGCATTTTCTATTTGCTGTAGTCCTCAAAACTGAAGCACCTGCATACGGGCTCATGCACAAAGAGGTGCACCACATAGCCAAAATGCCATAGCTGATGCTTCCTCACAAGACAAGTGATACCCCTCAGTGTGTCTCACTAAGTTACTGCTTCTTTGATACAAAGTCACTCCAGTAGTACCCAAGAATCATCTGAAGAGACTCAGTACCAAACACATCTAGTCCTTGGCTTATGTCACTGAGGAGTATCCCAGTCTCACCTGAGGCATGAATGTCACTGCCAAGACAGAAAAATCTCTTAACATGTTTGATATTTTCACTGCACACAGATACACTTGTGATGGCCAAGTCCAGGGTTTCATTGAAAGCCTGGATCTTAGTCTTGATCCAGGACAATCACACGGAAACCCAAACACTCCTGGCCCTCAAGTGGTGCAATCAGGGTATCCCATTGATTTGACAAAGATCACAGCATCGTCCACAATTCAAGGTCAGTAAACATTTCCTTCACGACAGTCAGATTCTTCAAGGCTGTTTGACTGACAGAAAATCTGACAAAAAACTGAAATATATATCTTGCAACTATTATTGTGAAATAACAAGGTAAGCCAAGGTATCGGGCATGAGGTTATCCAGTGCAGTTTTACCCAGAGCTCTGTGGGGGATTTTCTGGTTCAGAGTTTCCTGTCTTTATTTAATGCAGTTTGAATTCTCACTCTGCTCCACTAGGATAAAAGTTTTTGGAATGTGGCCCACAGGCAATTTGAATTCATGACAATCCTATTGGCATAACTAATGAGATCTCTGACACAAGAGATCAATATTAAATTATTAAATTTCTCTGCAGAGTAACTTTCTTTCATCTCTGAGAGGATGAGAAGTCGAACACAGGTTTGTGTCTGGGACATGACCTTCCAAGAGATGGCAGGACACAAAATGGAACCAAATGTCCAAGCAAGCAGATTCCCCGAAGGAGATGCAAAAAGTTATTGCGGAATCTAAACCATGACATGCTCTGTTTTCCCTGCAGCCACAAGAACTGTGGCCTTAGAAAATGTGTCTATTACATTTATTTTTCATGGAACGCATGCACAACTAAGATAAGATGAAAGCCTTAATTTCTCAAAGCATCTCACCGTCAGACCACCTCATGGCGTCATCGAGATGTAGAGGCAGCCCCTTCCAAAGTGTATTGTCTTTAGGATAGCCCAAGTCCATACGTCGCAAGTGGTCGTCATAGCGCCAGTAGTGGTCGCCCTTGAAGAAGTAGGTTTTGTCATTGTGGAGCCAGACAAAGGCTGCATCCACGCCCTCTGTGGGCAGGCCAAAATCACTGATAGGACGTGGGTAACCCTCTTCCATGATATTGTCTTTAAATACCCAGTACTTTATTCCTGTAGAGGGGTCAGACAGGAAAACAACACAAAACAAATCACAACATCTACCCAAATCTAATTTTATAAATGCCACACAACACTATTTGAAAAAACTGAATGAAGTACTGGAAAAGATGTGAGATTAGTAAATACATTTCATAGGCAGTTGCTATGCAGTCAAGGAAAATCATGCAAACAATTTTATGTAAAAAAGTTATATACCTATGCATTTTACATGCATGTATACTATGAAAAGTATACCGCATTATTTATCTGATCACAAAGGTTCCGAAATACTATAGTTTGGAGGCTCTATGACTGAATGTTATGGAGTAAAACAGAAAAAAATAGTGGCAAAGGTCTGTTTCAGTTTGTACAGGGGTCAAAAGTAAAAGTTGCACCAATTTTAGTCAAAAGTGATCCAAATTGCTTGAGCTAATAGAATTAATAAATGGAATAGTTTTGATTGTGTTGAATGTTTGGTCTCCAAAGTAAAAGTCGAACAAGGACAATATCCATTGGATTGGATATGACATATGTCACCCTGTAACTTGATAACTAAGCATGATAGATGGTACTAACTATTCATTTTAAAAACCCTATTAACCAGTAATTTATATGACCTTTTACCAGAACTGGAGAAACTTTTCCCTGTATAAACTGAAACTGACCTTTGTCACAATTTTTGCAGTTTGAAACCCTATAACATTCAGTCATAGATAGTCCAAACAATATCTTTCAATATGGCTGGATCCCTGCTGTGTAATCCTTCACTGACCCCTACCTGGCTCTAGCTACCACTGTGGGATGACTATCATACATTTTTTGTAGGCAATGGTAGACTGAGGCAGGAGTGTTAGTGTTGTTTAGTCCCCTTAAGTGGTACAGAAAACTGCTATGGTAAAAGGAACAATTACCTTAAAAATGCAAACTAACGTGTATGAAATGTAAGAAAGGCAAAATCTGGCATATTTTTTAGATGAATCAGATTTTAATAAGTCAGGAGGTCTCCATCATCATGTAAAATATAATACAAAATGTATTAAAAGGAAACAAATTCATGTCCTTAAGGAAATTCTAACTGTAAGATTTTTATTATTATTATTATTTTCATTCACTTATGTGTTCTTCACGACTGAATGCCTTTGAACAAAATTTTGGATACAAGCCTGCTGGAAATTAAACATGTCACATTACACAAAATATGTTTAATCTACATTTTATACAGTGGGGGTTTCATGTACAACATCTATAGAGCCTCAACTTAATGAACGTGCATGCAGAAACTCCCCTGCTGTAAAGCAAATTTTAGGCTTAAAGCAGCACACTTGTGACTTCTGTGACGAAATTCACAGAAGTCTATATGTAGAATTTTGCTTTTTCTGTGACACGCCCACTGACTGGGTGTGTCGTCTGTGTACCATGTCCACATAGTCTCTGAGAGGAAGCCTGACATTCTCCCCCTCCAAAGGAAGAGTGGGCATGGCAAGCAACATCTCATTTTTAGGCAAAAATCTCAGAAATCTGTTTAATTCCCCTCCCAATGTCTCTGGGGTATTTGTTGCTTCAAACTTTAAAATCTTTTTTTCTAGTTTTAAATCAGCTGGTGCATTTCCTTGTACCTTTGAAGAAGATGATTTTGTGGTCCCTGGGCCTCTCATACACAGCATCCACACTGTCCAGATTGGCTGGTAGACCTCTCCAGAACCGATGGATTTGAACTGGTCGCAGAGACACCAGGTGCTTTTCTCGTGTTAGTCGCCAGAAGTACTTCCCTGTGAGTAACAGGACAGTTTGGCATTAGCAATACATCAGTCAGAAATCCAAACACAGAAATCCTTACACTTTGAAATGTTGCTGAAAGAGTTTGCCTCCTGCATGCGCCTGATATCTGATTTTCATCATAAAGTCGTCTCTTCTGGGATCTCCCAGTTGGTCCAAACGAAAATTAAAATAAATAAATACAAGAGCAGGTGACGGATGACATCCCGTTAGGACCATTTATCTTCCAGTTCCATTTCTGTCCCGCTCGACCTCCTTGTTGTTGTTACTGTTGGATAACTGATTCATGCAGTTCTATTCTCTGCAAATTAGTCCCAAAAAATGACTTCTGACACTGCATTCATATACTGGAAATATGCAGCACACTGTAAACCAGAAGCTCCATTATTTTCAATAACAGGACGTTGGAAAATTCTGCCGCTACTGGCTGTGAGAGCAGCAGCCTCACACTGTGACACTTGGTGCAATATGTGGCCATATAAAAAGTTTAATGGATTATGGACCATGCCAGTCATCCAAGAACATACATCTGTTGGAAAGCAAACGGTTAGCTTCACGACTTCTCCTGTAGACATTGAGAGGGAAGCAGCGCATGGTGACACTTTGCCCCCAGCTTCCCAAAAGAAGTCAGCCATTTTCTACCTCCTTCATTCGCAAAACTGGGATCACAGAAGAGGTCATTTATGATCTAATCACAGAAAAGGGGGGCAGGGCTCATTCCTTTAGATACGGGTTCCGTCCATTCAATTGTGTGTGTCATTGGTCTTGGCTGCGCGATTACTCAACACCAAATTGTTGCAGACCCAAGACACTTGAAATAATTGGTTCATGTTTCAAACCTTTCACATGACTTCAGAGGGCGCCGACCTTGATCTACTTTTTCTTGGTCAAATCCTGCAGGATTTAAATGTCATTAAGTCTCTGATTTCCTGTTCCTCTACTTTATAGCACCAATTCAACGGTAGCTACTGGTCCTGCAGGAAAGATGTCGTATTTAAACTAGAGACAAGAAGATGCACACTGAAGTCTATTTATAGCAGTTTTAGTAAATATTTTTGTGAAAAAGCTACATATATAACTTTGAAATATCACTCGGGAGTATCTTTAACTTGTATCTATCAATAAAGACCTAAATTAGACATGAGAATAAACAGTTAAAACATGAAACTTTAAAGTAAGAGTGTATCGCATTTAGTGTCATCTCGTGATGAAGTTGCAGATTGTGTTCTGCCATCCCTGGTCAGAGTTTTGTTGCCCTTCATGTTCTTACTTTGGTAATGGGGATTCTTGCTCCCTTGCCTTTTCTTGTGATCAGCAAAAATGAGGGGTGTCAAACTTGTTGGCCTGCACTGGCAGCTAGTAGACCGCATACAAACACTGACTCCTTTTCTTTTTCTTCAATCTTTCAGTTGCGCTGCAAAATTCCACAGGTGGAGTAAGTATGTCTGATTTAGTTTACTGTATCAACATGGTGGTGCAAAATGGGGGCCTCCATGAGGGGGGCCTGCTCCCAATGTAGATATGGAGGCTTCATTTTAAGCTCATGAAAACCCATTGATTCATTATGCAGGTAACTACACACTAACAGATGGTTATGAATGCTATATTCCATTTCTGCTGATACATGCCCCTGAATCCTACATACTGTACCTTAATCATTTGCGGAGTTTGCATGTGACGGCACTGATTAGATTAGATTACAGATTAGATAGAACTTTATTGATCCTTTGGGAAGACTCCCTCTGGGAAATTGAGGTTTCAGCAGCATTGTGTAGCAGAACACAGGGTAAGAAACACACAGAGTATCAAAAGTGAAAATAATAAAGACAAACAGTTTGCAAATATAATTACACAATATAAATACCAGACATACTGATCAACACTGGTTTACTGGCTACTACTGTTCCTCTCATCCCCGACCTCTGTCTACCTGTTACTCCTCCTCCTCCCCGAGTGAGGAGTTGTGATGAGTAGAGATGTCACAATTCCAAAATGTAACAGGCTAATGACATGAATGTCACATAGGTTCCGGCCCCTTCACACATAACACGAAAGACGCAGAAACCGGATGAAAATCTGCTAATGAATAATGAAATGGGGAACCACAAACATTCCACCTGCTTGTCGGGAGGGACATGTGGTTCGAACAGGCATGCACGATACCGCGGCAATGGTTTCATGCACCCTCGTGTTCGCGCGCACGAAATCAGTGCAAGCACGTGGAAAGTCATGTACACAGCAGCAGAGCAAAAATTAAACACCATAATTTATAATACTTGATTCCTGCTTTAAAGAGCGGATTTAGCTTCCGCCTAGACGTACACCAGGAAGTAATGAATGACATGGATTACTGTTCTCTTTTATGTTGACATTAATTACCTGATGCGTTCGGGCCGACTGGCTCCCGTCTCATGAACAGCCGGGGAAATCTCACAGTACGAACCTTGCGGGGGCATCGCGTGGGGTTATTTCCCGCATGGCACTATATTCATCAGCTTGCGGTGCGGTGACGCTCCAGTCAGCTGAAGCAATATGTTTAATTTATTCCCACCTGAGGACAGCATGCTGACATCCCGCTTCAGTACAGTTATGTGAGATCGTATCCTACAAGCCAGTACAGGTGTTCCCCAGCTGTGAGTTGCGAACACAGATATCTGAACAGCTGCATGTTGCAGGGGGACATGCCCACCTCTGTGTGCGGACCTGTGCAGCTCACAGAAAAAAACTCACTCTCTGTACCTTCATTCTGTTAGTTTTATTCTTTGTATGTATTATTATGTGCCTGTCCTGCATCTTTCTGATGGTCTGTGTTTGTAATGTAACACGTGGAGTGCACTGAGCCATCATTTCTGTTTGTCAGATTGCTTGCCTCTACTGGTGGTTGTCTCTCACTGCAGTATTGTAGCACTTCCTGTTCCGGAGCACAGCAGTGTTTTGCTGTATCTGTTAGCTGTTTAATCTGCGCAGTTAGATTGATCTAGATATCTAGATAACGATTTTGTTTCCCAGTGCAATCTTCACGTGCCTTAACTAAGCACTCCTTCTGCTGAATCACCTCTAAATTATTTACACATTATTCACTTTGCGTGTTTTTAGGAATCCGCTAGCTTAGCGCAGCTACTAGCTCTTAGCCGTTTAGCATGGCGGCTTCTCCTGTCTCATCCCGGCACTTTTCTGCTCTGGGTGTGAAATGTTTAGTTATTCCTCGGCATCCTTTAGCAGTAACGGTACTTGTAATAAGTGTAGCTTATTCATAGCTTTGGAGGCCAGGCTGGGCGGATTGGAGACTCGGCTCCGCACCGTGGAAAATTCTACAGCTAGCCAGGCCCCTGTAGTCGGTGCGGACCAAGGTAGCTTAGCCGCCATTAGTTCCCCTCTGGCAGATCCCGAGCAGCCGGGAAAGCAGGCCGACTGGGTGACTGTGAGGAGGAAGCGTAGTCCTAACAGAAGCCCCGTGTACAACCGCCAACCCGTTCACATTTCTAACCGTTTTTCCCCACTCGACGACACACCCGCCGAGGATCAAACTCTGGTTATTGGCGACTCTGTTTTGAGAAATGTGAAGTTAGCGACACCAGCAACCATAGTCAATTGTCTTCCGGGGCCAGAGCAGGCGACATTGAAGGAAATTTGAAACTGCTGGCTAAGGCTAAGCGTAAATTTGGTAAGATTGTAATTCACGTCGGCAGTAATGACACCCGGTTACGCCAATCGGAGGTCACTAAAATTAACATTGAATCGGTGTGTAACTTTGCAAAAACAATGTCGGACTCTGTAGTTTTCTCTGGGCCCCTCCCCAATCGGACCGGGAGTGACATGTTTAGCCGCATGTTCTCCTTGAATTGCTGGCTGTCTGAGTGGTGTCCAAAAAATGAGGTGGGCTTCATAGATAATTGGCAAAGCTTCTGGGGAAAACCTGGTCTTGTTAGGAGAGACGGCATCCATCCCACTTTGGATGGAGCAGCTCTCATTTCTAGAAATCTGGCCAATTTTCTTAAATCCTCCAAACCGTGACTATCCAGGGTTGGGACCAGGAAGCAGAGTTGTAGTCTTACACACCTCTCTGCAGCTTCTCTCCCCCTGCCATCCCCTCATTACCCCATCCCCGTAGAGACGGTGTCTGCTCCCAGACCACCAATAACCAGCAAAAATCTATTTAAGCATAAAAATTCAAAAAGAAAAAATAATATAGCACCTTCAACTGCACCACAGACTAAAACAGTTAAATGTGGTCTATTAAACATTAGGTCTCTCTCGTCTAAGTCCCTGTTGGTAAATGATATAATAATTGATCAACATATTGATTATTCTGCCTTACAGAAACCTGGTTACAGCAGGATGAATATGTTAGTTTAAATGAGTCAACACCCCCGAGTCACACTAACTGTCAGAATGCTCGTAGCACGGGCCGAGGCGGAGGATTAGCAGCAATCTTCCATTCCAGCTTATTAATTAATCAAAAACCCAGACAGAGCTTTAATTCATTTGAAAGCTTGACTCTTAGTCTTGTCCATCCAAATTGGAAGTCCCAAAACCAGTTTTATTTGTTATTA
This sequence comes from Thalassophryne amazonica, assembly GCF_902500255.1. NCBI lineage: Eukaryota > Metazoa > Chordata > Actinopteri > Batrachoidiformes > Batrachoididae > Thalassophryne > Thalassophryne amazonica. The sequence continues at coordinate 39,059,243 of NC_047119.1, read as the reverse complement.
TCTATCGTCCACCTGGTCGTTACTGTGAGTTTCTCTGTGAATTTTCAGACCTTTTGTCTGACTTAGTGCTTAGCTCAGATAAGATAATTATAGTGGGCGATTTTAACATCCACACAGATGCTGAGAATGACAGCCTCAACACTGCATTTAATCTATTATTAGACTCTATTGGCTTTGCTCAAAATGTAAATGATCCACCCACCACTTAATCATATCTTAGATCTTGTTCTGACTTATGGTATGGAATAGAAGACTTAACAGTATTCCCTGAAAACTCCCTTCTGTCTGATCATTTCTTAATAACATTTACATTTACTCTGATGGACTACCCAGCAGTGGGGAATAAGTTTCATTACACTAGAAGTCTTTCAGAAAGCGCTGTAACTAGGTTTAAGGATATGATTCCTTCTTTATGTTCTCTAATGCCATATACCAACACAGTGCAGAGTAGCTACCTAAACTCTGTAAGTGAGATAGAGTATCTCGTAAATAGTTTTACATCCTCATTGAAGACAACTTTGGATGCTGTAGCTCCTCTGAAAAAAGAGAGCTTTAAATCAGAAGTGCCTGACTCCGTGGTATAACTCACAAACTCGTAGCTTAAGCAGATAACCCGTAAGTTGAGAGGAAATGGCGTCTCACTGATTTAGAAGATCTTCACTTAGCCTGGAAAAAGAGTCTGTTGCTCTAAAAGCCCTCCGTAAAGCTAGGACATCTTTCTACTCATCACTAATTGAAGAAATAAGAACAACCCCAGGTTTCTTTTCAGCACTGTAGCCAGGCTGACAAAGAGTCAGAGCTCTATTGAGCTGAGTATTCCATTAACTTTAACTAGTAATGACTTCATGACTTTCTTTGCTAACAAAATTTTAACTATTAGAGAAAAAATTACTCATAACCATCCCAAAGACGTATCGTTATCTTTGGCTGCTTTCAGTGATGCCGGTATTTGGTTAGACTCTTTCTCTCCGATTGTCCTGTCTGAGTTATTTTCATTAGTTACTTCATCCAAACCATCAAAATGTTTATTAGACCCCATTCCTACCAGGCTGCTCAAGGAAGCCCTACCATTATTTAATGCTTCGATGTTAAATTTGATCAATCTATCTTTGTTAGTTGGCTATGTACCACAGGCTTTTAAGGTGGCAGTAATTAAACCATTACTTAAAAAGCCATCACTTGACCCAGCTATCTTAGCTAATTATAGGCCAATCTCCAACCTTCCTTTTCTCTCAAAAATTCTTGAAAGGGTAGTTGTAAAACAGCTAACCGATCATCTGCAGAGGAATGGTCTATTTGAAGAGTTTCAGTCAGGTTTTAGAATTCATCATAGTACAGAAACAGCATTAGTGAAGGTTGCAAATGATCTTCTTATGGCCTCGGACAGTGGACTCATCTCTGTGCTGTTCTGTTAGACCTCAGTGCTGCTTTTGATACTGTTGACCATAAAATTTTATTACAGAGATTAGAGCATGCCATAGGTATTAAAGGCACTGCGCTGCGGTGGTTTGAATCATATTTGTCTAATAGATTACAATTTGTTCATGTAAATGGAGAATCTTCTTCACAGACTAAAGTTAATTATGGAGTTCCACAAGGTTCTGTGCTAGGACCAATTTTATTCACTTTATATATGCTTCCCTTAGGCAGTATTATTAGACGGTATTGCTTAAATTTTCATTGTTACGCAGATCATACCCAGCTTTATCTATCCATGAAGCCAGAGGACACACACCAATTAGCTAAACTGCAGGATTGTCTTACAGACATAAAGACATGGATGACCTCTAATTTCCTGCTTTTAAACTCAGATAAAACTGAAGTTATTGTACTTGGCCCCACAAATCTTAGAAACATGGTGTCTAACCAGATCGTTACTCTGGATGGCATTACCCTGACCTCTAGTAATACTGTGAGAAATCTTGGAGTCATTTTTGATCAGGATATGTCATTCAAAGCGCATATTAAACAAATAGTAGGACTGCTTTTTTTGCATTTACGCAATATCTCTAAAATTAGAAAGGTCTTGTCTCAGAGTGATGCTGAAAAACTAATTCATGCATTTATTTCCTCTAGGCTGGACTATTGTAATTCATATTATCAGGTTGTCCTAAAAGTTCCCTAAAAAGCCTTCAGTTAATTCAAAATGCTGCAGCTAGAGTACTAACGGGGACTAGAAGGAGAGAGCATATCTCACCCATATTGGCCTCTCTTCATTGGCTTCCTGTTAATTCTAGAATAGAATTTTAAATTCTTCTTCTTACTTATAAGGTTTTGAATAATCAGGTCCCATCTTATCTTAGGGACCTCGTAGTACCATATCACCCCCAATAGAGCGCTTCGCTCTCAGACTGCAGGCTTACTTGTAGTTCCTAGGGTTTGTAAGAGTAGAATGGGAGGCAGAGCCTTCAGCTTTCAGGCTCCTCTCCTGTGGAACCAGCTCCCAATTCAGATCAGGGAGACGGACACCCTCTCTACTTTTAAGATTAGGCTTAAAACTTTCCTTTTGCCAAAGCTTATAGTTAGGGCTGGATCAGTGACCCTGAACCATCCCTTAGTTATGCTGCTATAGACGTAGACTGCTGGGGGGTTCCCATGATGCACGTTTCTTTCTCTTTTTGCTCTGTATGCACCACTCTGCATTTAATCATTAGTGATCGATCTCTGCTCCCCTCCACAGCATGTCTTTTCCTGGTTCTCTCCCTCAGCCCCAACCAGTCCCAGCAGAAGACTGCCCCTCCCTGAGCCTGGTTCTGCTGGAGGTTTTCTTCCTGTTAAAAGGGAGTTTTTTCCTTCCACTGTAGTCAAGTGCTGCTCACAGGGGGGTCGTTTGACCGTTGGGGTTTTACATAATTATTGTATGGCCTTGCCTTACAATATAAAGCGCCTTGGGGCAACTGTTTGTTGTGATTTGGCGCTATATAAAAAAAAAAATTGATTGATTGATTGATTTCCAGCTGTCATGGAGTTACTGGCCGGTGATCAGCTGACAGGCGCTTTGCCGCGCTGTGTGCGCTCAGACATGGCTGGCCGGTCTCCATGTGATCATGTCTGTACATACATATCAGCATTTCATGCAAGTGTGACCCACGCCACATGTGTTGCAGGGGAGGCGCAAAAGACACACACACCACATGTGTTGCGGGGAGGGGGGGCGGAGGCGGTGTGACATATGCGCACGTGTGCAATACACACACAGGCCACACGTGTTGAGGGGAGAGTCGACACTCTGGCACCACATGTGTGTTGCTTGGTTTCGCCACAATCGTGGGGCACTTTGACACTTTTCACAGACAGGTCGAATGTGGTCGCCTATTGTCTACTGTCGTACCAGGATGTTGGATGTTTGTGTGTGTGTCACCTGGAATGTGGCCAACACCTGTTGCGAGAGGGATCAAATGGGCTCTCACAGGGCACTCTCTGTCTTTCGGCCGCTGGTGTGCACGATTAGTTGTAGCGTCAGGTGTACAAGGCGTTAGAGGAGGATCTGATTTTTCACGAATGGCATGCAATTCCTCCTTCCTGCGCTAGTCGGCTTCAGTCGTGTTAGTGTGTGAAGGCGCCCTTAAGGAGGTAAAATTATGTGAGACAAAGACTAATGTTTTCTGCTATTGTTGATGTTTTCTGGTATTGTTGAGTATCATTGATGTAAATTAAAAAAACAAAACAAATGTCTTGTCAAACAGCTGGCAGTAGATGATTAGCAGATGTGTTGAGGCATGTGGGCTGATATCAACATGCTGCGTGCTGAGATTTATCAAAAACTATCATCTGACACCTGGAAGCTTGCAAGACACAATCTGCATCTTGATGAATTCAAATGTGCAGAAACCAGCATTTTAAGGGCAAAATTAGGAATCAATGACATATAAAGGCTTGTGCATCTGTCTTGTAGTTCCGTATAAAACTGGAACTGGACGGTAAATTTGAAAGCCTGATGCCGTTTTTGGATTGAAGTCTCTTAGCATGGCTCAATGGGCTCATGTCAGCAGGGTGGACACCCTCAACATCATCCTGCTTCTTTCAGTCTCCTACTTTACATTATTTGTGCTCCTGTAGCTGTTTTCTGGTTTTGTTTTGTTTTGTTTCCCCCCAGACAAACTCTGCAGCATCATCTCTTTCTGGTTCCTTTACCTTTGAAAAAGAAGGCCTCCCCTCGTATCTGGGCCACTGCATCAAAGTGACTGGTGCATCTGTCTGGGGCATCTCGCGCCAGCCTGAGAGAGATGTGAACGAAAGAAGAGCTGGGAAATAAAGTTGTGAGCCTCGTACAAAATTTTAAAAACTGACATTTTAAAGCAAAGTTTCTGTGTTCTGATTAGTTAGTTTTATCAGCGTCAGATGATTCATGTCTGTGGCTTTCACTTATATTCACAATAATACCGGTTTTCTTTGCCTGTGAAGCAGTCATATCCATAAGAATTTGGACAATGTCATGGTGGTGTAAAAAAGGATTTTCTTTAACAAAAAATTTTCTTTAACAAACAAATTTTCATGCACCAACACAGTCTCACAGCAAGTCGTGATTCAGCAGCATGAAATATACATTAATCTATTGGTTTGTGATATTGTGACAAAAAGTGCCTAATTTTCGTCATGGCAGCACACATCCATTCTAATACATTCCGTGATGGCTACACGAAATTAAAAGTGAAGCCGGGGGGGGGCAGAGTCGGGGCGATTATGGTTAGGGTTGGGGGTGGGAGTACAGTTAGTAATAGTGAGTTAAAAAACCCTGTCACAAAAATTTGAATCATTTCGTGACGGGAGCACGAAATAAAACGTGACACTGGGCTGATTCTAACAGGTGCTGGAACAGGCCAAAACTGCACTATCCCAGTTTTTCCAGTCACAAGAACCAATAGCTCCTTCAGAGATATCTAGGCATCTTGTGGCTTTTCTCTAGTCTCCTTCTCTATATCACATCTACATGTGACACTATGCACAGTTTCTCCAACCACAACTACAGAAGCCTTGAAAAGTGAATAGAGTTGCATTATGAGGGGCATCTGGAGTAAAAATTCACCAAACCAAGCATGCAGAAGATGATGTGGATATTGTTCATGTACTGCACAGTGAGATTAAAAAAGTCATTGATATATTATGGCTTAAAGGTTTTGTGTACTGTAGTTTATTAATTAGTAATTTAGATTCACAGCTGACTGGCAGAGAATCAGAACCCTGACGCTGGAGATGTCCAACATCCTGGCAGGGGGATTAGGCTTATACAACTGCTCAAAGTCGCTGGCCCAATGGGACCACACAGCAGAGTCATTTGTCAGAACCGAGGTGTAGGTTTGTTGGAACACAGAGCTTTGATTCCTCTGTAAGATAGCCAAGGGTCACTACACCACAGATGGTGTGTCACCTGTTCAGAGTCCTCTAACAAATCACAGCCTGCTTTCTCTGCTCCTTGTACAACCTGGAACTGCCACCAAGATGACAAATCCTCATGGCACCCTCACACAAATAAACGCCTCCTCCCGTTAACACTGGTGACACACATGCAATCTCTGGCAGTTTCCATGGAAGGGTCTTGTCAAGTAGAAACTCTCACATTCTATGTGGGTCATTTTTGTCTGTAAGTCCTCCACCCAGAGCGTGTACAAACTTAAGATTTTAAAATAATATACACCTATCATTAAATGATAACATTAATAACTTACATTTGCAAGGGAATATCGCATTTATGAGGGGCGGATGTAGCTTAAGGTCCTCACTTGAAGCTATGTACCCCCTAGTTGCAACCCCCTATGTCCCTTAGGGGGGTTGCAACTTGGTTGGGTGTGCAAAAGTTTAACTATGCACTCCACCCACACCCACTACAAATCTCTAGTCTTTTTGTGCATTCTCAGGCAGTTTGAGAGGTTAAATGCTGAATCTCAAGTCATTGGTTATAAACACAATTTTTATTTCTAACACCAGAAATTTTTTAATTCTGCAGGCAGCAGTGTTCAACTCAATCAATCATTCGCATATTTTATCACACCACTGTCAGTGGCTCGTGAGTGGGGGGGGGCTGCAACCACCTTAAATCCCCTCTTGATCCTCCAGTGTTTGCAATGATCAATTTTACTTTGGAACAAATGTAATAAAGCCTATTACTGATTTTGATGCTAAGGATGCTGACTTTCACAAAACGTCATGCATCTTCCACGTATTCTGTCTTTAGTTCATTCATAAAAACTGTATGGACACCCTGAGTCCTGATTTGGCAAGTAAAGTATGACCAAGAAAAAAAACAAACACCACCACCAAAAACCCTCAGGAATTTCCTCAAATTTGGTGTTGACAGATGATTGGACACATATTGCTGAAAACCTTTTTTTTAAAACTTATTAGAAAAAAAAAGTGTTTCTGTGTTTCTCAGAGTTACATAGAGAAGAACATTATGACTAAAAGTGAGTAGATCTTTTATTGGCCTTGTCCTAATATTGGACTTACGGTACAGTGGATCGGTTTTCAGGAAGGTCGAGCAGGACAGGAGGCTCTGCTGTTTGGGACGGGTTTTCAGGTCGATTTGTGTGCGACACCGAGTCTCTGACACCTAGGATGAGGCCAAAGGTCAACTCAAAGGAATATACAACATGACCAAGAACACTCTGTTGACTGTTGGATGTCTGCACTATTCCCAATATTATGAACACTGAGATTGGTTTTTTTTTTTCTACTTAGCTTTTCTTTAACTGATACATCAGTGTTCAAATACCTCCATCCATCCATCCATTTTCTTCTGCTTTATCCGGAGTCGGGTCGCGGGGGCAGCAGCTCAAGCAAAGCCGCCCAGACCTCCCGCTCCACACACACCTCCCCCAGCTCCTCTGGGGGAACCCCAAGGCGTTCCCAAGCCAGCCAAGAGATGTAGTACCTCCAGCGTGTCCTGGGTCTTCCCCGAGGCCTCCTCCCAATGGGACGTGCCCGGAACACCTCTCCAGCGAGGCGTCCAGGGGGCATCCGGAAAAGATGCCCGAGCCACCTCAACTGACTCCTTTCGATGTGGTGGAGCAGCGGCTCGACTCCGAGCTCCTCCCAAGTGACCGAGCTCCTCACCCTATCTCTAAGGGAGCGCCCAGCCACCCTGCAGAGGAAACTCATCTCGGCCGCTTGTACTCGCGATCTCGTTCTTTCGGTCATGAGCCAAATCTCATGACCATAGGTGAGGATCGGAACGTATATCGATCGGTAAATCGAGAGCTTTGCCCCCCCACTGAGCTCTCTCTTCACCACGACGGTCCGATACAGCGACCGCATCACTGCAGATGCTGCACCGATCCGTCTATCAATCTCACGCTCCATCCGTCCCTCACTCATGAACAAGACCCCGAGATACTTAAACTCCTCCACTTGAGGCAAGGACACTCCACCGACCTGAAGAGGGCAAAGCACCTTTTTCTGGTCGAGAACCATGGCCTCGGATTTGGAGGTGCTGATCTTCATCCCGGACGCTTCACACTCGGCTGCAAACCGCCCCAGTGCACGCTGAAGGTCCTGATTTCACAAAGCCAACAGAACCACATCGTCCACAAACAGCAGAGACGAGATTCTGTGGTTCCCAAACCATATCCCCTCTACACCCTGGCTGCGCCTAGAAATTCTGTCCATAAAAATAATGAACAGAACCGGTGACAAAGGGCAGCCCTGGCGGAGGCCAACGTGCACTGGAAACAGGTTTGACTTACTACCGGCAATGCGAACCAAGCTCCTGCTGTGGTCGTACAGGGACCGGATAGCCCTTAGCAAAGGACCCCGGACCCCGTACTCCCGGAGCACCACCCACAGGGTGCACCGAGGGACACGGTCGAACGCCTTCTCCAGATCCACAAAACACATGTGGACTGGTTGGGCAAACTCCCATGAACCCTCGAGCACCCGATGGAGGGTGTAGAGCTGGTCCAGTGTGCCGCGACCAGGATGAAAACCACACTGCTCCTCCTGAATCTGAGGTTCGACCATCGGTCAAATTCTCCTCTCCAGTACTCTGGAATAGACCTTACCGGGGAGGCTGAGGAATGTGATCCCCCTATAGTTGGAACACACCCTCCGGTCCCCCTTCTTAAATAGAGGGACCACCACCCCGGTCTGCCAATCCAGAGGCACTGTCCCAGATCGCCACGCGATGTTGCAGAGGCGTGTCAGCCAAGACAGTCCCACAACATCCAGAGACTTAGAGTACTCAGGACGGACTTCATCCACCCCAGGAGCCTTGCCACTGAGGAGCTTTCTAACCACCTCGGTGACTTCGGCCTGGGTAATGGATGAGTCCGCCTCTGAGTCCCCAGTCTTTGCTTCCTCTTCGGAAGACGTGATGATGGGATTGAGGAGATCCTCAAAGTATTCCTTCCATCGCCCGACAACATCCCCAGTCAGGGTTAACAGCTCCCCACCCGCACCGTAAACAGTGCTAGTGGAGAGCTGCTTCCGCCTCCTGAGGCGTCGGACGGTTTGCCAGAATCTCTTCGAGGCTGACCGATAGTCCTTCTCCATGGCCTCCCCGAACTCCTCCCAGACCCGAGTTTTTGCCTCTGCGACTGCACGAGCTGCGGCACGCTTGGCCTGCCGGTACCAGTCAGCTGCCTCCGGGGTCCCAACTACCAACAAAGATAAGTAGGACTCCTTCTTCAGCTTGACGGCATCCCTTACTTCCGGCGTCCACCACCGGGTTCGGGGATTGCCGCCGCGACAGGCACCACAGACCTTGTGACCACAGCTACGAGTGGCCGCATCGACAATGCAGGTGGAGAACATGGTCCACTCGGACTCCATGTCTCCAACCTCCCCCGGAATCTGGGAGAAGCTCTCCCGGAGGTGGGAGTTCCCAGCAGACCCTCATGATACGTTTGGGCCTGCCAGGTCTGACCGGCTTCCTCCCCTCCCAGCGGATCCAACTCACCACCAGGTGGTGATCGGTCGACAGCTCTGCCCCTCTGTTCACTCGAGTGTCCAAGACACGTGGCCAAAGGTCAGATAATACGACTACAAAGTCGATGATCGACCTCCGGCTCAGGGTGTCCTGGTGCCACTAATGGACACCCTTGTGCTCGAACATGGTGTTCGTGATGGACAAACTGTGACTAGCACAGAAGTCCAACAACTGAACACCACTCGGGTTCAGAAATCCCCCAGGGGAACAATGGAGTCCCCAGTCAGAGTGCTATCTAGTACCCCTCCCAGGGACTCCAGGAAGGTCGGGTACTCTGCACTGCTGCTTGTCCCATAGGCCGAGAAAATGGTGAGAGACCTGTCCCCGACCCGAAGGCGTAGGGACGTGACCCTCTCGTTCACTGGAGTGAATTCCAACACATGGCGACTGAGCTGGGGAGCAACAAACAATGCAACCCAAGCTCTCCGCCTCTCCCCGTGTGCAACGCCAGAAAAATGAAGCATCCAGCCCCTCTCCAGGAGTTGGGTACCAGAGCCCAAGCTGTGCGTGGAGGTGAGCCCAACTATCTCTATTCAGTGTCTCTCAACCTCCCGCACAAGCTCAGGCTCCTTCCCCCCCAGCGAGGTGACATTCCACATCCCAACAGCCAGGGGCTGTAAGCATGGACTGGGCCGCCGGGCCACCCGCCTTCGACCGCCACCCAATCCTCTCTGCACCCGACCCCCATGGCCCCCTCTGCAGGTGGTGAACCCACAGGAGAGCGGGCCCACGTCCCTCTTTCGGGCTGAGCCCGGCCGGGCCCCATGGGCTAAGGCCCAACCACCAGGCACTCGCACGCGAGCCCCAACCCCAGGCCTGGCTCCAGGGTGGGGCCCCGGCTCCGCCATACCGGGCGACGTCTCGGTCCTTGATTTTTTAGTGGTCATGGAGGTTCTGAACTGCCCTTAGTCTGACCCGTCACCTAGGACCTGTTTGCCTTGGGAGACCCTACAAGGGGCACAAAGCCCCCAACAACATAGCTCCTAGGATCATCCGGGTACGCAAACTCCCCCACCACGATAAGGTGGCAGCTAGAGGGGGAGCAAATACCTCCCATTCATTTAATTTCACAGTGAAAAATTCCAGATTTTTTTTTTTGCTGTTTGAAAAGCATATTGCCTGTTCAGCAAAGCAAGCAAACTGTTTTTAGATGGAAAAAATAGTCTAAACATTTGCAATTTGAAGTTTATAACTCTCAGCATTCACTGACATGTACACCAAGTGATGAGGGATCATTAATGTCCATTACCATCAAAAACGTCCTCTCCAAACTATATTGTGATCCAGACAAAATGTGTGGATGTGGTTGCTGAACTGTGACAAATGAGAGGAAATCTCTGCGTATGTGTCATTTGTTTATTTATTTTTGGTTTGTGTCTGTTATGAGACCTGTGTGGGACTCGATAACAGTCACTGGAGGAGATATTTATCCACGACTGTTGTCTGATTCCTGCAATTTTGGTTCAGACATCAGAAGCATCTCGATTTTACATTATGTACTAACACAGAGAGAGTTTGATGCATTTTCCTGGCTGTGGAAAAATACAGGACAGGAAACAAAAAGGTCAACAAAAACTCATTTTTGCTTACACAAACTAATGAAACACATAATTAATGATAACATAATCCACTGAACAGAAGCGACACCAGGCGTCCCGTTATTCTTGCTTTTTCATAATTCAATTCAGAGTCTCAGCTCCCAGAAGCCTGTCAAATCACGGTTCCCTCTCACTCTTAATTCTCGCTTTTGTGTCCATCACTGTCATTTTATGTATCAAGAACTGGCAAAATGAGGTCACTCCACAATGAGGCCAGTTAACTCTGAGCATGTTTTCATCAATTCAATAAACGTTTGACAGAGACCTCATCACTTGGTGCTTTCTTCAACAACAGTCCTCCATATGGTCCACCTGTTGAGCTTTTTCCCCTCCACAGAACAAGACAACACGGACGTAAACAGATTTTGAAATATTTGGGAAGACTGAATAAAAAAAGAAAAGAAAAAAAAATCAACAACATTCCTACCCTGGTGGTCATGTAGAGCAGCAGCTAATTGAGTTCAGAAGGTGGACTACTGGTATGTAGACCTAGGTTAAACTCCCAGTCATAATACCGGTTTGTGTCCTTGGGCAAGACACTTCTGTACTGTGCGGGTCCACCTAGCTGTAAATGGGTAGCAACCTACTATGTCTAGAGGAAGTCATAGACTTATCCACTTTATGCTACATCGTCTGGGAATATGCACCAGCATCATGAAGAGTTTGATGAATCCAGTGGGGACATGGTCAAAAAGGAAAAATATGGTGTTTTTAAGCCCATGCTTCATCATGATTGACATCCCTGTCATGTTCTCACAGCATCACACATTACAACTAATTTCTTACCACTCACATGGTCAAGGGTGGACAACATCCAATAAGTTCTTACAACACTCTTACAATGAACATCGCACTACACGTGTACTACATTTGCACTGTGTCCTTCAAGTCATAATCAATCCATGTCATGTGTGGCTATTTTTCATTGGTTCTGCAAGTTTTCTTGTGTCCACATGCAGGTTCAAAATTAATGTACAGTCAGAAAAACAGCTCTCCTGATAAACATGGCCTCCCTGATTAATCACACAGCTGGTTGTGTGTGCGTAAGTGCACATGTATGCTTATGGCAAACTTTGATTTGTACAAGGAGGTGGGAGATAGTTTCTACTTTGGCTGCCTTTCACCACCATGGACAGCGACCAGCACATTTCAGAAAGCCACAGACTACTGCGGTCCATACGAGGTTTAATTATTTCAATAATATATCAATGCAGTCATTACTATGTCTTTGTTAAGAGCTTACTGCATTCTGATTTGACCACGTCCTCTATATGGACTTTTTGACCATGTCCTCATCTGTGTCTACTGTGTTTGTACTACGCTGCACAAGTTTTTAGTGTCTCCACCAACTTTTTTGGAGTGGAAACTTTCCTGAGTGTGACAGGGGTTGAAGGGTCCATATGATGCGACGTGGATGGAACACCAGTCCATCGCAAGTTCTTTCCCCAGCCAAGGCTAGTACCCATTTCCAGCTGAATGGACTAGGGCGATGCCAATGAAGTGTCTCATCTAAGAACACAGGAAGCCTGAAGCACCCCTGAAATCAAAATCAGATCTGTAGGTTGGTAGTACAACTCCCATGCCACAGACCCATCTATGCAGATATCTTATACCAGATGCACCTTTAAAGCATAATACAGAAATATGGTGGCATGTTGCTTCATACCATACAGCTGCCAGACGCGGACCTTGTCTTCATATGGTAGGTCATATTTCAGAGGGTCACCAACAGGTCCATGGTAGTACGGTCTCATGATGGACTCCATGGCTGAAGTATGGACCAGACCGATGGCGTGACCAAACTCATGCACCGCAACTGCAAACAGATCCATTCCATGGGAGTCTGGAAGAATCAGAGCAACACAATCACAACATACAGAAATGGCAAATATGGGAAAACAAAACTCAAAACAAACACTGCAAAAGTCATGCTGTGTCATGATTTGGCCCATTCTGGGCTCTTGTTGTGTTCTGGACTCATATTTGTATCTGTCTTCTGTCTGCGATCCTCGGTCTTTGATTTTCTGTGTATCATACTTGAGCCATGTGTCTAGTTCCATTCCAGTTTTGACCGACCTTTGTTTTTCTCCATTGCCAAATTCAAATTCAAATTTATTAATTTATATAGCACCAATTCACAATGATATCATCTCAAGGTGCTTCACACAACATAATAAAAACAGAAAAACTGAATTCAAAATTTAAAAACACAATAAAAAGACAAAACCATAAAATAATACAAGAATAAAAACACATCATAACACTAATGAAAAAACAAGGAAAACAAATGAGTCTTTAAACGTGATTTAAAAGTCTCCACAGTATCCGACTGCCATATGTGTGCCGGGCGATCATTCCACAGAGCTGAGGCACGGTAGAAGAAAGCTCTGTGACCAGCAGACTTTTTATTCACCCTGGGAACACATAAAAGTCCTGCACCCTGAGAACGCAGGGCCCGAGCTGGTACATAGGGGCTTACCAGGTCAGCCAGATAGGGAGGTGCAAGTCCATGAACAGTTTTATAAACTAATAACAGTACCTTAAAATCTGATCCTGCAGCGACTGGAAGCCAGTGCCGGGACGCCAAAACGGGCGTAATGTGGTTGAATTTTCTGCTTTGTGTCAAAAGTCTGGCAGCAGCATTTTGAACCAGTTGAAGACCCCTAATCCTGGACTGCGGTAAACCAGAAAATAGAGCATTACAATAGTCCAATCTAGAAGAGACAAATGTATGAATCAAAGTCTCAGCATCAGCCATAGACAGGATGGGACGAATCTTCGCTATATTTCCCAAATGGAAGAAAGCAGTCCTCGTAATGTCTCTAATGTGGAGGACAAAAGACAAGATAGGATCAAAAATTACCCCAAGATTCCTCACTTTATTCATATGATGTATAACATACGAAACTAAGTTAAGCGCTAGCTGATCAAATTGATGCAGATACCTCGCTGGACCAAGAACTATCACTTCAGTCTTATCAGAATTTAAAAGTAGGAAGTTACTAGATATCCAACTTCTCACTGATGCAAGGCAATCTTCCAAAGATTTTATGTGAATGAGATTACCAGCAGTTATAGGCATGTACAATTGGGTGTCATCAGCATAGTAATAAAAGGCAATCCAAAAACGCTGCAGTATATTCACAAGGGGTGCTACATAAAGGGAAAAAAGCAGGAGGCCTAAAACGGATCCCTGCGGAACCCCAAACTTCATATACCTAAGATCAGAAGAAGTGCCATTGCAAAACACACAGTAAGAATGACGGGACAGGTATGACGTCAACCATGCAAGGGCAGTTCCCGCAATCCCAAAATGATTCTCCAGCCTGTCGAGTAAAATATGATGATCCACAATATCAAACGCAGCACTACGATCCAACAGCACCCAGACTGTAGTGGTATCTGAGTCTATTGCTTGCAAAAGGTCATTCACAACTTTAGTAAGTGCTGTCTCTGTGGAGTGATATTTTCTAAAAGCAGACTTTTTTCTCTATTGTATTATCATTAGCTGTTTCACCTGTTTGTTTTTCTTTTGTCTTATGTGGAATCATCTGTTTTATTTTTCTCATGATTGTATCTCAGTTACTTAAGTCTTAGTTTGGTTCTGTTTCTTACTTTCTTTGTGATATGCTTTTATCACTGGTTTGATTCTCTGCTTATCTTTGTGTAGTCATTAGTCGCATTATCGGTTGTACTTTTGCCATTGTGAGTTCTGTTCTAGTTTAGTAGTAGTCTTATTTTCTTGTTGTTCTCTTTTTAGGCTTGTCACTTTATTTCTTAGTTTTGCCCGTTTGTTTTGTTCACGCCAATAATTGTTTGTTTTGGGCACATCATTTGGGGAGGTGATGGTCTAGTGGCTAAAGCGCTGGGTTTAAGACCAGAGGATCCTTGGTTCAAATCCCAGCCTGACTGGAAAATCACTAAGGGTCCTTTGGGCAAGGTCCTTAATCCCATAGTTGATCCCGGTGTGTAGTGGGCGCCTTACATGGCAGCAGCCTGACATCGGGGTGAATGTGAGGCATTGATGTGTAAAGAGCTTTGGGCGTCTGATGCAGATGGAAAAGCGCTATATTTACCATTTATTTACCATGTGCTTCACTGTTGGTTTTTTCTGTCACTTATTTCTCTTGCTTTGGTCTGCTTTGCTTTCTGTCTCACTGCACTCTCTTGCTCCGCCCTTTTAGGTCACGAGCCCTTTTCCAGAACCTTGCTCACACCTGTTCCACATTCATGCCCTGATTACCCCACCTTGTATTTAAGCCCTCACTTTCTCACGGTTTCTGGCCAGTTTGTTAAATTTTCATTCACTTACCAGCCTTCCACAGTCTTGTTGTTTTGTCTGCCGTGTTGCGACCTTGCCTTGTTTTGACCTCGCTTTTCTCTCTGCCTCTGTACCCTGCCTCACCGTGTTTGAGAATTCTGCTTGTTTTTTGGACCACGTCTCTGCCAACTCCTACTTGTTACGGGTGTCTGGCTGACTGACTACCTGTGTATCATACCTTTGCTCGTTTACCAGATAAAGCCTTTTTTCTACCTCCTAAGTCTACATTGTTTGAGTTGTGCATTTGTGTCCTGTTTGTGCCACGCCCCGGCCCACGCCTGACATACTGTAAGCAAAATAACAGGAAATGTTGACAATTCTACAAAGAATCCTTGTATGAAGCCCACAGGGGTTT
Organism: Thalassophryne amazonica; assembly: GCF_902500255.1. NCBI lineage: Eukaryota > Metazoa > Chordata > Actinopteri > Batrachoidiformes > Batrachoididae > Thalassophryne > Thalassophryne amazonica. The sequence continues at coordinate 39,044,049 of NC_047119.1, read as the reverse complement.
TTGAGAAAATCTCTTCAAAAGTGACACAGTACCCCAAATTAAAGGTGTGATTACTGTTATCAAGGACCTTTCAGAGGCACTGTAGCACAGAAAAGAAGGGGAAAAGCAAGTCCTAATTAGGCTCCAAGGCCCATTGGTGCTGGTGCTTATAACAGTTTCCGTAGTGTGAAGCAGGTGAAATTCTACCACTCTTTCAGGACAGGACACAGTCAATTTACTTCCCCAGTCAAAGCCAGTGCTCATTTACAGCTGGATGGAGTGGGACAATGCAGAAGAAGTGTTTTTTTCAAAAGCAGACACAGGTAGCACAACTGGACGTCGAATCCAGGTCAAACAAATTGGATTCTATGCTGCAGTGCAAATCTGTTCTGAAAATCACCCAGAAATGGACCCAAAGAAGAAGTTCAAAAAGGTTTTCAGCTTCTGAACCAAATGCTTTTTAAAATGGTTCACAAACTTTTACGTCCCTCTGTCAGATCAACTCACTAGAACGGGTTAAAAAAGGTATGACATTTTTATATTTTTCTGACACATTACGATAACAGCCAGAGATGGTTTTGTGTTGATGAGCCTGATGCAGAAGATGACCCTGGCTCACATTCTGCTCTGGCAGAATAATAAAGATGATAAACTTCTTTTCTATCATTGGTGAGTGATTTTGTTAAATCACAAACAGTTTTATGTCGGGAAACTCAGCTGAACAGGGGTCAAAGTTCAATTTAGATGAATATGATCATTTGAATGGTGCATGTCACTTCAGGTTTTGCAGCTTCCAGGTTAAACTGGAATGAAAACAGTCTGCAGTGTAAAAAGTGTCTCTGTCCCACACTGACCAAGCCAAACTCCTATTCAGATAGTTCCATAGCTTTTTAGCTTATCTGCTTATGGTGCAAATTAGGAGCCATGACAGACAGCTCGCGAGACTCCGAGTGTTGTTAGGCATATGGTGTAGTGAGATAACTATGGTAATACCGCCTGAGTCCCTGGACTGCCAATCAAAATCCGAGTACGGACAAAGACACCTAAAGAGGCTGCAGGCGATTAAAGCAACTTTCCCTGTATGTTCAGCTAAAAAACAGAAGAGAGAAAGCTTCCTTGTCAGGCTCTGTGGAGCGAGACAAAAACCTGGGGCTCCGTGATTGAGATTTGGCTCTGCACAGGAGTGCTTCAAGTTTTTTGCAAAGTAGCTTAGGGTGCTGCCATGGCTCGGCTCAAGTGTGTTAACCTGACGTTGGACTTGCACAGGGACAAGCCACCTGAGAGAGTCACCAGCCAAACAACCATTCTAATCTGCACCACCACATGGTACAGTGTGGAAAGGTGCACAAAAGAAAGGACACAGGGACACGTTTGGGATTTTGGACAAAATGTGCCATAGTGTTACCATATTTATAGTCTGTCATTCTCTGAGAAAATTGATGATGCCTGTGGACAAAGTTAGGACAAAAATGATTTGCTTGAATAAACCAGAGAAACTTTTTGCAGCTCTGCAGATAGTAGATCACAAACCGGAAGCCAATTTTGACCTAAATGCTACCACTTAAGGGACTAAACAATACTTAAGATCCAGTCTCAGTATACAATGGCCTCCACAAAAATGTATGGCGGCCTTCCCAGAGTGGTATCTTTAGCCAAAAGAGATCAATGAAGGATTACACGGGGATCAACATTTTAAAATACTGAAAAGTATACCACATTATTGGTTTGATTTTAGGTGTTCCAAAAAGGTACAGTTTGGACTATCAATGACTGAACGTTATGGGGTTAAAAGCCAGTTTGCACAGGGGTCAAGAGTTGAAGTTGCTCCAATTTTGTTAGAAAGTGATGCAAATTACTAGTTGAGCAAACAGGATTAAAATAGACATTTGTTTTTGGTAAATTTCAATTTTTCTATTTCACATTATTTTCAAATTATTTAATTATTTATTATTTTTATTTATATAGCGCCAAATCACATACAAACTGCCTCAAGGTGCTTCACATAAGTAAGGTCTAACCTTAGCAACCCCTAGAGCAAACACACAGGCGACACTGGGAAGGAAAAACTCCCTTGAATGATACTGAGGAAGAAACCTTAAGCAGACCAGACTCAGAGGGGTGACCTGCTGCTTAGGCCATTCTAACAGCTACAAGGTTTTTACAAAGTTTTACAAAGCTGAAGAAACAGAAAACATGAAATCAAAACAACATTTGCTGCATCAGTTTCAGGCATGGCATCTCATGGTCAGTCCAGCATCCCATTGTCCACAGAGGCCACTCCCGCACATTTCCCTCCGCACCTTGGACAGAGAGAAAAAAGCAAAATCATTCGGCCGGATAAACCACACCTAACGTATAATTCATCAGCAGTAAATCAACAGGAAAGCAGAGAAAATATTAAGGTGATCGCCAGCCGCTAGCCCTAAGCTTCACTAACAGACCCAGAAATTAGATAAAGTTGAGGTCGATAAAAATAAAATGAATTTCACAGGATAGGAAGCACAGTTCCATGTTATGCCAGTATGCTAGCTATACAAGATGGAGAATAATTGTGTCTTAAGTCTGAATTTGAAAGTCTCCACAAAATCTGACTGTTTGTTCTCCATAAAGCTGGGCTTACACTGTGCAAGTTTTGGCCCTTTTCAGCTGAATTTTCATTCATGTGAGAATTTTTTGGATCGCGCAGAGTTTCAGCTTAATTGTGCGTCTTGCATCGTGCAGTCTATATGGAGTAACAACCTGCGTTTAACCTCTCATGACCACCTCCTGATCGGCAATCGTATGGTTGGATGAAAATCAAACCTGTTTGATATTCTGGTCGGCCCTCTTGAGGGTATCGCGCTGTTGAAGCAGCGGTACAAGCGTACAAGCTGATTTACCCCAACCTCTCGCACTGCACAGAGAGAGCATAAACAGAGATCATCTCTTTTGGAGAGCAGCTTCTGTTTCTTTTTTCTCCCCTTATGCTTCAACTCATGTAAAGTCTTGTATTTTTTTTTAAACTTTGATGTCTCCCATCGAGAGTTTTTGTAAAAATAAGAAATGTTAATAAAGTTTGAAAAAAAAAAAGAAAAAAGAAAAAAGAAAAAAAAAGCTTCTGTTTGCGTTTTGCTTCCGGAAACACGAGTCCGACCTGTGGTTTTTGAACGTACAATGTGAGTAATCAGATCGCATCAGAGCACTGGGCTGTATAGTGTGAGAACATAAATCGTGCGCTCTGAACTTTTACATCCTGTGGTTTTGTCGTACAGTTTGAGCTGGAGCTGAGTACAACAATTGAAAATATCATACAGTATCTGCCCAGCTTAAGGAGACCATTCCACAAAACAGGTGCACAATAAGAGAAGGCTCTGTGACCCACAGACTTTTTATTCACCCTAGGGACACAAAGTAGTCCTGTGCCCTGAGAATGCAGAGCACGGGCTGGTACGTAGGGTTTGATTAGGTTAGCTAAGTAGGTAGGTGCTAGTCCGTGACTAATGTTATAGATTAATACCAGCACCTTAAAATCCGACCTCACAGAGACAAGAAGCCAGTGAGAAAAGTACGAGCAAAGTTTTCCAACTGATACCAACAAATACGCCCATCTGGGTGTGGTATTTGTGCTGGAGACCCTCCTGTCCTGTGCACCAACAGCATTTTCTGTATATTCGTTTTGTGAATTGTTCTGTAATTTATGTCTGTAGCATGGCCCAAGCAGAGGGTCACCCCTTTGAGTCTGGTCTGCTTGAGGTTTCTTCCTCAGAGGGAGTTTTCCCTACCACTCTAGGGGTTAGTAAGGTTAGACCTCACTTGTGTGAAGCGCCTTGAGGCAACTCTGTTGTGATTTGGCACTATATAAATGAAATAAATTAAAATTAAATTAACTAAGAGGAAAAAAAAACCAACTGGAGTGGAGGCAGTGACCGATGCGACAAGAGCCATTTTCAGCTCTGTCTTGTCAAATGCACCATGTACGTTATGAAACAAGTTCACCAAATAACTTTAAATATCATACAAACTGAGAAAGAGGTGAGCTGAAGAAAACTTAAGGAGTACTGAGAGCGCAATATGAGGTAGAGTCAAGCCAAGCACAGAGAGAGAGATCAGTCCGTGTCTGTGTGTGTGCGAGAGGCTGCAGAAGGGGCGGTGCTGTGTGTGACTGGCCAATCACAGAGCATGAAGACAGTCAGTTAGCTAATGAGGATTTTCATTCAGCATGAGCACAGATATTTGATTAGTTTTACTCGTATCATGCTCGCACTCATCAAAAATGCTTTATCCATACCAGATACTCCTCTGAAACGAGTATCCGGCTCAACCCTACCCCTAATGCTGGACTGCAGTAAACCAGAAAATAGAGCATTACAGTAGTCTTGTCTATAAGAGACAAATGCATGGATCAGGATCTCAGCATCAGCAATAGACAGGATGGGGCGAATATTTGCTACATTTCGCAGGCTGAAGAAAGCAGTTCTCGTAATATCCCTACTGTGCAGGTCAAAGGACAATGTAGGATCAAAAATCACCCCAAGGTTCCTCACTTTGTCAGTGTAATGTATGACACATGAGCCTAGGGCTAATACATCCCAGTGGCTTTACTGATTGTGGCTGTCAATGGATTGTTAAATTTCTCAGCAGGTATGACACACAAACAGCTAAATTAACTCCACCAAGTTTGGTGTAAGTGCTGTACAGAGACCACATGGGGTCAGCACATTAAATACCTCAGGAAAAGTATTTTCCACAGAAGTCACATACAACATCCACATCCTACTGACCAACTACGTTGTGAGCCGATTTGTGTCAGAAACCACAGAGACTGAGAATACAATACATTGAGACAGGGTAATTGGCTACTTGCCAATACACCGTACCAAAAATAACTGCTACTCCAGTTTTTGGAGGCTTGCATCACCAAGTCATCCTGGAGCTCCTATATCAGCTGAACTCTCCCTTCCAGCAAGCAACGCAGGACAATTAGAGCCAAAACAGCTTAGCAGAAAAAGAGCAGGCCTCATTAAAACCCAGATAATAATAGATTGTGTGTGAAAATATAGTGGAATACAGATCTTATTTGTTGGTATCTGAAACTGCACTGTGTTCAGTTCATTGTTAAATAGTCCAAGGTGTCCCTGACACATGGGTTCTTCATGTTTTTTGGACTAAGGGTTTGTTGTAATGTGCACGTCATTCAACACATGGTGTTGACTGTGCTTTATATACCACTGCAAGAAATAGCTTGGTTTATTGTGAAGGTCTGAAGTATTTTTATACATTTTTTTAGGCACATAAACGCCCCTGCTTTTAAAAATCTTTGAGGATCCAGTAAATGGTGAATCAGGATATTCCATCATTGAGCCGTGGTCTTGTTTCTGTCACAAACTTTGACAGAGTTTGGTAATCCTTGCATATATGGGAAGCCCGTTATGTTGTCGGAAACATGCTGCAACATCATTGGAAGTGCTGTGGTTGTGCTAATGTTATACTACCGGCATGTAACAGTGTCTGGCATGCCAGCAGAGGGAGTTGCAGACTCTCATGGTACAGAATCTGAGAACAAGCATTGAATTAATGGGCCTCAGGTCCTATATAGGGCTTATTTCAACAGTGCAAACACAAAGAGACACACAGTGAGCCCACTGAGCCATGTTGTGTTCCATGTGATACACCCACAAGTCTATGGCAAAGAGAAAGACTGATTATGTTGCTCCTGCACCGCCGCCTTGCTGAGGTAGGGCACAGCAAGCAGCAATTCCTTTCCATTTCATGCCGCAGGCAGTCTACACAGGTGGACGTGATAAGTCTGTAGTAGATGTGTGCATCTCTTCCTTTTCTACTACTATAAGCAACAGGTTCATCATTGTATTGCAGCCCTTACTCGGATCTGGAAATGGAGCAATTTTTCCACCTGGTGGACATTTACCAATAATACAGGTACAATAGAATTTCGCTCATTCAGATGTCTGTTAGTACTTGATTGGCTGCACACCTGCAAGAGCTAATCAGCTTTTGGCAGAGCTGGGAGAGAAGGAAAACGTGTAGGTCAGGTGGTACCTGAGGACCGGGTTGAGAACCGCTGATACAGATACATGGGCACGATTCAGGAATGACACTTTTTATTATGGAATGGTTCAAGTTGATGCAACACAATGCAGTCAGATACAGTTCTTTGTTTAATGTAGACGTCCATTTTCCACAATAAATGAGAATACGCCAACAGTGGCATTGCTTATCCTCACATACATATTTCATGAAAACCAGGAGCCTTCTTCTGATTTTTGCTATTGTGTAGGAGCACGTTGGCCCACTTTTTTCACCACTGGGGTGCAGAACCGCATACAGTAGCAGAAAGTGTAGCTTAGAAGAAGCCCAGAAGCAGCAGCCAGCTGTTGTTAGCATAGCATAACTTTCACATTCTGAACTGGTATGATAGTGTAAACAAATAATGAACTAAAGTTCAAATGGGTACATTTATCCAGTATCTCGGCTACCGCTATGGGACATGCCGATTTTACTTTGCAAAGTTAACGTTCTTGTGACCAGTCTCGCAAGAGCCTCATAATGACTTTAATTTTCATGAGAGTTTGAAGATACATACGCAGCAGGAAAACAACCTTAACTAAATCATATTAAAACATTAAAATGGAGCCATGGACCAGTTCATAGTAGATTTAGATTGATTCAGTGATATGTGTGTCGACGTAGTCATATCTGTTACTTTAAAAGTGATATTCAACTCTCATGAGTTAATCCTTATTCACTTAGCTTGTAGCCTAATGATTTTTTCCTACAAACTTAATATCTATTTTAAGACACTTGAGCTATATCCATTTGCTGAAAAGTTGCTTTACTCAGATATGACCCCTTAAAATGTTTTAAAATCTGTGCAAAGAAAAGTTCCATATTGTGCATCTTTGGCAAACTTGCTTTGGACTAATGATTACCATGATGTCAGATTTTGCACACAGTGGTAAAAATCATACAATCCCTCTGGTGCACCAGGTGGAGGTCATATGCTGAGCTTTTCATGCTCCAAAGTGCTGTGACGCCAAGTCCGTCAGTACAAGTCTGTAATACTTTGGCAAACTTTAGTAGTAACTGTGAGCTTTGACTCACTTTCTACCATTTTTACACCTAAATTCCTTACAGCTAAGCACTGATGTTAAAAAATTCATCACTAAATTTGAGTGTTATGTGCCGACGCGGGTTGAGGAGCGGACCTGCATCTGACTGAACCCAGCGCTAAATAACCAGAAAGCGGTTCCAAAAAACAAAACAAGTTTATTTTCCCCCTCTTGTGCAATACTCAGTGTACAAACATAAAAGCGCGTTTGTCTGGCGGAGTGAAGGACGGCGCGCTCTCCAGCGCCCAAAGGGATCGAAGCCCGACGCTTCTGGACTCACGTTCACCACCAAACACCCCCCAGGTGGACACAACAAACTGACTCTGTGAAGGATAGAAAAGGTGATGTAAGTCAGCAGCTACAACTAATATCCTTCAAAGGCACACACTATCAGCAACACATTCAGGTCTGAATTTAAGCTTTACGTAAATGAGCAGCTTCTCACAACAGGTGGAGGATCATCAGTCCGCATGCCATGGCCGTGAGAAGCGAGCTGCACAATTCTCATCAATGTTCAAATATACTGCGTAACAAAATACCAAATTACTATTAACACTTATTCAGACAATCAATCACCTCTGATGTGTGCTGACAGCATGTGTCCCTCACCCGTCCTCCTTCACAGGCACGATGTGTCAAACCCAGGCGCGGTCCTCAGCGTCTCACAAACGAACGTCACAAGGTCGAGTTCCTGGCAATTCTGCTTGAATCACTCATGGCTTAAATGCAGAACGCCATCTCATTATCTGCTTCAGCTGAAAGTCTTTAAGTTTGCGCGTGAGCATCATCCACAGGTGCTGCAAATCATGCTGATGAGGGTGAAGGACTCTTCTGCCAGCGCCTTCTTCACAGACAAAAACCAGTTTGCATACCACCTGGAGAGCAAAGAAAAGAAAACAACACAAAAATGTCCAGCCAAACCCCCCCAACACACAACATTGAGTTTATTATTTAAGTTTGCAATCGATGCTAAAATGTCTGTGTTTGAGAATACGAAGTTATAACTTTTTGCTTGTGCAAGGATGAATAGATTAAAAGTTGCTCTATTAGTTCATCTGAAATGCAGGCGATGAACCAGTAAGTAGGAATAATGATCGAAAATAAAATTTTATTAGGTGATCTAACTTTGATATGGTTTCTATAACAACCACACAGAGTCTGCTGGAGTACAATCCCACCCTGGGATCTCCCGTTTGCTCAGTCAGCGCTAATAGAGCTGCCTGTTGATTTGTTTTTCCACTCGAGGTGAAAATAGTGTGGTCTTTTATCTGTGAACTCACTGACAGTTCAACCCCATCCACCGGCCCAGTTCTTCATATGTGGGCAATATTTCAACCATAAGCAATGCACACACATACAGTCAGGACTAGGAAAAGTATTTGGAGGGATACACAACTTTTGTAATTTTGCCTCTCCACACCCCCGTAATGGCAGTGAAATAAAACAATCAAGATGAGCTTGCAGTGTAGATTTTCATCTTTAATTCATGAAAAAGAGGTGTCCTACATAGACCCAGAGTCACATTAATGCAGGCTAAACAATGTACCCAGCATAGCTAAGCATGCTAACTGCAACATTAGAGATGGACTGAACACTAAAATATATCTTCTACCAGTAGACATTTTTAATATGTATATGTCTCAGACATGAACAAGTGAAGCTCTTTAGCATATCACCATGTCATTTAGGTCCTTCAGTAAATGCCTCTGGGGAGCATTAGCATGGCTAAAAACCTGCATGCAATTTACACACTAAATAGTCACTGAATGACCTCGTGCTGTGAAGCTGCGCACTGCCTCTCACTTTAGCCTTCCTGGAGTCAATGTTGACTCAACATTTAGCATTTCCTGTTTCAGTGTCAGTTGTGCACTGAATTGCCGTGAGATCTCCTATATTCATGTGAGATATCCTGTTCTCTTTTTTAAATTTTCTTTTCTTTTTTTTTTAAATTGAGACAAATCAAAAGTTACACAAAAAGCTTACAGAGTATAAACATAGCAGTGCAAAAACAACATAATGAAAAACAGGAACAACATAATGAAAAAGAGGTAAATATCCTCTGCTGTAGCTCCAGGAAGTGTTCAACATTTCCTGTTTCACTGTGGGCTCAAAATTTGGCACTTCCTGTTTCAGTGTCAACTTGCCACTGAATTCCCATGAGATCCCACGAGATCTCATCTAATGTCATCCCAGGAAGTGTTCATCATTTGACATTTCCTGTTTCACTGTGGACTCAAAATCTGGCCCTTCCTGTTTGTGACACAATGTACAATGAGCCAGCTTCACGTTGCTTCATGTTGCTTCACTTGTTTAATGTCTAAAAGATAAAATTGGAATGTTATTAACCAGCATTTTCTTTGGTTCTTTGGTTTTCTTTATCTAGTTCAGGAACTAGAATTTTAAGGTGGAGCCCCAAACCAGAAATGTTAAAATACAAATTCTGCTAAGAAAAAAAGAACAACAAAAATTTTGCTATGAAACCCGCCCTGCGACAGATTGGTGTCCTGTCTAGGGTGTACCACGCCTCCCGCCCTATGACTGTTGGGAAAGGCTCCAGCCCCCTGTGATGCTTAATTTGTGAGTGTGATGAGTGTGATATGACACCCAGCTGCAGACTTGATCCAGGGTTTGTTTGAAAGGTATTTATCTCAGGTTTTACAAATCATAGTTAATTTCTAAATGTACAAGATATTTAATCTTGAAAATTAGTTTACATCCAACCTCAACATATTGTATAAAGATAGTGTTAGTGATGCATGATACTGTTATTAGATGCTTCAGTATCTGCCGATACCAACTAAGCCGATACCATTTTCTTTGTCTATTAGGGGTGTAAAACCTTGTACTGAAATCTGTACATTTAAATGTACCGATTTAAGTACAAGGTTTTTGGTTTGATATGCCTTGGTACTGGATGAAGACAGTGCATGTGCAGAACATTTTTCTGTGCGTAATTCTTTGTAAGCCCATGTTCCCCGCAGGTCACTCAGCAAAACTGTTTGTGGCTACGTTAACGCACTGTACTTGGGTGGAAATACTTTCCATAATTTTATTACCTGTTGGTACAAGTGTTTGCTACATTCTGACAACATTTCAAGGACTTGTACCAAGTTTCCCAAAATTCCTACTAAAAATGTGAGGGGTTGATTTCAGAATGGAAGCACCAACTCATGAGTCTAACTTTGTTAATCAAGGCCCATAACTGTGGTAAAATGAGCTCAACTGGAATGATATGAAAACATGCACATAACCAACCCATAACAAGGATTTGTACCAAGTTACATGAAAGGAGTTGATTTCAGAATGCAGGTGCCCAAGCATGAAACTGAGAGTCTAGCTTTGTTAATCAAGGGCCATAACTCTGGTAAAATGAGCCCAACTAGAACGACATTATAATATGCATATTACCAACCTATAACAAAAACTTGTACCAAGTTTCAGGAAATCCCTCCAACAACTGTGAGCGGATTTGATTTCAGAAAGCTTATACTCTTTTTGTAATAGACAGATGGATGGAAATCGCCACAACAAAATTCCTTTCAGACCTTTGGCCAGTGGGGGATGAAAACACACACACACACACACACACACACACACACACACACACACACACACACACACACACACACACACACACACACACACACACACACACACACACACACACACACACACACACACACACACACACACACACACACACAAATAGTTTAATGTTTTTTTTGACACTTACACCCCTATTGTCAAAAAAACTGTCTAAAAACTCTGTGAATCATCTGGATGTACTACAAAGAACAAAATATCAACTCAAACTGTGAAACAAATGTTCTGTAGATGTTATGATATGTATGTTTCTAAGAGACTCGTGACTCAGATGTGCAAAACAAGATTCAAATCAGATTTTTTTTTTGATACAGTATTTTTGTCCAATATCAGATTTATACTGATTTGAATGATCAGCTTGGCATGACCCGAGACAGTACATATTTTTGTCATAATACTGCCTTTTGTACCACTTTTTCACCTTCTTGTTCATTTACAGAGAGTCATGCAGACGCACGTGCGTACTGCATATAAACATCTCGTGTCATCAAACATTCACCTGCTTAATGGTGCTTTTTGCTTTACTCAGGGCAATTAGTTTGCACAAGCAGATTGCTGGGGAGTGATAATTAATAAGCAGTCTGCTGACTGTCAAAACAAAAAAACATCGTCACCGATTTGATCTCACCAAGATTCAGCCTCTGATGACTTCAAATGGACGCCAGAAAAATCAATCACACAGCAGGGGTGAGCCGCTCCGCTAAACGTGCTGCTTAATATTCCACTCTTCAGCAGTAGTATGCACATTAGGAGGTGGCCTCGAAGGGCCCGGATTTAGGGTCCCGCTGAGAACAATGTACTGGGAGACGGTAGAAGGCAATTAACAAAGGCAATTACTCAGCTATGGATTTGCCTGATAAGGTTCATTTTTCTTAAGAAGATTACAAAGGCTCTGCAATCTGCTGAGCTGCCAACGCTGACTTTTTGCCTTTTGGGTTGACCTAATAAGCTTACATCTTCTGAATGAATTATCAGACCTTTGAAACAAATGCCTAAAAAAAGAGAAACATTTTACAAATCTGTTACCTGTGCAGTAAAATAGCAAAGCAGGACTTAGAAAGTTCTGTTTTACAAGAACAACGATACCTTGGTGATTATACTAACATATGCCTCAGAGACGAGCTGACGCCACTGGAAGATGATGCTGGGAAGATAGCAGCAAGGTACAGCTGCCAGAGCATGACCTGCAGAAATTAAGCTTTTTTTAATTAACTTGCTCCCCTCCTGCTTCAGTGCTTCAATCTGGCAACATCAGTGTGGAACTAAAGAAATGCAAATGCAACAAGGAAAGAAAATATCAGTCTCAGGAAGTGGGATGAACACCACATCAACACCACTGATGGAGGCTTTCAGCAGGTTTCCAGTTGGGTTCCTGGGAGATGATCAGTCAAGTAAAAAAAAACAAAAAACCCTTTGAAATATATCTGAGATCAGCTTTTCTTCAGATGATTTAACAGTTAAGAAGCAGAAGGCTGTGTTCACTTTGCAGGTGGAAATATTCTAATACACAAGATACAACATTTACTTGCAAGTCCCCTTGAAAACTAATAATTAATAATGAATTGTAAAATCAAGCCATACATTCCATTTGCCCCACTATAAAGGCTACTTTCAAACACAATGGCTGCTATCATCCTGGAGTCTGTTGCTATGGCTGGATGTCACCAGAGATCTATTGATTTTGGCTCAAAAATAATTTCTTTCTTTTTTTCGGTTCTATCAGTTAAATATTTTTACTGCATAAAAATCAAAGGGAATTGAAATTTTAACCTGAAACCATTTTTATTCTCCTACAAGAAAGCAAGTTTTTTTGATAGGAAAATTGCACATTTCAGCACTCTGATAAACCTTGTTTTGCAGCGCCAAAATTATACTTTTTAGCCCTGTGACTGTGCTTTTCTTTCACTACACAATTAAGCACCAGAGGAAAACCGGCACCGCTTTTCAAATCTGTCAACTTGATATTAGTAGCAACACATTCGGCCTCTTCATAAAACAACAAGATTGTTGTATGGCTGCTATCATCCTGGAGTCTGTTGCTATGGCTGGATGTCACCAGAGATCTATTGATTTTGGCTCAAAAATAATTTCTTTCTTTTTTTCGGTTCTATCAGTTAAATATTTTTACTGCATAAAAATCAAAGGGAATTGAAATTTTAACCTGAAACCATTTTTATTCTCCTACAAGAAAGCAAGTTTTTTTGATAGGAAAATTGCACATTTCAGCACTCTGATAAACCTTGTTTTGCAGCGCCAAAATTATACTTTTTAGCCCTGTGACTGTGCTTTTCTTTCACTACACAATTAAGCACCAGAGGAAAACCGGCACCGCTTTTCAAATCTGTCAACTTGATATTAGTAGCAACACATTCGGCCTCTTCATAAAACAACAAGATTGTTGTCTCGCTTGTGTTTTAGCCTGTTGGCATTGTGGGCTGTAATTCCAGTATAATCAAGTTTATGAAGCTGTTGTTGTCAGCTGTGTAAGGGTTAGTATCCATTCTCAACTCATTTAAAACTTCTCAAACACATTTTGGTTTGGATCCAAGTCTTCCAGGTATGCTGTGGTGCTGCTGATAACTTTGTAAAAGGATGAAGATTAAAATCTTCAGTCTTGGTGCTTCTGGTCTTATGGTGTATGGCTGCAAAACCTGGATGTGAACCAGACGACTGGATCTCCTTGATACTCAGGCTCTTTGGAAAATCTTTGAGTGTGGCTAATATGACTTAAGAAAAGCATGTGATTTCCGTCTCTCCTTTTTGTGGATGATGTGGTTCTGTTGGGTTCAACAGACAGTGACCTCCAATGTGTACTGGGCAGGTTTGAGGCTGAGTGTGTAGCGAATGGGATGAGGATCAGCACCTCTAAACATAAGACCATGGACCTCTGTCAGAAAAGGGTGGACTGTCCACTCTGGGTTAGGGGGGAATTTTTGCCCCAAGTATCTCAGGGTCTTGTTCACAAAGTGGGGGTAAAATGGAGTGAGAGATCAACAGATGGATTGGGGCTGCATCTGAGGTCCTCTGGACGCTGTACCAGACCATCATGGTGAAGAAAGAGATGAGCCAGAAGGACAGACTCTCAATTTGCCAGTTGATTTACACTCCTATCCTCACCTAAGGTCGTGAGGTTTGGGTAATTACCAGGGTTCTAGCCATGGTGGGTGGTGCTGGGCGGGACCAGGCGGCCCTGCCCAGTACTGCAGATTTCCACCTGGCTCTCAGGGTCAAATTGGCTGTGCTGCCCAGCACAGAATTTCTGAAGAATGAACTGAAATGTTGCTGAAAATGTACCAATTCTATCATATTTCAAGCTTATAGAGTCACAGTTTTGCAATTTTAAACCAATAATTAAAGTAATAAGAAATATATTTCTCATTTTCTTCAGATCAAATCGCAAACAGCAGAGATCAGAGAGTCAGCGCGCTCTGTGGCCACAGAGCTGTGAACGGCAGCAGCTGGAAATGGCGTCTCTGCCTTGAAATGAAGGAAAAAAAGCCACTGTGAAAAACTGACATTAACCCAGGTCCTTCTGTATCTGTATCTAAAGATACATTCAGAAATTTGGTTTATTTTACAGCTAAAAAGCTTCGAGCTCTGAGTTTGAAAAACAGCAGACGAGAGAGGTGGGGGGGGGGGGGGGACAGAGAGAGAGAGAGAGAGAGAGAGAGAGAGAGAGCGAGAGAGAGAGAGGTGGGGGGGGCACAGCGTCAGTGAAAGGAAAGTGAAACTTATTTACAAAGTTTTTCATTTAAAACAGCAGGTTTGACAAATCCGTCCAGGTCTTCTTCAAACAAGGCAATTAGGTGTTATATTGTTTAAAAAGAAAAAGTAATGCAATCCCACTCAAATTGTTGAAAAAACAAAACAAAACAAAACTGTCAGGATGACAGAAAAAACTGCCTGCTTCACTGGATTAAAAACTACTGTGTCATTTTTGAAGACGAGTAAATGTAATGTCCATTAAATATTAATGTTTTTAACATTTTCAATGTTATTTAATTCATTAAGTTAGACTTTGACAGAAACATGCAAAAAATAATTTTGATCTTACAACATAAATGTAATTTTTTGTTCATTATTCTTGCGTTCATTGTGTTTAAAACCACCGAAAATGAGTTAAAATAAGGCTTGCCAAGAATTTTTTAGTGGTATAAAACCATATAGCTTCGGGGGGCTGCAGATCGGCTCCCCCAAAGCTATGAGCCGCGATCACATAATTTAGCCGGCACTAAAATGGTCCTAGCTACAACTCTAGTCATTACCAAATGAACAAGTTCACAGATACAATTGCTGGAAATGAGATTCCTCTGCAGGGTATCTGGACTCACACTCAGTGACAGGGTGAGAAGCTCAACTATCTGGGAGGGACTCAGAGTAGAGTCGCTGCTTCTTCACATCGAAAGGAACCAACAGAGGTGGTTCAGGGATCTGGTGAGGATGCCTCCTGGTTTATCTCCACAGGGACATCTTCCTAACACATCCAACCTAGTGGAGGCCCTGGGGAAGACCTAGGGCACACTGGAGGGACTATATCCCCCAGCTGGCTTGGGAATGCCTCAGAATCCCCCAGTAAGAGTTAGAGGACTTGGCCAAAGATAGGGAAGTGTGGGTGAGCTGCTTGGTCTGCTGCTACCACAACCCAGTCAAGCGGTAGAAAATGAATGAACGAATACAATGATGTTAAGCCCTATCAATGAATATTGACAATGTATGGTGCAAGATTTTTTTGTGCATAGCATAAGTGTATTTTGCACGTGCGCAAATATTCAGAGGGTGTACAATAGTGTACAGAGCTAAAAGGGGGTCAGATCACTCACTCACTCATCTTCAAGTACTTATCTGGGACCAGGTGTCGGGGGGGAATCTATTTGGTTAAATGTTCATGGTCAACTTTTGGGCATAACATGAAATAAGTATGATCTGTTACCCCCTTTAACAGCCAACAGTGGCACCTACAGGATTGGAGGAGTGTATTGCAATGTTTAGTGCAAATACTGAAAAAATTCACAAACAAAAGGTGTATCTGAAAATCAAGCTTTGAATTTTAAAAATATTTGATCTTTTAAATAAAATCACGATTAACCACAAAACTCTCAAATTTTACATAATCTGTTGCAAAGACAGTAGCTACAGTTGTTAAGACTTGAAACTGAATGTTTGCAATGTGAGCTGCCTGTGAGTAAGCTTATTACGTGAAAGCAAAATGCGTCAATACAGAGAGAGATTGTTGTAACGAGAGCCACATCTTTGACCTCGCGATTTTCAATGCCTTTCCTCTATTAACCAAACTCACGCCTACACAGCTGCTGCTGGCTGCCATAATGCTGCATCTGCACATTCAGCCACGCACACACAGACAATCACAGCTTCATATCTGTCAGTCACCACTGTGGCCCTGTGTGGGGTCTAATTGGAGCAGACTGAGCTGCTGTCTTGCCACATATGGCTTACATCCCTGATGGGTCAAAACAAAGGAAGGAGATGCACAAAGGTCCCGACCTCATCAGATGTGCCAGCTGTGACAGTTTGCCCCTCCTCTACCACCCATCCTTTCCTGTTTTGTTTTTCTGAAATATTAGGTCCAATTGTGCCATGTAACTGTGTTCTGCTGAAGAAAATACTTCAATATGTTAACAGTGCTTCATGCTATCACCTCACTTTGGCATTTTGTCTTAATGTGAAAATAATTCAATGATTTTCTTAAACGTTGGTGGAATTACAGGTTACACAATAGATATTTTTTATTATAACTCAAAAATTCATCCACTTATCTTGATAAGAAGCAACATCCAGTGCATCCGGAAAGTACTCCCAGCGCTTCACTTTTTTCCACCTTTTGGGTATGTTACAGCCTTATTCCAAAACAGAGTCAATTAATTTTTTTCCCCTCAAAATTCTACTCACAACACCCTATAATGATAACATTAAAAAAAGTTTTTTTTTTTAATTTTTGCACATTTCTGAAAAATAAAAAAACTAAAAATTCACTTGTAAATAAGTATTCACACCCTTTTCTTACAACTTTGTTGATGCATCTTTGGCAGCAATTACAGCCTCAGGTCTTCTTGAATATGATGCCACGAGCTTGGTGCACCTATCTTTGGGCAGTTTTGTCCATTCCTCTTTGCAGCACCTCTCAAGCTCCATAAGGTTGGATGTGGAACGTCAGTGCACAGCCATTTTCAGATATCTCCAGAGATGTTCAATCAGATTCAGGTCTGGGCTCTGGCTGGGCCACTCAAGGACATTCACAGAGTTGTCCTGAAGCCACTCCTTTGATATTTTGGCTGTGTGCTTACGGTCATTATCCTGCTAAAAGATGAACCATCGCCCAGTCTGAGGTCAAGAGCGCTCTTGAGCAATTCATCTTTCCCTGAATGGTGATTAGAGTCCCACTTCCTGACACTGAAAAACATCACCACAGCATGATGCTGCCACCCCCATGCTTCTGAGTGGCTTCCGTCTGGTCACTCTACCATACAGGCCTGATTGGTGGATTGCTGGAGAGATGGTTGTCTTTCTGGAAGGCTCTCCTCTTTTCACAAAGGAATGCTAGAGCTCTGACTGACAGAGTGACCATCGGGTTCTTGGTCACCTACCTGACTAAGGCCCTTCTCCCTCAATCGTTCAGTTTAGACTCTCGGAAGAGTCCTGGTGCATCCCAACTTCTTCCAGCTCGACTACCCGGGAGGGACTCAGAGTAGAGTTGCTGCATCATCACATTGAAAGGAGCCAGCTAAGATGGTTTGGGCATCTGGTGGGGATGCCCCCTAGTCATCTTGCCCGGGAGGTCACAGAGGCATGTCCAACTGGGAGGAGGCCAGTGGAGTGTTTAGAACAGTACAACATAAAGACAGTTGTTCTACAATTGTTCACTCTACCCACTGTGCTTTGGTTAGTGACATCTTGGGGAGATGTTTTTTTTCCAAAACTTAAAGTCTACAGCTCCACCGAGTATTCCTCCAGCCCACAGGTTGACTTGTTGCAGCTGAACCTGCTTTCAATGATATCTGGGAGGAGGAAAAGAGGTTAAAGGGAAAAAAGAGAAAAAAGGGAAAAAAAAGACAAGGCATAAATTTCTTGAAGGAGTTTGACATAATTTGGGCCGCCGTCCTCCCCAGTGAAAAAAAAAACAATTTGTTAACTTGCAGAGACATCTGACAAAGAGTTGAAGCTAAACCAGCCGGCTGAAGGTGAGCCGATTGTCACACTCAGACAATCATCAGCTAATTAGCAGAGTCACCTACGAGCAGGTCCTGTGGTCTGGTACTGTAAAACAAAAAGGGCTCCACCATCAGGATGGAGGGGACTTCCTTCTGCCACAACAAAAGACACAAAGGTCAAAGCCAACAACAAGGATGAAGTTCTGCCCTCTCAGCACAGTCATCATCCTCAGGAGGAGCAAGTTCCTGAGCAAAATGAGGAGCTTGACAATGAGAAGACGCTGGAGGAAATGAGTCAGCTTCAAGAACAGCTGAAAAGGCATATATTGACTTGCAGAAATAAGGGAAAGAAAAAGTACAGAAATGGATTCATGGACACACTTCAGGAGCTGAATGAGGAGGAAGAAGAGATCCGTCAAAGTCCAAAGACAGAATGCTCTCTGACTGAGGAGTTCCAGAAGGAGCTGTTGAAGGCAAACAGCCTCTTACAAAACAAGCAGGTCCCTGTGAAGAACAATTTTAGACAACAGGTGGAAGAAATTAAGGCTTTTTGGAAAGACATGGGGGGAAGTAGTGATTCTTATAAAGGGTTGCTTCGGTGTGGGTATTAAAAACTATGAGTGGTACGTGGCACTGTCACTGTAGCTAATGTCACCCAGCTATCACCTGCTAAAGTCACCTGCTAATTAGTCCCAACAGTGCTTACAAATTAAAAAAATACTAAACTTGCAGTCAATAGAAATAATGGAACACAGACTTCTTAGATGGCCAATTCATTAAGTTAA
This sequence comes from Thalassophryne amazonica, assembly GCF_902500255.1. Classification (NCBI taxonomy): domain Eukaryota; kingdom Metazoa; phylum Chordata; class Actinopteri; order Batrachoidiformes; family Batrachoididae; genus Thalassophryne; species Thalassophryne amazonica. The sequence goes on along the minus strand of NC_047119.1, from coordinate 39,025,410 downwards.
CTGCTAACATGGGCCCTTGACCCACCAGCACATTAACTCTCATACAAAGAAACCACCCCCTAATTAGTCATAACCTTATGGTTTAAAATAGCTTAAAATAATGAGTTATTAAAAACTTTCACCCCATACAACTGTCATGAATAAGAAAACTATGTAGCTATACAGAACCCCCCCCCCCCCAACAAAAATTCCAAAACAAGAAAACAGGATGTAAAAATATTTATTTCTGTTGTAAATTTGAGTTGTTTTTTTTTTAATCACCTCTTATCCTCTGTAACATTTCCATCACAGCAACATTTGTACCAGATTATCTGGCTTGGTGAGTTGAAGGAAGCGCAAAAACAAGATTGTTTTTTCCCATAAATATTTTCATGCATAAATAAGTGAAGAAAAATCTTTAATTTGACAAGGAATCAATATTAAATTAAACTGCTTGCCTTGCGTGGATGCAAGCGTTCGGGACTCAGTGATCGACCCGCAAACATGTAATCTATGTTTTGGCGCGTAATTGAGGTGCGTTTGAAAAAAAAAAAAAGCTCACAGAAATAAACAAACATCCTGTCACTGTGTTGGTGCTGCAAAAATCACTCACACTGGTGATGAATATTCTTAAAAATTCACTTTGTTTGCAAACATCTTTCCAGCTTCTAAAGGGTAATGTGTGTCAAGTTTTGACATAAACCTGTTTCTCACATTGGAGTGACTTGATGTGGGGTGTCTGCGAGTGGAAGCTAGAAATAGCAAAGAACTGCAGTTCTGTTTCTCATGGAATTTTAAAAAACTTCCCTTGGAATCAGAAGAGGCTTAATGGCATCCCCACACATCCAAAACTTCTGGCACAGCTTAATGTTCTCCCGCTGCTCTTCAAAGGATTCTCAGCAGATGGAGGCAGTAACTGTACGACACAGCTGACATACAGTTTGTTATATACAGTGCTGTGGAAAACTTTTAGACACCCCAGAATCTTGGTGGAAAAGCAGTTTTTCGTGTGTGTGTGTATCTTTTAAAAAAACCTTCATCTGTGTGGGGGCGGCAAATCAAATTTAAAATGCTTGAATATTGCTATTCCACCGGTGGCCCACTTCATTAAAGACACAAATTAGTTATGATATTACAAACCTGATAAAAAAAAACACGGGTGGAGATTCAACTGTCTAGTCTGTGACTGTTGTTAATTTGAATGTTTTAGATGTGTATTTTATATTTCTCCTATTAATTCTTTATTTTTAAACGTGTTTTAAATGTTGCATCAGGAAGGGCATCCGGCGTAAAACCTGTGCCAATTCAACATGCAGATCCACCTTGGATTTGCTGTGGCGACCCCGAGTGCAAACAAGGGAGCGGCCGAAGGGACTTACTATTGTATGTTATCTTGCAAACCACTTTGTGTGTTTGGAAAGTACTATAAACAACAACAACAACAATAAATAATAATAATAATTAAAAAAAGAACCGCATACTGACACATTGCAGCTTTTACGACCATGCACATGGGTAATCTTTTTTGACTGTTAGCACTTTTTAATTTGGTCTTTTTTGGGGGCTTCTCATTATCAAACACGAGACTCTCACATCATATTTCTTGGCTACTCAAGAGGTGCTTGATGACTAACGTTTGCATCAGAATGCCACCTCAGCTGCAGGTTAAAACTCACGACTTTTGAGCCACACTAGATTTGGGAAATTTACTGTTTCTCTGTCATGTAGCACTATAAGATAGGTAGAAGTGCACTTGCTTCAGTTCTAGGAAGTACACTTGTTTCCTAGATATTTGGTGCCACCTAGTGTTGCGGAACTTTATGACAAAATACTGTGTACACCGTGAATATAAGATGATCCTGTTTTTTCAGATGTATTTTTTTTATATTCAGAAAAATGTGATCCTTCATCTTTACTTAATCTGTTAATCTTTTAGTAGCTGGGTTTCCATTACAGATTTGTGCAAAGGTTTAGTGATATTTTCAGAATGCCATTTAAAAAAAGTTGCAAAAAGTAGCATTTCCATTAGAATGATAGAATGCCACGTTGCGTTTTGTCCTCTCTCCAGAACTGTAATTCCAATAGTAAAGACAATAGAAAGGTAAGTCAGACTAAATACTACCTTTTTTTTAACTCAACATTGCCGTAATATAATTTCTTATAATGTTTAACAAACTGTCTTTTACTTCAGCCACACATACTGTGTTGTGTATTTTAGAATGTGAGGCTTTACATATGTCATGTGATGTGTAATAGTGGAAAAAGAGTTTCCACTTCAGTTTTTAGAAAATTAGATTTTTTTTGAATTGGCTGAAAAACTCACATCCAATCTTAAAACTTTTATATGTGTGTTTCAATTAAGCGTATTTCCAATTCACTACTTCAAACTGTGCAATTTGGAGGGTAATGGGAACCTGCCTAGTGTCTTAAACTTGAAAAAATGTTGAAAGATATCAAACAGAACTTGCTACAACTCAAATAAGACCCCTTAAATAGTTGTGGTTGTTTAAAACTATGAGGTATCAGTGCAAACATGTCCTACAAGTGAATGAACATGAACGTCTCTTGTTCAATGGGGCAACACTTCTCTCTTCATAACTTAATTTCCTTCTTCACCACTTCTGGCGTAGCACCACTCTGTCTCTCTGACTTCTTTTAAAAACAAAGGAGGACTGTGGATACTGAGCCGAAACGGGAGGAAGGTCATTTTAAGTTCAATCATCCAGATGAAAAGAAGAATAAAGAAAGCCAGTGAAAGGAAAGGAGAGTTAATGATTTATGCTGTCAGCGGTACGACTGCACTGGTGATGCGTTCAGTGGGACTCCATCACGCCATCCGCTCATTTCTTCTGGATGAGTGGGCTTATAATTGCCCTTCGCCCGTTCTGTCTCACTACCTCCCTCCCCTCTAAAGACTAAAGACCTGCAGCAAGAAAATGATGATTATAAGTGACAAGACCTCCCAAACCGTAAATGCAGACATAAAAAAAAAAACGTTTATGTCATAGCATGAAGATGTCAGTCAAATGTCTGCAATAATAACACACACTGTGTCATATAGAGAAGGCAAATGAATGTATGAATCAGTGAATGGCGTCATTCATCACTCAGAGCATTAACACGCTGCACTTTTGTTTTCCCGAGCTGTCTGAGAATGACAGATTTCTGATTGGCAGAGCTGATTAAATTCTATTTAGAGCTGCTGTCACTCTGCACTCATTTCTCCCTCAGTGACTAATCAGCCTCTTTGGAAGAAATTTAGACAGATCACTCACAATCAGGATGCACGAAGAAAAAAACAAAATAAAGAAAGCTACTGCATTAGTGCATCCCAAAGGAAGGCTGAATTCACGTGTTTAAAGGGCACAATCATGTATGCGCACAAAGCCACTGCAATAAAGACCAATTTAATGACACTGTACAAGAGGTAACAATTAACTCTCAGGTATCTTTGGTCCAAATGTTTGTCTGAAGGCTTGGACATCATGACAAGACTTATGAGCCTCCAGACACATGAATGGACTGAGGACATTTTAGCCAACAATAACACCAGAAGACGCATTATCTCATAAAACACACTTAGACGTAATAAGCCAAAGTCACCTTAGCCCACGGGACACAGGTCTGGACTGAAGACAAGATCTCAAAGAGACACTGTCATGATTCAGCCTTGTTGGGCCTGGCTGTTATTATTTTGAAGTCTTTTTTCCATGTTTGTGCTCTCTTTCATGCCATGTATCATAGTCATGCTTCAGCTGGTCTTGTTTCTTGTTCTTGTCAGGTTTTCATGTTATCATTGGTTTTGTTTCTGTCAATCATCCTCGTATTTGTTCACTCTTGGTTCCTTATGTAGCTGTAGTTTACTTCTGTTCATTACATTGTGTGTATTATGCTTTGGTCACAGTTTTTGGTTGTTATTTACCTGCAAGTATTTCCTGTCTGGTTATTTTCCTTTAGTTATTTATTGCACTCTGTTTGCCATTTATTTTGTGTTACTTTATTATACTTTAGTCACAGGGTTTTGTTATTTATCTGCAGTGCTGCTTATTTGATTATGTTCCATTTGTTATTTATTGCATTTTCTGTTTATCTCTTACATTGTTTTATTATCTGCATTATTCTCTAGTCATTATTCTCTAGTTTTTTCTCTGTTTTTCAGTAGTTTATTTTGGCTCTTCTCATTTGTGATTTCAGTTATGCTTTTATGTCCGGTTTTGTTTTCAGTTCTCATATTCATGCTCTGTCCTGGTTATAGTTGTATTTTAATCTGTCCTTGGTTTCTATTTTTGCTTCATCTTCTTTATTTGCCCCTGCACCAGCTCTTGTGTCCTCGTCTGTCACTATGACTCTTTTTGCTATGTGTTTTCTTCCACTTCCACTCTTGCACCTGCTCACATGTCTTTGTCTCTTTCATCACTCCACTCTGTGTTTTCCTGCCTTCACTTTCTTGCACTGTGCACAGTCTTTGTCTTCCCCGGTCACGCCCATTCCAGAACTTTCACTGACACCTGCATCTTGTTTCACTGATTACACCACCAGTTATTTAAGCCCTCACAGTCTCACAGCTCATGGCCAGATCGTTGTCTTAGTACACTTTCCAGCGTCCATCATAGTCCTGTTTTTTGTCCTGCTGTGTTCTGAACTTTGCTCTGTACCTCGACCATGCCTTTTGCTTCATCCCGGATGTCTGAGTTTGCTTGTGCCTCTGAACCCTGCTCGTTTGTGACTGCGTCTAAGCCTGATCCTGTTTGTACCTCTGCCACGCTGACTGATTACATGTGTACCGAAACCAAGCCTGGAATAAAGACCATGATTTCTCCTACACCAAAGCCTAGTCTGGGGGTTTGCATTGTGGGTCCAGCCGCTCCTGGTGACGGGCTCCTGCCCGCTCTGACAGACACTGGGACTGAAGACTAAGCCTGGTTCACACGACAGGATTTTAAAATTATCTTTAGGTTTCCAAAATCTGAGAGACCACACATGTAAAGATAAAAAAATCATAGCTCTAACAGGTTTGGTCGCACAGTGTGTGGTGTTCAGCCACACGGTAATAACAACAACACCACACACGAACAGATTTCACACACGAACATTTACAGTTCAGACAGGAAATCTCGCAAAATCTCTCGAGATTAAACGTGACTTCAGAGTAAACAAACGGAGCTACTTTGTGGACTATTTAAAACAGAGGGAAAAACGACACAAAAAGAAAAAGAAAAGGTGTTCTTTAAAGGAGTGGATACAGCGCGACCACCGGACTTTCTGGTAAGTCAGAACAGCTGTTTTGATTTTATTTTCCACTCCGTACGTCCGTCACCTCGCTTTCTGATTGGCTGCATGTCACATTCAGCAGGCTGTGTGCTCGTTTGTGGTCGGAGGACACAACACGCTGCGATATTGGGCCAAAAAAATTTGAATATCTCCGATTTGTGATTGGAGCGCTCCTGACGCCCTTCCGAGCAGATCAGAGCGCTCTGAACACACCACACACGGCAGGAATATCTGATAAGATTATCTTTGACGTCATCACGATTGTCGGGCCGTCCTTAAGATTGTCGGAAGGGTCCGATATCGGCCTAATTATCCTGCCGTGTGAACCAGGCTTTAGGATATACCAGATACCACAGCACAGGCTTGAACTGAAGACACTTTAGGCTGAAAGGAAGTTGAGATACAATGACACTGAAGACACATTTGACTTCTACAGTATTCAAGATGACAGCTTTTGGGATTAAAGTGTATAGAAGGTCTGTAGACAATTTAACCCACAATTGCCCTATAAGACACATTCTGGGTAACACACACCTGATCCCTGAAAACATTCATGACTTAGGGCTAAAATGACCTCAGTCCACATGGCACAGGTTTGGATCTAAGACGTTTGGCCAAAGGACAACACAACAGATGTTTGGCCAAAAAACACACACCTTCAGGAGAATATCATCAACAATTTCATGCAAAAGACACATTTTGGGCCAAACACTCTCACCTACAAAACTGTTTTTGGCCTGAAGATACATGGAAATGCTGAAGATAATTTAGTCCACAAATACCCTACGAGATACAGTTTGAAGACACTTTATCCCACAAAACACTCTTAGAATCAAGACACATTTGGACGAAGGACCTCTCACTCCACAGACAGTAGAGTCCCTTCATACACAGAGTACCTAAAACTGAAAACATGGGGCCATTTTGCCGCCAATTGTGCTTATCTACTGAACTAACCTTTTCTGTGTTTTTATCAGTTAACCATATACAGTGAGGAAATTAAGTATCTGAACACCCTGCGGTTTTGCAAGTTCTCCTACTTAGAAATCATGGAGGGGTCTGAAATTTTCATCTGAGGTGCATGTCCACTGTGAGAGACATAATCTAAAAAAAAAAAAAAAAATCTGGAAATCACAATGTATGATGTTTTTTTTTTTTTTATAATTTATTTGTATATTACTGTTGCAAATAAGTATTTGAACACCTACCCCTAACCCTAACCCTAACACTTACTGAGGGAAGGAGGTTGTTTGCCAAAATCTCACAATACATGACCCCATCCATCCTCCCTTCAATACGGTGCAGTCACCCTGTCCCCTTTGCAGAAGAGCACGCCCAGAGTATGATGTTTCCACCCCCATGCTTCATGGTTGGGATGGTTTTCTTGGGGTTGTTCTCATCCTCTAAACATGGTAAGTGGAGTTGATTCCAAAAAGCTCTATTTTGGTCTCATCTGACCACATGACCTTCTCCCATGCCTCCGCTGGATCATCCAGATGGTCACTGGTGAACTTCAAACGGGCCTGGACATGTGCTGGCTTGAGCAGAGGGACCTTGCTGCACTGCAGGATTTTAAACCATGACAGCATCATGTGTTACTAATGTAATCTTTGTGACTGTGGTCCCAGCTCTCTTCAGCTCATTGACCAGGTCCTCCTGTGTAGTTCTGAGCTTTCTCAGAATCATCCTTATCCCACAAAGTGAGATCATGCATGGAATCCCAGACCGAGGGAGACTGACAGTCATCTTGTGTTTCTTCCACTTTCTAATAAATAATCATAACAGTTGTTGTCTTCTACCAAGCTGCTTGCCTGTTGTCCTGTAGTCCATCCCAGCCTTGTTCAGGTCTACAGTTTTGTCCCTGATTTCCTTAGACAGCTCTTTGGTCTTGGCTATGGTGGACAGGTTGGAGTGTGACTGATTATGTGAACAGGTGTCTTTTATACAGGTAACAAGTTCAAACAGGTGCAATTAATACAGGTAAAGAATGAAGAATAAGAGGGCTTCTTAAAGAAAAATTAACAGGTCTGTGAGAGCCAGAATTATTGCTGGTTGGTAGGTATTCAAATACTTATTTGCAGCAGTAACATACAAATAAATTATTTAAAAAAAATCATACATTGTGATTTCCAGATTTTTTTTTTTTAGATTATGTCTCTCACAGAGGACATGCACCTAAGATGAAAATTTCAGACCCCTCCATGATTTCTAAGTGGGAGAACTTGCAAAACCGCAGGGTGTTCAAATACTTATTTTCCTCACTGTACAGCAACACATCCAGGTACAGGTACTATCAAAATAAATATAAAAATGCTTAAGCTATCAAATTTACATAAATTTACAATTCATGAGGATTTATTTAACCCCCTACTACCTGCCTCATTTTGGGTTGTCATTATCTCACAAATAAAAACTAAAATTTCCCATTGATACAATATACAGGCTTAGAAGGGGTTAATTCATTATTTAAAGCCTGATTTATACTTCTGCGACTCTGTAACTCTGTGTCATGCAATAACACTGACGTGCGTGACCGATTTAAAGTTCTCTGTTGAGTCTTTATGCATTTTTTATGATGGCAGTTTAGGTGAGTTTTACTGTACATGGGACTGAACACTAAATTTACCTACCTCGCAAAACTTTGAAAATGAAATCGGCTTCTATCCCACATGGCTGACTTTATTGTCTGAAACCTTTCTTTTGTTCAGATTTGAAGGAAATCTGTACATCTTGAACCCCTTGTTGTGCATCCAAATTCAAAACAACCTGGCATTTTCAGTGAATAAATAAATAAATAAGCTGGATTTACATGCAGATAACAGCAAACGTTATTTTGGGCCCAAGATGGCACCACGAGTCATGTGACCATTTTTTTTCCCTGGATCGTCATGTCGCTACTCTCTGTATAAAGGGACTCCACAGACAGCTTTGGTTTGATAAACTGTTTAACCATAGACAACTCAGTCCAAACAACCGGTTTGGACTGAAGATACACAGTAAAATCACCAGTGACTGTCAGTGTTAGTTTTACACTGGTGATTTTACTGTGTACTTTTGGCATCAAAACACACTTGGGCTGGACACATTTGTTCTGAGTAGTAGGGGTAGATGAGGCAATACAGGTTTTTGCTGAAATAACAAGGCGGTGGGGAGTACAGCGTTGTCCACAACTTCATCCCCACTTTTGGGCTTCAAAACCTTTACACAGCTTTTGGACTAAAGACAAGACACATGGAAGAGCTGAGGACACCTTCCACTCATAAATGACCTCCAAGATACCTTTGGGTTGAACACAATTTTTCCAAAATGAATTGATGAATTAAATGAATGATATATATATATATATACTTTGCAAGTTCTCCCACTTAGAAATCATGGAGGGGTCTGAAATTTTCATCTTAGGTGCATGTCCACTGTGAGAGACATAATCTAAAAAAAGTCCGGAAATCACAATGTATGATTTTTTTAATAATTTGTTTGTATGTTACTGCTGCAAATAAGTATTTGAACACCTGTGAAAATCAATGTTAATATTTGGTACAGTAGCCTTTGTTTGCAATTACAGAGGTCAAATATTTCCTGTAGTTCTTGACCAAGTTTTCACACACTGCAGCAGGGATTTTGGTCCACTCCTCCATACAGATCTTCTCCAAATCTTTCAGGTTTGGAGTTTCAGCTCCCTCCAAAGATTTTCTATTGAGTTCAGGTCTGGAGACTGGCCAGGTCTCTCCAGGACCTTGAAATGCTTCTTATGGTGCCCCTCCTTAGTTGCCCTGGCTGTGTTTGGGGTCATTGTCATGCTGGAAAACCCAGCCACGATCCGTCTTCAATGCTCTTACTGAGGGGAGGAGTTTGTTTGCCAAAATCTCGCAATACATGACCCCATCCATCCTCCCTTCAATACGGTGCAGTCGTCCTGTCCCCTTTGCAGAAGAGCACCCCCAGAGTATGATGTTTCCACCCCCATGCTTCATGGTTGGGATGGTTTTCTTGGGGTTGTTCTCATCCTCTAAACATGGTAAGTGCAGTTGATTCCAAAAAGCTCTATTTTGGTCTCATCTGACCACATGACCTTCTCCCATGCCTCCTCTGGATCATCCAGATGGTCACTGGTGAACTTCAAACGGGCCTGGACATGTGCTGACTTGAACAGGGGGACCTTGCTGCCCTGCGGGATTTTAAACCATGACAGCATCATGCGTTACTAATATAATCTTTGTGACTGTGGTCCCAGCTCTCTTCAGGTCATTGACCAGGTTCTCCTGTGTAGTTCTGCGCTTTCTCAGAATCATCCTTACCCCACAAAGTGAGATCTTGCATGGAATCCCAGACCGAGGGAGATTGACAGTCATGTTGTGTTTCTTCCACTTTCTAATAAATAATCATAACAGTTGTTGTCTTCTACCAAACTGCTTGCCTGTTGTCCTGTAGTCCATCCCAGCCTTGTTCAGGTCTACAGTTTTGTCCCTGATTTCCTTAGACAGCTCTTTGGTCTTGGCTATGGTGGACAGGTTAGGTTGGAGTGTGATTGATTATGTGAACAGGTGTCTTTTATACAGGTAACAAGTTCAAACAGGTGCAATTAATACAGGTAAAGAGTGCAGAATAAGAAGGCTTCTTAAAGAAAAATTAGCAGGTCTGTGAGAGCCAGAATTCTTGCTGGTTGGTAGGTGTTCAAATACTCATTTGCAGCAGTAACATACAAATAAATTATTAAAAAATCATACATTATGATTTCCAGATTTTTTTTTTAGATTATGTCTCTCACAGTGGACATGCACCTAAGATGAAAATTTCAGACCCCTCCATAATTTCTAAGTGGGAGAACTTGCAAAACCGCAGGGTGTTCAAATACTTATTTTCCTCACTGTACAGCAACACATCCAGGTACAGGTACTATCAAAATATATATATATATATTGCATAATTAGCCAATAAGACACTTAACTTTGTGACTAAAGTTACATGTGTTAGACTGAGACACAGAAGCATTTTACCCCAAACCTTTGACGAAAGACTCAAAAGGCAAAAGAAAACTTTTTTTTTTTTTTTGCTTTACATACTTGAAACCTGAGCCCACTAAACATTTTAGATGTCAAACATGTTTGGAGTAAAGACATTTTTTGGACTGAAGACATGTTGGCCCACAAGACATAACTCTGGGTAACGGATACTTTGGCCCACAAATCACTCGTAAGATTTGTCAGACACACAATCTCTTTAGCCGCCATTTGTGTCAGAAAACTCAAGCAATACATCTGTTCTGAAGAGACTTTCACACAAAAGACGGACTGGATTAAAAATATGTGAAAGTGAAATATCTCAAACTTGCAGATATCATTTTCAACAACTCCCACTGCTCTTCATCATTTTCAGATTATTCTTCACATTTGACACTTCTTCCATCATAACACAAACAGATAATCCAGATATAAATCTTAATCACAATGCGACAACTTTGGAACTTCATAGCACCTGAAGCATGGTGTTTCCGTTCCTTGCACCCAGGCATCTACATAGTTCCTGTTCAGCGTAGCACCTTGTGCTCATTCATATTCATCAATTTTATTACGATGTCATGAATTTAATCACAGATTGAGTTTAGAGGAAGTGTTCCTCACCTGGTGATCTGAAGGTCCAGGCCTCGTCATCATCGAAGTGTGTATCTCCAGCTGTGAACCTCTCGCCGGGGAAGAACGCATGTGCCACCGTGCCTCCCGGCCCGTCAAAGGGATAGCCGTCATTGTGGTCCGCCTTAGTGAAGTCAATCTGAATGTCTGCGTCACTTCCTGCCACCTCGTGGAAGTTAAGCGGCGCAATGTCGCTCCAGACCTTCAAAGCATAGTACATCAGGGCTCGAACAGTGTCCCTGCCCAGCAAAGCTGAATCCTTTGGGAAGGTCCTCACTCTGGGAGGAGAAGGAGAAGGCATATGATAGGGCGAGTACTGATAAAAAGTTATTGCCTGCTCTGTCTTTTATATATATATATATATATATATATATATATATATATATATATATATATATATATATATATATATATATATATATATATAGTGTGGAAAATAAGTATTTGAACACCCTGCGATTTTGCAAGTTCTCCCACTTAGAAATCATGGAGGGGTCTGAAATATTCATAGGTGCACGTCCACTATGAGAGACAGTGGACGTGCACTGTCTCTCACTTCTTAAAGAAAAATTAACAGGTCTGTGTGAGCCAGAATTGTTGCTGGTTGGTAGGTGTTCAAATACGAGGTCTGTTAGAAAAGTATCCGACCTTATTATTTTTTTCAAAAACCATATGGATTTGAATCACGTGTGACTGCGTCAGACAAGCTTGAACCTTCGTGCGCATGCGTGAGTTTTTTCACGCCTGTCGGTTGCATCATTCGCCTGTGAGCAGGCTTTGAGTGAGGAGTGGTCCACCCCTCTCGTCGTTTTTTTCATTGTTTAGGAATGGCTCAGAGACTGCCGCTTTGCTTGATCAAAATTTTTTCAGAAACTGTGAGGCACATCCAAGTGGACACCATTCGAGAAATTTAGATGGCTTTTGGTGAAAATTTTCTGGGCTTCAAAGAGATTACGGAGTGTTGCTGTCGCTTTAAGGACAGCCCCCAGCGGCTGATGGCGCGCCGCGCTCCAGAGCTGCCATCGACAGGCTGAACGACCATTTCTTTCTAAATGGATGGCTGTATGGATCCGTGACCATCGTGTGCAATTTCTCTGGTTATCACAAGAGCTGGACATCAACCATTTATGGCAGATTTCACTTTTAACAAGAGATTTTGTCATGGAAAGCCGAGGGGAGGCTTCGCGCGTCATTACCCCATTAGAGCACTTCGCTCTCAGACTGCGGGCTTACTTGTAGTTCCTAGGGTTTGTAAGAGTAGAATGGGAGGCAGAGCCTTCAGCTTTCAGGCTCCTCTCCTGTGGAACCAGCTCCCAATTCAGATCAGGGAGACAGATACCCTCTCTACTTTTAAGATTAGGCTTAAAACTTTCCTTTTCGCTAAGGCTTATAGTTAGGGCTGGATCGGGTGACCCTGGACCATCCCTTGGTTATGTTGCTTTAGACGTAGACTGTGGGGGGGGTTCCCATGATGCACTGTTTCTTTCTCTTTTTGCTCCGTATGCATCACTCTGCATTTAATCATTAGTGATCGATCTCTGCCCCCCTTCTCGGCATGTCTTTTTCCTGGTTCTTTCCCTCAGCCCCAACCAGTCTCAGCAGAAGACTGCCCCTCCCTGAGCCTGGTTCTGCTGGAGGTTTCTTCCTGTTAAAAGGGAGTTTTTCCTTCCCACTGTGGCCAAGTGCTTGCTCATAGGGGGTCGTTTTGACCGTTGGGGTTTTTCATAATTATTGTATGGCCTTGCCTTACAATATGGAGCGCCTTGGGGCAACTGTTTGTTGTGATTTGGCGCTATATAAGAAAAAAGTTGATTGATTGATTGATGATGGATTCGCTGCTGGAGCGAGACAAAACCACCTCTGTTTTGGTCTCACAGGATGGCTTTGAGATGGCGTTCAGACAGCTGTCGGTGGTTTTTCAGTCGAGTGATTATCCGAGAAATTGTGGATGTGCCTGGACATGCCAGAACATGTCCTGTGAGGCTTCATCATGGTGTTGCTTTGCGCCATGCGGCACCGCCGCAATGCGCGAAGCCTCTGTTCCTCTTTCCATGACAAAAACTCCTGTAACAGTGGAATGTGCCATTCATTTCCAAACTGGACGCTGTGGTTTATCCGGGATGTCATCTGGCTAGCAGAGGAATTGTGAAAAGACGTGGACATCAGCACTTTTTCGGCACATTGAGACAGATGTGCACATTGAGACAGACGTGCGGAGGAATTCCGCGACATGTTCTGGCATGTCCAGGCACATCCACAATTTCTCGGATAATCACTCACAAATGCTTATTTTCCTCACTGTTTATATATATATATATATATATATATATATATATATATATACACAAAAATGATCAAAATATTAGTCTTTAAATGACTAATAATCACATCTCAATAATGCAGCTTTAATCAGTGCATTTTTCAAACGCAGCCGGTCTGCTCTGTGTCAGCCTGATCCCGTCAGATCTCAGAAGCTAAGCAGAGCAGGATCTGGTTAGTACTTGGATGGGAGACCTCTTTGGAACACCAGCGGCTGTGTGTGTTTCTCCGGGTAAAACTGGAGTTGCGTCAGGAAGGGCATCCGGTGTAAAACCTGTGCCAATTACCGATGCGGATCTGGCTGTATCTGCTGTGGCAACCCTGAACAAGACCGGGAGCAGCCGTATGAACAACATTGAGCGCATTTTTCAGAGCATAATTAATTTTTTTTATTGGTTTGGGAGGTTCTGCAACTTATACTTTGCAAAATGTTGGGAAAGGGTCGTAACACGGACCCGCAACAGGGGGCGCAAATGAACGGACAATGGATAAGACAAAGAGTAACAATTTAATGTTGTGAAACTCACAACTAAATACAGACACAGATAATGCCAATTGTACACAAGGTGACGTGCGGGCAGGCTCGAAGATAGGAGACCTCTGGCGATCGGAGAGCCGGGACCCACACAGCTTCCACCACCAACGGCCTGAAGAACACCGGAGCCGCCAAGTCCTGAGTCCCCAGGTGGTCACCGTCTTCTGTTGCAGACCCTGGTACTGCTGGCAGAAGATGACAAAACAGTTATGGTGAGTGTGTATGCACACACCCAGTAATCCTTCTTCTACAGGTCTTCGCGGAGGGAAAACCTCCACCTCCGATACAGAATCACCCGTGCAGCTCCTGACAGTTGCTCCTTGGATGGAGTGAGAGGCGAAGACGTCGCAGACTCTCACTGCACGCCAATCCAATTACAGACTTCAGGAATACGGCTGCACACAGAACAATAATTAGTCTTCAGAAAGTATGAAATGCAGAGAATTACCTTCGACGGTAGTTGATTTCTCGGCGAGGAGGTGGAGTAATGATCCGGCTTTTGTAGAGATGGTGGTGATTGGTGACAGCTGGTGTAAATGAGTGACAGCTGTCACTCTCTGTCTCGGCGCCCTCTCATGCTTGAAGCCCGCACTCCAAGCAGGGCGCCGACTGGTGGTGGTGGGCCAGCAGTACCTCCTCTTCAGCGGCCCACACAACACAAAATAAGGTAAACAAAAATATATAAGAGAAAAACAGATATAACGCAATTTAATAATCACTTTTACAGCCAGGTGGATTTAGACAAGCTCAGAGATAGATGCAAGAACATTCGTAAAATAAAAAAAGTTAATTAAAATAATATTAATAATAACTTATTGTCACTGTAGTGATTATCATTATTATTACTAAATAGTACAAATAAATTACTAAAAAATATGTATAAATTAGAAATGTGATCAACGTGATTATAAGCACTTTACAAAGTGGTGAGGGAGGAAGGAGGAGATGATATATTGGTGAGGTAAAAAGTCGAGAGGAAAGGAAAACAAAAGGAAATGAGAGAAAGGTCAGGCTGATGATCAGAGAGGAGGATTAAAGACCTCAACAACAGAAAGTGAGACCGGGAAGGTGAGGACTGATGATGATGGGCACAAAGCAGTAGTAGAAGAAAAGGAAGATTGATGAGAAGGAGCCATAAAGTACACGGAAGGTGACAGGAGCAGACGGGTATGTCAAGTGTGAGGTGAAACATCAGTGGTGAATGTGAAGAAGGAGAAATGATGAAGTGGAATGAAGTGTGGAACAAGAAAGTGCTGAAGATGGGAAATAAAACACGAAAGACAACAACAGTGGGTCCAACTGTCCAGCGGACACCACTGTGATAATGTTTCAATTATTTTCTGAAGCACTTGCTTCATTCAGTGTACACTACAATGGACAGAAAAAAATGTACGTGTGGGTGAAAACACCCCAGCCAGATTCTGCAGACAACGCATAAACAAAAATACTATCAGTTTGTAACTCTCCAAATTAAAAGATTACATCATGAGAATACACTGATTAAGTTGTGGTGAATTCTGACACAGCAGATAAGAGGTTAAAGCAGCTTTGTTTTGCCTATGTAATATCCCATAGATGGGGCTGCCACCTGCTGGATGGTTAGTAGGTGGTAGAAGGATTATGTAAAATTACAAACAACTTCACACCTTCACTTGAGCATCAACTAGCAGGGTAGAAACACAATACCCACTATGAAGGCAAATACAGGACGAAACAGAACAGAACAGCAGAGTATAATCAGAATTTAATGCTACAGTGTGCAGGATGTAGTGCCATCTGTTGGTCAGGTGGCAGATTGCACCTGTTGTCAACACTTAGGATGTTATTTCCCTTCAAGTGCTTGTTTGATGATGGGCCTCATGTTGCCTTGGCTTCTCTTGTGATAAGCAACATATCATAGACCGTGGGCCAACATGGGTATACGTAATATATGAAATATGAAAAGTGCCATACTGTATATATAAAATATTTATTATTTTTGTTACTAAAAGAGAGCAAAACATCTTATTATTATTTATAGATCTACTTTTGTTTTTAATAAATCAGAGATAATTCATCTCTAAGGGCCCTGTCCCACTGGGGATGTTGTGTGGGCCGCCAGAAGAGGAGGTACTGCTGGCCCACCACCAGAGGGCGCCCTGCCTGAAGTGCGGGCTTCAGGCATGAGAGGGCTCTGCCGCCTCACAGGAACAGCCGAGGTGACAGCTGTCGCCGCGACATTCCAAGCCTTGGTTAACGACGTCTTGCGGGACTTCCTGCACCGATTCGTCTTTGTATATCTGGACGATATACTCATCTTTTCTCCGGATCCTGAGACCCATGTCCGGCATGTACGTCAGGTCCTGCAGCGGTTGTTGGAGAACCGGCTGTTTGTGAAGGGCGAGAAGTGTGAGTTTCATCGCACCTCTTTGTCCTTCCTGGGGTTTATCATCTCCTCCAACTCCGTCGCCCCGGATCCGGCCAAGGTCGCGGCGGTGAGAGACTGGCCCCAACCTACGAGCCGTAGGAAGCTGCAACAGTTCCTCGGCTTCGCCAATTTTTACAGGAGGTTCATTAAGGGGTATAGTCAGGTAGTTAGCCCCCTGACAGCCCTGACCTCTCCAAAAGTCCCTTTCACCTGGTCGGATCGGTGCGAAGCCGCGTTCAGGGAGTTGAAACAGCGCTTCTCGACTGCACCCGTCTTGGTGCAGCCCGATCCCAGTCGCCAGTTTGTGGTTGAAGTGGACGCCTCTGACTCAGGGATAGGAGCCGTGCTATCCCAGAGCGGAGAGACCGATAAGGTTCTTCGCCTGTGTGCCTATTTCTCCTGCAGGTTGACCCCAGCAGAACGGAACTATGACGTGGGCAATTGAGAACTCCTAGCGGTGAAAGAGGCTCTTGAGGAGTGGAGACACCTGTTGGAGGGAGTGTCCGTGCCATTCACGGTTTTCACTGACCACCGGAACCTGGAGTATATCAGGACCGCCAGGCGGCTGAACCCCAGGCTGAACCCCGCTGGTCACTGTTCTTCGGCCATTTTGACTTCCGAATCACCTACCGCCCCAGGAACAAGAACCAGAGGTCGGATGCCTTGTCCCGGGTGCATGAACATGAAGTCAAAACCGAGCTGTCGGATCCACCGGAACCCATCGTACCGGAGTCCACTATCGTGGCCACCCTTACCTGGGACGTGGAGAAGACTGTCCGGGAGGCCCTGGCACGGAGCCCGGATCCCGGAACAGGGCCAAAGAACAGACTATACGTCCCACCAGAAGCCAGGGCTGCCGTCCTGGACTTCTGTCACGGGTCCAAGCTCTCCTGCCACCCAGGGGTGCGTAGGACCGTGGCAGTGGTCCGGCAGTGCTTCTGGTGGGCGTCCCTGGAGGCTGACGTCCGGGCTTACATCCAGGCCTGCACCACCTGCGCCAGGGGCAAGGCGGACCACCAAAAGGCACAGGGACTCCTTCAGCCGCTTCCTGTGCCTCATCGCCCCTGGTCCCACATTGGTCTGGATTTTGTCACGGGCCTCCCGCCGTCCCGGGGGCACACCACCATCCTCACGATAGTGGACCGGTTCTCCAAGGCGGCCCACTTCGTGGCCCTCCCGAAGCTCCCGTCGACCCAGGAATCAGCGGATCTCCTGGTCCACCATGTCGTACGTCTGCATGGGATACCAACAGACATCGTCTCAGATCGTGGTCCCCAGTTTTCCTCGCAGGTTTGGAGAAGTTTCTGCCGGGAGCTGGGGGCCACCGTGAGCCTCTCGTCTGGGTATCACCCTCAGACCAACGGACAGGCTGAACGGGCTAACCAAGAGCTGGATCAGGCCCTGCGATGTACCACATCCGCACACCCGACGGCTTGGAGTGAACACCTGGCCTGGATCGAGTATGCGCATAACAGCCAAGTGTCCTCTGCCACCGGCCTCTCCCCGTTCGAGGTGTGTCTGGGGTACCAGCCCCCTTTGTTTCCTGTGGTGGAGGGAGAGGTCGGTGTACCCTCGGTCCAGGCCCACCTGCGGAGATGCCGTCGGGTGTGGCGCACCGCCCGTTCGGCCTTGTTGAGGGCCCGGACGAGGGCAAAGACCCATGCAGACCGTCGACGGTCCCCGGCCCCCGCATATCGGCCCGGGCAGGAGGTGTGGCTATCCACAAGGGACATTCCCCTCCAGGTGGATTCCCCCAAACTGAAGGACCGGTACATCGGGCCCTTCAAGATCCTCAAGGTCCTCAGTCCCGCCGCAGTGAGGCTCCAACTCCCGGCCTCACTGCGGATTCATCCAGTATTCCACGTTTCAAGGTTGAAACCACGTCTCACCTCACCCCTCTGTGCACCCGGTCCGGCACCGCCTCCTGCCCGTATCATCGACGGGGAGCCAGCTTGGACAGTGCGCCGGCTCCTGGACGTCCGTCGAATGGGCCGGGGCTTCCAATATTTGGTGGACTGGGAGGGGTATGGACCCGAAGAACACTCCTGGGTGAAGAGGAGCTTCATCCTGGACCCGGCCCGTTGAGGGGGGGGGGGGGGGGGGTCCTGTTGTGTGGGCCGCCAGAAGAGGAGGTACTGCTGGCCCACCACCAGAGGGAGCCCTGCCTGAAGTGCGGGCTTCAGGCACGAGAGGGCGCTGCCGCCTCACAGGAACAGCCGAGGTGACAGCTGTCACTCATCAACTATGACAGCTGTCACCGATCATCTGCACTTCACCCCAGATAAAAGCAGGATGACACCTCCACCACGTCGCCGAGATATCGTTCTTCTAAGGAGGTAATATTCTCAGCCATAAACTAAGCTGTATCTTAGTCTGAACTCTTTTTGCAGCCTCTTTCCTGTGGAGCCTTTTCCGCTGATTGGTGGTTTGTGAGAGTGCCGACGTCTTCGCCTCTCACTCTTCCCAGATAAGTGCTGAAACAGGAGCTGCACGAGTGTGTGATTTGAGGTGGAGGTGGAATTCCCACCGTTGTTGTTACTGGGTGTACACACCCACACTTGACTGTCTTTGCTCTTCGCCAGCAGTACCAGATCCGACATGCGGAGACGGTGGCCACCTGGGGGATTCGGGACCTGGCGGCTCCAGTATCCTTCGGGTTCGGTGGCGGAGGAAATCGTGTGGTTCCGGTTCTTCTTTAGACGGACGTCTCCTATCGTCGAGCCTGCCCACACGACACCTTTATCCACTGACTTTGTATCATTCTATAATCTGCTGTGTATGGTTGTGGCATTCACAACAGTAAAGTGTTCAAATTTGACTCCTTCTACTGTCCGTTCATTTGCGCCCCCTGTTGTGGGTCCGTGTCACTACACTTTCACAACAGGGGAGAGGATCAGTTGTGCATGAACTGAGTACCCAAATTACGGGCGTTCGTTGTCGTCCGCAACAAAAATGGCCAAAAATGACATATGTCCCAGTATGAATTACGGATATATTAATAATATATAGTGAATATATGATGAACAATCACGGTTATATAACGCATGTAGTGAGGAAACTGATCCGACACATTGAGATTATCACGGCAGTATTACGGTTGTATAATGAACGCATCGCGCACGTGTTGCACGTGCACGGCATCTGCATTGCGTTCATAAAATAAGCTCACTCAGGCCTTTCGGCATCACTATTCACACCAACAATACAGGCTCTGGAGCATTTGCTGGACTTAGACAAGTTGATCACAGAGTTAATGTTCTTGTTGTCATGCGAGGGTTAACTGTTCATGAGTTTGGGGAGCGGGAGGGGGGAAGCTGCTCGGGGTGTAAGACGGTGTTCTTTTTGAGAGTGTCACAGAAAACAGACTTCAGCATGAGTTGTGGCTAAACAGCAACTCTTCCTTTTGTTGGAGTTAAATAAAATTCCTGGAGGAGACACGACTGCAGGAGCTACGTCTTTGTGGATTTACACAGCCGGACCGGCACTGACTGGCAGGTATGTCGCTTTCTGTCACATATAGTACTTTGGGTTTACGTGACGTGTTTGTTATGCATTCACAGATTGTCCGCAAATCAGCTGCAAAGCAGATGTAATAAAAACGCTTTATTCGTGGCCAATTTGTATGCATTCGATACAACATATTTTAGTTTGTGATGTGGACATGATAGGCACGATATATATCTGTTTTACACACTGTCCCGGTCCGCTGTCAAGCCGCAAATCCCCGTCAGTTGCGGATATCTGTGGTTCATGGCAGATATACAGCGCATAGAGTGAGTATGTAATGTATATGAATTGAGTATGTATGGAGTATGTAAGGCGGATGTCATCCGCATCCAGATTTTTGAACAGCTCAAAAATCCTGGCTGAGGACAAGCGTGCCTCTGTGGATGATCACGGGCGTGTTCGGATGACGGCCGACTCATACAGGCATGTTACACGGATACTGCGGATATTTGGCGAATATGGGCCAATTTTGTGCGCAATCTATACGCAAATCCTCCTAAACGCCAGTGGGACAGGGCCCTAACATTTTATTTGACACATCAATAAACCTCTTTTTGTTGTGTGGGCCGCTGAAGAGGAGGTACTGCTGGCCCACCACCACCAGATGGCGCCCTGCTTGAAGTGCGGGCTTCAAGCACGAGAGGGCGTTGGAGCAACCGGGAGTGACAGCTGTCACTCATCATCAGCACCAGCTGTCACTCATCCACAGTTCATCACCACCACCATAAAGGCCGGATTACAACTCCACCTCCCCGACGAGAAATCAGCCACTAGAGAGGTAATTTCTCTGCTGTATTCAACTTTGACAAATAGTATGAACTCTTTTTGCAGCCGTTTTCCTGTGATGTGCCTTATCTGAGGGATTGGCGTTAGGTGTGACCAGCGACGGCTTCGCTTCACACTCCAACCAGATAAGTGGTTAGACAGGAGCTGCACGAGTGTGTGATTGGAGGTGGAGGTGCTCCCTCCCAAAAGAACACAGACTGTGGGATTACTGAGTGTGCGAACTCACACTCATCAATACTGTTACTGTTCTCTGCCAGCAGTACCAGGTCTGACAGCTGGAGACGGTGGCCACCTGGGGATCCAGGACTTGGCGGCTTCGGTGTTCTTCAGATCCGTTGGCGGTGAAGGCCGTGTGGGATCCGGCTCGGTTCGGGATGGACGTCTCCTATCCTCAAGCCTGCCCACAAGTCACGCTACATATAATTGTCTGTGGTACCAAAACTGTGTTTGTCTGTATTCCGCTGTGCACTTCACAACATTAAATTGTTACTGTTTGGCTTATCCATTGTCAGTTCATTTAACGCCCCCTGTTGTGGGTCCGTGTCACTACACCTTCACAACAGGATTTCTCGGCCAGCGTCATGGATCCCGAGGGGCGTCAACCATCGCTTGAACAGCCAATGGAAGAGCGAGGTGCACAGGCGTCAGCAGGAGGCATGTTAGGTGAGCTGCAGCAAATCTTAACCGCTTTCACTGCTCGGCTGGACTTAGTCACCGAGCAGAGTGTGATTCTCAATCGGAGGATGGAGGCTCTCACCGCCCAGGTGGAAGCGCAAGCTCAGGGCGCTGCTGCAGCACCTCCCCCTGCTGACCGGAGGCCTGAAACAGACATTCCGCTGGTCGTTCAACGAACCCCCCCACCGTCCCCTGAAGCACACATAAGCCCTCCGGAGCCGTACGGAGGTTGTGTCGAGACGTGAGCGGACTTCTTAATGCAGTGCTCGCTCGTCTTTTCACAGCGTCCCATCATGTACGTGTCAGACGCTAGCTGGGTGGCTTACATAATAAATCTGCTTCGAGGAGAGGCACGCGCCTGGGCTACGGCGCTCTGGGAGCAAAATTCCCGGCTCCTAACGACGTATACTGGGTTTGTGAGGGAGTTCAGACAGGTTTTTGATCACCCCCATAGAGGTGAATCTGCTTCGAACTTGCTGCTGTCAATCAGGCAGGGGTGTCGGAGCGCAGCTAAGTATGCAGTCGACTTCCGCATTGTGGCAGCGTGAGCAGGCCGGAATGCTGTTGTGCTCCGCGCCGCCTTTGTAAACGGACTGTCTCTGGTCCTTAAGGAGCACCTGGTGGCGAAGGACGAGATGCGGGATTTAGACGGGCTTATCGACCTGGTTATATGGTTAGACAACCGATTAACAGAACACCGACGGGGGCGAGACGAAGGGCGTGGTCAGGCACAAGCCGTCCCTCTTCCTCCCGGGTCCGAAAAGGAGCTGTCTTCCCCACGCTCCACAGCCAGGACACTGCATGTGACGACAGCTCCCCCTGCTGATGTTGCTATGGAAACGAGCAGGGCCAAAAGGCGATCAGATCAGAGACAAAGGAGGCTGGTCCGTGGGGAGTGTTTTTTCTGCAGCTCAACCGAGCACACACAGAAAAAATGCCCCAAACGGTCAATACAGCAGCACTCGTCCTTAGAGACTGGGCTAAGGGTGGGTCACAATACCCACGCGGGGAGACCCCGAAAATGTGCACGCATCCCAGTCACGATCCTGAGTGGGGATCTAACCCTTCACGCCCCAGCACTGGTGGACACGGGGTCGGAGGGGAATCTGCTGGACAGCAGATGGGCAAGGGAAGTCAGGCTCCCTTTAGTGGCTCTACCTTCACCTTTGAAGGTACGGGCACTAGATGGCACCCTTCTTCCATTAATCACACACCAGACACAGCCAGTGACATTGATAGTGTCCCCCCCAATCTGACGACGGTGCCAAGTGAGTACCACGATCTTGCTGACGTTTTCAGCAAAGATCTGGCGTTCACCCTTCCCCTGCACCGTCCATACGATTGTGCCATTGATTTGATCCCGGGCGTTGAGTACCCGTCCAGCAGGCTGTACAACCTCTCACGTCCTAAGCGAGAATCAATGGAGACCTACATCCGGGACTCATTAGCTGCCGGGCTGATCCGGAATTCCACCTCCCCAATGGGTGCTGGTTTCTTTTTTGTGGGCAAGAAAGACGGCGGACTCCGTCCATGCATTGATTACAGGGGGCTGAACGAAATCACGGTTCGCAACCGATACCCTCTGCCCCTGTTAGATTCAGTGTTCACGCCCCTGCATGGAGCCCAAATATTCACAAAACTGGATCTTAGGAATGCGTACCATCTGGTTCGGATCCGGAAGGGAGACGAATGGAAGATGGCATTTAACACCCCGTTAGGTCACTTCGAGTACCTGGTCATGCCGTTCGGCCTCACTAACGCCCCCGCGACGTTCCAAGCTTTGGTAACGATGTCTTGTGGGACTTCCTGCACCGGTTTGTCTTCGTATATCTGGACGATATACTCATCTTTTCCCCGGATCCTGAGACTCATGTTACGCATGTACGTCAGGTCCTGCAGCGGTTGTTGGAGAACCGGCTGTTTGTGAAGGGTGAGAAGTGCGAGTTCCACCGTACTTCTTTGTCCTTCCTGGGGTTCATAATCTCCTCCAACTCCGTCGCCCCTGATCCGGCCAAGGTAGCGGCGGTGAGAGATTGGCCCCAACCAACAAACCTTCGGAAACTTCAACAGTTCCTCGATTTGCTAATTTTTACCGGAGGTTCATCAAGGGCTATAGTCAGGTGGTTAGTCCCCTGACAGCCCTGACCTCCACAAAAGTCCCCTTCACCTGGTCGGATCAGTGCGAAGCCGCGTTTAGGGAGTTGAAACGCCGGTTCTCGACTGCACCAGTTCTGGAGAAGACCATCTGGGAGGCCCTGACACAGAACCTGGACCCGGGGACCGGCCCAAAGAACAGACTATACGTCCCACCAGAAGCAAGAGCTGCCGTCCTGGACTTCTGTCACGGTTCCAAGCTCTCGTGCCACCCAGGGGTGCGAAGAACCGTGGCAGTTGTCCGGCAGCGCTTCTGGTGGGCGTCTCTGGAAGCCGACGTCTGGGAGTACGTCCAGGCCTGCACCACCTGTGCCAGGGGCAAAGCGGACCATCAAAAGACCCAGGGCATCCTCCAGCCTTTGCCCGTGCCTCATCGCCCCTGGTCTCACATCGGTCTGGACTTTGTCACGGGCCTCCCGCCGTCCCAGGGCAAGACCCATCCTCACGATAGTGGACCGGTTCTCCAAGGTGGCCCACTTCGTGGCCCTCCCAAAGCTCCCGACAGCCCATGAGACTGCAGACCTCCTGGTCCACCATGTCATGCGTCTGCATGGGATTCCATCGGACATTGTCTCAGATCGTGGTCCTCAGTTCTCCTCCCAGGTCTGGAGGAGCTTCTGCAGGATACTGGGGGCCACCGTAGGTCTCTCGTCCGGGTACCATCCCCAGACAAACGGGCAGGCAGAGCAGACGAATCAGGAACTGGAGCAGGCCCTCCGCTGCGTGACCTCCGCGCACCCGAAGGTCTGGAGTGACCATCTGGCCTGGATCGAGTACGCTCATAATAGCCAGGTATCATCGGCTACCGGCCTCTCCCCGTTTGAGGTGTGTTTGGGGTACCAGCCCCCATTGTTCCCGCTAGTGGAGGGAGAGGTCGGTGTGCCCTCGATCCAGGCCCATCTGAGGAGGTGCCGTCGGGTGTGGCGTACCGCCCGCTCTGCCCTGCTCAAGGCCCGGACGAGGGCTAAGGCCCATGCAGACCGCCGGCGTTCCCCGGCCCCTACGTATCAGCCCGGGCAGGCGGTTTGGCTATCCACGAAGGACATTCCGCTACAGGTAGAATCCCAAAAACTAAAGGACAGGTTCATTGGACCATTTTCCATACTTAAAGTCCTCAGTCCGGCCGCAGTGAAGCTGAAGCTACCAGCTTCACTGCGGATTCATCCAGTGTTCCATGTTTCACGAATCAAACCCTACCACGCATCAACTCTCTGCACCCCCGGACCGGCGCCGCCTCCTGCCCGGATTATAGATGGAGAGCCTGCCTGGACCGTGCGCAGGCTCCTGGACGTCCGTCGAAAGGGCTGGGGGTTTCAGTATCTGGTGGACTGGGAGGGTTATGGACCCGAAGAGCGTTCCTGGGTGAAGAGGAGCTTCATCCTGGACCCGGGCCTCCTGGCTGACTTCTACACCCGTCACCCGGACAAGCCTGGTCGGGCGCCAGGAGGTGCCCGTTGAGGGGGGGGGTCCTGTTGTGTGGGCCGCTGAAGAGGAGGTACTGCTGGCCCACCACCACCAGATGGCGCCCTGCTTGAAGTGCGGGCTTCAAGCACGAGAGGGAGTCGGAGCAACCGGGAGTGACAGCTGTCACTCATCATCAGCACCAGCTGTCACTCATCCACAGTTCATCACCACCACCATAAAGGCCGGACTACAACTCCACCTCCCCGCCGAGAAATCAGACACTAGAGAGGTAATTTCTCTGCTGTATTCAACTTTGACAAATAGTCTGAACTCTTTTTGCAGCCGTTTTCCTGTGGTGTGCCTTACCTGAGGGATTGGCGTTAGGTGTGACCAGCGACGGCTTCGCGTCACACTCCAACCAGATAAGTGGTTAGACAGGAGCTGCACGAGTGTGTGATTGGAGGTGGAGGTGCTCCCTCCCAAAAGAACACAGACTGTGGGATTACTGAGTGTGCGAACTCACACTCATCAATACTGTTTCTGTTCTCTGCCAGCAGTACCAGGTCTGACAGCTGGAGACGGTGGCCACCTGGGGATCCAGGACTTGGCAGCTCCGGTGTTCTTCAGATCCGTTGGCGGTGAAGGCCGTGTGGGATCCGGCTCGGTTCGGGACGGACGTCTCCTATCCTCAAGCCTGCCCACACGTCACGCTACATATAACTGTCTGTGGTACCAAAACTGTGTTTGTCTGTATTCCGTTGTGCACTTCACAACATTAAATTGTTACTGTTTGGCTTATCCATTGTCCGTTCATTTAACGCCCCCTGTTGTGGGTCCGTGTCACTACACCTTCACAACACTTTTTATATGTTCATTTGTACTTGTTGATTTTCTTTATTAATTATTTATATCTCTTCTGTGGTGAAAAAGATGATAATAAATTTCATACCATGTATTCTGATGTATGTTATACATATTTGTGGGAGTCATAGGCCTATGTTTCTACATAGGGAAAATGAAACTGGACAATTATGGGGTACCTCTATTTCAACATTTTAACATTGTTTTACACTAAAAAAAAAATTTATTTTATTTTTTAGTTTATCTGAAATACAACAATATTTGCATAACCTGTAACCTTTTATACCTCAGTGAAGAATTTTGGTGTTTTTGCCTTACAAAAAACGGTGATTATAGAGTATGTCTATTTGTTGTGTGAAAACAGGTAGTGAGGACCAAACTTTCAATGTTAACATTCAATTTCATTAATGTCACACTCTAAGGCTTCAGAAAAATACAGTATAGGTTCTTAGAGTTGGGGGGGCGGGGGGTGCAAGTATACTCATGGTGGCCCACAGACATATCAGATTCTCTATTCCAAAAACGAGTGTTCTGAAACTTGCTAACCTGCACTAGCAACCAGTTGACAGTGTATAGGACAGCACCACCAATTCCTTTTTTTTTGTCAGTCTTCTGGCCGTGTTGCAAAATGCAAAATGTGAAGTATGTCCCTTTTGGGCTACTGTATCAACATGGCGGTGCAATATGCTTGTTTGATATGAAAGGCTCATTCTAAGCTTATGAAAACACAGAGTCAGTGTACACTAACGAACAGATGGTTATGAATGCAGTATTCCATTTCTGCTAATAAACACTGCTAAATCCTACACACTGTAGCTTTAAGTCACAATGACAGACTCAGTAAAAGTTGGTTAATTTATAGGAAAGCTACAGTCAGCGCCTTGGTTGTTTTAAAATAATCCTTCAGACAAACCAAACAACCAACAGATACAGAAGAAAAAATGATGTCCTTGCCGGAAGTAAGAAAAAGTCAAATGCCATGCTAAATCCAATTTATACGCCCTCCTACTAAATCACCACCCAGATGTTTTCCACCTCCTTTTCTTTGACATGATGCACTCACCTTCCCAACAACAGCACTCTGCCTGAGTGCCATTGTGGGACAAACACTAATAAATGTCACATTTAGGGGGCGCTCATCATCGAGCAGCAACGCTCTTAGCCAAGAGAAATAGTCGCCCTTTCTTACCTCCACAACCTGGTAACGATCAGTTTCAAATAAACTGATGGTGCACTTGCCTTGTAAGGCTAACAACGCCAAGGCTTTACGCAGGAATAATGCTTCACGCTGGCTGCAATAAAAACACTTACGTAACTTGAGGAAGTGGCCACTTATCTTCCTGCCACTGAAGGTCCTTGTGTTTTATTATGTGTCACACCGTATTGTGGCTGTTCAAGGTTATCTTTGCAGGATACAGTATGACACATACTGTAAACGATTTTCTCTCTCAAAAACTGTCTATGAGTGCGGAATCCGTTGGTTGAGTTCATTTATTATTCCACCTTTTTCAGTGATTTGGGAAATTTCATTTTGCCCAAAAGTGGGAAGCCAGGTGAAAATTCCTCTGCAACTGCATGGTTGATTGATGTAAGTGGGTGGAGCCACGTGCAGAGTGCCTGGGTAATGGATGAGGTGAAGAAACAGGAGAAAAACAAAACTGTGAATTATTAAGTAAAATGAACTGCAAAAAGTGAGGAAACTGGATGTGAACGATAAAAACATTGGCTTAGCTGAATTTGGTACCCCTTCCACCTCTCCATGCACTCCCCCCAAAAAAACAGAAAAAAATGCTTTGAAAAGTGCTATTAATTGCACTTTAAATGTTTTTATAGAAGCTAACACCCATTTTCTATGCAAGTATTTATTGGCTTAATGGCGTCCTGTGACCAAGAATGAAGTGACACTCCCTCTGTACTCTGATCTTTTCTGTTCCCACTTTACATACCCAGTGTTGCTTTGTATATATGTTGAGTCCCATCCTGTTAAACTGTTGCCTCCCTCCACACAGTACTCACTGTGCACCACATAGCTGATGAATATTTCAAGATAGCAGACAGCAGTGGCCTCTGATTGAGAACATGGTTCCACTAGAATTCACAGAAATCTGGTTTTTCGACCTGGTAAAAGGATCCAACTACTGTCAATCTGCTCAATGCAAAGGAGGGAGGCTTGAAGAGGAGTGGCCGGGGACAGAAGCTTTGTTTACATGCTAATTATGCAATTTTCCTTTATTTAAAATTTAAAACTTGATCAACGTCTTATTATTCACTTGTGACACAATTTATAGATGTTCACAGTCACATTAAAAGAGCTTCATTGACTTATATAACGAAAATAAGACCTGCCAAACTTTACAATATGGCACTTTAGTATTGATATGACCGCTGTAAACAAATATTAAAACTTTTTTTTTGAGAAAGTATGATTTTTTTTTGTGATTAATTTTGGTGAAATAACCTTTTTGTGACTAGTAATTACGTTCTGTTACACTACGAATAACTGCTATTTCTTTCAAGGTGTTTGATTCAACTGTAAATAAAGTTGAGCAATTATAATTTTGTTCTGTTATTTTATCCAGCCATCCAACCATTTTCTGTACCCACTTACTCTAGTTAAGGGTCACGGAGCCTAGCTCAGCAGTCATAGTGCGTGAGGGAGGGTGCACCCTGGACAGGGCACCAGTCTGTTGTAGGGCCACATTTAGACAAACAAACACAATCAAACCTGCACGCACAGCTACAGTCAATTTAAAGTTTCCAGTTCACCTAACACACGTTTTTCCGCATGTTTTGGGATGTGGGAAGAGTCGGAGCACCTGGAGAGAACCCATGCAAACACGGGGAGAACACGCAAACTCCACATAAAGGCCCCAAGTGGGAATCCAACCCACGGCCTTCTTGCTGTGAGGCAACAGTGCTAACCACTAAACTATTGTGCTGCCCACTGTTATTTTATCAAGATAGAATATGATTTTTTAAAAATGTAACTTTATTGTTAAGCCACACTTTTCTCTTTTCTCATTTTATTATACAAGTATTCATTGCTGTGACATATCCATGTATTTTCACTCTTTTTAGTGAAAGTTTCATGTTTATATTATATAATTATAGACTTTTGATTTTGGTGTACCCCCGATTAAGCGGACCTGGTCCGCATAATCGGGGGTACACCAAAATCAAAACTCTATAACTGCATTATTATATGGTAAACAAGAAAATTGGGAGTTTGTCAAACATAGTAAAACTGAAAAATTAATCTCAAGTTTCAACTCTTTATTATTACTGTCATACTGCACCAACTGACATCCTATCGATCGACTGGAGATGCCTGTTAAGTCCATGACGAAGAGTCATCAGGCTTGTTTCCTTATAAAGTTCGCCATTCACCTGTCTAGCTTCCACGTACTCCATCAAGTATCCGTCTGTCATAAGCTTCAAAGTTGGGCGCATGTCCCTTTTCAGTGACGTATTTGCGAAACAGGTTGGCTGCTGACTGTGTATTTCTGCAGGTGTTCTTCGCATCTTTTTCGTGTAAAATTTGTTTTAAGTCAGCGTCATTAACAGACTCAAACCTGTCTTCTGCCATCTTGTCAACAAACTGACAGCCAAAGTTGGCGTTGTATCAAGTTATCTGATTGGTCGTTATTGATAGAAGGCATCGCTCGATTAGCTAGTGTACTCGTTTCGCATGTGCGGTCTACTCGGCTCCACCAGCAGTCAACTCGGTATGTGGTACAGCTCAGAAAGTGGCGAATGGGCCAATCAGAAGTTGGCAAAATCCCATACCATATAATAAATAATGTAATAAAAACTTAAAATCTGCTAATTAATGTAATAATGCTGAAAACCCATGCAATCTTCTTTTAATTGATGTACAATCAAAGGTTTTTTTTCTTGTATTATGAATGACCCAAATGGATTGCTATATTTAATTAAATAATCTCAAAACAAACAATTTTGGCGTCATCCCAAATTCTCAGAACCCTCTGAGTAGTCTTGTCCCAATGGGTCACACATGCTGTCATTATATCTAAACCTAATCTTATTAGTACTTCCACCAACAAAGTTGGAGGAAGTAAAATTTTTGCACCTGTTTCTTTGATTGTGAACAACCTGAAGCCCACAATTTTTCGTATATCGTTATGAAATTTTTACTGAGGATTCATATTGTGATAGGCAAGAACTGATTCAATTTTCAATGTCATAAGTCAAAGGTCAAAGTCGGGAAAAATCTTGGAAAATTGGAAACATCGCTATCTTTAACATTGAACAAATTTTCAAAAATTCATAACTCTGTCAAAAAAGATCAAATTCTTTCATATTTGAGAGCATTATGTAGGATGGTATCCTTTATCAATTGACTAATGCAGATTACTTGTTGCGTGTTGGGGGGTTTGGCTGGATGTTTTTGTGTTGTTTTCTTTTCTTTGCTCTCCAGGTGGTATGCAAACTGGTTTTTGTCTGTGGAGAAGGTGCTGGCAGAAGAGTCCGTCACTCTCATCAGCATGATTTGCAGCACCTGTGGATGATGCTCACGTGCAAACTTAAAGACTTTCAGCTGAAGCAGATAATGAGATGGCGTTCTGCATTTAAGCCATGAGTGATTCAAGCAGAATTGCCGGGAACTCGACCTTGTGACGTTCGTTTGTGAGACGCTGAGGACCGCGCCTGGGTTTGACACATCGTGCATGTGAAGGAGGACGGGTGAGGGACACATGCTGTCAGCACACATCAGAGGCGATTGATTGTCTGAATAAGTGTTAATAGTAATTTGGTGTTTTTTTACGCAGTATGTTTGAACATTGATGAGAATTGTGCAGCTCGCTTCTCACGGCCGTGGTGTGCGGACTGATGATCCTCCACCTGTTGTGAGAAGCTGCTCATTTACATAAAGCTTAAAGTCAGACCTGAATGTGTTGCTGATAGTGTGTGCCTCTAAAGGATATTTGCTGTAGCTCTGTTGACTTACCTCACCTTTTCCATCCTTCACAGAGTCAGTTTGTCGTGTCCACCTGGGGGGTGTTTGGCGGTGAATGTGAGTCCAGAAGCGCCGGGCTTCGATCCCTTTGGGCGCTGGAGAGCGCGCCGTCCTTCACTCCGCCAGACAAACGCACTTTTATGTTGTACACCGAGTGTTGCACAAGAGGGGGATAATAAAATTGTTTTGTTTTTTGGAACCGCTTTCTGGTTATTTAGCGCTGGGTTCAGTCAGACGCAGGTCCGCTCCTCAACCCGTGTCGGCACATAACATTACTTGTTTTGTGGCCATTTAAATTTAACATTGAAAACCCCGTTTAATGTATATTTTACATTATATCGTAATCAAACGTGGCCCAATCACTCTCATATTTGAATGTGAGGTGCAGACTGACACTATCACCTGACAAAGTTTGATCCGGATGTGATCTGGATTCTGGATTTTGTGGTGATTTTAATTTAATACTGAAAAGCCATTTTGCATTATACAGCGGGGCCAAAAAATATATAGTCAGCCCCTGATTGTGCAAGTTCTCCTACTTAGAAAGATGAGAGAGTCTATAATTTTCATCATAGGTACACTTCAACTATGAGAGACAAAATGAGAAAAAAAAAATCCAGGAAATCACATTGTAGGATTTTAAAGAATTTATTTGTAAATTGTGGTGGAAAATAAGTATTTGGTCACCCACAAACAAGCAAGATTTGTGGCTCTCACAGACCTGTAACTTCTTCTTTAAGAAGCTCTTCTGTCCTCCACCTGTTACCTGTATCAATGGCACCTGTTTGAACTCGTTATCTGTATAAAAGACACCTGTCCACAGCCTCAAACAGTCAGACTCCAAACTCAAACATGGCCAAGACCAAAGAGCTGTTAAAGCACACCAGGAGGAAAATTGTAGACGTGCACCAGGCTGGGAAGAGTGAATCTACAATAGTCAAGCAGGATGGTGTGAATAAATCAACTGTGGGAGCAATTGTAAAAAAATGGAAGACATACAAGCCCATTGATAATCTCCCTCAATCTGGGACTCCACGCAAGATGTCATCACGTGGGGTCAAAATAACCATGAGAACGGTGAGCAAAAATCCTAGAACTACACAGAGGGACCTGATGAATGACCTGCAGAGAGATGGGACCAAAGTAAAAAAGGCTACACCACTACGCAGAGAGGGACTCAATCCTGCAGTGCCAGGCATGTCCCCCTGCTTAAGACAGTATGTGTCCAGGCCCGTCTGAAGTTTGCCAGAGGGCATATGGATGATCCAGAAGAGGATTGGGAGAATATCATGTGGTCAGATGAAATCAAAATAGAACTTTGTAGTAAAAACTCAACTCGTCATGTTTGGAGGAAGAAGAATGCTGAGTTACATTCCAAGAACACCATATCTACTGTGAAGCATGGGGGTGGAAACATCATGCTTTGGGGCTGTTTTTCTGCAAAGGGGACAGGACAACTGATCTGTGTTAAGGGAAGAATGAACAGGGCCATATATCGTGAGATATTAAGCCAAAACCTCCTTCCATCGGTGAGAACATTGAAGAGGCAACGTGGCTGGGTCTTCCAGCACGACAATGATCCCAAACACACCGCTCGGGCAACAAAGGAGTGGCTCTGTAAAAAACATTTCAAGGTCCTGGAGTGGCCTAGTCAGTCTCCAGACCTCAACCCCATAGAAAATTTGTGGAGGGAGTTGAAAGTCCATGTTGCCAGCCCCAAAACATCACTGCTCTAGAGGACATCTGCATGGAGCAATGGGCCAAAATACCAGCTACAGTGTGTACAAACCTGGTGAAGACTTACAGGAAATGTTTGACCTCTGTCAGTGCCAAAAAAAGATTATGTTACAAAGTATTGAGTTGAACTTTTGTTATTGACCAAATACTTATTTTCCACCATCATTTACAAATAAATTCTTTAAAAATCCTACAGTGTGATTTCCTGGATTTTTTTTTCTCATTTTTACCCCACTGTATCTCAATCAAAAGTGTCTCAGTCACTCTATTTATCTGTTATGGATTTACCTACAGGACCAAGATTGAATGGAGGTTCCAGTTTTATGCCTGTTTGTCTATCTTCCAGTTATCAGTTGGAAACCAAATGCCAAAAACCAATGACAAATTGTGTATAGCAAAGATAACTAATGTTCTGTGAAAATGATCTGAAAAAGAATTTAGAAACTGAAAACATTGAAACACACACACACACACACACACACACACACACACACACACACACACACACACACACACACACACACACACACACACACACACACACACACACACACACACACACACACACACACACACACACACAAAATTTGATTCAAGTGCATGAACTAAATACATACTCTTGACATCTGATCACATCTAATTTACCTTATGAAAAGCCACTTCTAACAGGACTTTGACGTTGAATATTTTTTCTCAAGGTAAAATTTTGTGGAATTGGAAACTAATGTTGGCACAGGTTTGCGCTCTATGGGCGCGGTGCTCTAGTTTTCCATTTCCAATAAATAACTAATTATTCAGTGTGCACATGTTCACTGGGTGAAGCCTGCAGCAAACATTTTGACATATTCGCAATGGGAATAACTGATTAAATGAGAGTCTTTGATTACATCACAACGGTGTTAGCATTTAGATCAGTTTGACAAGCAGCACCAGCAATGGAGCCATCAAACTCAAACCGTGCCATCGTACCAAACATTTTGTGGACACGTTTCAAAGTTGTGTCACTACAAATAACGATGACAGCAAGCAGACAAACGCGTGTCACAGTGAGCAGTTGTTAGTCCGTGTCCGTCCAAAGACAGTACGTGTTGTCCAGCCGTGACGTCCAGATCCACAGATCTCCACAGCTGCTTCTATCAGTGGCCACTCCTCCTGTCAGTTTAGCGCACACGCCAAAGCCACACTCGTGGGGCACTTAGACAAATTTCACTGCCAGCACAACGATTGTCTGCTGACTGTTGTCATGTTAATAGTACGATTGGCCACACATTTTCTAAGTGCCATGCGACCGGTGTTAGATGTTTGTGCGTGTCATCTGGAATTTGAACGAAACATGCCGCTAGAGGGTTTGATGGGCTCGCACAGGGCACAATCTGTCTTTTTGCTGCTGGGGTGTGCAAATAGTTATAGCAACAGGTGTACAAGGCGTTGGAGGCAGGTATGATATTACACGTTTGGCACACGATTCCTGCTTCATGAAAATTCAGTAAGGTATGTATGCACTTTATGCGCAAATCGACCAAATTCGCACTATGTGTGAAGGGGTCCTTAGTTTTGCTTTCACGTTAGTTTCTTTTCACCGTACAATGTTCACAGTGACGCTTCCAAAGGTTCATGTGTCTTCAATCATGCACTTCTTTTATTAGTCTTTGAAGTCTTTTTTTTAAAACAAACAACTAATTCTTAGGTTGTAAGTAACAATTATTTCCACTATTCAATGATTTATTTATTTTTACAAAAGCTAAGATTTTTTTTTTTTCCTTTTGGCTGTTCCCTTTCCTTTGGGTCATCATAGTCAATTATCAATCTACATCTCAGCCAATCCTGTCGGGAATATTTATGATCGAAATACTCCTGACGCAACTCCATGTTTACAAAGAGAAAGAACAGAATGTACATATTTATAAGGAAAGACACCAGAATAACAAGATGAAACCCACACAGACACAAGAACATCACACAGAGAGGAACTGGGCATTGGCAGACTTTAAGCCACAACCTTCTTGCTGTGAGGTAGGAGTGATAACTACCGTACCTCTGTGCTCAATCTATTTCATCCAAAAAAAAAAAAAAAAAAAGGAAAAACTATTAAATCAGTGAATAGTTGGACAGACAGGAGTTCACTGCAGTTTTTACAAGACATCTTCAAGGGTCTTGTTTTGTCCAGTCGACAGCCTTAA
This sequence comes from Thalassophryne amazonica, assembly GCF_902500255.1. NCBI lineage: Eukaryota > Metazoa > Chordata > Actinopteri > Batrachoidiformes > Batrachoididae > Thalassophryne > Thalassophryne amazonica. The sequence goes on along the minus strand of NC_047119.1, from coordinate 38,990,987 downwards.
AGCCAAAAGTATTAAAGCAAAAAATGGAAAATAATAACCACAAACCAAAGAACAAAAACCAGAAAACAGCAATAAAATGCTCACTGCAGTTTTTACAGTCCAAAGACTTTTATGTCTCATTTTGTCTGACCAAAGCCCCAAAATATTAAATTGACATTGATATAAAATGGAGCAAAGAGCCAAATCCTCATGTTTAGCATCTTTAACTCCACAATTACGTAAATACTTGTTGTTTCTTAAATTACTTCCCAACAAATTTTAATTCAAGTGTGGTTCTCTGGTATTGGTGACTTCAAGATATGTCAATAATTCCAAAGATTACATTTACATTTTTTGGGGGGAGAGATGCTCCTTTGGGGAAAGCAAGTGTTCAGAAAATTTTGGTGTGATCTCAGTCTGCTTTAACGTTTACTTTGATGTCTTTTCAATTTGTCTTCCACAGCTAGACGGGGTTGACTTGTCGCTTGCCCTTATGACAAGACGTGACATCTCAAAGACTTGACTGGAATCTCCATTTGTGTGGAAATGACGTGGCGGCAATGTGACCTAAAGTCGAGAAATTTTTAGGTGCAGTGTCTTGTTCAAAGACACTCAGTGGTAACTTGGGATTGAACCCAAAGGCTGCTTAGTTAAAGTACATTCCACTTTGAATATTTAATAGTTGAGTAAAGTGGCATTACATGACCAGGGACCGAAACAAAAAGCCAAAAGTGGAGATGACACTCGGACCACAGGGAGATAATCTGAGGAAGACCAAAGAAAGGAGAAGGATAAAGGATAAAAGCAACAGCCATGCCTGTTGCTGGATGAATTCTGACTATGGATCCATCTTCATGTCTTTGCTGAGTCACAATCGTGGAGTTTCTTCTCCATCCAACTGACTTTCTGTCTTCATGTCTTCAGGCTTTGGCACACAAAGAGAACAGTGATCGCCACCAAAAATGTTCATTACAAAAGACTGTTGACAGTCCAGTTAAACATGGGTTAAAGTACTTTGAGGAAAACTAAAAGAGATGCCAGGATATTGCGGGATGGCCTCTTTCTTAGTGAACTCAAGATTGGCTGGAGTCTGAAACCACAGCGTGGTTTTGGAATCAGACCCACTAAATGTTGATCTGCAGCTTGCCCAAGATATTAGTCATACATATCAGATTTCACGAGCATATCTGGAGCCGGCCATTAATTATTGTGATCCTAAAGTCAGTCGCACAGACAAAGATGAGGAAAAATATTATTTCTCAGTAGAAATGGGTCGTAATAAATCTCTTTAAAGGAGCGTAACCAGTCAGCATTGGTGATAGATGAACTCAGATGTTTTATTCAAGTAAAAGCAGTAAAACCACACTGCATAAACATTCAGACACATGTAAAAGTCCTGCACTGAAACTACTACTTAAGTAGATGTACAAAAGTATAAGCAGCAACAATGGCCATTTCATGAGAATATATACATTTCATTACTGTTGAATTATATAGTGGTTAATGCATTAATGTGTGTGTTGCTTTAATGTTGCAGCTGGTATGTGTAGATACTTTTAATTTCTTGATATATGTGACTTTGCATGCTGCATAGCTTTGGATCAATGATGCCTTTTGGTCTCTATGGCCAGTTTTCCCATTCATGACAACTGTTCTGGGGTGAATCTATATTATAAAAGCCAAGTACACTCTGTTAGTGCAGCAGATAACTGAAACAATTGTGCAAATGGTGATACAAGCACCAAAGTTGGCACAAATACTCCTTAGACATTACTCTTTGAAAAAAACGACTGGCCACTTGAATTTTCGATAGGCGGCCAGGTAGAGGTCAATTGAAGAATTACACAGGGGTCAAAATTAAAAATGCTCAAATCATTTTGAAAACTACACCACATTATTTGTCTGATCGTAAAGATTCCAAAAAGGTATAGTTTGGTCTATCTATGACTGAATGATCAGGAGTTATGGGGTAAAAACAGCAAAAATGGTGACAGTTTCCGTTTGTACAGGGGTCAAAAGTTAAAGTTCCTTTAATTTTGGTAAAAAGTGATGCAAATTATTGGTTGAGCTAATAGGATTAATAAATGGAAAGGTTTTGATTGTGTTGAATGTTTGGTCTGTAAAGTAAAGGTCAAACAAGGTCAACGTTTATTGGATTCTATGACATGTGACATATGTTACCCCGTAACATGATAACTAAGCATGATACATGGTCCAAACTATCCATCCATCCATCCATCCATCCATCCATCCATCCATCCATCCATCCATTTTCTTCCACTTTATCCGGGGTCGGCCGCTTGTACTCGCGATCTCGTTCTTTCGGGCATGAGCCAAATCTCATGACCATAGGTGAGGATCGGAACGTAGAGCAATCGGTAAATCAAGAGCTTTTCCCCCCTACTCAGCTCTCTCTTCACCACGACGGTCTCGGTCTGATACAGCGACCGCATCACTGCAGACGCTGCACCAATCTGTCTATCGATCTCACGCTCGATCCGTCCCTCATTCGTGAACAAGACCCCAAGATACTTCAATCAATCAATCAATCAATCAATTTTTTTATATAGTGCCAAATCACAACAAACAGTTGCCCCAAGGCGCTCCACATTGCAAGGCAAGGCCATACAATAATTATGTAAAACCCCAACGGTCAAAACGACCCCCTGTGAGCAAGCACTTGGCTACAGTGGGAAGGAAAAACTCCCTTTTAACAGGAAGAAACCTCCAGCAGAACCAGGCTCAGGGAGGGGCAGTCTTCTGCTGGGACTGGTTGGGGCTGAGGGAGAGAACCAGGAAAAAGACATGCTGTGGAGGGGAGCAGAGATCGATCACTAATGATTAAATGCAGAGTGGTGCATACAGAGCAAAAAGAGAAAGAAACAGTGCATCATGGGAACCCCCCAGCAGTCTACGTCTATAGCAGCATAACTAAGGGATGGTTCAGGGTCACCTGATCCAGCCCTAACTATAAGCTTTAGCAAAAAGGAAAGTTTTAAGCCTAATCTTAAAAGTAGAGAGGGTGTCTGTCTCCCTGATCTGAATTGGGAGCTGGTTCCACAGGAGAGGAGCCTGAAAGCTGAAGGCTCTGCCTCCCATACTTAAACTCCTCCACTTGAGGCAAGGACACTCCACCGACCTGAAGAGGGAAAAGCAACTTTTTCCAGTCGAGAACCATGGCCTCAGATTTGGAGGTGCTGATTTTCATCCCGGACGCTTCACACTTGGCCGCAAACCGCCCCAGTGCACGCTGAAGGTCCTGATTTGACAAAGCCAACAGAACCACATCGTCCGCAAACAGCAGAGACGAGATTCTGTGGTTCCCAAACCAGACCCCCTCTACACCCTAGCTGCGCCTAGAAATTCTGTCCATAAAAATAATGAACAGAACCGGTGACAAAGGGCAGCCCTGGCAGAGGCCAATGTGCACTGGAAACAGATTTGACTTACTACCGGCAATGCGACCCAAGCTCCTGCTGTGGTCGTACAGGGACCGGATAGCACTTAGCAAAGGATCCCGAACCCCGTACTCCCGGAGCACCCCCCACAGGGTGCCCCGAAGGACACGGTCGAACGCCTTCTCCAGATCCACAAAACACAAGTGGACTGGTTGGGCGAACTCCCATGAACCCTCGAGCACCCGCTGGAGTGTGTAGAACTGGTCCAGTGTGCCACGACCAGGACGAAAACCACACTGCTCCTCCTGAATCCGAGGTTCGACCATCGGTCGAATTCTCCTCTCCAGTACTCTGGAATAGACCTTACCGGGGAGGCTGAGGAGTGTGATCCCCCTATAGTTGAAACACACCCTCCTGTCCCCCTTCTTAAACAGAGGGACCACCACCCCAGTCTGCCAATCCAGAGGCACTGTCCCAGATCGCCACGCGATGTTGCAGAGGCGTGTCAGCCAAGACAGTCCCACAACATCCAGAGACTTAAGGTACTCAGGACGGATTTCATCCACCCCAGGAGCCTTGCCACCAAGGAGCTTTCTAACCACCTCGGTGACTTCGGCCTGGGTAATGGATGAGTCCGCCTCTGAGTCCCCAGTCTCTGCTTCCTCTTCGGAAGGTGTGATGATGGGATTGAGGAGATCCTCGAAGTATTCCTTCCACCGCCCGACAACATCCCCAGTTAGGGTCAACAGCTCCCCACCCGCACCATAAACAGTGCGGGTGGAGAGCTGCTTCTGCCCCCTAAGGCGTCGGACGGTTTGCCAGAATCTCTTCGAGGCCGACCGATAGTCCTCCTCCATGGCCTCCCCGAACTCCTCCCAGACCCGAATTTTTGCCTCTGCGACCGCACGGGCTGCGGCGCACTTGGCCTGCCGGTACCTGTCACCTGCCTCCGGGGTCCCACCTACCAACAAAGATAAGTAGGACTCCTTCTTCAGCTTGATGGCATCCCTTACTTCCGGCATCCACCACCGGGTTCAGGGATTGCCACTGCGACAGGCACCAGAGATCTTATGACCACAGCTACGAGTGGCCACATCGACAATGGAGGTGGAGAACATGGTCCACTCGGACTCCATGTCTCCAACCTCCCCCAGGATCTGGGAGAAGCTCTCCCGGAGGTGGGAGTTGAAGACCTCACTGACAGAGGGTTCCACCAGTCATTCCCAGCAGACCCTCACAATACGTTTGGGCCTGCCAGGTCTGACCGGCTTCCTCTTCTCCCAGCGGATCCAACTCAGCAGAAGGTGGTGATCGGTCGACAGCTCTGCCCCTCTCTTCACTCAGTGTCCAAGACACGTGGCTGAAGGTCAGATGATACGACTACAAAGTCGATCATCGACCTCTGGCTCAGGGTGTCCTGGTGCCACGTGCACTTATGGACACCCTTGTGCTCGAACATGGTGTTCGTGATGGACAAACTGTGACGAGCACAGAAGTCCAACAACTGAACACCACTCAGGTTCATATTGGGGAGGCCGTACCTCCTGATCACCCCCTCCAGGTCTCACTGTCGCTGCCCACGTGGGCATTGAAATCCCCCAGGAGAACAATGGAGTCCCCAGTTGGAACGCTATCTAGTACCCCTCCCATGGACTCCAAGAAGGTCGGGTACTCTGCACTGCTGCTCGGCCCTGTAGGCCGAGACAATGGTGAGAGACCTGTCCCTGACCCGAAGGCGTAGGGATGCGACCCTCTCGTTCACTGGAGTGAACTCCAACACATGGCGACTGAGCTGGGTAGCAATAAGCAATGCGACCCCAGCTCTCCGCCTCTCCCTGTGGGCAACGCCAGAAGCTCAGGCTCCTTCCCCCCGTGAGGTGACATTGCACGTCCCAACAACCAGGGGCTGTGAGCATGGACCGAGCCGCCGGGCCACCCGCCCTCGACCGCCTCCTCTCTGCACCCGACCCCCATGGCCCCCTCTGCAGGTGGTGAATCCACAGGAGGGTGGGCCCACGTCGCTCTTTCGGGCTGAGCCCGGCCGGGCCCCATGGGCTAAGGCCCTACCACCAGGCGCTCGCGCGCGAGCCCCAACCCCAGGCCTGGCTCCAGGGTGGGGCCCCGGCTCCGCCATACCGGGCGACGTCTCGGTCCTTGATTTTTTACTGGTCATGGAGGTTCTGAACTCCATGACCAAACTATTCCTTTTTAAAACCCTCAGGTCTGGGCTCTGGCTGGGCCACTCAAGGACATTCACAGAGTTGTCCTGAAGCCAATCCTTTGATATCTTGGCTGTGTGCTTAGGATCATTGTCCTGCTGAAAGATGAACCGTCACCTCAGTATGAGGTCAAGAGCGCGTTGGAGCAGGTTTTCATCCAGAATGTCTCTGTACATTGCTGCATTCATCTTTCCATCAATCCTGACTAGTCTCCCAGCTCCTGCTGCTGAAAAACATCCCCACAGCATGATGCTGCCACCACCATGCTTCACTGTAGGGATGATGCCAGGTTTCCTTCAATTTTTGTCTCATCAGACCAGAGAATGTTGTTTCTCATGGTCTGAGGGTTCTTCAGGTGTCTTATGTCAACTCCAGGTAGGCTGCCATGTGCCTTTTACAAAGGAGTGGATTCCATCTGGCCACTCTACCATAAAAGTCTGAATGGCGTATTGGTGCAGAAATGGTTGTCCTTCTGGAAGGTTCTCCTCTCTCCACAGAAGAATGCTGGAGCTCTGACAGAGTGACCATTGGGTTCTTGGTCACCTCCCTGACTAAGGCCCTTCTCCCCTGATTGCTCAGTTTAGACAGGCAGCCAGCTCTAGGAAGAGTCCTGGTGGATCTGAACTTCTACCATTTACAGATGATGGAGGCCGCTGTGCTCATTGGGACCTTCAAAGCTGCAGAAATGTTTCTGTACCCTTCCCCAGATTTGTGCCTCAAGACAATCCTGTCTCAGAGGTCTACAGACAATTCCTTTGACTTCATGCTTGGTTTGTGCTCTGACATGCACTGTCAACTGTGGGATCTTATATGTAGACAGGTGTGTGTCTTTCCAAATCATGTCTCATTTTGTCTGACCAAAGCCCCAAAATATTAAATTGACATTGATATAAAATGGAGCAAAGAGCCAAATCCTCATGTTTAGCATCTTTAACTCCACAATTACGCAAATACTTGTTGTTTCTTAAATTACTTCCCAACAAATTTTAATTCAAGTGTGGTTCTCTGGTATTGGTGACTTCAAGATATGTCAATAATTCCAAAGATTACATTTACATTTTTTGGGGGGAGAGATGCTCCTTTGGGGAAAGCAAGTGTTCAGAAAATTTTGGTGTGATCTCAGTCTGCTTTAACGTTTACTTTGATGTCTTTTCAATTTGTCTTCCACAGCTAGACGGGGTTGACTTGTCGCTTGCCCTTATGACAAGACGTGACATCTCAAAGACTTGACTGGAATCTCCATTTGTGTGGAAATGACGTGGCGGCAATGTGACCTAAAGTCGAGAAATTTTTAGGTGCAGTGTCTTGTTCAAAGACACTCAGTGGTAACTTGGGATTGAACCCAAAGGCTGCTTAGTTAAAGTACATTCCACTTTGAATATTTAATAGTTGAGTAAAGTGGCATTACATGACCAGGGACCGAAACAAAAAGCCAAAAGTGGAGATGACACTCGGACCACAGGGAGATAATCTGAGGAAGACCAAAGAAAGGAGAAGGATAAAGGATAAAAGCAACAGCCATGCCTGTTGCTGGATGAATTCTGACTATGGATCCATCTTCATGTCTTTGCTGAGTCACAATCGTGGAGTTTCTTCTCCATCCAACTGACTTTCTGTCTTCATGTCTTCAGGCTTTGGCACACAAAGAGAACAGTGATCGCCACCAAAAATGTTCATTACAAAAGACTGTTGACAGTCCAGTTAAACATGGGTTAAAGTACTTTGAGGAAAACTAAAAGAGATGCCAGGATATTGCGGGATGGCCTCTTTCTTAGTGAACTCAAGATTGGCTGGAGTCTGAAACCACAGCGTGGTTTTGGAATCAGACCCACTAAATGTTGATCTGCAGCTTGCCCAAGATATTAGTCATACATATCAGATTTCACGAGCATATCTGGAGCCGGCCATTAATTATTGTGATCCTAAAGTCAGTCGCACAGACAAAGATGAGGAAAAATATTATTTCTCAGTAGAAATGGGTCGTAATAAATCTCTTTAAAGGAGCGTAACCAGTCAGCATTGGTGATAGATGAACTCAGATGTTTTATTCAAGTAAAAGCAGTAAAACTACACTGCATAAACATTCAGACACATGTAAAAGTCCTGCACTGAAACTACTACTTAAGTAGATGTACAAAAGTATAAGCAGCAACAATGGCCATTTCATGAGAATATATACATTTCATTACTGTTGAATTATATAGTGGTTAATGCATTAATGTGTGTGTTGCTTTAATGTTGCAGCTGGTATGTGTAGATACTTTTAATTTCTTGATATATGTGACTTTGCATGCTGCATAGCTTTGGATCAATGATGCCTTTTGGTCTCTATGGCCAGTTTTCCCATTCATGACAACTGTTCTGGGGTGAATCTATATTATAAAAGCCAAGTACACTCTGTTAGTGCAGCAGATAACTGAAACAATTGTGCAAATGGTGATACAAGCACCAAAGTTGGCACAAATACTCCTTAGACATTACTCTTTGAAAAAAACGACTGGCCACTTGAATTTTCGATAGGCGGCCAGGTAGAGGTCAATTGAAGAATTACACAGGGGTCAAAATTAAAAATGCTCAAATCATTTTGAAAACTACACCACATTATTTGTCTGATCGTAAAGATTCCAAAAAGGTATAGTTTGGTCTATCTATGACTGAATGATCAGGAGTTATGGGGTAAAAACAGCAAAAATGGTGACAGTTTCCGTTTGTACAGGGGTCAAAAGTTAAAGTTCCTTTAATTTTGGTAAAAAGTGATGCAAATTATTGGTTGAGCTAATAGGATTAATAAATGGAAAGGTTTTGATTGTGTTGAATGTTTGGTCTGTAAAGTAAAGGTCAAACAAGGTCAACGTTTATTGGATTCTATGACATGTGACATATGTTACCCCGTAACATGATAACTAAGCATGATACATGGTCCAAACTATCCATCCATCCATCCATCCATCCATCCATTTTCTTCCACTTTATCCGGGGTCGGCCGCTTGTACTCGCGATCTCGTTCTTTCGGGCATGAGCCAAATCTCATGACCATAGGTGAGGATCGGAACGTAGATCAATCGGTAAATCAAGAGCTTTGCCCCCCTACTCAGCTCTCTCTTCACCACGACGGTCTCGGTCTGATACAGCGACCGCATCACTGCAGACGCTGCACCAATCTGTCTATCGATCTCACGCTCGATCCGTCCCTCATTCGTGAACAAGACCCCGAGATACTTCAATCAATCAATCAATCAATCAATTTTTTTATATAGTGCCAAATCACAACAAACAGTTGCCCCAAGGCGCTCCACATTGCAAGGCAAGGCCATACAATAATTATGTAAAACCCCAACGGTCAAAACGACCCCCTGTGAGCAAGCACTTGGCTACAGTGGGAAGGAAAAACTCCCTTTTAACAGGAAGAAACCTCCAGCAGAACCAGGCTCAGGGAGGGGCAGTCTTCTGCTGGGACTGGTTGGGGCTGAGGGAGAGAACCAGGAAAAAGACATGCTGTGGAGGGGAGCAGAGATCGATCACTAATGATTAAATGCAGAGTGGTGCATACAGAGCAAAAAGAGAAAGAAACAGTGCATCATGGGAACCCCCCAGCAGTCTACGTCTATAGCAGCATAACTAAGGGATGGTTCAGGGTCACCTGATCCAGCCCTAACTATAAGCTTTAGCAAAAAGGAAAGTTTTAAGCCTAATCTTAAAAGTAGAGAGGGTGTCTGTCTCCCTGATCTGAATTGGGAGCTGGTTCCACAGGAGAGGAGCCTGAAAGCTGAAGGCTCTGCCTCCCATACTTAAACTCCTCCACTTGAGGCAAGGACACTCCACCGACCTGAAGAGGGAAAAGCACCTTTTTCCAGTCGAGAACCATGGCCTCAGATTTGGAGGTGCTGATTTTCATCCCGGACGCTTCACACTTGGCCGCAAACCGCCCCAGTGCACGCTGAAGGTCCTGATTTGACAAAGCCAACAGAACCACATCGTCCGCAAACAGCAGAGACGAGATTCTGTGGTTCCCAAACCAGACCCCCTCTACACCCTAGCTGCGCCTAGAAATTCTGTCCATAAAAATAATGAACAGAACCGGTGACAAAGGGCAGCCCTGGCAGAGGCCAATGTGCACTGGAAACAGGTTTGACTTACTACCGGCAATGCGACCCAAGCTCCTGCTGTGGTCGTACAGGGACCGGATAGCACTTAGCAAAGGATCCCGAACCCCGTACTCCCGGAGCACCCCCCACAGGGTGCCCCGAAGGACACGGTCGAACGCCTTCTCCAGATCCACAAAACACAAGTGGACTGGTTGGGCGAACTCCCATGAACCCTCGAGCACCCGCTGGAGTGTGTAGAACTGGTCCAGTGTGCCACGACCAGGACGAAAACCACACTGCTCCTCCTGAATCCGAGGTTCGACCATCGGTCGAATTCTCCTCTCCAGTACTCTGGAATAGACCTTACCGGGGAGGCTGAGGAGTGTGATCCCCCTATAGTTGAAACACACCCTCCTGTCCCCCTTCTTAAACAGAGGGACCACCACCCCAGTCTGCCAATCCAGAGGCACTGTCCCAGATCGCCACGCAATGTTGCAGAGGCGTGTCAGCCAAGACAGTCCCACAACATCCAGAGACTTAAGGTACTCAGGACGGATTTCATCCACCCCAGGAGCCTTGCCACCAAGGAGCTTTCTAACCACCTCGGTGACTTCGGCCTGGGTAATGGATAAGTCCGCCTCTGAGTCCCCAGTCTCTGCTTCCTCTTCGGAAGGTGTGATGATGGGATTGAGGAGATCCTCGAAGTATTCCTTCCACCGCCCGACAACATCCCCAGTTAGGGTCAACAGCTCCCCACCCGCACCATAAACAGTGCGGGTGGAGAGCTGCTTCTGCCCCCTAAGGCGTCGGACGGTTTGCCAGAATCTCTTCGAGGCCGACCGATAGTCCTCCTCCATGGCCTCCCCGAACTCCTCCCAGACCCGAATTTTTGCCTCTGCGACCGCACGGGCTGCGGCGCACTTGGCCTGCCGGTACCTGTCAGCTGCCTCCGGGGTCCCACCTACCAACAAAGATAAGTAGGACTCCTTCTTCAGCTTGATGGCATCCCTTACTTCCGGCATCCACCACCGGGTTCAAGGATTGCCACTGCGACAGGCACCAGAGATCTTATGACCACAGCTACGAGCGGCCACATCGACAATGGAGGTGGAGAACATGGTCCACTCGGACTCCATGTCTCCAACCTCCCCCAGGATCTGGGAGAAGCTCTCCCGGAGGTGGGAGTTGAAGACCTCACTGACAGAGGGTTCCACCAGTCATTCCCAGCAGACCCTCACAATACGTTTGGGCCTGCCAGGTCTGACCGGCTTCCTCTCCTCCCAGCGGATCCAACTCAGCAGAAGGTGGTGATCGGTCGACAGCTCTGCCCCTCTCTTCACTCAGTGTCCAAGACACGTGGCTGAAGGTCAGATGATACGACTACAAAGTCGATCATCGACCTCTGGCTCAGGGTGTCCTGGTGCCACGTGCACTTATGGACACCCTTGTGCTCGAACATGGTGTTCGTGATGGACAAACTGTGACGAGCACAGAAGTCCAACAACTGAACACCACTCAGGTTCATATTGGGGAGGCCGTACCTCCTGATCACCCCCTCCAGGTCTCACTGTCGCTGCCCACGTGGGCATTGAAATCCCCCAGGAGAACAATGGAGTCCCCAGTTGGAACGCTATCTAGTACCCCTCCCATGGACTCCAAGAAGGTCGGGTACTCTGCACTGCTGCTCGGCCCTGTAGGCCGAGACAATGGTGAGAGACCTGTCCCTGACCCGAAGGCGTAGGGATGCGACCCTCTCGTTCACTGGAGTGAACTCCAACACATGGCGACTGAGCTGGGTAGCAATAAGCAATGCGACCCCAGCTCTCCGCCTCTCCCCGTGGGCAACGCCAGAAGCTCAGGCTCCTTCCCCCCGTGAGGTGACATTGCACGTCCCAACAACCAGGGGCTGTGAGCATGGACCGAGCCGCCGGGCCACCCGCCCTCGACCGCCTCCTCTCTGCACCCGACCCCCATGGCCCCCTCTGCAGGTGGTGAATCCACAGGAGGGGGGCCCACGTCGCTCTTTCGGGCTGAGCCCGGCCGGGCCCCATGGGCTAAGGCCCTACCACCAGGCGCTCGCGCGCGAGCCCCAACCCCAGGCCTGGCTCCAGGGTGGGGCCCCGGCTCCGCCATACCGGGCGACGTCTCGGTCCTTGATTTTTTACTGGTCATGGAGGTTCTGAACTCCATGACCAAACTATTCCTTTTTAAAACCCTCAGGTCTGGGCTCTGGCTGGGCCACTCAAGGACATTCACAGAGTTGTCCTGAAGCCAATCCTTTGATATCTTGGCTGTGTGCTTAGGATCATTGTCCTGCTGAAAGATGAACCGTCACCTCAGTATGAGGTCAAGAGCGCGTTGGAGCAGGTTTTCATCCAGAATGTCTCTGTACATTGCTGCATTCATCTTTCCATCAATCCTGACTAGTCTCCCAGCTCCTGCTGCTGAAAAACATCCCCACAGCATGATGCTGCCACCACCATGCTTCACTGTAGGGATGATGCCAGGTTTCCTTCAATTTTTGTCTCATCAGACCAGAGAATGTTGTTTCTCATGGTCTGAGGGTTCTTCAGGTGTCTTATGTCAACTCCAGGTAGGCTGCCATGTGCCTTTTACAAAGGAGTGGATTCCATCTGGCCACTCTACCATAAAAGTCTGAATGGCGTATTGGTGCAGAAATGGTTGTCCTTCTGGAAGGTTCTCCTCTCTCCACAGAAGAATGCTGGAGCTCTGACAGAGTGACCATTGGGTTCTTGGTCACCTCCCTGACTAAGGCCCTTCTCCCCTGATTGCTCAGTTTAGACAGGCAGCCAGCTCTAGGAAGAGTCCTGGTGGATCTGAACTTCTACCATTTACAGATGATGGAGGCCGCTGTGCTCATTGGGACCTTCAAAGCTGCAGAAATGTTTCTGTACCCTTCCCCAGATTTGTGCCTCAAGACAATCCTGTCTCAGAGGTCTACAGACAATTCCTTTGACTTCATGCTTGGTTTGTGCTCTGACATGCACTGTCAACTGTGGGATCTTATATGTAGACAGGTGTGTGTCTTTCCAAATCATGTCCGATCAGCTGAATTTACCCCAGGTGGACTCCAATTAAGCTGTAGCAACATCTCAAGGATGATCAGTGGAAACAGGATGTACCTAAGCTCAATTTTAAGCTTCATGGCAAAGCCTGTCGATACTTATGTACATGTGATTTCTTAGTTTTTTATTTTTAATAAATTTGCTAAAATCTCAAAAAAGTTTTTTTTTCACATTGCCATTATGGGGTATTGTGTGTAGAATTTTGAGGGAAAAAATGAATTTAATCCATTTTGGCATAAAAGTGACGCGCTGTGAATACTTTCCAGATGTACTGTATCTGAAATATTGTGGCTTTCTGTGCACCTACCGTATAGGTCACACTAGAGTATAAATCAGTCCTTTTTCTGTGTTATGAGCTCTTTAATTTGGGATTTTTGTGCATTGCTGTAGTGTATCTTTTTATGACTGACATTTATTCTATTATTGGAGTTTATTTTTTGTTTAGTGCTTTGATTCTGGGAAAAGTTCTATTTAAACAGTCATTATAATTACTATTATTAATAACTAACTTGTGCATTTTTAATATATAAGTCGCACTGGAGTATAAGTCACAGGGCCTCCAAAAACCAATTAAAAAAAACCCATGACCAATAGTCCAGAAATTACAGTAATTCTCCCTAGCCCACATGCATTTTTGCCTAAATTTTCTGACGTTGACCGAAGAATGTATTTCTGGCTCTGGCTCCTTTGTAACCTACGATGTACGATGTAACCTACGATGAGAAAGCACAACCACATGCCACTCATTTTAATTCTCTAAAGGTCGCACACAGCAGTTCTGCTGTTTGGCACTGCGCCTGTTCCACATGGCTTTGTAGGTCAACAAAGATAGTGTCGCCTTCAATGCTTCAAAGCTCTACGACTGCCACATAATGGTCAGCAAACATCTGATAGCCATCATCATATTTGTGTTGCTTGTTTTTTTTTCATTTGTCCGTCCACAGTCACAATCAATTTTTTTAACTTTTGATGCTCTGTGTGCTTCTTATCCTGTGTGCTGCTATAAAATGATGCTGGAACCTCAGACTCTCCCCCAGAGAGTCTTCCCAGGGGATTAATAAAGTTCTCTCTAGTCTAGTCTAATCTAACAGGAAGGTATCATTGCTAACATGAATGGCTGGTAGCCGTTTCAAGTCAAATGTCCACATCATAGCTTTCCCGTTGAGACTGAGAGCAGAGCCTTATGCCATCATCACCTGCTGTTGCTTTCTCTTCGACTCTTTGTGGTCACACTTCTCCAAAATCAGATAAACTTGTGCGACTTTCTCTGTGAGATTCACCGGTTCCGGTGTAGTTTTCCACTGCAGGGAATGCCCCTGACATCTTTTCAGCTGTGGAACCATCATATTCCTGAAATTTCCATGCCCCTCTGTGACAAGATAACGCTTGTGAAAGTAACAGTAAAGAAGCACTAAAATAAAGCACATTAGTCAGGTGCTGCTAAGCAGATATCATCACTGCATTAAGGCTACCGTAAGCGCGTTTATTAGCTAAAAAAAGAAGAAGAAAGGAAACGGATGTTACTGAGGCAATATGCATAATAATTTAGCTTCAAACCTGCTCTTCAGAAAATCTCTGTGATGACACAGAGAGTCTGTCCAGTTATTGTTTTTTAAATCAGTTAATGTCACAAGCCATTATTCTGTGCCTTTAGTTGTATCAGACATTTGCTGTTCCAGGTTTTGCTGTGATTCAGCTGCAACACACACAAAAATCTGGAACATTTTCTGTAATTTCAGGTCCTCATTATCGCTTGAGAAGCAGTAAAATCCACTTTTCACTCCTGACTCGTGTTGCCTCGTTAGTAATGACAAGCGAATTTTACAGAAATCAGCAATAAACAGCCCTGTAACTTGTGCAGAAATGAAGAGAAGATGATTTCAAAGGCGTGCCAGCTTCGTTTTATCTAATTCCACAGTACAAAGTTCAACTTTTGCACTCTCTCTCTCTCTCTCTCTCTCTCTCTCTCTCTCTCCTCCTTTTACAATTCACCTGTTTGACTTTTGATTTCCACACATGGATTCAGACTGATGACTTGGACAAAGACACGGTGAGGAGAGAGGAGACTCTTTTGCTGTCGGCCTCTCAGCATGCCGCTACCTCCCCACGTTCCTCCATAAAGACATGAGCTGACATCAAAAGTGATGCTGAGACGTGCATGAGCAAACCCATGTGGGCTTGCACAACATTCACCTCCTGTGCATGGCCGCGCTCTGCAGCCATAAGCTGATTACAAATCCTTGTGTGCTCACACGGATGTCAGACACTTTCAAAAGCACTCGCGTACGTGGAAATATCTGTCCGAATGTGGATTACCAAAACGCGCCTCACACATCACACCATTCAGGCTGAAGATCAAAGTGGCTGAATGAAAACGCTCTTCACGAGCCTCCCCGCTCTCTCCTTTTGTTCAGCCTGCATCTCACTTTTTCTCCTCCGTCCCCGTCTCCCTGGAATAAAACAGCCACTAGCTCCATCTGAATGATGTGCAATCTATAGAAAAAAATGATGACGCTCAAGAGATAATACTCAATAATAACAAAGCTATTCTTGAGGTTCCGCTAAGTAATTTCACAGTTTGGTGGTGCTGAATGGTAGTGTGGTATGAATGCCAAAGATAAAACATGATGTCAGTGAAGTCTTCTGTTGCAGCACTGATTGTGGTCCTATGGTGCATGACCTGCTACATCACTTGCTGCCCTTTCTCAACTGGTTGCATTGTACTGAATCTCAGAGATGTTTTCTCGAAATGAGGAGCAGTGGAATTGGTGACCACCACATATGAGCTTATTTCAAGCTACATGCAACTCCAGATTTCCATCATGTGATGAGATTACTCCCAGCAACAACCCCAGACTTGCAGCAGGTAGCAATGGCCATATTTTTTTCTGAGCCCACTACACAACAGTCTCCTTAAAGGAAAAAAAAAAGGGGGGGGGGGGGGGCGTACTGAACCCTGTTGTTGTACCCTAGTGGGCTTAGAAAAAATAGAAAATGCTTCATGAGGCCTCATACAGCCAACAGTCACAGTAGGTGGCAGTCAGGCAACACATAAGCATAACCACACCTGCTCCTAATTTTCATCAACCATGCAGTAGGAAGCAGGTCTGTGACACATTAAGGAGGCAAAGTAAAGTTGCTTTTTGTATTGTTCTGGTGCATCAAAGTTAACAAACGCTTAATCAGTTTGTCTTCTTTATACAGTAGTGTTCAGAATAATAGTAGTGCTATGTGACTAAAAAGGTTAATCCAGGTTTTGAGTATATTTCTTATTGTTACATGGGAAACAAGGTACCAGTAGATTCAGTAGATTCTCACAAATCTAACAAGACCAAGCATTCATGATATGCACACGCTTAAGGCTATGAAATTGGGCTATTAGTAAAAAAAAAAAAAGTAGAAAAGGGGGTGTTCACAATAATAGTAGCATCTGCTGTTGACGCTACAAACTCAAAACTATTATGTTCAAACTGCTTTTTTAGCAATCCTGTGAATCACTAAACTAGTATTTAGTTGTATAACCACAGTTTTTCATGAATTCTTCACATATGCGAGGCATTAATTTTGTTGGTTTGGAACCAAGATTTTGCTTGTTTACTAGTGTGCTTGGGGTCATTGTCTTGTTGAAACACCCATTTCAAGGGCATGTCCTCTTCAGCATAAGGCAACATGACCTCTTCAAGTATTCTGACATATCCAAACTGATCCATGATACCTGGTATGTGATATATAGGCTCAACACCATAGTAGGAGCAACATGCCCATATCATGATGCTTGCACCACCATGCTTCACTGTCTTCACTGTGAACTGTGGCTTGAATTCAGAGTTTGGGGGTCATCTCACAGACTGTCTGCAGCCCTTGGACCCAAAAAGAACAATTTTACTCTCACCAGTCAACAAAATATTCCTCCATTTCTCTTTAGGCCAGTTGATGTGTTCTTTGGCAAACTGTAACCTCTTCTGCATGTCTTTTATTTAAAAGAGGGACTTTGCGGGGAATTCTTGCAAATAAATTAGCTTCACACAGGCGTCTTCTAACTGTCACAGCACTTACAGGTAACTCCAGACTGTCTTTGATCATCCTGGAGCTGATCAATGGGTGTGCCTTTGCCATTCTGGTTATTCTTCTATCCATTTTGATGGTTGTTTTCCATTTTCTTCCACACGTCTCCATTTTTTTTGTCCATTTTATACCATTGGAGATCATTGTAGATGAACAGCCTATAATTTTTTGCACCTGCGTATAAGTTTTCCCCTCTCCAATCAACTTTTTAATCAAACTACGCTGTTCTTCTGAACAATGTCTTGAACGTCCCATGTTCCTCAGGCTTTCAAAGAGAAAAGCATGTTCAACAGGTGCTGGCTTCATCCTTAAATAGGGGACACCTGATTCACACCTGTTTGTTCCACAAAATTGACGAACTCACTGACTGAATGCCACACTGCTATTATTGTGAACACCCCCTTTTCTACTTTTTTTTTACTAATAGCCCAATTTCATAGCCTTAAGAGTGTCCATATCATGAATGCTTGGTCTTGTTGGATTTGTGAGAATCTACTGAATCTACTGGTACCTTGTTTCCCATGTAACAATAAGAAATTTACTCAAAACCTGGATTAATCTTTTTAGTCACATAGCACTACTATTATTCTGAACATTAGAATCAGAATCAGAATCACCTTTATTGTCATTGCACAGCAATCAACACAACGAAATTTGCTTGTACATCCTCAAAAACAATGACTACCCTCAAACACACACCCATACACATACTTCAATCAAAAAAAAAACAAAAAAACATCAGGAGATTGGGGGGGCAAGCTTGAAGACAAACTTGTATTGCGCTGATCCGACATTGTCATTGTCCCATATTACACTATCCCATACTGCACATGTCCCATATTGCACGTATCCCTCCAAAACATCAACTAACAATAAAAAATACCCAACTTAATAAAACCCCTTAAATAGCTTAAAAACAGTAATAAATATACCTAAAATTAAAAATAATTAAAAACAATTATTGCACATGTCTGCCCTTGTTTTAATTAGAAAAATGCAATTGTTCCAACTGGAGCTTGGGCGTGTCTATTCATTTCTGTAACAGCTCTAGGAAAGAAGATTACTGTATAATAATAATAAATGGACTGCATTTATATAGCGCTTTTCTATCTGCATCAGACGTTCAAAGCGCTTTACAATAATGCTTCACATTCACCCCAATGTCAGGGTGCTGCCACACAAGGTGCTCACTACACACCGGAAGCAAAAAGGGGATTAAGGACCTTGCCCAAGGGCCCTTAGTGATTTTCTGGCCAGGTTGGGATTTGAACAAAGGATCCTCTGGTCTCAAGCCAAATGCTTAACCACTAGACCATCACCTCCCCTAGTAATAATAATTCAATTCATTTATAAAGCACTTTACATTAAAAGACAAATCTCAAAGTGCTACACACAAATAAAAAACCTCACCCTCATAAAGCAGACATTAAATGGAAGTAGCACTCTCATAAATTGGCTTTCCTGAACAGAAAAGTCTTCAGTTGTTTTTTGAAACCGTCCGTGGTGCAGTATTTGTGGAGGTGAGGTGTTGTGTTGATGACTGTGGTGTGAGTAGTTCTTTGAGATATTGTGGAGCATTTCCATGGATGCACTGGTGGGTAAGTAAATTGAGTTTGTGTTCAATGCAGAGGTGAACTGGGAGCCAGTAAAGTCTCTTGAGGATATGCCCTTTTAATATGGTGAGTTAAAAGATGGCAGCGTTTATTGTTTTTTGAGTTATCACGCCAACAACCTGGAGGGGATGTACTCAGTCAATTACTGCACTTCACAAGATACATACCTGAGCTTTTCCCAAAAGAGGAATTAAATTTATAATTTAAAATTCTGAGTAAAGTGGCTAGATTCCACATCCCCCCCCCCCCCCCCCCCAGGCAAAAAAAAAATAAATAAATAAATAAATAGATTTGATGTCATGATCCTGTAAAAATATAAAATCCTGAGGGGGTGAATGTTTTCTCAAGCACTGCAGATATTGGCGCACTGGCCCGCCAATTCAATAAGTGGACAGAGTAGAAAGAACGTCACAGATTAGAGGTGCTACACCAACTTCTCAAAGTGAATGGTTTAGGGCTGAAGCATTCAGTGTTCTCTTAAAGCCGCAGTTGTAAAACCCATAAAATAAAATCCCTTGGCGCAGGATAAAATGACCTTTTGTGAAAATGAAATTTGCTCAAAGAGCTTTTTTTTTTTTTTTTTTAGGTACAATGTAGCCAAGGTGTTGGCCCAAGTTAATTAACTTGATGAATACTGAAAGCTGTGCAGCGCAGGTGTCTGATAACGTGTGTAGGCAAAAGTAATGTAATCATTAATGTTTGCAGTATTACTTTATTATTTCATATTGTTCCATGGCTGCTTCTAAGACATTATTATAAATATGCAATAGTCCTTGGATACAGCTGTGGCATTTCTTAGCACTCACTAACAACTGTGATCTATGTCTATAATTAGTGCTTTGATGGACCCCTGCCGCTGAGTTATGACTATGTCTACATTTAATACACTCATTACCAACCACCTGTGATTTTGAAAATGGTTGGACTGTACCTAATAACCCTCTGTGGGGTGCCTGACTGTAGCTACAGTGAATGTGAGATTTAGATCATTACCTTATTTAATACTCTGCAGCATTTTGCTCGTGATCCCACATAATGCAAAGAGCAGTTTGCAGTTGTGCACCTACTGTACATCAGATGCATTGTGCTCTTGGCATTTTGTGGAATCACAAAGAAAATCCTGCAGATTACTCAATGAGGTAATAAAAAACCTGCATGTCAAATTACATGCAGCTGACGCGACATCCACCACAATAGATAGATAGATAGATAGATAGATAGATAGATAGATAGATAGATAGATAGATAGATAGATAGATAGATAGATAGATAGATAGATAGATAGATAGATAGATAGATAGATAGATAGATAGATAGATAGATAGATAGATAGATAGAGACTTTATTTGCCATTTGTACTCGTGTGAAAGGTTTAGGTACTTTGGAATTCTTGTGCAGAACGCACGAGTAAACAAATATAAAAGGTACAGAAGTGTCAGGTTAATGGGGACAGAAAACAGCAGTTACTGCACAGTTGTATTCCAACACGGTGGATATTGCACAGATAACAAAGTGTATATTGCACATGTGGATCAAACAGATATTGCACCAAAAGTAATAAAATAAATTATTATATGGCTGTGATGCTACACACGCTCTGACTGGCTGATTTACGGTCTGATATTTTCCCATATCAGACCGGTTACCATGACAATCGGTCTGGAATGTGTATGACGATTAGAAAAACCAAGTTGGACATGAACATACTTCATAAATATATAAACAACATTGAAAAAAACACACAGAATGAAAGCTTACCAGCTAACGACTGGACCATCTGTTAGCAAGAGTTTGACTACGAGCCCAAAATCGTCAGCAGCTTTCATATTCGGGCGATACCGTAAGTTCACGTTTATATATATAATAGCCATAAAATAAACAAATTATTAATGTCGCTAACGCTCGGTCCGTACTGTCAACACCTCGGTCTGATATTTTCCTGTACAGACCTCGCGCTCAGTTAATAATACTTTAATATTGCACATTAGGCTTTAGTTGAGTGATAAATATTTTGGTTGTGGCCAGAAAAACCTTGATGGAATGGAGTCCTGTGTGTAATGATGCTGTCTGCTCTGCTTTTCCTCAGGCTGTAAGCTGTGTGTTTGGGCCTGAAGAGAAAGTGGGCAGGGTGGTGAGGGTCCCTGATAATGCGCTGTGCCCTCTTTTTGCATCATTGACTGTAAATTGAGTCCATTGATGAAAGTTCAGTCCTGGTAAATTTTTCACATGTTTTTATGACTCTCTGGGGAGCTTTCCTCTCTGGCTGAGTTGTGTTGCCGTACCACACTGAGATGCCAGTGGTGAGGATACTCTCCACCAGGCCTGTGTAGGCTTGTGTGAGGGGGCAGTAACTTCCTGAACAGTTTGATGAAGTGCAGCCGCTTCGGACCTTTTTTCACAGTGGCTGCAGAGTTTGCAGACCAGCTCAGATCAGATGACACATGAAGGCCGAGGACATTGTGGTTGTCCACTCTCACTACTTCACAGCCCTTGAAGGTGAGGGGGTGCAGTTGAGGGGCTTTCCTCCTTAAGTCAATGATGATTTCTGCTGTCTTTCCTACATTGAGGATGAGGTCATTTTCTTCTCCGTAGACAAGCATGCTGTAGACCACTGCCCTGTACCCTGTCTCGTCCCCACCCTTGATGAGGCCCAAGATGATTGTGTCGTCAGCATATTTGATGATGACTGTTGTTCATGTTGGATACACAGTCGTGGGTGTATAGGGTGAAGAGTTTGGGGTTGAGGCAGAAGCACTGAGGTGATCTGGTGCTGATTGTGAGCCCAGCGGAAACCATTCCTCTTATCCACAGAAGCTGCGGTCTGTCTGTGAGGAAATCCAGAACCTAGTCACAGGTGGCGGTCGGGACCCCCAGGATGGACAGTTTTCCAATCAGTTTTTTAGGGCGGATGGTGTTGAAGGCAGATGTGTAGTCAAGGAAGACCATCCTGACATACATTCCACTGTGGTCCAGGTGTTGGAGAGTGTGGTGGGGGGCTATGTCTACTGCATCGTCCACTGATCTGTTTGGACGATAGGCAAATTGAAGAGGGTCAACAGCTTCTGGCGCTATGGAGTTGAGATAACACAGAATCAGCTTTTTCAGACATTTCACAGCCCAGTCTCACATTTTCTTTTCGTGCTCCCATCATGAAATGAGTCAAATTTTCGTGACAGGGTTTTTTAACTCACTATTATTAACCCTACTCCTACCCCCAACCCTAACCTTAAACATAACCTAATCCTACTCCTTCCCCCCACCCTAACCATAACCACACCCCCCCCCCCCCATTTCACTTTTAATTTTGTGCAGCCATCACGGAATGAATTAGAATGAATTTGTGCTGCAGTGATAAAAATGAGGCACTTTTCGTCACAATATACGAACCAACAGATTAATGTATATTTTGTGCTGCTGAATCATGACTTTCCATGAGACAGGGTTGCATTTCACGGTAACTGGTGTGAGTGCCACTGGTCTGAAGTCGTTCAGGGTGGATGCATCTGGTTTCTTAGGTACGGGAATGATGGTGGAGGAGTTGAAGATATGTGGGACTGCAGCTGCAGCACGGATGCACTACATCAGCTACAACATACCTTATGCATTCTGTGGAACTTGCACCTCAAAACTGCTGCAACCACTGCTACATCCAGTGTTGTTAATGTGCAGTAGGTCCACGGCTGTAGCATGCATCCACCTACATCAATTGCAGCATATTTTCTGTATTTTGCAGAATCAAAAGGACAATACTGCAGAGTATTAAAATAAGCTAGTAATACAAGTCTAATGAGGCAGTCCAGAGTTGGCGATTTTGCAGTCGAGAATGCCGTAGCTGAAATATGCCAGCTGTAGCTGGCCGAAAAAGATGCATGGTCTTTTTTTCTCTTCATAGTAATTTTTCTCCTCTTTTTAAATCCTCCTTCCACAATCTCTTTTTTCTTCCTCACCTCAACTCGCTACACCTATCTGTTTGAGTTATTAGTCAGCCAGCTAATGAGTGCCAGGCTTTCTGCTGTGATAATGGCCTAACAATATGAGATAATGAGCTAACAGTGGGCAGCGACACCAGTGAGCTGTCGAACGTAGTTGGCTGTGTGCAGAGTTCTCCATCAGGGTCCAAATATCAATCGGAGTTAGAAACACCAGCATGTAACTGGCACTCGCCGTATGTTGCATATGTTCAGAACGGTAAAGTACAGCGAGCTGTTGTGTGGGCCGCCAGAAGAGGAGGTACTGCTGGCCCACCACCAGAGGGCGCCCTGCCTGAAGTGCGGGCTTCAGGCACGAGAGGGCGCTGCCGCCACGGACACAACCGGGAGTGACAGCTGTCACCCATCTTCATTTCATCACTCCATAAAAGCCGGATGTCATCTCCACCTAGCTGCCGAGATATCATCTACCTGTGAAGGTAATTTTCTCTGCTGAACTAAACCCTGACTTATAACCAGAACTTCTTTGCAGCCGTATTCCTGTGGCGTTTCATTATCTGTGGATTGGCGTTTGGTGTGAACAGCGACGGCTTTGCTTCACACCCAAAGCAGATAAGTGGTTAGACAGGAGCTGCACGAGTGTGTGATTAGAGGTGGAGGTGACTTTCCACCTTCTGACTGTTTTTTGTTACTGGGTGTGCACACACCCACATCTCACTGTTTGTGCTCCTTGCCAGCAGTACCAGATCCGACAGTCGGGGACGGTGATCACCTGGGAATTCGGGACTTGGCGGCTCCAGTATTCTCCGGGTTCTGTGGCGGTGGAAATCGTGTGGTTCCGGCTCTTCTCAGGACAAACATCTTCTATCCTCGAGCCTGCCCATATGTCACCTTGGTGTATTGACTGCTATCCGATTCTGTGATTGTCTGTATAATCGTTGTGCACATTCACAACATTAAAATTGTTACCTTCTGGCTCATCTATTGACTGTTCATTTGCGCCCCCTGTTGTGGGTCCGTGTCACTACACTTTCCCCAACAGCGAGCATCAGGACAGGATCTTCAGTGAGACACTGTCAATCATGCTAAATACCATGGCAATGCTTTATGTTTATGCTCACATTTGGAATGTGCAGCAGTGGCCTTCATGTCCACCAGACCTAGACTTTTGTAATAAAATGAACAACCTCATTTGAAGCTGTTTATAATTTCAACCACACATGCTTCTAATTTCCATTACACATGTGATGATAAGATTATTCCCTGCAACAAGCCCAGACTTGTCAGCTTGTGGCAAACAGATCTATGAGATATTCTATAACCAAAACAAAGTTACTTTCTGGATTGATTCTGTGCACCAAAGTTAATTAAATTGTAATCAATTTTTCCTTATTGTATGCCTTTTTAATATTGTGATTTTCAATATGTTAGCATTGATTGATTTTTTTAGTTATCATGTTAAACTGGAGGGGAAGGACTCATTCATTATTTATTGAATGACTCACTGCATATTAAAAGATACATGCCTAAAATTTTCCAAAGCCTACAGGTACTTGTAATACATTTTTGACAGATGACTGATAACAAATAATACTTCCTTCTTGAGTTTTATAATTCTTTCAGTTGTATCAAATAATCACACATCAGTTGGGACCATGTTTCTGTAAGTCATCAAACCCTCTGGGGTCCAAGGGCATTTTTTGGACAGTTCACTCACCTGGCATAAATGTTTTATTATTGCTGTTAACAGCTCTCCCTGCATCCCACAATCACGTTCTTTCTATCTATCTATCTAAATCCTCACTTTGCACTCTGAATCTCATTATGAAGAGATACTTTTAGGATTATCTGCACTCACTGCTGCACATCAACACACTGGGTTTTTTAATTTGAATTAAAGTGCAACAGGGACACACTGCACTGCTGACCTCACCGCAGTCGGGTACAGGTGCAAACAAGTAAGGTGTGTCCTTCTAAAAAAAAAAAAAAAAAAACTGCACCTGTGCTCCTGCCAGCATAAAAAGTCCTTGAAAAATTTCACATACTGTTTAACATGATTAATATCTCAAAATTACTTATTTTTATGTGTCCTTTTAAAGTATTACACTAGTCGAACAGGGTGAGAGTGATAAAACTAAACATGAGTTGACTTGATGAAGTGAACAGCTACAGATTTGATGACTAGA
The DNA here is from genome assembly GCF_902500255.1 of Thalassophryne amazonica. Classification (NCBI taxonomy): domain Eukaryota; kingdom Metazoa; phylum Chordata; class Actinopteri; order Batrachoidiformes; family Batrachoididae; genus Thalassophryne; species Thalassophryne amazonica. The sequence goes on along the minus strand of NC_047119.1, from coordinate 38,966,427 downwards.
ACCACGAGAAAGGAAATTTTATATGCATGCTTTCATGGCTGTGCAAGTGAAATATTAAATAGTTGGAATTATAATGTGTTTGAAATTAATATACACAGTAATTGCATTTATTAAAACCTTATTCTGGCTGCAGGTCACTATATATATTGTTATGTGTCGGACGCAGCTCGGAGAACCGACCAGCGTTTGAAGGACCCAGTATGAAATAAGCAGAGCACGGTACAAAGGCTAACTGAATTTAATACATAACAGTGATACATAAAAAACAAAGTGCGGTCTGGCGTGGTGCGCTCCCAGCAGCGCTAACGGTCCGGAGCCAGAAGCTGTTCGGACTCAAGGACCCCGCCGACACCCCCCAGGTGGCCGCAACAAACCGAGTCTGTGAAAGAAGGAACCATTATGTGAGTCCACACTCTACACACAGAGAGAACACTTAAAGGTGTACAAACAGCAAACACTTCCTGGCATGATTACTAATCAACTTCCCAACCTGCAGGCATGGAACATCCAGTTCACAAAACTCCACTGCAGTGGAAGTCGATACATGACTAACATACAGCTCAATATCATAAAGGTGTGAGGGACACCACATTTACTGACTGTATAAATGTTAGTCACAAAATCTAACGTACCTCAGGAAGTGTGCTGACGAGCGTGAGACCTCACCCCCTCCTCTTTCACAGACCGTGCATCAAACCTGGACGTTCTCTGCATCCATTGATGATGAGATGGCTCCCGAGATGACGATCTCACCCGTCTGGTCACAAGGTCGAGTCTCTGGCAAACACACACCGTGCACTCCAGTCTTAAATGCCACCATGTTCCAATCCATGCAGATGCACCACAGCTGTGAGTCCTGATGAGCCGCAGGTGATCAGCCTCAGGTGATCAGGGTGAGGTCCTGATAAACTCAGCAACACAGCCACTCAGTCCCAAATGCAAGCCACCTGGAAGGAGAAGCAAAGGACAGAAACAAAAAGGCAGCCAGGCCCCCCCAGCCATATATATATATATATATATATATATATATATATATATATATATATATATATATATATATATATATATATATATATATATATATATATATATATATATCTGTGAGTTTTTAAAAAATGATTAATGGTTTAATCCAGTTATTCCCAGAATGTTGGGGCCAGGTTTGAAATCTCCACCGCGCACTCTTTTAGAATTGCTGGTTTTGCACAGACAATAGTATTAAAAAACATTTTCCAAATTAAATGTGTTATCCTAGGCATTACATGTTTTCTGAGGCTATGGAGAAGCCTAGGTACTACCCTGTAAAATACAGCAAGTGAATGGATAGATAGATAAACAAGTCCCTTCCCTCCAGTTTGTGAACATGATAGTTCAAAAACAACAAATCTTGTACATACATTTCTGCATGCAATGTGGTGTTGCGTCAGGAAGGGCATCCGGCGTAAAACGTGCCAAATCAACATGCCGATCTGCTGTGGCAACCCCAAGTGAAAACAAGGGAGCAGCTGAAGGGTATTACTGTTTTTTGGTTTAGCATTTTAATGTTTTTTTTTTTTTTTGTTTCCTGATTTAATGTTCACAGAAATAAATTTAGTGGAAGCTAATTGTTCCCCAATAGTTTTCAAAGTGAGCTGAAAAGCTAATCCGCTAATGAAAAAATAGCTTTGCATATTAACTGTTAGATGATTAGCTGAATTGTGCCTGGCTTTAGCTACATATACTGGCTTTGAATGCCCCACTAACCCCCACCCCACTTTTTTTAGGTTATTATACTTTACACAAAACAATATTAAAATTTGCATAACTAAATTTGGTGAAAGCTAATTGGTCTGCTAATGGTTTTCAAAGTTAGCTAAAAAACTAATATGCTAATGAAAACGTTAGCTTCACTAATGACCTATTAGTGGATTAGCTGGACTGTGCTCACTACTGACTTTGAACCCTTAAAAAAAAGAACCCGCCATCTAATGGTTTTAGGAAAAAAAACAAAACAAAACAAAACAGAAAATTCTTCATGAGGCCCCATGTGGCCATCACTGTTTGTTCATATTGTGCACAATATGTCATATTAAAAACTGGAACCTGTTCTTCTTTATGAGCTTAGTCATTCCAGAAAGTTTTGTGGAGGTCGGGTGAAAGGTTTTTGCATAATCCTGCTAATATACAAACAAACAAAATAAACCACATCATCAAGCTCAAAATAGAACCTCGTTGACAGCAGTGAGCTGTTTTCCAGAAAAAGTGCCAAGCTGGATCTCTGAGCACGCGTTTATCCGCCGTGTAAAATGCTTGTCAGTTTGGATCTGACTCATTAGGTGTTCTGCACATTATCTCCACTCTGCCAGCCTGCGTGGAACCTAACGAAGCACAAATACCATGAAATATTAGATGATGAAAATAATATTCGAAGCCAAGCAGTAGGAAAACTGTTATGCAATCCAACAGTAAAAAGAAGAAGAAGAAGCAGAATGCACAGACAGGGAGGTGTGGATCGATTTGGAATATCAAAGCTCTGCTGAGGTGCTTTTCTGAATGGACCACATGGAAATCTCAGTGGATCTGAGGTTGGTAGGTAATCCGCAACTGTTCCTCTGCACTGTGATATGAATCTTAGCACTGTGAATATAAAAGTGCTTGGCTGAGCACAAGGAAGTGACGGGAGCACGGCGTGTGATTGACAGGCGGCACTTAAACACCACCAGGTGAAAAGTTGCGTTCATGGATACTTCTCTCAGACACCCGTGGGCCCAAATGCTAGCGCACTATTAAATCATAATATCTGTCGATCAATGCTGACCAATCACACGTGCCAGTGGCTGCTTCTTTAAAAAGGTGACGTATTTGAAAAGACACGTTATGGCTACATTGTTTTAACAGTGATGAAGTAGAAAGCAACCTTTGGTCAAGCTTTTGTGGAGAATCTTGTTTTGCAGAACCTAATTTAAGGCACAGTGTATATTTTTATTTGTTTTTTTGTGATAGAAATGTTGAGCATATTTACATAACTCATTGGGGAGTTTGACGAAGAGTTTTTGAGACTTTTAGTTTTTCCTCAACCAATCATTCAGTTCTATAGCGTACAATATGAAGGTTGTTATTACAAAACTTAAAATCTGTTTTTTTTTTAAACACCAAATTAAGAGCCAACAGTGGGGAAAATAAGTATTTGATCCACTGTCGATTTTGCAGGTTTTCCTACCTACACAGAATAGAGAGGTTTGTAATTTTTATCATAGGTACACTTCAACTGTGAGAGACAGAATCTAAAAACAAATCCAGAAAATCACATTGTATGATTTTTAAATAATTAATTTGCATTTTTTTTTTTTTTTTTGCATGAAATAAGTATTTCATCACCTATCAACCAGCAAGAATTCTGACTCTCACAGATCTGTTAGTTCTTCTTTTAGAAGCCCTCCTATTCTGCACTCTTTACCTGTATTAATTGCACCTGTCTGAACTCGTTACCTGTATAAAAGACACCTGTTCACACACTCAATCAATCACACTTCAACCTGTCCACCATAGCCAAGACTAAAGAGCTGTCTAAGGACACCAGGGACAAAACTATAGACCTGCACAAGGCTGGGATGGACTACAGGACAACAGGCAAGCAGTTTGGTAGAAGACAACAACTGTTATGATTATTTATTAGAAAGTGGAAGAAACACAACATGACTGTCAATCTCCCTCAGTCTGGGATTCCATGCAAGATCTCACTTTGTGGGGTAAGGATGATTCTGAGAAAGCTCAGAACTACACAGGAGGACCTGGTCAATGACCTGAAGAGAGCTGGGACCACAGTCACAAAGATTACATTAGTGACACACTATGCCGTCATGGTTTAAAATCCTGCAGGGCAGCAAGGTCCCCCTGCTCAAACCAATACATGTCCAGGCCCGTTTGAAGTTCACCAGTGACCCTCTGGATCAGGGGTGGGCAACTTGTTCCAGAAAGGGCCAAGAGGGTCAGTGGCTGCAAAGAAAACCTGCACCCTCTTTGCCCTTTCTGGAACAAGTTGCCCACCCCTGATCTGGATGATCCAAAGGAAACATGGGAGAAGGTCATGTGGTCAGATGAGACCAAAATACAGCTTTTTGGAATCAACTCCACTCACTGTGTTTAGAGGTTGAGAACAACTCCAAGAACACCATCCCAACCATGAAGCATGCAGGTGGAAACACCATACGTTGGGGGTGCTTTTCTGCAAAGGGGACAGGATGACTGCACCGTATTGAAGGGAGGATGGATGGGGTCATGTATTGTGAGATTTTGGCAAACAACCTCCTTCCCTCAGCAACAGCATTGAAGATGGGTCATGGCTGGGTCTTCCAGCATGACAATGACCCGGAACACACAGCCAGGGCAACTAAGGACATGGCTCTGTAAGAAGCATTTCAAGGTCCTGGAGTGGCCTGGCCAGTCTCCAGACCTGAACTCAATAGAAAATCTTTGGAGGGAGCTGAAACTCCAAACCTGGAGAAGATCCTAATAGAGGAGTGGACAAAAGTCCCTGCTGCAGTGTGTGAAATCTTGGTCAAGAACTACAGGAAACATCTGACCTCTGTAATTGCAAACAAATGTTTCTGTACCAAATATTAAGGTGTGTTTTTCTAGTGGATCAAATACTTATTTCATGTAATAAAATGCAAATGAATTATTTAAAAATCATACGTGATTTTGTCGATTTTTTTTTTTCTCACAGTTGAAGTGTACCTATGATAAAACTTACAGACCTCTCCATTCTTTGTAGGTGGGAAAACTTGCAAAATTGACAGTGGATCAAACACTTATTTTCCCCACTGTATATTCAAGAAAACCTCATTAAAAATTAGTGAACATGGATGCTCTAGATCAGGGGTGCTCAAGTTCGGTCCTCGAGAGCTACCTTCCTGATACTCTTAGTTGTCTCCCTGCTCCAACACACCTGAATCCAATGAAAGGCTCATTAAAAGCCTGCTAACGAGTCTTTCATTGGATTCAGGTGTGTTTGTCAGTGAAAGAGAGGCCATTTCTAATCATCAATATTTTTTGGTACGGTAATTTTAAACTTTGTATAAAAATTGAAAGTCGAAGATATTTTTCATTCATTTTTAATGACTTCTCATGGCAACCTGCTATAACATAATAGCCCACCAGGGGGGCTGCACTTTGGGAAACTGGATTAGACAGTTACTCTTCATAGATGGGGATGGACCAGTTGTGTGCCTGGATGGTTGCTATTCAGGACCAAAAGGTGGTTACACAGTGACCTGACCTGTGGTTCCCAGTGAAAGAGACCTTTTCTGCACAAAAACATACTTAATCAGATAAAGTTATTCTCTAATTTCTGATGGTTTCACGGCATTTACATTTTAAAATTCAAATAATACAGCCATACTTCCACACAACTCTCCAGAAAGGATTAATAAAATAAAAATAAAATAAAAAGAAATTGTGGGGTGTGACTGATTGAGTCACGCAGTGAATAATAAATAACCCCACAGAACCCTGTGGAAAAGATTTTATATGTAGCTAAAGCAGATGCTTCTCTCTATTTTCTAGAAGTGACACAATTAGTGAATCATTGAGAGGAAAAAAAAAATCATGCCTAGCATGTGTGTTGCACCACTGACTGTCCATAAACACATCATGTTTCAGATCCAGATTAAGATCCATGTCTGGCAGTATGTTGGGTCTTATATCTCAGAGGATTATAGCATGTTGGTGCGAGTGCTTATACCTCCAAGGATGAAAACATATCCACTGGAATCAGCCACCAAATAAGTTGAGCTCAAAGGTCAAAATTATGAATTCATTTATTTATTTTTTGCATGCCAATGTCTGGAATGTAACTGCTCAGTTGAGATCAAATTGACCAAAGGTCAGTGAGGCTCACTGGGGTCAAAAGTCACAATTTAAGTTTGGCAGTGGCTATCCGTATGTAATCCTTCTGACTGATCAATCGAGGTCACATGATGATGATTACTTGTTTTCCAACCATATGTCGGGTTGAAATTATGTTTTGAAGTGATGATCTTAGACACTTATGTGATTCCAAAATATTTGCTGTTCTCTATCTTTCCAACTTTACTGCAGTCATTTAATAAGCAAATATCAAGGAATTTGATTTTCAACCCGAATTGGACCAATGGTGGCACACACTAAAGTGGACTCCACAAAAAGCCAGAGGTCAATCACTTGGGTGAAGGCCAAGGTCATTGGGGTTAAATGTGAAATGTCTTCATGCCCACAAGTACTGTTAACAAGAGTGCTCTAAAAGCACAATATTCCCTGCTGGCAAATGCAGCTTTGGTCCATAACATTTCAAGGAATTGTACCAAGTTTCCTGAAATTCCTCATAAAACTGGGAGAGAAGCTGATTTCAGAATGCAGGCACCAACGGATGAAACTGGCAGTGTCTAGGGTTGTTAATCAAGGGCTACAACTCTGCCAAAATGTGTCAACTGTACAAAATTACAATATTCGTATTATCAACCAATAATAAAGATTTGTACCAAGTTACATAAAATTCCTACTAAAAATGTGAGAAGAGTTGATTTCAGAATGTAGGCACCCAAGCATGAAACTGACAGAGTCTAGTTTTGTTAATCAAAGGCCATAAATCTGGTAAAATGAGTCCAACTGGAATAATACAAAAATATGCATATTACCAACCTGTAACAAGGATTTGTACCACGTTATATGAAATCTCTCCTAAAAGTGTGAGAGGAGTTGATTTCAGAACACTTATACCCTTTTTGGGACTGCCAGACAGACATATAGAGGGATGGAAATCGCCACGACATAATCCCCCTTTGAGCCTTCAACCAGCAGGGGATAACTAGTACACATCAATCTGGGTCACTCTTGACTATTATGCCTTAAGATGGGCTTACACTGTGCGAGTTTTGGCCCTTTTTCAGCCGATTTTTCACTCGTGCAATAATATTTTGGATCGCGCCGAGTTTCAGCTTAATCGTGTGTCCTGTATTGTGCAGTATACATGGAGTAACGAGCTGCATTTAACCTCTCACGACCACCTCCCGATCGGCAATCGTACGGTCGGATGAAAATCAAACCTGTTTGATATTCTGGTCAGCCCTCGTGAGGGCATCGCGCTGCTGAAGCAGTGCTACAAGTGTCAATGAGCTGATGTGCAAACACTGGAGAAAGCATAAACAGTGATAATCTCTTTGGGAGAGCTGCTTCTGTTTCTTTTTCCCCCTTCAACTCATGTAAAGTCTTGTGTGTTTTTTTTTTGTTTTTTTTTTTTAACTTTGATGTCTCCCATAGAGAGTTTTTTGTAAAAATAAGAAATGTAAATGAAGTTTGAAAAAAAAAAAGGGAAAAAAGCTTCTGTTTACGTTTTGCTTCCAGAAACACGAGTCCAATGTGTGGTTTTTGAATGTACAATGTGAGTAGTCAGATCGCATCAGAGCATCGGGTCATATAGCGTGAGAACATAAATCGTGTGCTCTGAACTTTGTCGCACAGTTTGAGGTGGAGCCGAGTCCAGCGATTGAAAATATCATACAGTGTCTGTTCAGCTTTAGCTGGAGAGGTGTCAGAGGCTGCAGACAAAACTGGTGCCAAGTTTTGACTAACAACAAAAGAATAAATATTCCTACTGATAAGAGAACTGTTCTAGTTAGCACTGTCAGCTAACAACAGTAGTTATGAGATCACCTGTTTTTGGACAAGATATCAAAAAAAGTCTCAGAACATTGATCCATAGATAACCTAATCTACAGATAACAGAAATTTCTCCTCCCTCCTTATCACAGTCGGTGTTTACGACACACAAAGACCTTTTATTGAAAAGTTCATACCACAGTGTATTGCCAAATTCCTGCAGTAGTTAACTTTTGACACAAAGTGTATTTAGGACTTTGTATTGTTACATATCCTCTGTGGAGGACTGAAGTGTTTACTGTTTCTTAAAGGTCTCCAAGCAGCAAACTGCTTTTCCTTGAAGCACCAATTGATCCAGAGAGCAAAAGATTTCTGCCTTGACAAAGAATCCTCTAATCTAATATATTGGGGTGGGGGGTGGGGGTTGTAATGGGATTTGAGATTTATAGCTGACTGCACTGTGTCGTACTGATGTGTACAACCCTCAGCTAACATAAGACGCGGAAGGCGACTCCACGAGGTGAAAAATGAAGCAGCAGCTTCATTCATCACACACAATTATGCTCACCAAACCTTGGAATTATAGCACAGAAATTTTCATTTGGAATTTTGATCATAAAACATGCATAAAAATGAGGGTTTATTAGCTGTGTTCATGTTAACTAAGGTATTAATTTGTTACAGATACTGAACTTTGTTATTGAATTTATCATTACAAAACTGCTTCATTTGCATTTATTTTGGAACATGTTTGAAATTCTGTTTAAAATTCAGAGGATCCAAAGTTCTTAGAACTTTGTAATAATAAGTAATTTGTAAAAAAAAGGAATTGAGGAATGGATTGCACAATTTTTTCCTCTGACTGAAATTTAAATATATAGAATTTGCTTTCAAAATTCAACATTGTGGAAAAATAACAGGCACCCTCTCAGTTATTTATTGATTTATTTTTGTATCACGTCATTTTGTCTATACTTTTTTTTTATTTCACGACATGAAATCAAGATGTGGTTCAATAACTTTAGAGATTTTATTTAAAATTATTCATCCATTCATTTTCTACACCCTCTTATTTCAATTACGGGTGTGTTTGAGAGGCGGGTTCCACCCTGGATGGGTCTATTCAATATTATGATTATACAAAACATGCATTTTAAATTCTGCACTCAAACCTCAGGGGTGAAAGTAACTCTGGGAAAACAGTGTTCACGTCTTCTGTACCTCCAAGACAGTTGTCTCTTGTTCCATTTGTTCTGAGGGGTTGGGCTTCGTCTCCTGCGGCCTAATGCTCCTTCGGCTTCAGACACATCTGGCAGAGAACATCTGGGTGTTTTCATGAGGCCGAGGGTGGCTTGGTCTAAAGAGACAACAGGTATAAGAGGGAACCACTGATCGGTGCACAGAGAGATGTTTGAACAGTCCCGGGTCAGTAAGAGAAGACGTGAGTGGATGTTTACACACTCAAAAAACTGATGCATTGGATTGGATTCCATGTAATAAATATATATGGTCCCAACTCAATTAAATTTCATTATCTTGCATGGATGTGTTTTTTTGAGTGCATACGCATATATATATATGTAAGTACACTTGGATATAGGGGTAAGGATAGTTTTATGATTGTTTGAGATTTCTTCTGTACTGGGGTTTATTCTTTCATTAATGTTTGATTAGTTTTTGAATAATTTTGCCAAAAGTCCAACAAACATGCTGCTTTTTGTTGCTCAACAACAAACTTAACTCTCTGGACCTTTTTTTGGAGTTGCTTTTTCTGTGATCACCCACACACATACCTAAGACGCCAGTCTCCTTCAGTCCTCCAAACTTCTGCATGGCTTTGATGGCCTTAGTCAGGGCCTCCTTGGTCTGAAGTTGACCGGTCACGGGGTCAGGAGGTGGGAGGTAGCCATATTTGCTCAGCCAGTCCTGGAATCAAAAACAGTAGGCAGAGTGTTCAAGCATCCTTTGTGGAATTTCAACCTGTAACCTCCTCAAACCTGCTGAGGACACCTGACACCTAGGCACGGTCAAGTTCTTTGAAAGCTCACACAGTGTTGACGCAGTGACGCACGTGACCACAAAAAATGATTTAATGATTCAGTCCCTACATAGACTTGAGGGACAGGAGGTTTGAGAGACCTGCCACTACCTGGAGCACACACACACACACACACACACACACACACACACACACACACACACACACACACACACACACACACACACACACACACACACACACACACACGCAAATAAACCACAGCAACAACAAAACTAGGCGGTCACCTAATGTTCCACCTGCAGGTGGGAGGTCAAGTAGGTGTCTTCCGCGCTCCCGACCCCCCCCACCCCCCCACCCCATGTAAACAAACCATATATCTGTTTTAAAAGAAAAACTAACACAGAACATTAAGTGTTAAGATTTATTTATTTTGACTTATGAGATGATAAATGAAACAGCAGGGGAGGGGCCGGGTCAGTTCGGATCCTTTTTTTTTCTTGGGGGTGCTAGTGGCCCCACCTAAAGGGGCAGAATAACCACAAATGACACTAACTCTAATACAATCAGGTTAGGTCTGGGAGCATGTGCTGGTGTTGCAACCACCTTGAGTCCTGGATGGCAACCACCCAGACAGACAACTGACACATTCCCCGTATCGGTCACAGACAGGAGGAACATGGACATCCCCTTGACTTTTCCAGCTGCTGGGGTCCTGAACATTGACACTTTGATATGTGTCAATGTTCAACCCCTTCAGAACAAAACATACAAAAACAAAAAAGTGGTGTATGACATGTAACCAGATGCCCTATGCAAATAAGTTGTCAAGATAGGGCCCAAATTATTTTTCATTTAGTCTGGGAAAATCATTAACATATGGATGTGTCAGTACAGATTTCACAACATGCCGGGAAGAAGATCGAACCACCAACCTTGATTGGAATTTACCCGATAATTGTTAAAAAAATATTTTAAAAGGGGCAGTCCTTCCTAATTAAACATTCATATTGTTTATGTTTTGAAGCTGTTGGGTTAGGCAGGCCTAACCCAACTGCTATGGGTGCAAGGTGAGAACAATCCCTCGTATGTATGAATGACTTCTACAGAGGCCCTAGGAGTGAGCAAGAGGGGCCCCAGTACGTCAGAGTTAGCAGGAAGCTACATCCAAGTCAAGATTCCAACTGTGTACCCCATCTGACTAAACACGCAACACGTAACAGAAACACAACTGCTAGCACAGTGAACCTAATGAAAGGCACATTTTTAACTGCCAACACAAAAAACAATGGCCAGTTTCTCACTATGTCTCTGCCTTTGATTTCAGAGAAATGGACAAGTGTCAAAACACAAGCTGGTGTGTAACGCTAAAACACTTATCCATGTGCTCTAAATCTATGATTAGCAACAAGAAGATGGATTCAGTTACAAAGAAGGATCAAGCATAAAACCACCCTGGTATTAGTCTGCTGTGCCCCAAATGATGAGCTTCTTTAAAGCCTTTGATGCTTCAGCCGTTGTGTCTCCAATCACAGCTATGTTTTGATTGTTGCGCTGTCTTCTGCATGAAATAGGATGTGTAATTATTACGTTGTTGTCTTACAGCGTCACTGGCTGAGGTTCAGAACAGGCAAATGCTGCTTCAAAGAATAAAAATGAAATGGAAACTTTTTCCAATGATAATTTATTCAGGAAGCCGTGCGAGTGAGATAGGGACAAAAAAAAATGTAGCTGGAAATAACAACAACAAAAAAGGTTCATGAAAGACATAAAAAAATAAAATTAATTTCCCCACTGAGTAACTCATATTTAAGGTCTGGCTGCTTGTTGGGCTATTAGATGTATGTTTGCTCTGTAGAAAAGTCAAATCTGAAGAATAAAAGTTCCAAATTAAAAAATAAAGAGGTTGAGGAAAACACAGCGATGACTGGATTTACGCAGCGCTGAACAAATTGGCCTTTGCCTTTCATGCTGTTCCTTTCAGCTGCATGTAATTAGTATTAGATTTAATAATTCAGTAACTAATTACGTGATCAGCAGTTATAGGAGCGCCTTCTAGTCCCATTCTGCGAGCGAGGAAGCTCTCTGAGCAGTGGTAGGATTTATCCGAGATTAGCAACCCAAAAATTAAACTGAGGGCGTTGAAAGGCAATGATGCTGAAATAGCTGTAATTGACATTCAAACATATTACAGCTGAAATACAAGAAAATACATTTATGCATTGGAAGATTAATTTATTCAAAGTCACATTCATACACAAACATTCCAAATATTATGCATCAAAATTTTAATAACCATCTATTGCTATGGAAAACTTTGCTCAAGTTAAAGTGAAAGAAAACATACCTGCAACGGCATTATCAAGTAAGCGGATGATTATTTTACTATGTTAACAAATTAAGCATGTACTGTATAAAATGATTAAAAGGTAATAATAATAATAATAATAATGATAATAATTCTAATAATAGCAAGGAGTAAAAGCTTTCAGCATATAGTACACCAGCCAAACATGGGAATTTTTGGTGCCATTATCTTGTTAATGGTCAGCATCTGTGTTGGATCATTGGATCATCATTGGTGGATGCTAATGACAGGTTTTACAATTAAGGTCATTTTCAATGCCATAAAGGTCAAATGTCAAAATCCCCAAATTTTAAATTTTGCAATACATTTTTGCAAGCTAAAATTGATACTTACCTTCACACAAAACACTTAAAAACAACAACAACAACAAAAAAAACAAAAAAACAAAAACATTCATAACAAACAGGTTATGAATATTTTCAATGAAAATTGTTACGTTTGGAGCCATAGACTTTGTAGGAGGCCTATTTATGCTGCCACCTAGTCTGATGACATGTATGTTCTTGGTATTCCAGGTTATTTGCAGCTGCTTCAAAAAAAAAACAAAATGCAAATAATATTTTGCAATTATTTTATGTTCCAGTTAAAAGTTATGTAGTCCTGTTGCTAGCATATGCTATCTGTACAAACAACATTAAGCTTGCCTATTTGTGTTATGATCAGTGAATGTATAACCATGTTTTTTTTTTTAATTTCTGTGCAGACATGTTGAAGTACTACACAGAGTAGATAATTATAGTAATAGCAATGGATCCTGTAGCAATTGTAAAGCGCAAGAGAGACATTTAAAACTACATTCATTCATATAGAATCATTTCAAGGTACATGTGATTCCTTGTTAAAGACTGATTAAGAACAGAAATTAAATGCATACATTTTAGAGTTTACATTTATACAGTTAGCAGTTTATGTAACATTATTAAAGGTTATGTTGTGTGGGCCGCCAGAAGAGGAGGTACTGCTGGCCCACCACCAGAGGGCGCCCTGTCTGGAGTGCGGGCTCCAGGCACCAGAGGGCGCAGCCGCCTCACAGGAGCAGCCAGGGTGACAGCTGTCACGCATCACCTGCAACAGCTGTTACCAATCATCTGATGGCAGGAGTATATCAGCAGGACAACGTCTCCACCTCTTTGCCGAGATATCGTTTCTACCGAGAAGGTAACGTGCTCAGCTGACTGTTTAACAGTGATCTTTGTGACTTTTGTGCATTCCTCTGAGAGTATTTTCCAACGAGAGGTGGAGGTAACATACCTGCCGTTCGGATTCCTGGGTGCGAACGCGCCCTCCTTTAATTGTCCTTTGTTCCTCGCCAGCAGTACCAGGTCCGACACGCGGAGGCAGTGGCCACCTGGGAGTTCGGGACTTGGCGGCTCCAGTATTCCCGGGGTCTGGTGGCGGAGGAAACCGTGTGGTTCCGGTTCTACTTTGGAGAGGCGTCTCCTATCTTTGAGCCTGCCCACACGACACCTGTGTGAATTTGACTTTGTCCATTATTGTAATCTGTTGTACTTGTTGTGCATATTCACAACAGTAAAGTGTGTTATTTGACCTATTCCATTGTCCGTTCATTTGCGCCCCCTGTTGTGGGTCCGTGTACTTACACTTTCCCAACAGGTTATGTATAATCTTAGGCTGTGTTTTACACGTTTCCTGGTGTTTTTGTATAAAAAATAATTTTATTTATTTTTAATGACAAATACATATGACCTTTTAACTATTTTGACCATTTTTGACCTATTTTGACCTTGAACTTCAAAATTGAGAGCAGCATCCACCCACATTATTTTCTTCATTGTATTACTAATTGATCTGGCATGGATGCCTAGCATTAACATTCGAACGTCATCAAAAAAATTTTTTAGCACAGGTTGACTGGTGCACTAACAAATACTTGGAGTTTGTATCTCTCCCTTATAAAATTACATATGCATCTAGATACCTGGATTAGGAGACGATTCAGGAAAAATATTTTGTTTCTAAGATGACGCAAAACAATTTTTTGCTTAAAGTGCACACCTCTGGTAAATGAAATTCCAAATAAGCTGACCAATCTAAATAAATAAAGAATTATGAAAATATTGATGTATTGTGTTTTATTTTTGGTGCCATGTGCCCTAAGAAATTAAGTCATAAACGTGTGTAAAAGAAATGCTAGCCTGTAAGAGATGTTTACTTTGCTGACATCATCTTTGGAACCACCACCTCTGACCCATTTGCCATTTTCACTGTAACAAATGGGAAACCATAATTTTTTGCACCTCAAAATCTGTTTTTTGATATGCAGAAAAGGGGAACAAGTGTGTTTTTATAAGGTCCAGCAATACCAGACGTGATTTTTATTAGTTGCAGTGTTCCCCCAGATAAGACTTTTGAAGTTGAAGTGAAAGTGATTTGTACACACCTCCTGGAAGGAGTGGAAAAATTGTAGCTGAGCACAGCATGAGAAATGGGCTCCAAAAACAACAACAACAACAACAACAAAAACCACACACACAATTCACCCAATTTAATTCAATTCATTTCCATTCATGTGGCCAGAAGAACTAAGTTTGTTGCCTCTCTAAAATCATGGAACAGGAGCTTGCTTCGTTGTCTCTCTTTTTGTGCTGCTGTCATGGAAATGAAATGTCTCTCTTTCCCACGCTCCACCAGGAGCTGTGACATGGACACCGGACAGGAGGTTAATCGTGGAGAAAGAAGAATTTTATCCGTGTGTTTATAAGTGTGACCACAAAGACAGAAAAAGTGACTATTGCAATCTTAACAGAAGAGCCATGACGGGGACACCGGACCAGCCCCTAGTCATTTAATGGGTGTTACCTTACTGGAACAATGACCGTTGATCAGATCTTTACTGACCATCATGTGTTTGTACAATATGGAGGTTTTGAAAGGAGATAATGACTTTCTTTACATACAGAGTTGTGTGGAACCAAAGCGCAATTCTACATAGCTGCTGTGTGCGAACACGAGAAGAGAACTCAGTGGTATGCATCTCTCAGGGTATGTGTTTATTAATAGTTTGTGATTATTTTAGGTTAGTTTTTTTCCTTTCTGAATACAAAAAGCAGCCTATATTGATGTACTGGCATAAGTCCAAGCATGAAACTGTAACTGGACGCAGACGAGTGACCTTCATGCAGCTAAAAATCTGTTCCAAACGTAATATACCAATTATGGATAAAAATGACTGTGAATTTGTCTTATATCTTATTTTACCTTGATGAGTTATATCAGGGCCTGCACAAGTTAAAGACTAGGAAGAAATGATTTGCTATCTGTTTTGTCTTTTTTTTTTTTGAAAGAGTGTTGACAGGAGTGAGCTATGCCATTTAAAATAAACATTCGTCTTCCATGATAAATTAGAATAAGCCCAAAATACTGCTTAGCTTCAAATCTATATTTCATGCAAAACAGACTTTCAGTAGGTTTGTGCCATTGTGCTGCAGCATGTAGGTGTTTGTTCAGCAGAGGGGGCAGCATTATACACAGCAGCAAAAAGTGCAGAAGCCCAAAAAACAAGCCAGCTGTTACAACAGCATAACATTCTCGTTCTGAACCAGTATGACAGTATTAAGAAACTGTTACCCAAACATAATGTTTAAACAGGTTATGCCGCGTACCACTATTGGACATGTTGACTATGATTTTAATCTCGTAAAGTTAAACTTTCCAGCAACGAATTCCGTGAGAACTTTGAACTTTTACAAGAGTTTGAAGATACAGAAATAGCAATGTAACAAGATTAACTCAATTGTTTATAATGTTTTCAGCGTTTTCAATTTTAGAAGTGTTTAATTCTCACTAGCGTTTACATAATATATGACAAGCGGTTTTATTTACATACAAGTGAAATACAGTTTTGCAGCTAGCTACCAGCCTGTGATGTCACCATGCTAACGTCCACGAAATAATAAGTTCAGTGGTGTTATTAGGTGACAAAAATTGCGTTTTTAGTTTTAGAAGTGTTTATTTCTTAATTCTTAATTTTGACATATCTGTACTTTACTTCCTTATGTACATTTCTGGCGACTTTCACTTCACTACATTTCCTCAATAAATTGTATACTTTTACCCGATACATTTCCCTGAACAATCATTGTTACTCGTTACTACAATATAAAAGTAGAAGAAATTTGATTGGGCAATGCTGTTTGCAGAGGTGAAAGCAGCCCAGGAAGAGATGTCCACCTTTTACCCCTGCAGAAAGTGCGGTGACATAAAAGAAGTTTAAAGACAAAAAAAAAAACAAAAAACAAACAAACTAAAAAAGATGATAATAATAATAAAAGATGACGCAACCCCGCTGAAGAAGAGGAGACCGGAGGGTGAACTCCAAACATGCACACATCGATGCATACACACACATACACGGATCGGCTCCCACTTGAGTTAACACATGCTTAAGGGGAAAACTTCACGGTTGGCCCCTGAACACACCTGGCCCCTCTGTTTGTACACTAAGCGCCCCCTAGTGGATGAACCATCAACATGTCATAACTCCTTCACGCATTGTGTGATCTGCTTGAAATTTTTACTGTATGATGAATGGTTGCCCCTGTACCCACATGTCCACATCTAGTCACAAGGGGATGCACTGCCCTGGGTAGGCGGTCACGCGGAACGAGGGCCCGTATATGACTGCTTGCAGTCCTAGTTTCATTTGAAATTTCCGAGGAGAAGCGCTGCATATACGTGGTGCCATGTTTTGGATTCAAGAGTGTAAAAAGTGCTGCGTTTGGTTGCTTTGCAGTGGTTGGTGGTGGTGATGCTAGCACTGCTTTTTCCTTAATTTTTGCACAATTGTTTCACAAGAGCCTGACTGTTGTGTTTACCGGAAAAGTGTGTGTGGGTCTTCTCGGAAAATGACTGCGTCTTCATTTTCTGAAGACGCAGTCATTATGCATGGCAACTTTATTTACAGCTACATACATCCACCTGTTGCTCACTCATCCCGTCACCAAAACCAACTTCTCCACCAGAGGTGGATCCAGCCTTTTATAGGAGCTGAGGTCCCCCTCCTGGTTTATCCTGACACCACACTAGCTTTCTTTTCGTGTCGCCGTTTCACTCTCCACTCGTTTTAGATTTAACTTTTATGCAATACTTTTACTTTTATTTTATTTTACATTTTATGTGAGGAAGTTACTTTTGAAATTTAAGTACAGTAAATGTCAGATACTGTAAGACTTTTACTCAAGTAATATTTTAAAAGGAGACTTTAACTTTTACCAAATTAATTTTATGGTAAGATACTTGTACTTTCACTCAAGTATCACTTTGAGGTGCTTTATACAAGACTGTGTATGAGAGTCAGTTATATAAACACACAAAATGAAGCAGTTTTGGAGAGACCAGCCACTGACGTCAGTGCAGCTTTACTCTGACTGGCTGTCACCCCTGCCACTTAAAAACAAAACGGAACAGATTGAAACAGAATGTGACTTTTTAACCTCTTAAAATACATCAAGGTTAGCCATCTTTGAACTTGCCCAAGGTCTGTGTCCCGAGAATTTTTCCTGTGAATTTGAAGACAGTGGCAGTAATATGACTGGACTTATGTTGAGCACAAACAGACAGACGGACAGACGGATGGACAGATGCAGAGCCTTTGCAATACCCGATGGTCATATTTGATGGCCTCGGGTAAAAATCAAGCCAACAGCCGGTTCATAGTACATTCAGATTGGTTCAGGGGTCTGCATCAATGTAATGGTATCTACTACTTTAATAATATTTATGAATTCCTAAGTGCTCCTGGTGTGTAGTGAGCACCTTACTGTACATGGCAGCACCCTCATCTTGGTGTGTGTGTAAATGTGAGGCATCATCGTAAAAGCGCTTTGAGCTTCCGATTCAAATTTAAAAACGCTATATAAATGCAGCATATTTACCATTCTTGAGGTCCTCAACACAGAGGCACCGGCATGCTGGATCATTCCCACACAAACGTGCCTCATGTACAAAATATTGTAGATGACATCTCTTCACCAGACAAGTATATTACGCTTCATTTCACACAGTCATTCCAGCAATATCTACAGATCTTCTGAAGAGACCTGGTACCAAAGACATCCAGTTGTTTCCTTGGGTCACTGTTTGGCATCCAAGTCTCACAACTACACAGTAAGACAAGAAGCATCAGGACCCTAAACACATGGACCTTTTTGTTTTCCTGCAATGATATCCCCAAACACCTCTGACCTGCGACCTCATGAATCTATACTTTCAAACCAGGCGTCTCCTGATCTCAAAGGCTGAGACCTCAGACATATGAATGTCCCTGCCAAGACAAGCGGATGTCTCCACAAGTTCAGCACTTTCACTGCGTACAAATAAACTTCTAATGAGTCTAGAAAGTCACTGAAAGCCTCTTCAGGCTCAAGGTATCAAAGGATCAAGCCTCTTAGTCTTGATCCAGGACATTCGTGAACAACTGCAGTTTCAGCTACATTTTTGCGAAGAGACTTGAACCTGGATTTCACCTGCTTTACGAGAAAATCCTTCTCTGTGCCACTCCACAATGGCACTATAAAATGCGCAATCTCTCAATAACAGCCACAAAAGCCTGTAAGTCCTTCAGAGCTGGCATAGGGACAGTAGTGTTCAGAATAATAGTAGTGCTATGTGACTAAAAAGATTAATCCAGGTTTTGAGTATATTTCTTATTGTTACATGGGAAACAAGGTACCAGTAGATTCAGTAGATTCTCACAAATCCAACAAGACCAAGCATTCATGATATGCACACTCTTAAGGCTATGAAATTGGGCTATTAGTAAAAAAAAAAGTAGAAAAGGGGATGTTCACAATAACAGTAGTGTGGCATTCAGTCAGTGAATTCATCAATTTTGTGGAACAAACAGGTGTGAATCAGGTGTCCCCTATTTAAGGATGAAGCCAGCACCTGTTGAACATGCTTTTCTCTTTGAAAGCCTGAGGAAAATGGGACGTTCAAGACATTGTCAGAAGAACAGTGTAGTTTGATTAAAAAGTTGATTGGAGAGAGGAAAACTTGTACGCAGGTGCAAAAAATTATAGGCTGTTCATCTACAATGATCTCCAATGCTTTAAAATGGACAAAAAAACAGAGACGCGTGGAAGAAAACGGAAAACAGTCATCAAAATGGATAGAAGAATAACCAGAATGGCAAAGGCTCACCCATTGATCAACTCCAGGATGATCAAAGACAATCTGGAGTTACCTGTAAGTGCTGTGACAGTTAGAAGACGCCTGTGTGAAGCTAATTTATTTGCTGGAATCCCCCGCAAAGTCCCTCTGTTAAATAAAAGACGTGCAGAAGAGGTTACAATTTGCCAAAGAACACATCAACTGGCCTAAAGAGAAATGGAGGAATATTTTGTGGACTGATGAGAGTAAAATTGTTCTTTTTGGGTGCAAAGGCCGCAGACAGTTTGTGAGACGACCCCCAAACTCTGAATTCAAGCCACAGTTCACAGTGAAGACAGTGAAGCATGGTGGTGCAAGCATCATGATATGGGCATGTTTCTACTATGGTGTTGGGCCTATATATCACATACCAGGTATCATGGATCAGTTTGGATATGTGAAAATAGTTGAAGAAGTCATGTTGCCTTATGCTGAAGAGGACATGCCCTTGAAATGGGTGTTTCAACAAGACAATGACCCCAAGCACACTAGTAAACGAGCAAAATCTTGGTTCCAAACCAACAAAATTAATGCATCGCAGATGTGAAGAAATCATGAAAAACTGTGGTTGTACGAGGTTTGTTAGAAAAGTAACGGACCTTTTTATTTTTTTCAAAAACTATAGGATTTGATTCATATGTTTTAACGTCAGCCAAGCTTGAACCTTTGTGCGCATGCGTGAGTTTTTCCACGCCTGTCGGTTGCGTCATTCGCCTGTGGGCAGGCTTTGAGTGAGCACTGCTCCACCCCTCTTGTCGTTGTTTCATTGCGAGGAAATGGCGGAATGATTTGGGGTTTTTTTCCATCAGAATTTTTTCAGAAACTATTAGAGACAGGCAGCTGGAAACCATTCGAAAAATTTATCTGGCTTTTGGTGAAAATTTTACGGGCTTCACAGAGAATAAGGAGTGTTACTACAGCTTTAAGGACGGCCCACAATGGCTGCCATCGAGAGGCAGAAACCACCACATCATTTCTAAATGGATGGCTGTGTGGAGCCGGGACCATCGTGTGCAATTTCTCTGGTTATCACAAGAGCTGGACATCAGCCATTTTCTGGCAGATTTCACTTTTAACAAGAGATTTTGTCATGGAAAGCCGCGCGGAGGCTTCGCGCGTCACGACCAATTCGCTGATGAAGCGAGACAAAGGAACACCTCCGTTTCGGAGTGCCAGAGGACAAGCCCAGCTCTCCACAATTTCTCTTATACTCACTCGACTAGTAAGCACTGAAAGCCGAGATAGGCATGTCCCAACTTGTCCTTGGATTAATCTTTGTAGTCACATAGCACTACTATTATTCTGAACACTACTGTATCTTGGTAGCTTCCCTCACTTGTCTCCTTCTTGCATGGTCAATCGGTTTTCGAGAAGTGCCTACATCAGAATGGTTTACTATTTACTGTACAGCAGCAATGTGCTGTTGACCATCAATGGTCAAAGTAAGTGAAAAACAAGACATGCCTTGGAAATATTACTGTATCCCTTAAAGTCCCATATCAGAATTTAAAAGATTTGACAAAAAAAGCCCAATGAAAGTGTTGTTTGCATGGTACTGTACAAACCTTCACTGGACAGTGAGACAACCACAACTGTAAGTAGACTGTTGATGACGGAGAGTCAAGCTCAGACTAAGGGAGCTGGATCTGGACATGCTGTGGAGGATACACTGCTGCAGTCGGTGGTAAATCACCAAAAGATTTCAGTTCGGGAGGCTGCCTGATATACAATGGTTTCAACCCTGAATGATAAACTTCAGCTTATTGACAGTGATGAGACGTGTTGTACAAGCAGGCAAGTCAATTAAATGCCGGCCAGCTGTCAGTGTATAAAAGATGCAGCTATTAGAAAGGAGCACGTTTTGTGCAACACTGTAGGGAATCTGCACATTCATGACTGGAATACTTACAGTGAGGCAGGGTTTAGAGGCAGACTGTGGTGGTTTTAATGGAGACTGAGCAAACCAGGAGGTGTGGGGAGAAATATAATGCATTTTAAGTTGCACGGGGCTCAATAAGTACCACTTAATGTGACAAAATAATACTTGCAGTCTAATCTCAGCGTACCACGGGCAACAGCATATGACGACCCTTCCCTTCACTGCAGGGTTTTCAAAGTCACAGGGGACATTCTTGGGATACAGACTTTGGCCATGTTCAAAGACGGCTAACCCTGACCTAGTTTAAGAGGTCAAAAGGTCTTATTCTTCCTTCATACCACTGTGACACTATATATTTATACACATACACACACATACATGTGCATCTAAAAAAATTTGAATATCATGAAAAAAGTCAATATTTTTTATCAGCTATTTCAGAGTGAAAATTTTACATATTCTATTTATAGTACATAGAAACTAAAATGTTTCAGTATTTTTTATTTTAATTTTAATAATTATGGCCTATAGCTAAAAAAAAATAGAAAGTGTATATTAGAATATTTTTATTTCAAGTCACTATTTATGTAGTATGAATAACACCAATCTCTCAAATCTGGTTCAGTACACGCAACCACAATCATGGAGAAGACTGCTGAACTGGCAGTTGTCCAGACACCTTCCACAAGGGGGAAGCCACAGAAGGTCATTGCTGAAAGCTCTGACTGTTCAGAGCTCTGGATCAATGAATATTCTTGGAAAGTTGATTGGAGGGGAAAAGAGTGGTCGCAACAGGCATGACTGCAGCCTTGAGAAGATTGTAAGGCAAAGCCGATTCAAGAACTTCAGGGAGCTTCAGAAGGAGAGGACTGAGGCTGGAGTCAGTGCCACAAGAGCCACCGCGACCAGACGTGTCCAGGAAATGAGCTACAAGTGTTGTATTCCTGGTGCCAAGCTACTCCTGAACCAGAGACAATGTCAGAAGCATCTTCAATCAATCAATCAATTTTTTTATATAGCGCCAAATCACAACAAACAGTTGCCCCAAGGCGCTTTATATTGTAAGGCAAGGCCATACAATAATTATGTAAAACCCCAACGGTCAAAACGACCCCCTGTGAGCAAGCACTTGGCTACAGTGGGAAGGAAAAACTCCCTTTTAACAGGAAGAAACCTCCAGCAGAACCAGGCTCAGGGAGGGGCAGTCTTCTGCTGGGACTGGTTGGGGCTGAGGGAGAGAACCAGGAAAAAGACATGCTGTGGAGGGGAGCAGAGATCGATCACTAATGATTAAATGCAGAGTGGTGCATACAGAGCAAAAAGAGAAAGAAACAGTGCATCATGGGAACCCCCCAGCAGTCTACGTCTATAGCAGCATAACTAAGGGATGGTTCAGGATCACCTGATCCAGCCCTAACTATAAGCTTTAGCAAAAAGGAAAGTTTTAAGCCTAATCTTAAAAGTAGAGAGGGTGTCTGTCTCCCTGATCTGAATTGGGAGCTGGTTCCGCAGGAGAGGAGTCTGAAAGCTGAAGGCTCTGCCTCCCATTCTACTCTTACAAACCCTAGGAACTACAAGTAAGCCTGCAGTCTGAGCGCGAAGCGCTCTATTGGGGTGATATGGTACTACGAGGTCCCTAAGATAAGATGGGACCTGATTATTCAAAACCTTATAAGTAAGAAGAAGAATTTTAAATTCTATTCTAGAATTAACAGGAAGCCAATGAAGAGAGGCCAATATGGGTGAGATATGCTCTCTCCTTCTAGTCCCCGTCAGTACTCTAGCTGCAGCATTTTGAATTAACTGAAGGCTTTTTAGGGAACTTTTAGGACAACCTGATAATAATGAAATACAATAGTCCAGCCTAGAGGAAATAAATGCATGAATTAGTTTTTCAGCATCACTCTGAGACAAGACCTTTCTGATTTTAGAGATATTGCGTAAATGCAAAAAAGCAGTCCTACATATTTGTTTAATATGCGCTTTGAATGACATATCCTGATCAAAAATGACTCCAAGATTTCTCACAGTATTACTAGAGGTCAGGGTAATGCCATCCAGAGTAAGGATCTGGTCAGACACCATGTTTCTAAGATTTGTGGGGCCAAGTACAATAACTTCATAATCTTACATGTTCTAAGGAGAAAAAGATCTCTGTCTGTATCCATTAACCACCTTAAGGCTAAAAGTAGCTCCTGGGGACGTTATTCTAAGAAAATATGTTGTGTGGGCAGCTGAAAAGGAGGTACTGCTGGCCCACCACCACCAGAGGGCGCCCTGCCTGGAGTGCGGGCTCCAGGCACCGGAGGGCGCTGCCGCCTCACAGGAGCAGCCAGGGTGACAGCTGTCACCCATCACCTGAGACAGCTGATATCAATCAACAGGGAGGTATATCAGCAGGACGGCATCTCCACCTCATTGCCGAGATATCGCTCTACTAAGGAGGTAACGTACTCAGCCGATTGTGTTCTTGACGATAATACTTTGTTGCTTGTGTGTTGGATAGCAGATAGTGAGTAGTACAGCGGGAGATTGTATTGGACTTCTTGGATAAGTACTCACACTCCTGCACTCACCAGTATTTTCCTGACAAGAGGTGGAGGTGGTGTTTCCACCCTGTGTGTTGCTGGGTGCAGCCGCACCCACACCTGACTGTTTCTGTTCCTTGCCAGCAGTACCGGATCTGACGAGCGGAGGCAGTGGCCACCTGGGGTTCGGGACTTGGCGGCTCCAGTATCCTTTTTCTTTTTTTTCTTTAATATTTATTTCATTCATTTAAAAGAAAAACAGAAAAGCAAAAAACAAAAGCACCACAATACCAGAATGAAAAGGAGCAGAAAGAAGAACAAGTCTTATGATTTCTGCCCCTTTTAACAATACAATCTTTCAATATACAGCATCATAGTCAACATTATTTAACAGATTGCATTTCTTTAACTTGTCACATACCACTGACCCATTTCATAATTATGACCATTAATTAATAGATTACATCACTGACAGGTTACATTTAAACTTAAGACACTCCAAACATTATTAACAGTTTACTTTTTTTTTTTTTGACTTTCTTGCAGCCCACTGACTTACTTCATAGTTTCATACTTACTTAATACATCTAATTTAATATGTTTTTTAAATAATTTAAGCGACCTTAATTCTTTAATTTCTTTATTAAGATTGTTCCATAATTTGACACCATTTACTGCAATACTCCTTTCCTTTACTTTGGTTCTAAATCTTGGTTTTTTAAAGACTTCTATTCCTTTCAATTTATAACTACTTACTCTTTTTTCAAACATATTTTGAATGTTTGTTGGTAAAGTATTTTTATTAACTTGGTACATCGTTTGTAATATTTTTAAATCAACTAAATCATGAAATTTAAGTACCCTATACTTAATAAACAATGGATTAGATGAATCTCTAAAACCACTGTTACTAATCACTTTTAAAGCTCTTTTCTGCAAAATAAATAAAGGTTGTATATAGGTTGTATATGTTGATCCCCAGATTTCTACACAGTAAGTTAAATATGGGACAATCAATGAATTGTACAATGTTAATAAACCATAACTATTTAATGAATATTTTACTTTATGCAAAACAGCAATGGCTTTCGCTATTTTTCCTTTTATGTAATTTATGTGTGACTTCCATGTAAGATCTTCATCAATCATGACTCCTAAAAATTTCATTTCTTTTACCCTTTGTATATCCATTCCATCTATTTGTAATGACACATTATTTTCTTTCGCTCTATCATTAAACAATATGAAATTTGTCTTATTAATATTTAGTGACAATCTGTTTATATCAAACCAATGTTTAACTTTTTCCAACTCTGTATTTATCACTTGTGCTACTTCCTGTATATCTGATCCAGAGTAAAACAGCGTTGTATCATCAGCAAATAAAATGCTGCCAAGCACATTGGATACATTCACAAAATCATTGATATACAAAATAAACAGTTGGGTCCAAGTACCGATCCTTGTGGTACTCCATAAATAATGTTACACAATTCTGATTTGGTATTATTTATCTGAACAAACTGTTTTCTATTTTCTAAGTAGCTTTTTACCCACTGATGTGCAACACCTCTTATTCCATATTGTTGTAACTTGTGGAGCAATCTTGAGTGGTCTATAACATCAAAAGCCTTTTTCAGGTCAATAAAAATACTTACAAAATAATCCTTATTATCTATTGTTGTTGATATTTTCTCTATTAGTTCCATAATTGCCATAGCTGTCGAATGTTTTGTTATAAATCCATACTGAGCATTATTTAAAATATGATGTTTCTCAATAAATTTATCCAATCTTGTTACAAAAACTTTTTCCATAATTTTAGAAAACTGTGGAAGCAATGATACTGGCCTGTAATTAGAAAAATTATGTTTGTCTCCATTTTTATATAATGGGACTACCTTAGCAATTTTCATTTCATCTGGAAAAACCCCAGTTGACAGAGACAGATTACAAATATAAGTAAATGGTTCAATAACAATTTCTATTATACTTTTTACAGTCATCATGTCTAAATCTTCATGGTCAGTTGATCTTTTGCTTACACAGTTTTTTACAATATTTCTTATTTCATATTTTTCCACATTGTCCAGGAAAATACTATTGACCGTATTTACCAATGTACATAATTTATCTTCTATTATTGGTTTATTTCCCACCAGACTTGACCCTACATTTGAAAAATAATCATTAAACCCATTTGCAACTTCTTTTATATCATATATCTCTTTATTTTCCTTAAAGTAATTTGGAATAGTTTCTTTCGTTCCATCACTATCAATCACACTTTTTATAATTCCCCATGTTACCCTCATATTATCTTTACTCTTATTTAGTTTTTCACTGTAATAATCTTTTTTTTGTTTCCTAATTATTGTTAATAGTTTATTTTTATATTTTTTGTATTTATGTTCTGATTCCTTTGTTTGCAATTTTAAAAAGCACCTGTATAAATAGTTTTTCTTTGCACAAGCATTTTTTATTCCCTTTGTCAGCCATGGTTTATTTACTCTTTTCTTACTAATTCAATTAATTTACAATTTTTATTGTATGATTTCATCAATATTTTCATAAATGAGTTATATGCTACATTAACATCACTGACATAAACTTCTTCCCAGTTTTGATTTTTAAGGTCATATTTTAATGCCTCTAAGGCTTTTACTGACATCTCTTTTAAAGTTTATATCAGTTTTTTTGTTGTACCTATTTTTATATTTAAATATTGAAAAAATTGGTAAATGGTCGCTAATATCTGTCATGAAGATCCATTCTTGATAATTTCATCTGTTCTGTTTGTAAATATATTATCAATTACCGTTGCACTTTGCGATGTAATTCTGGTTGGTTTTGTTATCAAGGGGAATAACCCCAAACTATACATTGAATTCACAAAATCACTTGATCTTTGGCAGCTGGAGCTTTCTATGTTAATATTAAAGTCCCCACACATAAAAAGCGTTTTGTTTTTAATTTGATGGAATAATTCAATTATTTTATCTGTAAATTTCACAACACAAGAATCTGGTGCTCTGTATACACAACTAACTAAAATATTCTTAGATGTTTCATGTACAAGTTCATAATTGTCATTTCTTCAACAATTGTACACATCAGATCTGTTTTTGTATACAGAGCAATACCACCGCCTTTTTTATATCTTCTGTTTACAAAATACAGCTCATATCCCTCCATTTGAACTTCATCCATGAGATCATCTTTAAGCCAAGATTCAGTGATTGCAACAATACTAAATCTATTTTTAAACTGATTTAAATAATCTTTTATTTGTGACATTTTACAATACAAGCTTCGACTGTTTATATGTATGAGTGACAGGGTATCTTCTGCAATTTTTTCACTATTCAGCTGTTCTACTGTATAATACTCACAACCAATCGTTTTTAAGTCAAATATACTTTCATCAATATTAGTGTCTATGTCATATATTTTATCCTCTGTTTCCATGTTTGATCTGATTTTTTGTTGGTCCAATTACCAACAGATGTTATATTTGATTGTCTATTCAGGTCTGTATTTCGTAAGGTCCTCCATGTTTTTGATTTGTATACCGTTTGTTCCTTCTTTCACTCTAATCCACACCCTACAATTCCAGACCCATGTAGCAACAATATGTTTCTGTTTTCTTAGTAGTCTTGCTTCCCTAGCAATATCTGCATTTTTTTTTGTTAGATGCTCATTTATATAGACACTCGTTCCTTTCAAATTCTTTGCCTGTCTTAATAACTCATATTTATATTTTCTGCTTGTAAATCGTATAACAATGTTAGATAGTTTATTTTTTCTATCTTTAGTTGGAATAGTATAACAGTCTGATATTGTATCTTGATGGATGACAACACCTTTTTGATATAAAAAGTTTGTAACTTGTTGTTCCAATGATTGTCTTTCTTCAGGTGGTGCATCCTCCCCACTGGCTACACCAGAATCCACCACCCTTGCATATGTCCGATGCCTTGTTTCTAGTCCAGATATTATAACGTCATCTTTTCTAGTAAATTGTTCAAGTTCATCTACACGTTGCTCAAGTTTCTTAATGATCTTGTCCTTCTCTTTAACCAGATTTTGGAGTTCTTTAATTTCCACCATCAGTTTGTCTAGATTAGACATGTCTTTTGATATATGGTTTAATGAGGTCTTTATCTCCTCTATATCTTCCTCGGGGTTCGGTGGCAGAGGAAATCGGGTGGTTCCGGTTCGACTCGGACAGACGTCTCCTATCGTCGAGCCTGCCCACACGACACCATTGGAATTCGGTTACTGCTGTATTTGTAATCTGTTGTGTTTGTTGTGTGAATTCACAACAGTAAAACTTTGTGATTTGACTTTCTCCATTGTCCTTTCATTTGCGCCCCCTGTTGTGGGTCCGTGTTCCTACACTTTCCCAACAAAATTCTTAGAATTCCTCAAATTTTTAGACATTTCTTAGAATTTTCCCTTGGTAAGAAAAAAGTTGTTCATACAGCCCCTTAGGCCTAAAGAGAGCTGCTAAGGAGAGCTCCTAAGGTGCCAAACTGTTAAGAGTAGGGAGGAGGACTTTTAAGAAACCTAAGAGTGTCTTAAGCTAGCGGAAAAGACAGACAGGAAGGAGAGATATTCCCCGTATATGTTGAATGGCAGTGATACAGTAACACGCTACGGGCTTGACCGTGCAGGGAAAATGTTTGTGGTTGACCTCATCACAGGAATGATCGGACTTTTCCCACCCAGTGTAGTAATGTAATAATGCCTGAGATGAAGGTCATCACAGCATTGCGAGACCTGGCTATGGGAAAAATGTAAATTGCATGTAAATACATATTTGTATTTCTATATAGATAAATATATATTATATTATTATGTTATGAGACAGTGGTGGACAGTACAAATGTGGACAAATACACAAATTTACATATCTATTAATGACTTATTTTGTGGAAGCCACAGCTCGCTAGCTACCTGGGCTCATCTAAAAAACCATAATTCGCCAAACAATTATTGCCATCTTTAAGTTGTGTTTAAACAAAACAGTCAAACAAACAAACAAACAAACAAAGTAAAAATTTCAAACAGTTTTCATCACAATGCGTGTGGCTCATATGGCGTATCTGCACGTTGGGGCTCTTCCTGAGGTTTGCTCTCACTTTACGGTTGAAGGTGATATATTGTGGGTGTTTATTGTACAGGTTTTAAAGCATCTTGAGATAACTTGTACTTTTGGGATACATAAACTCGACTACTGCACTTTGTGGCACGCCACCACCATCCCTATAAAATGCTGCTTATAAACTGAGCTAAACAACACACACTTGTGCACCGGCACCAGAGCACACTAACACATGTTTTATACTTTTTTCCACTTTAAATTTAGAAGCCCACTTACACAATGGACAAAACCTACACCCCATAAATATGCACACCTTGTATCTCCTGTATACGTGGAGTGGGTACAGAGTTTGACTTCCACAGTCTGAGCAATAATATCAGTACAGCAAGTGAAGGACAATTTATCTCCGGTCCTGAACCCTGGTCGCTGTAATCCTTTTAATACATTAGGAACAGGAACACAAAGAGGCTACGCATTTCAACCGATATTCCCAATAAAATCAGGTCTGAACCAGAGTGGGCTGGACTATGACTAGTTTAGTGTTGTAGCCAGCCTTTTGGCTGCCCCTCTCCCCTCCCCTTTCTCTCCTCTTGTGTGTTGTTCATCTGTTTTCCCTCCAGGTGGCGCACTGCAGAGCCGAGGAACACCTGCTGCTCATCAACTACGCACACCTGCCACTCATCTGTGGCTCATGAGGAGCGGGTTACTTACACCCCGGCTTTGAGCTCAGTCACTGCCAAGATTCTTTCTTTCCATGACACCAGAATCTACTGCTGAATGCATGAGCTTGTCTTCGCTGTTGCTTCCATGTGCTCTGACATCTGGGCTTCCCACAGCTTATCTCAAGGTAACCTGGCCAACTGTAATTTTCCTATTAGAGCTCACTGATGTTTTTGGTGTTTCCAGACGCACTCCTGTGAGGCTCCCATGTCGCATATGCTCCAGGGTCCCATGCCACCACCTAGCACTATGTCACTTTGGAACTCTCCGGCTCTCAGCTACAGAGCGCGTAGCTCAGCCACGCTTCAGTTAAGCTCCTGCATGTCTGTGAGAGCCTGTTCTGATTCTGCTCCTGTTTATAACTGTGCATGATTAAGAACTGTTTTCCAAGAACTGTATGAACTCTGATATTAAACCATTAAGATCTTTCCAAGTCGTTTCTAAAGTCAAGCCCTGCTTAATTGGAACTACATCACCAGACACGCAGCACCCGACCTCTGAAGATATTCATGAACTGTGAACGATTTCGAAACAGTGAACCTCATTTCCTAGACTGTGAACCTTATTTCCAGAACTTTGAACATTCCTGTTTTAAGCCTTCAGTGAACTGCTTGTTATTAAAGGCTTCAGTGTTACAAGTGCAGTCACTCACCTCTGTTCTCCTCTGTTGTCCTAGTTCCTCGTCCTCAGCTCTGTGCATCCCACCTGGCTCCGGCTCCAGTCCCATATACTCCAGGATTTCAGTTCTCTTTCAAGACTGGCTCGGGAACCTGCAGCTCCCTAATTCCCACCGCTACAAGCGGGCTGACTCTCAACTCTGCAGGCAGCTCCAGCGCAGCAATATCATTTATTTATTTATTGTAAATAGATAAATCTCTTTTCATTCACAACCAGTTCTGTTCCTTGCTCCCAGCATTTGAGTTCATCGCCCATCCGGACCTCTAACCATAACATTTAGTCTATTACACAGCAGAAAATGGTGTACAAATAATTTCTAAAACTACTGAAATGGTAATGACTGGTCTTGGATAGCAAAAATGTAGACGTGGGTAAATTAGTCTATCTCAGCCAGTTTGTGTCAATGATATCTCAAAAACAAAATACCACCATCTTGTATTTCACCAAACTAAAGACAGCACATAACAAGGACAAACTGATCACCTTGTGGTGAACTCTGATCCATCAGTTCAGTCCTAAAATCAGCTTTGATTTACCTATGTAATACCCCATACCCTACAATCACATTAGCTACAAGTGACAGCAAAGGATAGCGGCGAAGCGATGACTTGATGTTCAATTAGGTTAGAGTGGACGTTCTGTAGCGGCAAGAGACAATGGTCGCTCTGTTGCCCACTAGGCAGGGCTGAAATACATAAATCTATTTTATGCAAATGTTGAGTAACATGACACAGCGACTGCCATCCAAGTGAATAGGCAGCGTTATGTCAGTTCGCTCAAACAAAATTATTCAAGATGGCAGAAAATGCTACGAAACAGCTTATTTCTGTATAAATCTAATATGTTTCTCATATATGTTGTAAAAGTTACTGAGAAATAGCTACTGTGACTGTAGGGATAGACATGCCTGATCCACCCTTCACATTAATGGCTAGTGTTGAGTTAGCAACTGTGGGTAGAAAGATGTCACCTGCTAAGTGGGCAAGTACAACACAAAATACACATTAGAATAAGAAAATAATGGCAGAATTAAAGTACAGAAAAAAATGTGTGCCAAAAGCTTTGTTTTTCATCTGTACTGAAAATTAGTGAAGGCTTATTTGAAACACTGCAGTGAACTGTTTCGAAACACCTGTGTTTCGAAACATTTTTCTGCAGTCTGAATGAAAAGGAAGATATCACAATACAAGCCTGAACAGACAACAAAACAAGAATGGAAAAACCAGAATTAAAGAAGTGATAAAATGTGTGGCTGAGGATGGTGTGAAAACCTCTAGTTTGTACTGCAAATTACCAGAGGCTAATTTGAAACACTGCTTCAAAACATTCTGAATTTCATTTAAGGGTTAGGATGAAAAGCAAGACATCATGTGCTATACTGCCACCTGGTGAACACTGGCGCCTGCTGGATGGTTCATGAATTTGCATCCTTATCAAATTCTAAGTTCCATACCATAGGCTACAGTCACCACAGGATCTGTACATAGGGTCTGGCTGGCTGTTATTCAATTAATTATTGATTATTCAATTAATTGATTGATCTATAAAAAGCATAAAGAGGCCAAATATACCTATAATGAAGTCAGAAGGCATATATAAGACTTTTTTTTAAATTTTAGACAGTGGGTGCAATATAGTTAGAGGTCAATTTCCTGTTTATCCTAAAATTCTGGTATTGCAATGAGTCAACACTGCAAACTAGTTCAACAAAATCTGTTTCATCAGATGAGCCTGAGCAAATAGGAAGGGGGAAAAAATCACTATGTCACCGTGGACAGAGCAAATAGATATACTCACTGCCTCTCTGCAACAGAAAAACAGACCGGAAGCAGCAAAGCAAGTTCCATATGTGTGAGACATTGATTAATGTGGGCGCAGATTTGAGGAGTTGCTGAATTGCCGATGCATCAGTAAGCACAGAGTTAGAAATGGAGGGTTGAGAAGGTGGAGGCAATGTGAGCTTGAATTTATTTGTGATCTCAGCACTCCTCCCCAAGTTATGCAATCTGTGAAAGCACATAACTGTCAGTATTTAGGGTTCAAGTTTAGTTAGAAGGAAGGAATGATGACACAAAGTTCTCAAACGTTAACACATTTTATACACCAACACTAATTGAGCTGCAACCAACAAATACTTTATTATGTGTTGATTACTCTCACTCTTAATTACTTGTCCCTAAAAGATTAGCAAAACTCAAGTATACATCTTGAAGTATCATCTTCCCCTTGGCTTTGTAAATGGTGCAGATGAGGTTACTCTGGTATAAGACTTTAAGTCCTGATATATAAACCAGGGTTCAAGTTCAGATGTGTCCACCTCAGGTGACCTGTCCGTGTCCCTGGAAAAGACACTAAGTGCATTTTCCAAGTCATCCCAGATGTAAATGAACACCAGTTTGGTTTGGGGAGTGACCTGTAATGGAATAATCTGCCCAGGGGAAGCTGTAGACTCATCCACTTCACGCTGCAGAAGCCACAGTTAAGCACCGGCTCTACGGGTATCATTGCCAGGAAAGGATTTACTTATTTTGGAAATGCATAGGCATGTGTAAGTGAATAGACAGATAACAGATAATACATAATTAACATGATAATACATCCAAATTAAATGGGCACCTAATGAGGATGAACTGATTAAAATCTGGTCAAATTTGATGTTGGTGGAAGCTGAATGGATTATGGAAATTTGGAGCAGGTGTTCCTGTTGCACAGAAACATAATAAGTCAGATTTGTTTCTGAATGATTTAACCCTCTGGGGCCAACTCCGTCATATACGACGGCTAAGACCAAGCTTTACTAAATTATAAATAACTTTTAAATGATATGAGATAGAAACTTACTTTTTTTTTTGCTGAAAGGTTAACTCCGCGGACATTCGAGCCAGCCATTGGCCATCTTTGTACTCCTCATAGAAGCTGTGTGATGACGTGCGCAATGTGAGTGTCCAATTGGAATTAGTTCACCGTCACATGGTTTTCCAAAATCCAATCGTAGGCCAGATTTACCTCACATGAAAAGCCAAAGATAATTTTCAGGAGTGATATGTTACTGTTGGCCCGTTTGAATAGACCCCTAGGTGCTCCAATGAGTACATACTATTAGTACATACTCAGTGCGCCCTGCGCCATTATACACAGCAATCAGTGAAAGCAAGAGCACAAAGAGAGCCTCTGATGACAATCTCACGTGCTCAAACAAAGAGTGTGTAACTATCAGGATTGCTCCACTAGTTTGCATGTGAATGTTACTGGATAACTCTGTTGCTTTCTCTGCGTAAAGCACTGTTTGCCCTATCAATGGACAACAAAACGCGTAGACCATTTTGTATATATTGTTCAAAATGTGCATTTGTGTTTATTGCTTGAACCTTTTTGTTGTACAGCCTTTCACACAAGACCTCAAATTACCTTTATAAAGTGTCAAAACAGTTGTTTATTATAGTTTGCTGTGTGTTTTGAATACATGTGCGTGGAAAATAATTTTTCGCTTTATTTTTTCCTTGCCTATTTTTGATTGTAAACCTTTATTACACTTATAAAACACAACAAAAACATATATATTCTGAAAGCACAGGTTGTCCTGAAAAAAGAGACATAAAACTTGATTGTGGGATGCAGGGAGAGCTGTTAACAGCAATAATAAAACATTTATGCCAGGCGAGTGAACTGTCCACAAAATGCCCTCGGACCCCAGAGGGTTAAATACTAAAACCCAAATAACATGATCATAACACAATACAACCCACAGGAAAGGATTCTGCATTAATTTAGCTGTGGCAAAAAAAACAAAAAAAAAAAAACAAAGTGAAGGAAATGGTTGAGTGGTTTCCACATATGTATTTACTAAGCCAGAAAAAGAAACTGTTTTCTGGTTGGTGAACAGGAGTTATACATTCTGAAACTCAAATACTGTCCCAACTCCACAAAACCCTGCAGAAAGGATTTTGTATGACTATAGCTGAAACAGACTTCTTATTTCTCAGTATCTCGCCACATACATATGTGGTTTTGAAGTTATTGCATGAAAATAGCTTATTATAAAATGCATTTCATTTCCAAATCCCAGGTCTGGTAGATAGGAATGCTTGTTTTTAAATAACCGTCCAAAATCATTCAGCTATTCAGGTTTTTTCATGAATCAAAACTAGTTAATATCAGACTAACCACATTCTAATTTGGTTTAAACCACTTAGTTTTTAATGTATAATAGTTAGAAGCTAGTTCAAATTCAAAATGATGAATATGTCATTTGAAGCAACTTAAAAAGGACTTTTAATCATTTTTTCATTTGAATTGAAAATATTACAAGATTATTCATAAATCAATCAGATTACAGAGAATCACATTTAAAGTTGTTCTGGACCATTTAAAGTAATTGATTCATTCTGTTGTATGATTCAGGTTGTACAAATAACAAAATATTTTACAATTTGTTACAATTTGTCTACTTCTTGATTAAAATGTGAATCGAAATTGTTTCTGTTCTGTTCTTATCCACCAAAAGGTCACAAATTGTGATGCACCAATTTTCGTGGCATCACTCTAACTCATCCTAATTCAATACGCCCTCAATATTCCTCAGCCACATCAATTAAAACCCACACAACTGATTAAATCAGACATTCACCGCCAGCCTGCTCTGTCACCCGATGACTTCCACCATCGGTCACCAGAATCACATGAGACATTATTACTTTAATGGTTCCCCACTCGCTCTACTCCTTTTTTTTTTGGTCAGACAGTCGGCCCACACAAACACACTGAGGTTTGTGTGCAACTGTGAAATCACCACAACAACATTCCTCAGACCAAATCTCTGGTGTCCCCATGCCTGTGACCTCCTCGCTCCCACAATGCCTCCCTGTTTTTGTCCGAACAAACAGCTGCGGATTCTGTTCGTCCTCTTACTGAAAGGAAATGAATCATTGGAAGACTTTTAACCTTTGTGACCTCATTGAGTCTAAAAGGGTCAAAAAAGTAAAACCATTACCATTATAGCATTTCCATCGTTCCTAAAGAGCTCACAAATAAGTTCCCATATTGCTCATACAGTAGCTAACATCTGAGACTTTAAACTTGGCTTGAGAAGAAAAAGAACTAATTGTGGAAAATAGGAATCAGTTCTTTCACCCTCCCCCTTTATTTTTAGCTACCAATTTTCAATTCAATTACATTCCAAGAAAATTGCATTTTGCATCTTCCTCAATGCAACAAATCAGTCACAATAACATATCAAGGTCCGGTGTAAGAGTGGGGTGCTCAAGATCCGGAAATCTGGCAGATTAGCCTCACTGTTGTGTTTAGTAGCATGAAGCTACTAAACACCTTAATGGTGCATTTGTAGAATGTAAAAGCAGCAGAAATGTACCGTATTTTCAAGAGGCATATAAGCTTATTTTAAGTTACATGCAACTTCGAACTCAGACACAAGTTGAGAGAGAAGGAAGAAGTGTCTGCTTCCACTATAAATCCTTTCTACTGTTGTTAAAGAATCAAAGAAATAACTGTGTATTTCTACAATATAGCACATTTTTCTGCAAAGCCTCTCTCACTCTCAGTCCCCATTCACTCCTCCCTCACTCAGCCATCTCTCTCACTCATTTTTCCTTTCACAGCTGAATTAATACAAAATCCTTTCTGCTAGGTTGTGTATGTTAGAACATAGTTGCTGTGAAACAATCAGAAAACAATGGTTTACTTCTTTGATTTAGTAGTCGGTATCCATCATTGGCAACCCCACCTGCAACTCATCTATCATCAATCCAGCATCCTCTAACCATGCTGCAGGTGACACAGATATCTATGGGATGTTACGTAGACAAAACAAAGTTGCATTTTGGCTTCCTCTGGGGCCTCAAAGATCCCCAGATTTGAAAGTGTCTGACTTTATTATATTCCTCTTTAATATAGTAAGTTACAAGATGATAACTTTTTGTTTGCTCTGTGTAAGCCTGATCCCGTCAGATCTCAGAAGCTAAGCAGAGCAGGATCTGGTTAGTACTTGTTTGGGAGACCTCTTTGGAACACCAGCAGCTGTGTGAGTTTCTCCAGGTAAAACTGGAGTTGCGTCAGGAAGGGCATCCGGCGTAAAACTTGTGCCAATTCCCAATGCAGATCGGGCTGTATCCGCTGTGGCGACCCCAAACAAAAAACTGGGAGCAGCCGAATGAATAACAACAACAAGATGATAACTTTTATTGTTTTGTGTTATCACTTTAATAACCTGGTTTGTTAAACTTGAGGAATGTTAGTGAGGTATAGAGGTCTGTGAGAAAAGTATCCGACCTTTTTATCTTATGCAAAAAACATATGGATTTGATTCATATGCTTTTACGTCAGCCAAGCTTGAACCTTCGTGCGCATGCGTGAGTTTTTCCACGCCTGTCGGTTGCGTCATTCGCCTGTGGGCAAGCTTTGAGTGAGCACTGGTCCACCCCTCTCATTGTTGTTTCATTGCGAGGAAATGGCGGAATGATTTGGGCTTTTTTTCCATCAGAATTTTTTCAGAAACTGTTAGAGACAGGTAGCTGGAAACCATTCGAAAAATTTATCTGGCTTTCGGTGAAAATTTTACGAGCTTCACAGAGAATAAGGAGTGTTACTACAGCTTTAAGGACGGCCCACAATGGCGCACGGCTCGCCGCGCTCCGAGCCGCCATCGAGAGGCAGAAACCACCACATCATTTCTAAATGGATCGCTGTGTGGAGCTGGGACCGTCGTGTGCAATTTCTCTGGTTATCACAAGAGCTGGACATCAGCCATTTTCCGTCAGATTTCACTTTTAACAAGAGATTTTGTCATGGAAAGCCGCGCGGAGGCTTCGCGCGTCACGACCAATTCGCTGATGAAGCGAGACAAAGGAACACCTCCATTTCGGAGTATTAAAGGACAAGTTGGGACATGCCTATCTTGGCTTTCAGTGCTTACCAGTCGAGTGAGTATAAGAGAAATTGTGGAGAGCTGGGCTAAGGTACGATACTTTTCTCACAGACCTCATAGTTAGCATGTCATCTGTTAGGTCATTGTTTAAGTTGGTGTTACAGTGGACAAGTTGTTCTGGTACGGTATTTCTCTCTCTGTCCGAGATCCAGCCTTGAACTGCAGGGATCAAGTGTTCCTGTCTACACGTCTGAGGGATTCTTCCAGGACTGGGATGTGTGAGGTCTACGTGGGAACCATTTCAAATTTAGAACTTACTTGCGGGACAAAAGGAATGTCTTATTTTAATGACTGAGCTTGCTTCAGTACAAACACTGACTTGCCTATTGTAGTCTAGTCTGGTCCTCAGTTCCTTGTTGTCTTTTGAACCATTGGTCATGGTCATAACTGGACTCTGTGTGTATATGGCTGCTTTCCTGCAGCATGTCTCTCACTGTATGGTTGACAATTCCTTTTTGAGCATTTATTTTGGAGCTTTACTCTATTTCATAAGTATGGCCAAAGCAGATGGTCACCCTGCTGAGTGTGGTCTGCTTGAAATTTCCAAACAACACTCAGAAAGTTTTCTCTTACCTACCACTGTTGCTTTTTTTGAAAAATTTCTCTTGGATTTCTTTTAATAGAATGCAATGGGCCCCAGTTGTACCCTAAACACTGCACCCTAAACACTGCTGGCGTTGTATCCGAGGGCTCTCTTCAAGATGGTGACCGTTCCCTTAATTGCGGATAACTACACCTCGTGGGCACATGGGTGACCAGGGATTGTCTCAAGGTGTTTCTTCAGGTTCTTCTTCATAAGTTGCCAGTGTGGTTGCTCAGGCGGTGGGTAAGATTTAATTCTGCTTCATGTGTGGCGTTTTAGGGCAACTTATATTGTGATTTGGTGGTGTATAAATAAGTTGACTTGAACTGTCAGAATCTATCTCTCCACCCACTTCATTGTAGAGGATCCATGTTCATGCTTTTCCAAAGCAGAGGAAAATAATTTTTTTGTGACCGTGGGCATAGGCAGAGAATAGTGCAAACAATAAGGACCTCTGTTTCATGATTTCAAGTGTGAATAATAAGAGTTTGCATTGAGGTCCTAAGGTGCTTCACTATGAGAGCAGATGTGCAAATAGCACAAATGCGCCCAGCAACAGTTTGAGGTATACGGAATAAAACAAGAACACGAGAAAGCACATAACTGTGAGAGTTAGCATAACAAACATTATCAGAAATATGACAACAGGGAAAATGTTTATAAACGGTATACAAACTTGTTAACACAGCTGCAGGCAAAAACATTTCTGCCTAGTCTCCCCCACAGCTCTACGGTGCACCCCGGCCATAAAACCAACAGAAAATTAAGCACTTTGTCACATCAGCGGACGGGAAGTGCAAAAAAACTGGCAGCCATTGTTGGTTTAACGGAGCGGGGAGGCTCTCCGAATCTCATTTGTGTGACACCTTGCATGCATCATACTTTTCCTTCAATGTCCTTGATGGAACAATGGTCTTGTATTGCATGGTTTACTTATTTGAAAGACCAGGTCAAACGTTTCCCTCACTTCTGTAACTTTCACCCATTTCTGTAATTGTTCCAACACCCACAACCACAACTGCAGTAACAGAACCAACCAAGTCTGAGTGTTTGATGCCTTTTCAATGAGAACGTGTTGGTTAAAAAAAAAAAAAGCACAACTTTGCCTTAAGCTTCACTGTTTGTGACCTGCAGGCCAGAGCATCGTCTGAAGTCTTTCTGACAACAAGCAATAGCGGTGGCTTCAGAAAGCAAATTGCAGTCCACCATCTGTAAGCTCATGCTGCTTTTACACGACTTGAAGAGGAGAAAGCCAGAAATTCTCATGGTGAAAGGCATATTTTGACTTTCTCCGAACTTCAGTTTGGGTTGTTGCACATTTACACATTCATAAATCTGTTCAGTTGTGTGTTGAAATGGTTATATTTAACTAGTTTTGGTCTGCAGGCTCAGGTAGCATACGCAATGATGTTAACTGTGGTTGGCAGTAACCATGGGGATGCCAACAACTGGGGTCATCTGAGGTTAGCAAGAATGCATATGCTAATCACAGCTGGTGTTTTCTTTTCATCAATAGTCAAATGTGCTATGACGATGTAACACCATCCAACATCAATGGTGGGTTGGCCCAACTCCACAAATGTTGGAAATTTAAACTTTTATGCTGCGTTTACACATAACGACGACAAGTCACGAATGCCACGAAGTACACATTCTTGGCCGCTGATCACGAATGTGATTATTCGGGGCAGAGGCGTCAGGTGTCCTCAGGAACTGTCGCAACCTGTTACCACACGTTATGATTAATGGCACATGTTTCTGGAGAATTATCAGGAACCATTAAATAGGGTCAAGAATAATGTTCCGCATTGTTGCGCGCTATTGCATGTAACAACGCATCATTAAGTTCTGTCACGTTGTGAACGAGGTGAATTGTCTCCACACACACCCATATTCATCCAACCGAATTCAGATCGCTGCAGTTTTTCAGAAGAACTTTGTGACTGCATGCGTAGTTGGGCTCTGTGCCATGGAGTGGCGCAGAGAGGAGGAGGAGGAGATGGACAGCGCTTGTGTGGCTTCATGCGGCTCTCGTCTTGCGCGTTTTCCCAAACATCAGGCACATGCAGCAGGTGCAGGAGCTCGCTAAAGAGCACTGAAATGAGACTTTTAGCCGACTTGGTGTCAGCAATCAAACTGAATGCGGTGCAGCAGGGTTTAATTGTGCGCGCGCTTCTTCCTCCGCTGGACTGGAGGAGGTGCAGAGATGTCTGGCCGCATGTGAGTCTCCTCTCACTCCTCTGGTTGCTCAGACTTGTTCTCCTGCTCATCAGTTACAACAGCAGGTGGAACACCTGCAGGAGCGTCCTGAGGAGCTTCAGCAGGAGCTGCGGAACGACACTTGGCTGACTTCGTGTCACTGTTCTTCTTCGGCATACTGCATCAAACTGAACACTATGGAGTCGAGTTTAATTACAACACCTGGCAAAAATTATGGAATCACCGGCCTCAGAGGATATTCATTCAGTTGTTTAATTTTGTAGGAAAAAAAAGCAGATCACAGACATGACACAAAACTAAAGTCATTTCAAATGGCAACTTTCTGGCTTTAAGAAACACTATAAGAAATCAGGAAAAAAAATTGTGGCAGTCAGTAACGGTTACTTTTTTAGACCAAGCAGAGGAAAAAAATATGGAATCACTCAATTCTGAGGAAAAAACTATGGGATCCTGAAAAACAACAACAACAAAAAAAACGCTCCAACACATCACTAGTATTTTGTTGCACCACCTCTGGCTTTTATAACAGCTTGCAGTCTTTGAGGCATGGACTTAATGAGTGACAAACAGTACTCTTCATCAATCTGGCTCCAACTTTCTCTGATTGCTGTTGCCAGACCATTTTCTTCAACTTCCACCAAAGATTTTCAATTGGATTAAGATCCGGACTATTTGTAGGCCATGACATTGACCCTATGTGTCTTTTTGCAAGGAATGTTTTCACAGTTTTTGCTCTATGGCAAGATGCACTATCATCTTGAAAAATGATTTCATCATCCCCAAACATCCTTTCAATTGATGGGATATGAAAAGTCATCTTTATAAATCTCATTGGAACGGCACCAAACAAAAGTTCCAGCATCATCACCTTGCCAATGCAGATTCGAGATTCATCACTGAATATGACTTTCATCCAGTCATCCACAGTCCACGATTGCTTTTCCTTAGCCCATTGTAACCTTGTTTTTTTTCTGTTTAGGTGTTAATGATGGCTTTCGTTTAGCTTTTCTGTATGTAAATCCCATTTCACAGACGTTGACTCCAGTTTCCTCCCATTCGTTCCTCATTTGTTTTGTTGTGCATTTTCAATTTTTGAGACATATTGCTTTAAGTTTTCTGTCTTGATGCTTTGATGTCTTCCTTGGTCTACCAGTATGTTTGCCTTTATCAACCTTCCCATGTTGTTTGTATTTGGTCCAGAGTTTAGACACAGCTGACTGTGAACAACCAACATCTTTTGCAACATTGCGTGATGATTTGCCCTCTTTTAAGAGTTTGATAATCCTCTCCTTTGTTTCAATTGACATCTCTCATGTTGGAGCCATGATTCATGTCAGTCAACTTGGTGCAACAGCTCTCCAAGGTGTGATCACTCCTTTTTAGATGCAGACTAACGAGCAGATGTGATTTGATGCAGGTGTTAGTTTTGGGGATGAAAATTTACAGGGTGATTCCATAATTTATTCCTCAGAATTGAGTGAGTCCATATTTTTTTCCCTCTGCTTGGTCTAAAAAAGTAACCATTACTGACTGCCACAATTTTTTTCTTGATTTCTTATAGTGTTTCTTAAAGCCAGAAAGTTGCCATTTGAAATAACTTTAGTTTTGTGTCATGTCTGTGATCTGCTTTTTTTCTACAAAATTAAACAACTGAATGAACATCCTCCGAGGCCGGTGATTCCATAATTATTGCCAGGGGTTGTATGCGCAAGTGACAGAAAACTGATTTGTCGTGGCGCGCAGTGAAATGTGACGCCACGTTACAAGTCGTGTAAAAACTTGGCAGTTTCCATGTCACTTCGTAATAACGCGTGACAGTTTGGGCTCCAAGAACCATCACAGGAACCACTACGAACATTGTCACGTTCTAGTAAGGATCACTACTCATCAAGACGGATCAATACGCTCAGTTGTGACCTCCACATGAGGCGAAATGAGGGTGGTGTGTGACATTCGTGGAAGATTTTTTGACAGGCAAAAACATGCTCCACGAAAATCAAGAATATCACGCATAACACGCACTATTAAGAAACCTATTCAGACGTGTTAAGTCACGTTAAGAATGTCAGGAATGTGTCACGAATGACAGAAAAATGACATTCGTAATGCGTCTTGCTTATGTGTAAACGCACCTTTACCTCGGAACATTACTACAAGATCTGCAAATACAATTTTTTAGGTCAAAAATGTGAAAAGATTAAGTAAATATGTATTTAAACTAGTCATGCATCACATCAAACATTTTTCTGCTGCTTATTTTGTTGTCTGCCAAGACGATTTCTCAGAAGAGGCTTTTATTTTTTTTTTACATCACAAGCAACGGCACTCAAATTTCGTTTGATTTGTACCAATGGCAGAGATCAAAGCAGGAGCATGCGTGCAGAGAGAGCGATTGGGGATGACATACGGCCTGAATGACACGTGTAATCAAACAGAAAATTAAAGATGGATTACTCACCCATGCACAGAAATGATTTGTCTACTCGG
Source organism: Thalassophryne amazonica (assembly GCF_902500255.1). Classification (NCBI taxonomy): domain Eukaryota; kingdom Metazoa; phylum Chordata; class Actinopteri; order Batrachoidiformes; family Batrachoididae; genus Thalassophryne; species Thalassophryne amazonica. The sequence continues at coordinate 38,924,134 of NC_047119.1, read as the reverse complement.
AGGCATTTTTTGTCTCTCCATTCACACTGATCATGACCTCTCCTCTATTTCTGTCTCAATTATATTTTCAGCTTTTTAATCGTTCTTAACATTCCAAGCAAGGCTCATTCAGATTTGTGTTAATTAGTTTTACTGACTGACATATCCAGCCAATTATAGTTTTTTTTTAAAGTATCACTTTAATTTCAAAGCATTATTGAGGGACTTTTTAACAACATACTATGAAATGGTGCAGAAGCAGCTCAGAAGTACTTCATTAGATTTGAAAGGTAGCAACACTAATGAACAACACAGCTGTATTGGTATTCATTAGAAAACGCCAAGACACACCAAGTGCTTGAAATAAGATGGGTAGGATTAGTCATTTAGGGTTAATGGGCCTGTAGACCTAAATGCTATTAGTGTAGCAATAAAGAGTTTTGTAGTGAATGAAGCTCGAGTAAAACCATCTGCTTGGAAAATAAGCAATTTTTTGGGGGGGGAATCTTGCATTTTTTTGTCCACTGTGTTGAATGCTGCGTGGACGTTTAACTGACCAATTTATAGGATGATATGATGTTTGGGGAATCAATGGATACCCTGATTACAGCACTTAAATTGAGCGATCAATCAGAGTGTCTGTCTTTGCAATTGTCCTGGATCAAGACGGCCTGTCACACTTTTACGATTTAGCCGGCATATGCCAATGTATGAAAAATGCACTGAATATGTTGGATACATCTAATAAGTTATGCAGCTGTCACACCATGATGATTTAGCTAGCGAACACTGACAGCCCTGTTTATTCTGAGCTGTTTGGTTCCGTACTGCACAGTATGGTACGGGTCGGAACGGTTAGGTCTGGCTTGGTTTGCTTTTCCACCACAGGCAGAACCTTTTTGTCTGGCAGACGGAACACGAACATGCATATGCTGTCAAACAGAGTAATTTAATATATTTTTCAAATTTTATTTTATTTTTTGTCTAGGTGGATCATGGATTTATTTTCATTGCATGCAGAATACTGAAGAGTTGACTGTGATAAACGCTGGTGTGAAATGAATGAGGTGCTGTGACTCTTTCAACTTTTAAAATAAGTTAATTCTCTTGTAGCAGAAAGTGCTGGCATCCTCTGGTTCCAGCCCAGTCTCGTGTTTTTTTTTCGTGCCCCAACTCGAAAGCGCCCCATTTTCGTGAAACAGTTTTTTCATTTTGCTATTTGTAATCCTCCCTCTTCTCTTAACTCTAACCATAAACATAGTGTGTGTCCCCTCCCCTAAGCCTAACCATAACCCCCCCGTTACCTCACATTTTGTGGCCCTGTCACGAAATGAAATCCTGCCCCGTCACAAAAAGCACAACTCACTTTCACGGCATGTCGTGATTCAGTAGCATGAAATGTTTTATGTTCTCCCGGTGCATTTGTCAGCCTGAACCAGTAACCCAGTCTCACGGCAGTTCGTGGTGGCATTACTAAAAGTACATTAATCTATTGGTTCGTGATATTGTCACAAAAAGAGCCTCATTGTCGTCATGGCAGCAGGAATTCATTCTAATTCATTCTGCGATGGCTGCACGAAATTAAAAGTGAAGCGGGGGGGGGGGGGGGGTTGGTTATGGTAAGGGTTGGGAGAAGGATTAGGGTTAGGTTATGGTTAAGGTTAGGGTTGGGGGTACGAATTACACGAAAATTCCCCGTCACGAAAATTTGAATAATTTTGTGAAGGGAGCACGAAAAAACCATGAGCCTGGGCTGAAAAGTACCCTGTTGTCAGCACCTGTCATGAACCCATAGATTAATGTACTTTTAGTAATGCCACCACGAACTGTCGTGAGACTGGGTTACTGGTTCAGACTGACAAATGCACCGGGAGAACATAAAACAGAGGGAACGTCTTTTAAAAAGCTACATTTCTTCAGCCACAACAAGGAACTAAGTACTTTCAGATGTTGCTTTCCAAAATCAGGACACTTTATGTGTATAAGTTTTCGTCAGGCTGTGATGATGAATCCAACTGAAACAAACAGATAAGATTAAGACTCTATATTTCCTCCGTCTATGAATGTTTTAATATTTGCCACAGTCTGAACTGTTTGCATGAGGACTACAGGTTTCAGTTATTCAGCCAATCACGTATTTTCGTGTGTCAACAATTGCATAACTTATCTACAACTTATGGCCCACATATGTGGGATGTATGAGTCACATGCTGACATATGTTGAAAATATTGTGCATGCCCAAAATTTTTCGATGTACTTGCCGTATTATGACGTATATGAGCGTGCTTCAATGTTCTTATACAAAACTTACCCATAACGTATGAAGTATGCTTGCATATGCCAGCGGTTTTAATACGGTCGGCATACGCTGGATAAATCGCCAAGTTGTGACAGGGGTTTAAGATAAAAGCTTTCAATGGCTTTCTGGACTTGGTTGTTAGAAGCGTTAAACTTGTAGTGACATTCATGGCTCCAGGACCTCAGCCTTTGAGATTGGAGGAAGAACGCATGGAGTCACGAGGTTACTGGACAGTGGTGTTTGGTGATGCTCGTTCTGTAGGGTGCTGGTGCTTCCTGTCTTACAGTATATTTGTGAGACATAAGCCCTGGTCAGACAGAATAATAAAGCCATGAATAATGAGCCACGTATGGATTTGTCAGAAAGTTCAGTGATTATTCGAATAATGAGCCACGTATATGATGTTCTCCTGAAGGAATTGCAGGAAACAGATGTTAAAAAAGACTACAAAGGCTTTCTCAGAGTGGAACCTGCCCTGTTGCACATAGCCTGTCCTGTCCTTGTAGCCACCAGGTACTCAGATATTGGGCTTTTAACAGCCTTGTACACACCACTAAACATGCCTCTAACATCCTTGTTTGTCCTTGTAGTACCTCGTACACAAATCGCCCCAAGCTATTAAATTTTGATCTTCACAAAATTAGAGCCATGCTCAGAAATGAGCCTCGTTAGCCAAATAATCTGCCTGTAAGAGCCACTATTCTCCCACATTTCTTGAATAACTCGACTCAACAAAAGGTAGCAAGTGCCCAAAGGAGATGACTGCCTTTGGTACTATGTCTCTTCAGAGGATCCTTTGTTACTGCTGGAATGACTGTCAAGGGAGTGGTTACTTAGGTTAGATTGGATACAACTTTATTGATCCCTTAGGAAAACTCCCTCAGCGAAATTGAGGTTCCAGTAGCATTGTATAGCAGCATACAGGGGAAGAATCACACAGTATCAAATGTGAAAATAATAATAATAAAAAAAAGTTTGCAAACATAAATCTAATTACACAAATATAAATACCAGACATACTGATCAATACTGGTTTACTGGCTACTACTGTTCCCCTCCTTCCCGTCCTCTGTCTTCCTGTTACTCCTTGTAGAGCATGACACGGGAGTGGATTTTCACTCCCGTCCCATCCCGCTCTCAGAAAAAAAATCCCATCCTGTCCCAATCCTGGACTGGAGTAAAAAAATAAATCCCATCCTGTCCCACTCCTGTAAAGATGACTCCCAATCCCATCCCGCTCCCACTCAAAATCAGTCCCACTCCCATCCCACTTCTGTATGTCTCGCACCGTGATGATCAATCAGGGACTGAATATGTAGTGACGTGGAGATGTCTGGAGTTTGACCGAAGATGTGAACATATCCTGTATCTGGTAGCAGCCTGTGAGCAGGACTTATGTCTCTTTTGTCCTTTATTTCACAATTATGACAGAGTTTTTGAAGCGAGCAGCAGCACCACAGCAGCAGGAGCGGAGTTTCTTTTTCTTTTTATTTTACGTGCGCGCGCAAGCGACTCGTCCATGGAGATTATTTTACTTATTAACTACACAGATGTATAATAAAACAAATGGTGACTGGTTTCCAAACACAATTATGACAGAGTTTTTTGGTGGAAGAGCGAGCTGCAACAAGCAGCGGAGTTTCATTTTTTTTTTTTTATTGTTTACATGTGCGCGAGTGAACGGGACAGTTGGTCCTCAAGTTGGGTCCTGCAGAGGCGGAAGGACCACTGAAAGCAGCCGTCATCCAGACTCAGCTCCTGCAGCAAATAATGATACTCTCTGTATTGGGAGCTTTCCACAACTCGCTCCGTGTGATCAAGGTCCGTCATGTTAACCTGACTGACAACTGGAGCCGGCGAGCGTAATGGAAGCTCCTCCTATTTGATGATGCACCGGGGCGAATTTTCACAGCAAAAGCAGAGCGACACACCGGGCGAAGGAGGCGCGTCCGTCGCCACGCGACCCCCGCGAATTTGTAGCATCTGATCGCGCCCGGTGTGAACGCGGCATTAAATAGATGAAAATCATCATCTATTTTTGGTATTCCCGCTCCCATTCATTTTTATTCCCGTCCCATTCCAATCAAGGGATTGATAAAATTTTGACTCCCATCCCGCGGGAATCCCGCAGGAATCACGTGACACACGTGAATTCCCGAAAAATGTCATCCTCTAACTCCTTGTCCCCTTTAGTAAGGAGTTGTACAGTCTGACTTCCTGAGGAACAATGGAGTTTTTCAGTCTGTTGGTCCTGCACTTAGGGAGAGTAAGAATAAGAGTATCATTGGCAAGCTGAGGGAGTGTCAGGTATGATTTTTTAAATCCATGTGGTGCATTTCTTTGGGCAAGATCCAGCATGTAGGTGCCACAGCGCTGAGGACCCCAGCAGGTGGAGAAGGCAAAGAGGATGCTCACATTTCACCTGGATGAAGCAGACAGGTGGCTACTTTCAAGAGATGGGGACTGCCATCCAGGAGTCAAGATAGTTCCATGGTGTGGTGAAAATGGTGACAAGGACAAGACAGAATGCTAAATTCTGATGGGTGCAGACTTGTTCATTTATGTAAGTATTCTTTCATTCAGTGCACATGGTGCTTTTCTTTGCCTAAACTGATCAAACTGATCTGTTGTTCTAGGACATGCAACGATGATACCCAATCTTTGTGACTGGTTCTATTTTACTGTCTCTTATTTTAATTTTGTGTGCATTATTTTTATCTGACTTGTGTTCATTTGAAACACTCTCTCATCTACTTTCTGACAACACCAGGTTTCAGTTTCATACCAGTTTTCCTAAATGTACACACAAGTCCAATAGAGTCAAGTCAGGGAGCATGTGTCAGTGCTGTGCATAACCGCATCCACTCCACCACAGAACTGTCCTAGGTCCCAGATGGCAACCACCCAGACAGACAGCCTATCCATCCCCACCTGTGAGAGTAACCAAGTACCTGCCACAGACAGGTGAAAAGTGGACGTACCCATTATCCTCTCCTGTTGCTGGAGTCTTCGACAGTGAGGCACCTGAATGCTGGATCATGGACAGAGGAACATGCCAAGTGACCAAAAAAAGGATCGGAGCTGATCCTCCCTCAGAAACCATTCTGTAGAGACATTCAAGTTTAGACTTAGGATGCATTTATTCTCCCTTTTGTATGGCTAGCATAGTGGCATAACACAAAACTATGCTTCCTGTCCTTTTGAAATCAGTTTATTAGTAATGGAATTGGTCTCTAAATCAACTTTATCTAAATTTGGGGTCTGTTAGTGAAATTTAGTGCTAGCGGTCGCTGATCACTTTAGTGTTTTTCCTGCTTTCCTGTTGATTTAATGTTAATGAATTATACCTTAGATGTGTTTTTTCCGGCCGACTGATTCTGCTCTTTTTCTCTCTGTCCGAGGTGCAGAGGGAAATACTCAAGAGTGGCATCTGTGGACAGCGGGATGCTGGACTGATGGCAGGATGTCATGCCTTAAATTATTGCAGCTGATGTCTTGTTTTTTCCAAACTTTATAAAACTTTGTAAAATCCTTGTAACTGTTAGAATGGCCTAAGCAGTGGGTCACCCTTTTGAATCTGTCTGCTTGAAGTTTCTTCCTCAATATCAACAGAGGGAGTTTTTCCTTACTACTGTCACCTGTTTGCTGCTCTAGGTGTTGGTAAGGTTAGACCTTACTTGTGTGAAGCATCTTGAGGCAGCTTTGTTGTGATTTGGTGCTATATAAATGTAATAAATGTAAAAGTAAACCATTCATCTAACGCAAAATCATTCCAGCAGTAGCCTAGAATCCTCTGGAGAGACCAAATACTAAAGACATCAAGTTGTCATCTTTAATCACTGGTCAGAGAACCCTAAAGACTTGGACCTTCATTGCAACAACATCAGCATCACCAAACACCTCTGTTCAGTGACCTCATGAAGTCTTGCAAGGCCATCTGATTTTTACTATCCTAATTTTGCCAAATACTATTATTATTAACAGTCACATGTAATATCTCACAAGGAAACAAGGGTAAAGGGTAAACTTTAAATTAAGAATACAGTTTTTAATTCATGTAAATTTTTTCCCAGAACGTATGCGGTGAACAGGAACAACAGAGAACAGGATCCAATAAAAGTCATCATTTTCATTCCAGCCTGTTCTGTTGCAAACAGATGGCACATACGCCACCCTGCTGAAGCACTCAATTACATCACTTCAGTGAAGTATTTTTGCTCTGCTGCAGACACAAAATGCATATAATGGGACAAAGTCTGACTTCTAAAAGGACACACCACTTTCTGATAGATGTGCTTGTTTTGACGCCTGGTTTCCTTTCATCTGGTTCAAGGTGTGTGCGTCATTTCAGAGATGCTGCGGAACAACATCTGGACTCATTTGCATATGTTTGTGTGACTGCAACAAGGAGGAATAAAATATGACTAAGTGAATGTTTAATCCCAGCTTTATGAACAGCTGGTCGTATGCGGAGCAGAGACAACGCTCCCGTTTGTTCCTGGAGGTGGGCAGAGAGAGGAGGAGAGAGAGGTGAGGGAGTGCTATATCAAACAGGAAAAAACACAAAGAGAGTAGAGGTAGAAAGAAAACAGGAAGGCATGCTGAAAGTGAAAAGAAATGCAAAATAGTAAGAGGAAAAAATAAAGTCAATCCCATTTTCCAGGTATATTGGTCGTATATTCTGTTGCTTTGACAGACTGTCAAACATGTATCCGATTTACAGCAAAGCGCCCTCACTGTTTCATTCAAACATGCAAATATCGCCGGGGAAACAGCATTTATGGGGGTACTATAATTGTCACCGGCTAGTTTATAGGCATCTATGCCACATTTTCAGAACAATAATATTAAACTAGACCTCCACCAAGGTCCAACAGCCATCTGTTTAGTTCTCCTTAAGTGACATGAATTACAAGTAGGGGCGCTGTTTCACCAAAGTGCAAATAACATGGAAATCACTGGGAGCCATATTAAATATATAAATGATTATGACTCCAGATCTGCACAAAATTTAAATTTAAATTTAAGTGACATGAATTACAAGTAGGGGCGCTGTTTCACCAAAGTGCAAATAATATGGAAATCACTGGGAGCCATATTAAATATATAAATGATTATGACTCCAGATCTGCACAAAATTTAATCACTAGCTTTATAGGGTCCTAAAAAAGAATAGTTCACACCATCTGTCATGCTTAGTTATCATGTTACGGGGGAACATATGTCATAGAATCCAATGGACGTTGACCTCGTTTGACCATTACTTTGGAGATTAAACATTCACCACACTCAGAACTGTTCCACTTATTATTCCTATTAGCGCAACCAATAATTTGCATTACTTCTTACCAAAATTTGAGAAACTTTAATTTTTGACTCCTGTGCAAACTGAAACTGACCTTGATCACCAATTTTGTTGTTTTTACCTCATAATATGAGAATATTTAGACATAAATAGCCCAATCTGTACCTTTTTGGAATCCCCATGATCGGATAAATAATGTGGTACACTTTTCAATATGATTGGAACATTTTTAAATTCTGACCACCGGGTAATCTTTCATTGACCCAGACCTGGCTATGGCTAGCACACTGGTATGTCTACCAAACATTTATCAAGTCCCTATAGATAGGCGGCTAAAATGCCATATCAAATGTTTTCCCACCATGGGTGGTATTGACTGACTTATCTGGTCCATGGACTAATTCATGTCTTTGGGAGATGCACTAACGTTGAAATCAATGTTGTGACAAGCAGTATGAGTAGAGACAGTAGCAACAGTCATCCAGAAAGTATTCACATTGCTTCACTTACAGACTTTCCAAAATGGAGTTAATTCATTTTTTCCCCTCAAAATTCTAGTCACAACACCCCATTATTACAACATTAAAAAGTTTTTTTTTTTTTTTGTAAATTTATTAAAAATATAAAACTAAGAAATCCCATACCCGTTGCTCAATAGTTTGTTGATGCACCTCTGGCAGCCACAGAAGAATACTGGAGCTCTGACAGAGTGACCATCGGGTTCTTGGTCACCTCCCTGACTAAGGCCTTTCTCCTCCATTTGCTCAGTTTAGACGGGTGGCCAGCTCTAGGAAGGGTCCTGGTGGATCTGAAATTCTTCCATTTACAGATGATGGAGGCCACTATGCTCATTGAGACCTTCAAAGCAGCAGAAATGTTTCTGTACCAGATTTGTGCCTTGAGACCATCCTGTCTCAGAGGTCTACAGACAATTCATTTGACTTCATGCTTGGTTTGTGTTCTGACATGCACTGTCAACTGTGGGACTTTATATGTAGACAGGTGTGTGCCTTTCCAAATCATGTCCAATAGGGCTGTTCATGTTATATAGAAAAAAAATAAAAGTTGGGAGAGACTTCGTGTCACATGTTGTTTTTGTTCCACTTGGGGTTTTATAGGTGCAGACCAAATTTGAACTCAATCAGATAAGATTTAGAGGTCCCCCAGTGTGACACATTTTCCTCTCCCTCTGCTGGCAAGGCAATGCCATCCTAACGGGAGAAGTCTCTAATGCCATTATTTTTCTTTTACAGGTACATGTGATGGCTTCCAATCGCAAAAAGTGGTGGTTGACTGGTCACCCAGAGGAGGACATTACTGGAATTACTGGATTACTACATTGTTTGTTTGGGGAAAATTGTTGCTTTGTGAGGGACCCCTAAATAATGTGCGATTACAGTAAAATTTGCCACAGATCTTTTATTTTATTAATGGAACAAGAACAACATGTGGCCCAAAGGATACTGTAACATTTGACATTTCGAACAGGTCTAACGTCCAATCAACTGAACCAAATTTACCCCAGGTGAACTCCAATTAAGCTGTAGAAACATCTCAAGGATGTTCAGTGGAAACAGGATGCACCTGATCTCAATTTTGACCTTCATGGCAAAGGCTGTGAATACTTATGTACATGCGTTTTCTTATTTTTTAAAATAAATTTGCATAAAATATCATAAAAAACTTTTTACACATCGTCATTATGGGGTACTGTGTGTAGAATTTTGAGGAAAAAATGAATTTCATCCATTTTGGAATAAGACTGTAACATAAAATGTGGAAAAAGTGAAGCACTGTGAATACTTTCTGGCCGTATTGTATTACCAAGATGTTTAATAGTCAGAGCTGCAACATACCATGCATGTGGCGTGCCTTCCCTCAAAGAGGCAGCTGTGAATGCGTGAGCTAAAGAATAAGCATAGACGAGTAGACCAAGGACTGAAAACAGGCTGATGTGATTATTCACTGCTGCCTTTACTGTCAAGTTTGATAAATCATAAGTATGTCAACATCTGAATTCCTGAGGCATCACAGAAGTCACCCAGACAACCAGTCCACCCTTACCTCTCAAAAGGAGCCATCTATCTACTGCAGCCAGATGAAACATGGGCATCCTGCCACAAAGGTCCTCAACACTGAGAAGTGTTCCATATTGCCAAAATGCTGTCAGTTCCTCATTATGTAAGTAATACTCCTCATGTCAGTCTTACTACGTAACCGTTTGTTTGACAAAGTTATACTAGTGGTCCTCAAGGATCCTCAAAGAGACCTAGTACCAAGGATATGTAGTCGGCACCTTAGGTGAGTGGCTAGTGTCGAAGTCTCACAACCATACAATGAGACAGGTAGCACCAAGACTCCAAAGACTTGGACCTTCGTCTTCCTGCAAACTGGCATTGCCAAACACGTCTGTCTTCAGTGACGTCATGACTCCATAAGCTCTTCCTCCATCCCTCAATGTGATGATCCAGAAATGTGAACACTACTGCCGAGATAAGTGAATGTCTCTGCAAAGTTGACACTTTAATACATGCAATCGGACCCGGCGCCACGAGGGGGCATTTGGGGGCGACGCCTCCTCACGTCATCAACCTCGCCCCCTCAGATGTGAGTTATCAAAAATAAAAATAAAAAAGAAAGAAAAAGAAATACTGGAAAATATAGCGCCTCGCAGTTTCGCAGATTTTTTTTTGTCCAATTTTGCATGCTTTTTTGTTTGTTTTTTTACAGCGCATTGTGCTCTGTGTCCTCATCAAGCAGGCCGGTGTTCTGTCGAGATGACGGGACACCTGTTGCGGCACCGCGAAGGGAGAGTATGCGCATTGTGTTCTGCGTGTCTGTTTATAAGAATCTTCTCGCCCAGAAGAAAAAAGAGCGCCAACAACTACCCATAACTGTGTTCTTCACTCAGAAAAAGACACCTGCAGCGAGGTGTGAGTGGAAAAAGGTGCGACAGTGGCGCGGCGCCAGGACGAAGAGGCGCGATCAGAGGAACAGTGAAATACTGGTCAGTCACTATTAATAATTTCTTATGTGTCCAACCACGTAGGTTGATCGTTAAAATTTAATTCCTTAGTTCTAAAAGCCATCATAATTATTTATAGGAAAACGTTCTATTTTTATTTATCAAACAAATGTTTGGGCCTGAAAACAGGTTGGTCTTATTTTTCTACTAAGGTTTGAACTTTGAGAGTGTTTACACAGGAGAGAAAAGTGAGAAAATGTTTGAGAAAAGTGTTTGAGAAAAGTGTATAAAGTGTGTAGTGAGGGGTTTTACAGCCTTAAAACGTTTATAATAATTGAAAAAAATATCGCTGTCTACTTCGCGGATTTTGCCTATTGCAGCCTATTTTTAGAACGTAACTCCCGCGATAAATGAGGGACCACTGTATATCTACATGAAAGGTTTATCTTTGACCCGTTGTGTGACTGTCATGCCCAATTGCACTGTGTTTGCACTTATGATGGAGGGCTGTATGTGGGGTTAATCTACTGTCTCGTGTCGTTTCTCAGATCAGTTGGTGGTTTGGTTTTGTGGTATGCAGGAGATCACTTGACCGAGGGTCTACATGTTCAAATAATAATTAAAAAAATACTGTCATCACTCTTTACTCTTACTCAGTCTCTTACAACGGTGTAGCCTAAATGCACGAGCTTTCTAGGAGCGCACCCAATTCATTACGCACGCTCAGAGGCGTAGTGAAGAGGCGGTGTGCACTTTTTTTTGGGGGGGGCGACCCCACCCCCTGTGATAAACTCATTGCCTCCTTAATATTTTTTTCTGGCGCTGGGCCTGCATACAATACACTTCTAATGGTCGAGTTTAGGAAGTCACTGAAAGCCTGGATGTTTGTCTTGATCTAGGGCAATTGCAAATGCAAATGCAGACACTGATTCCTCTCAGTGCTGCAATCAGGGTTATCCATTGATTTCACAAAGAATATATGTTCAAATAACTAATGAAGAGTAAGACCACAAAATCACACTGAAAATAATGACACAAAGTGAACTCAAAGAATTGATATCCATATGGTTCTATCACGGAGTAACAGTTTCTGCCCGAAACACCAAATCCCTTATTTCTCGTCAACGTGTGGCGCCTGCAGGAAAGAGATGTAGTCACATGTAACATTGTGTGATACAAGACAAAGCAGGAGACCCCTGCTGTCTGTATCAGCATCAATACGTCAAACTTATTTTTTTAATCAAAGTATTAACTAATGATTATTGAACGTGAATACAGCGTTTGGTAACTTAGTTTGTGTATGTAAAAGCTGTTAACATTTCCTGTGGCAAATCCAGCAGCTCTGTGGGAGTATAATTACAGTGAGGAAAATGCAAAAGAAGCATTGTGGAGCGTGTGATAGGCGGATCAGCACACATGTACAGTATTGTGTGGGCAAAGGAGTTTTTTTCCTTCCATTCAAACTGCATTTTAATGTGTCCGGCCACAAATCCTGCCCATACGAATGGACAGTTAAAGGTTGGATAAATAAATGTGGAATGGTAAATACTCTAAGGATGGTTCGAATGACCATGTGGGAGGAATGTTGGATAACGCAACTACAGAAAACGACAGACATGTTTAACTAGAAAGGCACTCAGAGTGCAACACTTACACCTTATACATGTTTGACAGATTCAAGCAAAAACAATTCTGTGATTCACTGATACGGTAACATGATTCTGTTTGGCCTTGACATTTAATCCACAGTCTTGACATTTGATCCATTAAGCACAAAACTGAACCCCTAGCACAGAACCCTTCCACCATATTTAAAGAATGCTGACTACAAAAAGATTAAACAGTGCCAAAATTCATGTGACCAACAGAAAAGTGATATGACTTCATCTTAACCGTGGGTGTATCTGTAATCAATTTCTCCAAACAGCAATTCTAAACGAGTTTGACCTTTCAAGATCACCTAAGGTCAAATGTCAAATCAAATAGGGCTGGTATAAATTCAAATTTCAAGACTCGATTCAAAGCTTAAGATTCAGAATCGATTATTTTGATTTGATATGATTCAATTTGATTTGATTTGATCCAATATCAATTTGGGTTAGTGTTATTAAACCTGTTTTTTGAGCTGTTACCTGATTGTCTAGTTATGCAAGATATTAATACTAGTATTATATTGACATTTAGTATTGGTAGTTAATAATGATGGCGAGGGTTCTCACCAAGATTTATTCACAGCATAGGGGGGAACTTAGTGGGGCCTAGCCGCGTTACAAGCGTTGCAGGTATGAGTATTGTAGGAGGGTCCGGAGGCATCCCTCCCCCTCCCCATAGAAAACTTTAAAATTTATAACCCTTTGAAACACTATTTCCTGCATTTTGAGGGCCACCTTGTGTTGCTAACTGAGACGTTAAATAATGTGTGACATGTCCTTTAATTTAATTTAATTTAATTAGCTTATAATGCGCCAAATCACAGCAAAAGCCGTCTCAAGGCGCCTTACATAAAACAAGTCAACAGAAAATTGAATAAATAATTAAAAATGAATAAAAAAATTAAAATATATAAATAAAAACAGAAGTAAAAGAATAAAACAAATAAAAATAAAAACTATCCATAAGAAAGAGAATAAAATTAGGTTTTGAGTCTTGACTTAAAAATGTCCACGGACTCAGACTGCCTCACGGTCACAGGAAGACTGTTCCACAGGGTGGATGCACAATACGAAAAGGCTCTTTGACCTGCTGACTTCTTCTTCACCCTGGGAACACAGAGAAGTCCCGCATCCTGCGACTGCAAAGCCCAGGCCGGCACGTAGAGTTCCACCAGATCAGCCAGATAAGATGGCGCTAGTCCATGAACAACCTTATAAGTCAATAGCAAAACCTTAAAATCTGCTCTCACAGAGACAGGGAGCCAGTGCAAAGATGCCAAAATGGGTGTGATATGTTCAGACCTTCTACTACGTGTCAGAAGTCTGGCGGCAGCGTTCTGAACCAGCTGAAGACCCCTAATGCTGGACTGTGGTAACCCTGAAAATAGAACATTACAATAATCTAGTCTAGAAGAAACAAAAGCATGAATCAGGGTCACAGCATCAGCCATGGACAGGATGGGGCGGATCCTCGCTATATTTCTCAGATGGAAAAAAGCAGTCCTAGTAACATCCCTGATGTGGAGGTCACAACGTGGGATCAAAAATTACCCCAAGGTTCCTCATTTTGTCCGTATGATGTATGACACACGAACCCAGGCTGAGCGCCAGCTGGTCAAACTGATGCCAATGTCTCGCTGGACCAAGAACCATCATTTCAGTCTTATCAAAGTTTAAAAGCAGGAAGTTGCTACACATCCAACTTCTCACTGATAGAAGACAGTCCTCCATGGATTTTATGGGAGTGAGATTTCCCGCAGTTATTGACATGTACAACTGAGTATCATCAGCATAACAATGAAAGACAATCCCAAAACTCCGCAGTATACGCCCAAGGGGTGCCACATACAGGGAGAAGAGCAAGGGGCCTAAAACAGATCCCTGTGGAACCCCAACTCTCATGTCAGCAAGGTCAGAGGTAGTGCCATTATACAAGACACATTGAGAATGACTGGACAGATATGACGTCAACCAGGCAAGGGCACTTCCAGTAATCCCCAAAAAATTCTCCAACCTACTGAGCAAAATATGCTGATCCACGGTATCAAATGCAGCACTGAGATCTAACAACACCAAAACCGTAGTGGTGTCTGAGTCCATTGCTCACAGAAGATCATTCACTACTTTAGTGAGCACTGTCTCTGTGGAGTGATATTTCCTAAAAGCAGACTGCAGTGGCTCAAAAGGATCATTCTCAGTAAGGTGATCTATGAGCTGCCGTGAAACCACCTTTTCTAAAATTTTGGAACAGAATGATAGATTTGATATCGGCCTGTAATTTTTCAATACACGGGGGTCAAGATTAGATTTCTTAAGTAATTATTTAATCACTGCTGATTTAAAACATTCTGGAACAGATCCAGAGGTTAATGACAGATTAATAATTTCCAGCACAGTCGGCCCAAGAGTGGGCCACAGGTCCTTAAACAATTTTGTTGGTATGAGATCAAATAAACAGGTTGTGCTTTTTGTAGACGCCACAAGTTTCGTCAGCACGCCCAGTGAAATACTATTAAATTCTGTCAATCTAGGTAACACCTCAATGGTAGCGCCCACCTCCATAGCAGGTTTTAATGGCTGGGCCGAGGCATGCTGCGATATGCTCAGCCTAATATCTTCTATTTTCTTCTCAAAATAATCCAAGAAATCCTGTGCTGAAAAGGGAGAATGACTAACAGGTGAATAAGAAATGCGACCGTGTCAAACAAAAACTTTGAGTTATGTTTGTTTTTACTGATCAAATCAGAGTAATAGGTCCGCTTCGTGGCCAGTAGTGCATGCTTATAATCTAAAATAGCATCCCGCCACACAAGGCGGAACACCTGTAATTTGGAACAACGCCATTTCCGTTCCAAACCTCTAGCCTTCTGCCTGAGGTCACGCAAATAATCATTGAACCAAGGTGACTGTGCCTTAGGAGGGCGTGACCTTAAAAGAGGAGGCGCAATCTTATCAAGTGTAGTTTTAAGCGTTATATTTAGACTATCCGCGAGGCTGTCCACTGATTTAGCATTCTCCAGACTCAAAGCTAAAATATCAGGTGGTCTGGCCCCAAGTTCAGTCATAGTTGAGGGTTTAATACGACGCCTCAGTTGTAGACAAGGTTGTTGTTCCACTAAACGCGGCAGCGTAAATGTAAACCTGATAATGAATGGTCGAGACTATAGATGCGAGAGGCAAAATGTCAATATTTGTGACAGCAAACCCATGTGCAAGAACCAGATCCAGGTATTTCCACTAATGTGTTTGGGTCCTGAATGCATTGCTGGAATCCTAAAGCATCCACAATTTGCATAAATTATTTGCTAAGGGGATCAGAGGGCTTATTTATATGAATGTTAAGTCACCATAATCAAAATGTTATCTGCAACTAGTTGACAAACTATAGATGAACGCACCAAATTCACTAGAAGTCAGATATGGGCCAGGGGGCAAAATAACATAATAAGTGACAAAATAACATAGCTGAGCTCCAGTTTTATGACCCTGACAGTACTTAGCATCATGGGCATAACGGAGAGTCAGATGCTCAAAGGAATTATATTTGTGACCCCCAACAGCTAATAAAGAAAACCTAGATTTGTAAATAAAAGCCACACCCCCGCCTTGCTTCACACCACGAGACATGTGACTAAATGTGTATGCTGGTGGACAGGCCTCATTCAGAGGAAGGAGAGTTGTGGGTTTGAGCCAGGTTTCACACAAGCCAATCATATCTAAATGATGATCCATGATTAAATCATTAATCAACAATGATTTTGAGGACAGTGATCTGATGTTCAGGAGACCCAGGGTAAGGACCTCAGTGGGGATGACAGTCTCACTGTTCGGAACCCGACGAAGCAAGCCCAGGTGTCCGGGCCGACAGTCCTCAGAGCCGACCAGCGGCACCACACAGGCTCTAACCGGATCCACAAGGCCACCAGGGCAGCACAGATGCTCGTCCGGAAGCCAAACAGCAAGCAAAATAAAGCTTCAGCTTCACCATGTCCACTTCGTCTCCCGCGGTGACGACTACGCTTTTGGCCGAAAAGCAGAGCAGGAGCACGACACAGAAAAGCTGGCACATCCAATGAAAATGGGGGCGGAAAAGACACATGTACATGTCTAAACGCTTCCATGTTTTGGCCTGATGCCTTGTTTCTTTTGGCTTTAAAGTAAGGCTGCAACCAAGATAAAAAATAAACAACAAAAAAAACTATGGCTTACTTACAAAATTTGGCCCTCAAAATGCAGGCAATAGTGTTTCAGAGAGTTATAAATTTAAAAATTTTCCGGGGACAACGGTCCTAGTCTCCCTTCAAATACTCATGTCTGCAGCGCTCACTGCGCAACATGTTGTGGGAGAATGTTTTCCACAGCTGCGCAGCGAGCGCTGTGGGAAAAGTCCACATGAGAGAACCTTCATGCGCTGTCCCACAGAAAAGGCATGTTATGAGGAAAAAAAAAACACAACTATGTGAATTAAATGGCGGACGATTCTCTTTTCTTGCCGGCAATAGACAAGAGTCACCGTAGCTATGATTGACATCTTTAAATGGCTTTGACAGAGGTTTGTGAAATAATAAAATTTGGACCTGCTTCTAAATCATTTCTCTAATCAATGTAGAGAAATCATCATTTTCAGACTCTCGAAAACAGTGTAACGGCCCAACAGCAGCGTGATTTTTCCAGGCACACTGTTATAGCGCTGGTGAGAAGTGCGTATATTTAAAAAAAAATCGATCTTTGGATGTATGAATCTATGGTAATTAAATGTGAATTGATTAATTGTTCTGTTCTTGTTTCTGTTAGACCTCAGTGCTGCTTTTGATACTGTTGACCATAAATTTTATTACAGAGATTAGAGCATGCCATAGGTATTAAAGGCACTGCGCTGCGGTGGTTTGAATCATATTTGTCTATAGATTACAATTTGTTCATGTAAATGGGGAAATCTTCTTCACAGACTAAAGTTAATTATGGAGTTCCACAAGGTTCTGTGCTAGGACCAATTTTATTCACTTTATACATGCTTCCCTTAGGCGTATTATTAGACGGTATTGTTTAAAATTGTCATTGTTACGCAGATGATACCCAGCTTTATCTATCCATGATTGTCTTACAGACATAAAGACATGGATGACCTCTAATTTCCTGCTTTTAAACTCAGATAAAACTGAAGTTATTGTACTTGGCCCCACAAATCTTAGAAACATGGTGTCTAATCAGATCCTTACTCTGGATGGCATTACCCTGACCTCTAGTAATACTGTGAGAAATCTTGGAGTCATTTTTGATCAGGATATGTCATTCAAAGCGCATATTAAACAAATATGTAGGACTGCTTTTTTTGCATTTACGCAATATCTCTAAAATTAGAAAGGTCTTGTCTCAGAGTGATGCTGAAAAACTAATTCATGCATGTATTTCCTCTAGGCTGGACTATTGTAATTCATTATTATCAGGTTGTCCTAAAAGTTCCCTAAAAAAGCCTTCAGTTAATTCAAAATGCTGCAGCTAGAGTACTAACGGGGACTAGAAGGAGAGAGCATATCTCACCCATATTGGCCTCTCTTCATTGGCTTCCTGTTAACTCTAGAATAGAATTTAAAATTCTTCTTCTTACTTATAAGGTTTTGAATAATCAGGTCCCATCTTATCTTAGGGACCTCGTAGTACCATATCACCCCAATAGAGCGCTTCGCTCTCAGACTGCAGGCTTACTTGTAGTTCCTAGGGTTTGTAAGAGTAGAATGGGAGGCAGAGCCTTCAGCTTTCAGGCTCCTCTCCTGTGGAACCAGCTCCCAATTCAGATCAGGGAGACAGACACCCTCTCTACTTTTAAGATTAGGCTTAAAACTTTCCTTTTTTCTAAAGCTTATAGTTAGGGCTGGATCAGGTGACCCTGAACCATCCCTTAGTTATGCTGCTATAGACGTAGACTGCTGGGGGGTTCCCATGATGCACTGAGTGTTTCTTTCTCTTTTGCTCTGTATGCACCACTCTGCATTTAATCATTAGTGATCGATCTCTGCTCCCCTCCACAGCATGTCTTTTTCCTGGTTCTCTCCCTCAGCCCCAACCAGTCCCAGCAGAAGACTGCCCCTCCCTGAGCCTGGTTCTGCTGGAGGTTTCTTCCTGTTAAAAGGGAGTTTTTCCTTCCCACTGTAGCCAAGTGCTTGCTCACAGGGGTTTTACATAATTATTGTATGGCCTTGCCTTGCAGTATAAGGCGCCTTGGGGCAACTGTTTGTTGTGATTTGGCGCTATATAAAAAAAAAATTGATTGATTGATTGATTAAAATCGGCAAATAGATTTCAACCCAGCACTAAAATCGAACAGAAAGGTTATATGAGTGCATACAAGTGTTTCATAATAACCACTGAATTGGTGTACAATGAGAGAGATTTATTTTACTCAAAATCAAATCAATTTGGTCTAAATTGTATCAAACCTCTTGAGTCATTTTGTTGAAACACAGGTCTGGAACCAGTACCGTGAACTTTACTACCACTGCTGCTGTAATAATGCCAATCACAAAGATCAAAGATTTATAAATTGATGGAGTCTTTTTGGAGATCCCTTTGTAACAGGAGCTCCAGTTAAGAGGCGTTTTACACTTCAGCAGCTCCACTAAGTGGAAGAAGCCCCAAAGCGTTGTTTGAAGTTCTGTCTCTGTGGGCGGTAGTGTGTCATGGCAGCAAACCAAAGACCACAGACATAAGCAGTGAAAATGTCCTCAGACAGCGGGTTACTCACAGTGGTCACTTGTCACAGTTGGTTTGCAGTTACTGCACACAGATCTACATTTTTCAGAATCAATATTCCATTTTGGATCCAAGAACAAAGTTCAGAATTTTGAGAACGAAGTGTTTTTAAATGGCTGAAATGTCTATTTGTATGAAAAGAAGTCTAGATGGGATTTGAAGAGTTGTTCAGCGTCAGCATTCCTGTAATACACAGTGCCTTATTCTGTCACCACTGAGAAACCGCATTCATTATTAGCTGCCTAGTAAATATTAATAATTTTCTTTTTACTTTTGGTTTCCTTAAGGCAACTCGACCAAACCTTTTTTATATGTGTGAACACGCTGGAAATAGACTTTTAAAAAGACCTGCTTCCTTCTTCTTCAGTGGTAGATATAATGGTGCATTACCACCACCATATGTTCTGGAGTGTGGCTCAGACAATATTGAGCTTCTCATTGAAGCTGTGGTTACTCATTTGTTTTGCCAGACCTGGCAACAATGCAGCCATAAAGCAAAAGGTTTCAAAAATGGGAATCACATGGAGGAAGCCCCATTTGTTTAACATTAATGAAAAGCACGTGACTATAGTGTGAGTTGATGTTTTTGTCAGCTCAAGATAGACAAAGCTAGCAATTTACAGTCATGATAAAAACATGTGCCTGCAGGGGTGGTGGCCAAGCACTAACATGCGCTTGTTTCCCGTGCAGAAGTTTCCCGGTTCAAACACAGGCCTGCCCGATTTCCAATATGGAGTTGTATCGGGAAAGGCATCCGGCGTAAACCAAATCAACATGCAGATCCACTGTGGCTCTGCTGTGGAGTCGCCGACGGGACTTAGTTTAGTAAAAGTGTGTGTCCATATATTGCACTTTTTGCCCCATTTAGAAAAAAAGATGTTTTTCTTCATACCAGAATTGTCATTAAATAAGAAAGAAAGAAAGAAGAAGAAGAAGAAGAAAAACGGTGCTGCATGGTCAGCTAGTTTCTATAGTATAGTATACAGTATACAGTACAGTATACAGCTGTATACAGTATAACAGTATACAGCTATAAACTTGATCTAGGAGTCTGTCTATTAGACAGTGATGTATTATTTCCTCAGATTTTGTCTGTAACACTTTTTTAAGTTGGTTCAAACATTCTCTTTTTTCAGTGTACGAGGTCTATTAGAAAAGTATCCGACCTTATTTTTTTTCAAAAACCATATGGATTTGAATCACATGTGATTACATCAGACATGCTTGAACCCTCGTGGGCATGCGAGAGTTTTTTCACGCCTGTCGATTACGTCATTCGCCTGTGGGCAGTCTTTGAGTGAGGAGTGGCCCACCCTCTCGTTGATTTTTTCATTGTTTAGGAATGGCTCAGAGACTGCTGCTTTGTTTGATCAAAATTTTTTCAAAACTGTAAGGCACAACTGAGTGGACACCATTTGATAAATTCAGCTGGTTTTTGGTAAAAATTTTAACGGCTGATGAGAGATTTTGGTCTGCAGTGTCGCCGTAAGTACGGCCCACGGTGCCTGACGGCAATCTGCGCTTCGAGGCAGCAGCGTCTCGCCATTTCAAGTTGAAAACTTCCACATTTCAGGCTCTGTTGACCCAGTAAGTCGTCAGAGAACAGAGAACTTTCAGAAGAAGTCGGCATGAGGAGTTTATTCGGACATTCCATTGTTAACGGACATTTTGTAATGAAAGAATGTGCGGGCAGAGTCGCATGTCGGGCCGGACCCGACCGCGGGGGGTCGCGACAGGAAAAACACCTCCGTTGGAAACCTTAACGGGCAAGTTGGAACATGCCCAAGCTGTTAAACAATTTCTCAGTTACTCACTTGTTGAAAGCCATCAAAAGCCGCCTGAATTTTACAAATGGTTTTCAACACAGAGGTGTTTTTCCTGTCGCGGCGCACAAAGATTTGCCGAGTCGTCACGGAAACGACTCGGCGAATTTGCGCGCACGTCTTTCATTAAAAAATGTCCTTAAACAGTGGAATGTCTGCATCAAGTCCTCATGCCGGCCTCTTCTGAATGTTCTCTGTTCTCTCACGATGTCCTGGGTGAATTAAGCCTTAAATTAGGATGTTTTCAGGTCGAAACAGGCCGACGACGGCACCTGGAAGCGCTGCACGCCGTCCTGCTCCATGGGAAGTCCTTACAGCGACAGAAAACACCCCATAATCTCTCATCAGCCGTTAAACTTTTCACCGAAAACCAGCTTAATTTCTCGAATAGTGTCCACTCGGATATAAGGCCTGCCCACAGGGAAATGACATCACCGACACGCGTGAAAAAACTCACACATGCGCACGAGGGTTCAAGCATGCTTGGTGTAATCGCACGTCATTCAAATTCATATAGTTAAAACATAAAATAAAAGGGTCGGTTTCTTATCTAATAGAACTCGTATTATATCCTCACCAGTGCCTTCTGATCATTTTGTTGCTGATACCAGTTATCATATTTTCAAGTCACTGATTTCACTTAGAAACCAGCAAACACCTCGCTGGCTGAGCTGAGGCACGGTCACTCTGCAGACTCACTATAATCACTGGACACTACACACAAACTAACACTGCACAAAAAAACATACAAAAAAGCTGGACTTAATTGACGGTGATCTTTGATTGAAAGCTCACAGTAGCTCATCTCTGCCTTCCATTTGCTCTTATTTTCTCCTCCTCCTACCTTATTCTCTTTATTTCACTGGGGCCTGAAGACTGACAGGATCATGGTGGGTTTTTTATGTTTCTTCCTTCCCCTCTTCCCCCATCATCCCTTCTTCTGTGACTTGAATAAATGCTAATAACACAACCAGTATGGCACTGATTCACGCAATCACACACATGCAAATTAAAGTGACACATGTAGAAACTGATGTGCACACACAAACCACATTCATTGCCATTCTGCCAATTTCTGTAAGCAATTGAAGACTAGCTTTGTTGTTGCTTTGAGGTTTTCATGATCAGGCTGTTAAAGTCGTCTACTGGCAGTGTGGTTGACTGGCCTGCAGGTTATTCTGAGTTTCAACACACAAGCCAATACCACACCATAAACCACCGTAATTACCAGAGTGGGTCGCTCCTTTAAATAGCAGTGGCAACAAAAGCCTTGATCTGGTTTAAGACTAGAAGGAGGGGCGGGCTTCCTCGATGGAAATAGCGCTGTCCACATGGAGCTGATTTGAGGTTTTCTATATGGGGAGCCCTGAAGTGGGTAAGCCTGCTAAAAGTAAAGTCATGACGGCAGCATGAACCAATGAAAGTGGACCATCGTGTGCAGCTCTGTTGTGGAAAGTCACCCTCAATAAGCACATGTTCAGAAAATTAAACACATTACTGCGGTAAAGTCATCTGCTGCAGCCTTTAGTTTTCTCCTGGACAATCCATTTGTTTCACTACTACAGATGGATGTTTTTCCAGAGAAATGCTAATGCACTGAACTTACTGTAAGTGGAATTCACAAAACACTTCATTAATTTAGGAGAACCATATATACACAAGTAATGCGCAAGCCCATCGGCTTCATAATTCAGGGTGGTTAAATTATTCTGGACTCCATAGAGGAAATTTGTTTTCCTCAGTGAGAACAGTTTGTCTTTGGAATAATCTACCACTTCAAATCGTAAAGGCTACATCCGTAAATGTTTTTAAAGTTTGTTATGAAGCATATTATTATGGGTTTTGTAATTACTGAATCATGATGTGCTTAAGTAATGGTTTATCAAGGGTAATTAATGTATTAAGTCATGTTTACATGGTAGTTGTTTGTGGTTTTATTTATTTATTTAATTAGGACTTCAGTATATTTTTTTTAAAGTGATTGTGAGCTGATGTATTATGCCCCTTGTATAAAATGACGTGTGTTGTTTATGTACTAACTTGTACACTTTTACTTAATAAATGTATTATAGGCATATGTAGTTGGCTTCTCAATATTTGAACATGATAACCAATATCCATACATTGATCAAATGTTAATTGCATCATCTCTAACACACAAATGTGGCACGGGAAATAAGACACTGACATTCTTAGTTTTGGAGTTATTGGGTCTGAAAATGTGGACACACTGACTGACTCACTCACTCAGATTACCGGCATACACTTCATGCGAGATGCATGGAATATAAATTGGCCCCTATAGATCAAATGTGGGGCCTGTATGACCTTTGATTTGGGCCAGTATGGCAATTGACAAGCTTTCTGTGAATTAGAACAACAAACAAATACATAAATTATTAAGCACATATAAGAGCAGAGTTTTTATTATTTTGAAGTAACATTTTGATATCTTTTAAAAAATAAGAAGGCAATTTGTGGCAGAGCATCCCCAGCTGGAGTAAGTGAAGCATTCATACATTAGCATAATCATGTTCATAGGATGGGCAAACCTTGTGTATGACTATGCATATAGATTTTGAAACAAAACACCTAGAGGTTATAGACATTGTTCAAGAATTCTATAATATACAGAGCCAACAGTGTTTGAAATGGCTGTGTTGTCAAGATCCTGACTGATAGAAGGGCCAAATGTTCATAGGGTGTGAAAACATAAGATATGAATATGCATATCAATTTTAGAATAAATTGGTTAAGGTGTTCATAAGTCATAGTGTGCCAGAAGGAGTGTGATTCTATATTCACGTTAGGGTTATGATCCTGCCACTGTCCTTTATCTGGGCATTACCACAAGACCCGGAGTTGATCTCTGGACAAAGCAGCTCCTCAATGCTCTTCAATGTTCGTTTGCTTCCACCTTGTGATTAGGACAAATTAAATGCAAAAGTCAAATTCTGCTCTGGGTCCAACTGCACAATAAAGTAAATTTTAACATTCTGACCGACCACACATCTTTCTAATGGAGCTCACCAACAGATGCAGTGCTTCGAGAAAGATTATAAGAAGTTGCATTTCTGTTGATGACTACCAAGTTATGAATTAATTTGAAAGAATCTCTCTGGAACTCTGTGCCATTGCCGACACAAAGGGTCATGCAAACATCCTACAGCTGCGGAAAATCAGTCCTCATACAACACTGACAACCAAATGACACTATGTATTAAAAAAAAACATTGAATTAGCCTCAGAGGATATCATAAACTCTTCGACAATCTCAACAGGAACCTGCAGTCTCTGGAGAACTTTGACATTATACATTTTGACAGGAGGGGATTAAAGGACTGGTTGTCACGGATTTGTCCTCTTCCTGAGATTGTGAGACTGTGTGATAAATAACTGTCTGTTGTACCCACTGTCAATCATCGCCTGATAATCAACTCCATTGTACTGTGAAGTCATGAAGCAGTAAACAGTCCTGGAAAAAAGTGTCCTTGCTCTGAGTATTAAGTAGTCCTTTGTTCATTGTAATACTCCAAGAAAAGGAAGCTGAATTGTGTGTCTCAAAATACCACATCTGGAAAAAAAAAAAACCTTAAAGTGATGCCAAAGCCTTTAAGAACTTGGGGCGACAATTGCTCCAAGATTGAGAGCTTTTGGGGTTTAGTGTCTTGCTCAGTGTGACCCCAACAATCAGCCAACCCCACAGGCCTGCTTTGCTTTAACCCTAAGGGTATTTTCACAGTTAGTGTCTTTGGTTTGGGCTTTTCAGTTTGGTCCATGAGGTGTGAAAGCTGCCACAGAGCAGGGTCTGGATGAAACAGATCTTACCAAAAGCAGTCGTCTTTGTTTACTGTGCAAAATTGTTCTTGTAGCCAATTCATACTCCAGGAGCAACAACGTGAAGTTCCAGTGAAGCAAGAGCTCGTTACTCTGCTGAGCCAGGGAAACTGGCTCAGCAGATTATTGTCACTCATTTTCAGTCAGTCGCAACACAGCTTTCATACAAGGTTGTGCATTTAGCAAAATTTAACGTGGATAGCGTTTAACACATGAGGTTCTTGCTGCTGATATGAGAGAAGTGACAGCACCAAACGCGCTGGCACAAGCTCTCTCATGGTACAGGTTAGACCCAAACCAGAAATGCCAAATTTTGAGTCCACAGTGAAACAGGAAATGTCAAATGTTGAACACTTCCTGAATCAACACTTCCTGGATCAACAGTAGAGGAGATCTTGTGGGAATTCAGTGGAAAGTCCACACTGAAACCGGAAATGCCAAATTTTGAGTCCACAGTGAAATAGGAAATACCAAATGTTCAACACTTCTTGGAGCTACAGTACAGAAGATTAAACTTTTTTTGAGTACGTTGTTTTTGCTGTGGTATGTTCATCCTCTGTAAGGATTTTGTGTAACTTTTTGTTTGTCTCAATTAAAAAAAAATAGATAAATAAAATAAAAGGCAAAAAGGAGATCTTGTTGTGTGGGCCGCTGAAGAGGAGGTACTGCTGGCCCACCACCACCAGAGGGCGCCCTGCCTGACGTACGGGCTTCAGGCACGAGAGGGCGCTGCCGTCTCACGGGAACATCCGGGAGTGACAGCTGTCACTCATCAACTCATGACAGCTGTCACTCATCTCCACTTCATCAACCGCTCCATAAAAGCTGGACGACATCTCCACCCCGCTGCCGAGATATCGCCTACCATTAGAGGTAATTCTCTCAGCCAGATACTGTGCCGTATTGCACATAACCGTTTGTTTATTCTTTTCAGAGGGACCTGTTTGCTTGTGTCAGCGGGAGGCTAAATCAGTCATTGACGGCAGGGTGCGGGATCTCACCCTTCACGACTCGTAAGACAAGCAACTGGTCGGGTTTAGCGGATTGACTGTGTTCAGTATTGCGGAGGTGGAGGTGCAATTCCCATCTGCTTAGCTGACTGTGTTACTGGGTGTGCACACACCCACACCTAACTGTTTCTGCTTCCTGCCAGCAGTACCAGATCCGACAGCCGGAGATGGTGGCCACCTGGGGACTCGGGACTTGGTGGCTCCAGTATCATCCGGGTTCGGTGGCAGTGGAAATCATGTGGGATCCGGTTCTTCTCTGGACAGACGTCTTCTATCCTCGAGCTTGCCCACACGTCACCTCTGTAGATTGACTGCATACAAATTCTGTAACAATTCTGTATTTCGTTGTGCACATTCACAACAGTAAAGTGTTCTATTTTCGGCTCATTCATTGTCCATTCATTTACGCACCCTGTTGTGGGTCCGTGTCACTACACTTTCACAACAGATCTTACGAGAATAGAGATGTCACGGGAATTCGGTGGAAAGTCCACACTGAAACTGGATATGCCAAATTTTCAGTCAACACTGAAACTGGAAATGTCAAATGTTGAACACTTCCTGGAGTGACAGCACAGAAGATTAACCTGTTTTTAAATATGTTGTTTTTCCTGTGGTATGCTTATCCTCTGTACGGTTTTTGTTTAACTTTTTGTTTGTCTCAATTAAAGAAAAAAGACAAAGAGGAAATCTCAAGCGAATAGAGGCGATCTAACGGAAATTCAGTGGACAGTAGACACTGAAACAGGAAATGTGAAATGTTGAGCCGACATTGAAACCGAGAACTGTAAAGTGAGAGCCAGTGCACACCTTGACAGGTCATGAGGTCAGTAGGTGACTATTTAGTGTGTAAATTACATGAAGGTTTTTAGCCATGCTAATGCTCCCCAGAACCATTTAGTGAAAAAAGTGAAGGATGTAAATGAGATGGTGAGGTCTTTCCAGGCATGTGCACGTGAGAGGCAAATAAAGAAAAATGCTTAAAATGGCGTGGGGTTAAGAGGGCTGTGGTTCTGGGGATCTGGGGGGCAAAGCCTCCCAGAAACTGAAGGGTTTTAGCCATGCTAATGCTCCCTAGAAGCACTTACTTAAAAAAAAATGTGTGAAGGACCTAAATGAAATGGTGATATGGTGAAGAGCTTTGTTCATTCATGTCAGTGACATAAGCATATTATGAATGCTATAATAACACAAATACAGCAGCAACAAAATGAACAGAAGTGAACTTGCACATACTCTTGATTCAGAATGGTACAATTGTTGGATTTGACAACACAGTTACACTTCCATTCATGAACTACAAGTGCAGGAAGCTGAAAGAAGATGACAGGACATACAAATACATGTAAGAATGTTTGTGTTCAATGGGGGGAAGCCAGCCACTGTTGCAGACCTTGGTCTTTACTGCCTTGAGAATGATGATGTAGAAAATTATATGGAGGAAACCTATCAAGCACTGACACACTGAGTCTGAGAAATATGCTGAAAAAAGGTAGGGGTATAATAAAACACACAACATAAGAGTTACAAACACAGAATGTGCATTTAGACAGAATTTCATTTTAGTTGACAAATCACAGCATCCAAGCAGTGGTGACCTTTGTGGCCTCGGCTTTGGAAATGAAAGAAACTGAAGTGGCTACACACAAAATCCCTTCTTCAGGTTTGTGTGGGCTTGTGACCATGATTATGGACTTGCAGAACATAACAGAAAATTACAGTTTGTTTCACTGATTTAGCAAATTTCTGTAGGTTAACTGTCTCTCTCACGGACCACATTCACTCCATAAATCCCTTGATCGTGTCCCTCTTGTTTTCTTTCACAGCTAAATTCACACCAAAAAATCCTTTCAGCAGGATTGTGTGGAGGTATGATCATGTTATTTGAGTTTTAGAATATTCCCACTGTAAAATAATAGAACGTAAGGGCTTACTGATATGATTTAGTATGTACATTTATGTGCAGAAACCTTTTGTCTCTTCACTGGCGACCACACCTGCTTCTGCGTGTTTCCACCTGGTATAGTTTTTGGTCACTTTTCAAGTTATTTTTTTGTGTACCTCCCACACATACACATTTTTAGACATCATTTCTTGCATGCATGTGCCAGTTGACACAAGGCCTGAAATGACATAAAGAAGAAGTAAGATAAATCTTTAATTATTCTTTTAATTACTTGTAATTACAGCGTGACTCGCATTACAACAAAAGTCCCTTTTTCTTGAAAAAAGTTGTTTTATATCTAGAAAACTGAAAAGGCAAGGGAAACACTGTAAAAAAAAAAAAAAAAAAAACTTGCCCAATTTTTCCATTCAGTATGGAAATGTCAAGCCAGTCTCATGGATTGTTGTGATTCACCAGCATGAAATATACATTAATCTATTGGTTTGCCATATTTTCACAAAAATTGCAAAATTTTTATCATGGCAGCACAAATTCATTCTAATTCATTCCATGATGGCTGCACGTAATTAAAAGTGCAGTGGGGGGGGGGAGTAGGGGTCAGGGGGTGGTTATGTTTAGGGTTGGAGGTAGGAGTAGGGTTAGTAATAGTGAGTTTAAAAAAAAACCCTTCACGAAAATTTGAATCATTTCATGACGGGAGGACGAAAAAAAAAACGTGAGACTGGGCTGGGAAATGCCCTTCTAGTATATTAGCCATCCAGCAGGTGGCAGACACATCAAAGTTCAGATTTGAATGTGTTTATATGTGTAATATGTGAGAAAGCAAAAACAGAATAGTGTACGCTGTTTGCTTTAACTGGACTTGAACGCATTCAGTTTGACTTTGGTGAATGTTGTTGGGAATTACAGCAACGTTTTTGTGGTAGACAGAAAGAAAGATATGATATTTGAGGGAAATGTAACCATGAAATGAACTCTAGACCTTTTTAATCTGCTGAGTTAACAATGAAGTAACGAGGGAATAACACAACTCAACACTAAAGCGATCAGCAGGCAGTTTTTCGATTACATACAGAAAATGTTCTGCAATTCCTCCACAGTTCAAATGATGTGGATTTAATATCCTCAATTTATAACTGTCACTCCACAATATGACCTCATTATTTGCTTTCAATTCTAATAGACTGTGACTGTAACCCCTGAATCGTGTATGATATCCTGCACTGTGAGCCGACTATATCGTTCCGCACTATCAAAAACAGCGTCACTCCAAAAGCCGTTGGATTCGCGTTTGCCACATCCTGATTAAATATTCTGCTTTTTTTATTATAGGTCAGGTTTTCTTTTCATGATCCCATCTTTCCCTAGAACTTTGAGTGTAATCAGAAGAAGTGCGACGTGCTGGGATCTGGATTTGCAGAAGAAAATTGAAGGATGGAGACTGAAAGACGAGAAGACAGAAAATGATACTTATGAAGCGTGTACCCAAGAGGCAAAGACTGAGCTAATGAGGGTAGTGGTACCGGTGCCGGGAAGACTAGCTGAATGAGAAGGCAATATTATGAGGTCTGCCAGGGAGGGAGAAAAGGACATCAAGAGGGAGCACTGGTGGAAGACAGATGAGGAGGGTAGCTTCTACCAATTCCACCCCTTCTAGTTAGTGGACAGAAGACCAGATGGCATTCCCACTAGACAGATTATACAAAAAAAGGGAACTGGAAACAGACTGACAGGGTGAGGTATGTCATCAGGCACATGTCACACAGTTGTGTTGTTTCTTTAAAATCAGCTTTTTGCCGCCCATCAAGTCATTTTAAAGAAGAACAGCTCCAAGAGCACATACCTCCATCAACACTTCATACTTATCTCATGAGATAAATGTTATGCAAAAACGACAAAACCGATTTTCTTTAAACTTGGTAAAAGGCTGTGGTACAGGCCAAGGAAGAAACATTTTCAAAAGTCTTGCATTGAAAGCCATTTCCTGGAAACCTGCTGATAAAGTTGCGTACAAGTCAAGGAAGATGCCGTCAACTTTTGGAGTGGATCCGATTCATGGGGGCAGATTCCAGGCCAGTCGCACGTTTTTTTTTTTTTTTTTGTGCTCCCGTCACGAAATGATTCAAATTCTTCATGATGGTTTTTTTTTTTAAACTCACTATTACTAACCATACTCCTACCCCCACCCTAACCTTAACCATAACCTAACCCTACTACTTCCCCCCACCCTAACCATAACCACCCTGACCCCCCCCCCCCGCTTCACTTTTAATTTTGTGCAGCTATCACGGAATGGATTAGAATGAATTTGTTCTGCTGTGACGAAAATGAGGCGCTTTTCGTGACAATATCACGAACCAATAGATTAATGTATATTTCGTGCTGCTGAATCACGACATGCCGTGAGACTGGGTTGCAGATACAGGATTTCTAATTTTGTTTTTCCATTTTCTTTAACATTGCCAAATAAGGCTTTTGGGAAATTAACAAAAATGTTGAAAAATGTCCTATTTCACAATGCTGAAGAAAGTGGGGAAAAAGTTCCTAGATCCACTTAATGGTTTACTCCTTGGCTTGTTCATCAGATTTGGAAGAAATCTGGTTTCATTGTGAAATGAGGCTTTTTAAAAATTCACAAAAATGTAAAAAAATTTTCCCATTTCACAAAGTTCAGTAAAGTCTGTGTGTGTGTGGGGGGGATCCTGGAGCTGCCCTCTTAATTAAATCCACTCTCAGTTAATGGTTTCTTCCTTGGCCTGTACCCCAACTTTTTACTAAATTTTAAGGAAATCTGCTTCATTGCAAGTTACAGCATTTAAGAAATTCTTGAAAATGTTGAAAAATGCTCTCTCACAGCATTTAAGAAAGTGAGGAGAAAAAATTCTGGATCTGTCCCCTTAATCAAATCTGCAGTAAAAGTCATAAGTAGTTTCTTCTTTAGCCCATACCCCACCTTTTCACTGAGTTTGAAGAAAATCGGTTTAGTAGTTTTTGCATAATCCCGGACAAACATCACCAAAAACATTACTTCCTTGGAGGCAAAAATGGGTTGCAAAAAGTTCTGCAGTCCAATAAGGAGATCAGAGGAAAAAAATAACAAGCACTGAGTAAAAAAATGATGAATGCATATAGTGCAGATTATCCTGTGGTTGTTATGCTGCATTTCTCTCCTGTGCTGAAATTGCAGAAGTGGTGCTGTGCAGTGATATACTGGCTGAGATAACAACAAAGCTGCCTCTGAGCTGTGCTTAAGTTTGTGCTTCGGTTAATTACGGTTGCGGTGTCATGAGAGACACGCTCGGTGCATCTCAACCAAAAGCCAAGCGGTGCAGCACCAATGCTCTGAATTATAATTGCTCTGGAGAGCAGCAGTGCCGGAGATCAGGACACAGTTTTACGGGGAGATGGTTGCCGTTGTGGACCATGTCCCAACTGTACAGCGGTTATGGACACAACTGTGCTGAGATGAGAAAACTCGCTCAAATCCTCAAGAACCAGTTATCCACCTGCTCTCAGCAGCTGAGTGCAATTTCATCAAAGCTGGAGAAGCCTTATTTAAAAGTCAATCAGCTGCTGATGGGGGAGACAGGTGCTCTTGTGTCTGCGCGTCTGTCTGGCTGAATTCCTCAGCCATTTTGCAGACTGTAACAATGCAGGCTTTGGGGTGCCATTAAAACGACTGCTTTTTGAGTTTCAACCATGTACTGTATACTCATTATGCAAAGATGTTTCCCAGCTCTGTTCAAACATGACGGGACTTTTATGCAAAAAGCACTGATTGTGCAGTACTCACCATCTGGTACGTGATACTTGTTAAAACACAAAGTTATGTGATGAAACATTGTTTACTGCTGCTTTGTTATGTCCTGGGCACGGATGGAGAGTCCCTACCTAATTTCAAATTTGCAGTATTTTTTCTTAAATTAGTTCATGGAAAATGTTTAAATACATTTGCCAAAACACTTGTAAACAGTCTTCTTTTGGGTTTGCACTGTAGCCACTTAGGTGCCATGGGACACATTTTGGCTCCAGTCCAGTTTTTATGTTATAGCGACTTCTGGCATTTTTCCTTTGTGTTACTGTGTGTAGTGCTTTTATTCAGATTATTCTCCTGTCTTAGCTTTGATTTCCAGGCTGTTAACTGTGTTCCCATCTGCACACTTCCAGGTCTATTGCTCTGTTTTCTTTAATAAAAAGACATTAAAATGTCTCCTAGTGGCCAGATAGAATTAGGTTCAGCCCTACTCTCTAGCATTCTTATTATAGTGTTTACTGTCTCCACATTGTTGATCTTGTTATCAACTTTTGCTGCCATCCAGATTCCTATCATTTGCCTGCCCATCTGGTATGATAATTCCTGGTTGTTGAATTCATTCTGTTTTGTGTGCAGTTCTACTGCTTCATCGCTTGAACGCCTGTTGCTATTGATGAACTCTGCTTTTTTTTAAACTCTTCCTGGCTCTGGATTATTCTCCTGTGTATCCCATCAGACTGGCTGAGATTGTTTTGGACTGATTATTGTGTGCCACTTTTGGACCATCCTTCCTGTTTGCCACTGTGGCTCAGCTAATTAACTGTTGAAGAATAAAACCTATTCAAGCTGTCCTTTATTGTGTTTCTTTGCACGTGACTTGATTGATTAGATTGGGGAGAAGTTACCCCGGCTTAGCCCAGGTAACTGTACTGTTGACATCATCAAAAGCATTCAGCTGCAAAGTCTTTCCACAACCATAACACAATATTTCAAGCTGTACATCCTTTGCAGAGTGAATGATGGATCATTAAGTAATTACCAGAGTTTTCACAGATGAAAATCATTCGCTGCAGTTGATCTGAATCCAGATCACTTGTTCTCAAACTCATTCCTGATTGACCACAGAATTCATCTTTCCCCATTTCACTCTGCTCTGTACACTCCTGCCCCAGATGTTGACTGGCTGAATTCACCTGATCCAGTGAATAAACTGTGCGTAAATAAACAGTCTGCAGGTTTTGGTTCTTTTACTGTAGCTGATTGCAGTAACTCCACCCAACTGCACAAAGTGGTGCTAATCGTCAGCATTACTCTTTTCTTTCAGTCTGAAAACAGAGACTTCTTGGATGTGACTCTGGACGTGCACTTGAATTTATTAGGTTCTTTCTTGGCCTGTGTCCCACACCTTCAATTTTCATAAAAGCTTTTTGAGTAACTGTGGTTAATCTATGTATAGGTGGCCAAGTGGTTAGTGCACTTGGTTTCAGTGTGGAAGGTTCCTGGTTCAAACCCCACCCCTGCCACATTTCTCCATGTAATATGGAGTTGTGCCAGAAAGGGCATCTGGAACAAAACTTGTGCCAAATTAACATGCAGATCCACCTTGAATCTGCTGTGGCAACCCCAAGTGAAAACATGGGAGCAGCCAAAGGGACTTCTATATATACGTGTAAAAAAAATTATGGCAGAAATCATTATGAATGTTCCCAAAATTAAAGATTGGAAAATTCTGATGTCTACAAACCATTTCAGTTGGCTCTTGAATACTGAGCAGATTTATTTTCTGTAAGTAAAACTCAGTTCTCTATAGTTGGTTTCTTGGTAGAAAGTCACAAATGTGAGATGGGGTTCAGTCCTTCTGAGGCATTCAGTTTCTACACATCCCTCTTTAATTATAACTCCGTCCACACACAAAACCAATGCCACCAATTAATGGTTTTAATCATCTGCACTGCTCATCTTGTGTTTCAATTAAATCCAATTCATTTATATAGTGTCAAATCACAAAATATCATCTCCAGGGCTTCGCATGAATATGGATTAACCTTATACATCCCTTGAGCAAGTACATTGGCAATGCTGGTAAGAGAAAGACTCCCTCAGGCTTTTTTTAACATACAAGAAGAAACCTCAAGCAGCCCCGACTCAGTGAGGGGACCATCTGTTTGGTCATACCAACAATAACAAAATGAAGAACTGTCACATTCAGCAAGATCAGTACTCGCAAAGCTTCTGGTCCTGACAACATACCTGGCCATGTTCTGAGGGACTCTGCGGGAGAACTAGCAGATGTTTCACAGACATCTTTAACATCTCGCTGAGTCAGGTGGTTGTCCCCACATGCCTCAAGGCCACCACCGTCATCCCAGATCCAAAGAAGTCCTTACCCTCCGGCTTCAGAGACTACTGTCCAGCTGTACTCACCCCAGTCTTCATGAAGTGCTTTGAATGACTAGTAATGGTGCACATCAAGCCCTCCCTGGACCCCTTCCAGTTCACATATCGGTCCAATCGCTTGACTGAGGATGCCATCGCCACTGCCCTCCACCCAGCTCTTACACATCTGGACAATAAAGACTCATATGTCAGAATGCTGTTCATTGACTTCAGCTCAGCATTCAACACAATCATCTCCTGATCATCAATCTGAACCGGTTGGGACTGAACTGTGACTGAACTGTGTAACTGGCTGCTGGACTTCCTGACAGGGAGACCACAGGCAGTGCAGGTCGGCAGCAACACATCCAGGGTCATCATCTTGAACACGGGGGCCCCTCAGGGATGTGTGCTGAGCCCCCTCCTCTTCACCCTGCTGACCCACAACTGCACACCACTGGCACAACACCAACCTCCTCATCAAGTTACGGACACCACAACCGTGGTGGGTCTCATCAGAAATAACGATGAGACCAACAACATTAACAGTTCATATTCAAGTTAAATGTCATTGCCCTTGAGGTACACAGGAGCATTAGTTACAGGAATATGTTAGCAGGTTATCATTATCTGTGATCTAGTGACCCTCACCCTGTGTGCTGCAGAGGAACTGAAGCACTGCGTTTCCTCCACACACACACACACACACACACACACACACACACACACACACACACACACACACACACACACACACACACACACACACACACACACACACACACACACACACACACACACCTCCGACCATGAAATCTCTGGTGGCAAGGTTCTGGTTGATTCTCTAGTCAGTTGCAAACTGCCAAACCTCAGTGAAGTTGCGATTATAGTAGGTGTGGGCTGCTAAAGGTGTGGGGATCTGTGGTATCTGAGCTGATCTCCTTCAGGCAGGTGGAGCTACTGTTCTCTTGGTGATCCAAGAAACCTTTGCTTCCTTTTGGGACACAGGTATCATCCCAACTGAGCTAGAAGGAAAGTGATCGCCTGGATTGCAACTGTTGTTACACTGTTCTTGTATCAACACTGCACTTGCAACAGGATTAAATGCCAGCTGCTTGCTGGTCAGCAACCAGAGCAGTTTGATTTCATGCCTAAGAAATCAGCCATCAACCTTGATTTTGGCAAAGTCCTTGATTTGGTTGTTGGGATTTCTCTCTTGAACATCTTGAAGATTCATGGGCTTCCAAGTAAGTTACTGGACATCTTAGCTGGCCTATAGACAGGTACTGTGAGTGGTGTTCAGAGAAAAAGCAGAGCCTCTACCTTCTACCCAGTCAACAGGGCTGTGTTCTGGCTCATGCTTTATTCAATGTGTGCATGAATTGGGTGTAGGGTAAGGTTTTGTAGTTAAGTGTCTTTGGTGTCTTTGTCAGTGAAGAAAAGTTAACTGATTTTGACTTTGCAGATGATGCTGTGATTTCTGCTGAGTCAATGGATGCCCTGTTTGAACTACTTGAAAATCTGAGTGAAGAATCACAGTGACTGAGTTGAGGATCAAGACTAAGATCCAGACTTTCAGTGACTTTGTGGACTTAGCAGTCAGAATTCCATTTGTATGTGGTGAAATTGTCGGGCAGCACAGTGGCTTAGTGGTTAGCACTGTTGCCTCACAGCAAGGACGTTATGGGATCAATTTCCACCTGTGGCCTTTCTCTGTGCTGTTTGCATGTTCTCCATGTGTTTGTGTGGGTTTCCTCCCACATCCAAAGACATGCAGGTTAGTTGGACTGGAAAGTTTAAACTTTTTGTCTGTAGGTGTGCGTGTGGGTGTGAATGTGTTTCACTGTCTATATGTGGCCCTGTGACAGACTGGTACCAGGCCTCACACCCCCTATGACTACTGGGATAGGCTCCAGCCCCCCTCTCCCATGACCCTTAATTGGAGTAAGCGGTCGAAGATGAG
Source organism: Thalassophryne amazonica (assembly GCF_902500255.1). NCBI lineage: Eukaryota > Metazoa > Chordata > Actinopteri > Batrachoidiformes > Batrachoididae > Thalassophryne > Thalassophryne amazonica. The sequence goes on along the minus strand of NC_047119.1, from coordinate 38,888,514 downwards.
TAAGTTAGTGTATGAGTGTGGTGAAATTGTCAAACATTTTAGGATATTTGCTTATTGTGGCAGTAACACTGTTTCTAGTAGCGAAGCCTATCAGGTACAGAAAACAACCGTAAAGACAACAGATGTTTTCCAATGCTGATACAGTTAAGGCACCTTGACACGTGGCACGCATTTAACCCCCGCACTGCCGCACAATTCGTCATGCCAATGCAACCTGCTGTGGTCCACTGGATGCCGCGCTTTATCCCCTGGACGCTGCGTTATATAAAATTATTATTTTGTAGCAGATTAATCATTTGCTCTCAGAGTTTGACTGATGAAACCACCTCTAATCGCTTCTGGAATTTCCTACAGCTGTAGCTTTTTGTTCTCTCTCTCTTGTGCGCTTCATGATGTGGAGAATGCATTTGGAATAATCTCAAAGGTAAAAATTTGTAATATTTTTAAATGTAATGGCTTGGTAAAACAGTTACATTTTCATTCCTTCTTATGAGTATCTGTTAATTATATTTATGATAGATTTACCATCTTGTTATAATCATTCAGATGAGCTGTGCTGTGATGCGGTGCGCTGACGCAATGACTCGCACTGGCTCGCATTGACACTCAATGTTTTTGAATTATTTGCGCAATGTTCACATGAAGTTCACATAATTAACGTGTGTCAGAGATTTTCAACATTCAAAATTTTCTTTGCGCACTTGCATGAAGCTGTGCATAGTTTACAATGAGTTTACAACAAGTTAACTCTCTGGCATGGCAGATTGCGTACCAGTTCGCAGATCAAAGTCGAAAACGTGTCAAGGCACCGTTACAGGAGAACAAATGCCCCAGTCTTCAGTGCCCTGTTTTCTGTCTTACTGTATGGCTGTGAGACTTGGAATTGAATCAGACTTAACCTAAAGTGGCAAAGGGATGTCTTTGGTACCAATTCTCCCTGGAGAATCCATGGATAGCAGTATAATGACTCTGTGTTATATTAATCACTGGTTTATGAAAACATGGGTCATGCACTGTGGCAGATATATGGTTACTTTTGGGAGTTTTGGATGTATCCGTGGTCTGCGTGGTTGCCAATCAGAACACAGAGCAGTTTGACGGTGCCAGTCTACACTCCCAGATGTGACCGGACCTTGTAGTGTCTTTTATAAATTACCCAGAATCTTCTGCCCCAGCACAGTATAACCGCCACCACACCGGCTTCAACAGGATATCTCAGTTATTTTAGGCAGAGCTGTTATGTTTGAATTTGGCATTAGATGACATATTGGAGCTGTAATGAGCTTTCAGAGGCATGACTGAGAAAAGGAAATAGCCAATAATGTTTTTTGGCTTGCTCTTTTCCATTCAGCTGGAAATGAGCCCCTGCTATGCCTTTGCGATTCATCATCAGTGCAGGATATGTAGGCTACTGTGTCAGCAAGCTGTGGAAGAGGTCGATAGCCCACCAAGAAAATAGCATTTACATTTATCTAACCCAAGACATTAAAGTTATTTGCTGTGAAGTTCAAACTCTGATTTTTGTCATTGCAGGTATTTCACAAAGCACATTCACACCAGATTTAAAAAGATTATTTTTTATTATTATTATTTGTAGTGTCTTCTCTTACACCTTGCTCTTTTATAGTTTAAAGACACTATGAACCAGTTGGAAACAGTTTATTGTGAAATGAATTAAAGTGTAAGATATACAGTGGTTCATATTATAACTCAACAGGTGTGTTTTGTAATGACTGAAAACAAAGATCTCAAATTCAATCAACACAAAATTTAAGACACTAAGTCAAAACCAACTTTTTAAAGTTGGAACAAAAAGGTATCTTTCTAGAGAGTATAAAAACAAACTGAACTGAACAAAAGCTGAAAGGACCATCAACCTCTCAGAACATTTGCTTGTCTACTGTCAAATTACAGTGAAAGACTTTAAAATTTAATGCCTTCTCAGAAGTAACATCATAACAAGGACGGATGCTGTCTTTCAGATCAAAGTCAAGCTTGTGGTTTCATGTTTTTTTTTTTTTAATTCTGGTCACAGCAACACCAAATGTCATGCTTGGGGTCTCATCTTATTTTGGAGAAGGTAAGCTTTCTTAAAAAACAAAACAAAACACAAAAAAACTTTTCCATTTTGTAACAAAAAGATTGAAACACTACTTAAGTGGTGCTGAGACGGCCCACAGGCCACTCACGTTTTATGGGGTTTGGTTGTAAGATATTCCTCTAAAAACCCAAACCATAAAATGCTACTTAAATATGATAAATCTGAAAAAGGTTCCTGTTTTGTGACAAGATGTCATAATTCTGAAATTATACTTGATGGTAAGGTTTAGTATTCATTATTGTGCAACCTCAATTGTGGTAGCATCTTTTACTGTAATTATGACATTGCTGGGAAATTACTAAGCAAAAATGTTATCCTCTAATTATGACTTACCAGTAACTTGTACAAATGTTTTAGTACACGTTATCTAATGTGTAATTATAAAATTCTGATTCAATTCTAGTTATGATTGAGCATCTTGTAATTATAACTTTGATGCTAACCTCAATATTGTGCACTGAGGATTCTGATTTTCAATCTTGCAAATATGACTTAGTAACTATATCCAGTAACTATAACTTTGACTTGTAGTTATAAAATACTCTAACATGATTAGGATTTAGTGTTTCATAAGTATAGTTTAGTGCCTCTTATACTTATTAAATTTATCTAATCAAGGTTGCCTGTTATAACTTAGAATCTCAAATTATGATCTTGGATCTTATTGTGATTACTGTAATTCTGATTTCTCATAGTTATTTACATCTTAGATTTAAGACTTGCATGTTGAAGTTACGACTGAAAAACCCATAATTTTGACGTATGTTAATTATGACTCGCTATTCCACAGAGCGCCGTTCCTTCCCGGTTAATCCTGAATAGCAAATTGGGTGCATTTGAAGGATCATAACTTCTTTGTCAATCTTGAACAAACTTGGTACACATAGTAGCTTTGGCCATCATCGGCACTTGATTCTGATTTTCAAAAATCGTTGATAGTACGCAGTAACTTCGTAGAGTTAAGAGCTTCAATCATGTTTGAACTTCCTTAAACGGGGTATTTAGTGACTATATGGCTTGAAACTTGTTTGATTTTTGTTCTGTCGGGGTAAAAATTTAAAGCCAACGCAGCCCTGATAAATGCATGTTTGCGTTTTTGTTCAAAGTTCAACAGCTCAATCAGTTGGCCGAGGCTGCCAAGGTAGGAGCAGGCAAGTCTGCAGCTGCTAGTGGGGGGTGATTACGCACTTCATTCGGTTTTTTCACATTTTTGGATCATAGGCGATCATAGTAGAAGGCAGCCTGTGGAATACCATGTTAGCTTAAATAATAAACTGCAATTATAAATTGTCAACTCAATTTTGAGATTGTGTTAGTGCAGATGGCTTGGTATATCTTGTAGTTATACTTAATATCTAAAATAGCACGATCCAATAACTAGGCCTAAGAATTATGATTTACATGTGATTTACATATGATTTTACATCTTGTAATTGACTCATCATATTGTAATTACGGTTTTCGCACACTGTAATCATGATTTGGCATGTTGCATTTATGAATTACTAACTTGTAGTTATAACATCTAATAATTATGGCCCATTTTCCAATTATGAGTGAGCATGTGGTTGTTTTGACTTCTCCTTGTACATGTGAAGTTCATCCAGAAGGGCATCCAGCATTAAACATACCTCAACTACCCGTCTACTACCAAATCGTTCTGACAGCATCTCACAATTATAAAAATACTCGTATGTACCATATATACATATTTGGATGCAAAAGTGAACAATGTTGCATGTATATTCGTTATCGGTTACGTTAGTTATTGACGATGAACGTGCAAAAGGTGTAAGCACAGTAAGCTTATCTTCAATCTGTAAGTTTTGATCATGCATGAATGATTTGCATGTGAATAATGTGTGCATGGTTTTAAGTTAGCCCATATAATGAGTTTTTAATTATTGTCATTTTGGTTATGTTGTTTACTGACCATAATGATAATAAATAATATAATAATAATAATAATAATAATAATAATAATAATAATAATAATCATATAATAATAATAATGAGGACGAGGAGGATCAGAGTGCAAGGTTTTGAAATTTGTTTCTTGGTTGACGCAAACAGGAATCCATTGGTTTGGACTGTTGAGGTGCTCAGACTTCAGATGGAAGAAGGGAGAAACATCTGCACCGATAGTATGTGCAGAAACACTGCACGTCCACTGGTGACATAAAAATGTAAAGAAACTTTGCAGCTCTTGACAGTAGTACGAAAAAAACCAACAAACAAACTTTGATCCATCTATAAAATCTGGAGAACTTACCACCCCCTGATCCAGCTGCTCTGTGGTCTGAGATGGAGCGGCTCCACTCACAGGTAAAAACCAGAAGATCGGCACCACCAGCAGCAGCAGCATCTCCGGACAAATATTCCTCATCCACGCGTGAAGAAGCGGAATAATCCGGGCACCCTACGGCAGGTTGCTCCTGCAGGGCGCAGACACCGACCCCGACGGTCGCATCCACAAACCAAACGCTGCTGCTCCTTGAAAACGAGCACTCACATTTCGAAAACAGGACCAGAGCTCAGCGGCGTGGATCAGAGGTGAGACGTGCGCTCTGGTCCTAAATCGGGTTTCACGGAATTAAAAATCCCCGCAGCTCCTCCTGGTCCAGTCTGTGCTCCGGTTCTCCGGCTCACAGCAGCAGCAGCAGCTGTGTGCGTGCGTGCGCTTTTGTGCCGAGCAGCACACGCGCTCTGTGACGCACGGTGAGCGTAGATGAGTCTGTGGCACAAACCTTTTCACGCCGAGTGGAAATGTTCAGCGCCTTTTCGTTGCGCTCCGAGCCAACCGAACTAATGATGCGCGCAGCAACACGCACGTTTCACGAGACTACTTCACGGACAGAGGCTCAAAGGGGCTGAACCCAAAGAAGCCCCTCACACACAGGTGCAAGAAGAATCCCTGCAACTCCAGGATAAAATTAAAGTTTAACCATGGGCGGCTCTAGGGAGGGGCGTGACGGGGCCATAGCCACCCCCACCCAATGAATTCCAGTAACTCCACCATAACTTGACATTTGACATTCTAAATCCTGTTTTTAAGCATTAAATTCTTAACAGTACTATCTGAATGATGGTATACTACCCGCATGAGACTTTGTGTACCCACCACACCAAAACTCAACCCAGTCTCCCAGTTTTTTTCATGCTTCCGTCACAAATTGAGTCAAATTTTCATGATGGGTTTTTTTTTTATCTTACTATTACTACACCCCCCAACCCTAATCCCCCCCCAAGACACCTCTTCCCCCCCCCACCCCCACAGCACTTTTAATTTTGTGCACCCATCACGGAACATATTAGAATAAATTTGTGATCCGCTTACAAAAATTTTGCACTTTTCGTGACAATATGACAAACCAGTAGATTAACGTATATTTCGTGATGCTGAATCATGACATGCCGTGAGATATGGTCACTAAAACTCCATCAGAGGAATTGGGGTTAAAAGACTCCTATGTGAAATGTAAATACGTTATAATTTTCATGTCTATGCATGTGGTAATGTAGAACATGTACATGAACAAGTAAATCCCTTCTTAATCATTGATACAATAACTCAAGAACAGTAAATGCTACCATCTTGTATGGCTCCAAATTTAAAAGGACATAAAGTTAGGATAAACTGATCAAAATGTAGAGAAATTTAATCCAATAACTGAACCCTAAAGCAACTTTGTTTTGCCTATGTCCTTAAGTTACACAATAAATAAATAAATACGCCAACAACAGACCAATTATTTATTTTATTTATTTATTTTTAAAACTGCAGAATTGCTCTCTAGCTTCAGTTGGGAGTGAGATATGAGTTGTGGGTGAATTTTGTTTTCCTTCACTATTATGAAGACAATGTTTGTATTTCTAAAAAGAAAGAAAGTTTAATGCCCAGTGTGCTACATCTATTTTATTTCTTTTCAAATTCTGAGTTCATCCTGCAGCAAGTTGGGACAGGACACAGGTAAAGGGGTGTTTGTGAAGTGTTGGATGTGCTACTGGTGTTGTCTAGGGGGATGTCCCCCTGAAAAAAACTATAGCCTTTATCCTGCATTCTAAAGTGTTTCATTGTAAACACTGAAAATACACAATTTTTATTTTAAACACTGGAACTCTTCTAATTCTGCCGTCAGCAGTGTTCAGACAGTCTTGTCTTTATGCAAGACCTTTATCGCACCTTTGGTCAGTGGCTTGGGGTTGGGGTGGGGTGGGGGTTGCAACCACCACCTCTACTGTATATCACTATTCATATATTACTTTGATACAATTGCAACATAAGGGCTTTTTAAAATGAATTTTGCCTCATTAGGAATCAGTAAGGTGTCTTTTCTTTTCAGTGTTGTATCGTCTGACTTCCAGACTGTGTTTATAATTTAAAAGTTTTTGCAGTGTGTCTGAGATGTTTGATTAGCAACTGAGGAACCTGAGGGAAAGTTCAGAGAAACACAGGACCGAAAACGACAATAACGAGACAAAGAATGAGCGGGGAAGAGAATAACTTTGTTGTTGATAGTCTGAATTCAGCTTGCTATGCTCATGTCTTGTTCACTACTAAGTCCATTAACAAGAGGACATCACAAACTAGATTACAAGCAAAGGTAAATCACTATTGTGGAAAGTTTTTTTCCTCAGAAGTTCAATTAATCAATATCATATGTACAGTGCATTCAGAAAGTATTCACAGTGCTTCACTGTTTTCATATTTTGTTATGTTACAGCCTATTTCCAAAATGGATATTTTTTTTAGCTCAAAACATGACACACAATACCCCATAATAATGTGAAAAAAGTTTTTTTTGTTATTTCTGTAAATTTATTAAAAAAAATAAAAACCCTAAGAAAGAACATGTACATACGTATTCACAGCCTTTGCCATGAAAGCTCAGGTGCATCCTCTTTCCACTGATCATCCTTGAGATGTTTCTACAGCTTAATTGGAAAAGTCAGTCAATTTTTCCCCTCTGATAAGACATCAACATCCAGTCCATGCAGGTATTAAATGGAGTTGAAGACTGAACACATTCCTGACGAATGCCAGAAGTCATTAGGGAAAAGTCAGACTGTGCCTTGGCACTACACAACATTTGCTCCACCTTGGTACAGAATGTAAACTAAAGTAAAGAAAAATGATCCAAGTGCTGCTTTGGTACAAGTGCTTGGTACAGTCTGATAACATTTCAAGGTATGTGATAGTTCATTTTAGAAGACTTATTCCCTTTTGTAGAAAGATAGACAGACTGACAGACATCACCACAACATAATCCCCCTTCAGGCCTTCAGCCAGCAGGGGATGAAAAGCCCAATAGCCAAGGCTGAAATTTAGGCAACTGTCCAATTGACCAAAGATATGTGCATGGGGATAATTGGCAACAATACCTATCATGAAGGAGGATTTCTATCCAAGAAAACAAAAAATCTGGGCTTGAATTTCCTTTCTGGAAACTGTAACAAAGTTGAAGTCTGTTCCACTCCACCATGAAGCTGTTGAACTGGTGATGCAACAGACAAAGGTTGCACAAACATAGAAGCCTATAACTGTCATGGTTGGGGGTTGTGGGGTTATGTTGAGATGTTGATTTATTTTAGTGTTTTATTGCATGTGTGGGTTTTTCTGAGAGTTCTGGTTGGTGTTTTTCTGTTTGCAAGCTCTTGTCTTTCTGTTGGGGTTTGGTCTGGGTGTATCTGTTCCTTTTTTGTGCCACGCCCTCTTCCCCGCACCTGCTTCTGATCATCCCTCATCATACCTGTTATTTAAGCCTCATGGTTCCGTCATCTCTTTGCTAGATCGTTTGTGCTTTATGCCTACGTTTCCAGCCTTTTTGTCTCAGTGTCCGAGTTACCCGTTCATGTCTTGCTGTGTACCGACTATCCACCTGTTGTTTGACCTCGCCTGCCGCCTTATATTTTGGACACTGTTGCTGTATATCGTTTACTGTCCTGTGTACTGAACCCTGCCTGGAAACCGAGTAAAGCTTTTGAATTTCCATTTTTTGTGTCAGAGTCCAGAAATTGTGTCCAGTCAATTTGTGTCTGTGATCATGACAATAACTCTTTTTTTGCACCATAACAGTTTAATCACGTCTTGCTCATTCAATCAAAAATAAATGCCTCCCCACACACGCACACTCTGTGATCATACAGAATTGCAGGCGTGTAGCCTAATTTCTTAACGTGCCCTCAACCACTATGAATGCAACATTTAAAAATTCATATTTTGATTCATAAAATCCAGATATTTACAGGAATGTGCACCAAATTAAATATACTGCTGAAATGACAAAGTGAGGACTTGAATACCCCCCCTCCCCCGAAATGCTCTATGTATTAATCTCAGAAAAAGTGATGGAAACCTCCTAAAACATTCCATCTCGCAATGTTAAAGGCAGTGTGTGTGTGTATGATGTACCTGTAAAATTACAAAAACTGTTACTGTCCAAATATTTATGGTCCCAACTGTATATCCATCACAGTAAGGAGCAGCAGATAATTATGCCATGAAGTGCTGTTATCACCCTGCTTTGTTCTCAGAAAAGACAGCCATACTTATTTATGTATGTTTTGTGTTCCATAATAATTTGAAATCTGTTAAAATAATAAAATAAATAAATAAAATAAAAAGGCACCACACTGTAACAACCACCAAGCTCAAATATCTGACTACATTATGTTAAACATTTGCTCTTACTGACCTGTTGGCATAAGAAATGATCAAGCAGCCACCATCAGAATTTAAAGAATGCTGTTCATTGTGAATTAATCATCCTCTTCTCTGCAACATCATCACACATGCAGCACATGCACAAACTCATAAATTTCAATTTGCTTACTGTAGACACAGCAGTTGCTCATCGCCGGGCCAGAGGAGAAACGTATGAAAAATATGTTTGTTGCTACAAACTCAATGTTTTCTGCTTTTTTTTTTACTGTTTCTATCCCAGTCACATGTGTCTTTTCCAAAAACTAATCTGAATATTGTGTCTCACAGCAGGTCTCCCGGCAAATAAAAGGTCAAAACATTTAAATTTATGTTAACAACAGGTTCAGGAATCCAGGCTCACTCCGCATGAAGTGTTTCATCACTTTCATATTATTTTCCACGGTGATTCTGAAGACATAATGTTGGTTTTATATGAATGCTGCAGCTGAAGTTAAAGGGGTCATTTTCTGGATATTTTTAGCAAGATAATTAAAAGTCACCAAGGATCCAGCTCAAATGTCATTGATAGTTGCACACTGATGCAATTGTTATTTTGATATCTGATGCCATGTTTAAGTAGCAAGTGTATAAATGCCATCTGTGCGCCCAAGGGCGTGTTGGTGTTGAAATGTGGTCAAACAAACTGTTGTGTCGTATACCAACAAAACCAGATCTAATGTTGAGTGTAGAGTTTCTGCTGTTTATATGTGAAATGCATTATGTACGTGGGTTCAGTACACAAATAATGAATGTCTGAGTGTAACATTCTTTACATAATGAATGGAAAAATTCATTATTTGTTTTAGATGACACCTAGGCAAAGTCCATATGTTATAGATGCCTTCTTTACATCATGGACACATTTTATGAAAAGGTAGTGGAGTTATTCAAAGCAAAGAAGCTTATGGAATGAAAATGAATGGTAACATGAACCAAATTGCGTGAAAAATGATGTAAATCCTACGACTTACTATTTTTTCTATAGAATAGTACAAAAAATGAATCCCACAATCCAATCAAATGACAAGTATTTATTTATTTATTATATAAAAGTGGATATTTGCACTCCTCACCACTGTATGTAATAACAAAACTGAAGTAGAAGTTCTGTAAAGGCCTAATGGTGCCTTTGTTTATCCCTAGACTCAGCAGGATGAAGCAGATGGGAGTTAACTTTTTAAATTATTTATTCAAGAATTTTTACTATTAAAGACACTGCTGTGGTTTCCAGTCAGCTCCTTTGTCAGTTTCCACTAAGTGTTAATAAACAAAACTTAAAGCGGAAAGTATTTCTCCCCACCAAACAGGAGCAGGTCGAAAGAGTTGGGCTACTAATCTGTAGACCTGGATCTAATTCGCTGTCAGAAGACCTGTCTGTGGCCTTGGACAAGATGCTTCATCAGCATTAGAACAGTCCACCCAGCTGGAAAGAGTTACTGGCCTTGGCTGTTGAAGTAAACTGGGATGTACTGGCATCTCCATCCAGGGCAACACCTGGTCTCTTGTTCAGTTCAATTTAATTATACAGCGTAACATCACCACTTAAGTCACCTCAAGGTGCTACACATGAGCAAGGTTCCAATTATACTCATCCCACGGTATCCGAGAATAAACACCAGCACCAAAGAACTTCACGGCTGTTATATGTCTTACGTGTCCTAGTCGTAGAAGGACACATGCACAATCCACTCTGTTACCACCCAATACAAATATAGCAGCTATGTTGCTACGCTGAGTCATAACTGATGCAGTCAGGAGGCTTCAAACATATAGAGGGTGGAGCTTCCAAGGGTAATAATGTACACAAATACTATTTATAAACCTTTTTTGTTGTATAATTGTATTCATATTCTAATCTAATATGTTGACAGTTCCATTTTCTTTGCCTTTTTTTCTGTGATGACTGTTGACTGGACTCAACTGTTTCTGCAGTTGCACCTGCTGCAGCACAGCATAATGGAATCTGATTTCTGGGCTGAATGCACGACAAGCAGCAGCAGCACAGCTGAAAAGTTGAATGTCTGCAGCTTTAACATCTCTCATCTCCTTCGTCTTTGTTCCCTGGAGTCTAAGTGAAATCCAGCAGAAATTGAAAGCAGAAATGCGAGAAGTCAGGAGGTTGTGCATACCACGGATGCCCATGTTAATCAGAGTTGCGTGCGATCCACATGGGTCCTCCTGCCTGAAGGTTCTGCACGAGCGATGGCGTCCTCGATTGGAAATGCTTTTCTAAAAAATGTGCCTGCAGCTTGTCTACACCTGCGTAGAGAGAATATTTTTTTTCCCTTTTCATCCTGCAACCCCACACAGAGCGAGAGTGCAAACATCAAACAATTAATTGATCTGTAGCAAATGAATATTTGTGTTCATTTTAACCTGTAAAAAAAACCTGAGGTAGTCTGCGCTGATTGCTCCTGTCTGTGGGCTGCCCATAAGCTTAGCGTTGCTTTCCTCTTGGCCTATGAGTGTGGGCGTGTAGGTTGAGCTACATTTCTCCAATTTTAATAAGTGTCAGCAGAAGAAGGGCTAGTTTCACTGGTACTGCTTGCTCTCCTGTTGCTGAATGGTGCTGTGACCCTGACAGATTATAAAGAGCCGCACCACAGGAAAAGCAGCCACACAATGCATCATGGATGTGATGTTCTCGCCACTGCAGCCTCCTCAGTTTTTCATCAGTCTGTGTTTCATCACCTCTTAATGTCTCAGTACATCACCTGTCATCCTGTGGATTCATATTTGATGTTAAAACTCTAGCAATACAAATAAATAAATAAACCAAAAGGCTCCTATGCTGTTCCATTTTCCGTGTTTTTTTTTTCCCCCAATGAATACTTATTTGGAAGATTTTTATTTAATCATGCATTTACAGACAGAATTTGATGTGCTGGTAACAGTGTAGGGCTTGGACAGCAAAAGTGCAAGTGGGTGGGTAAGTGGGTGGGTGGGTACTCAAACGTTGTTGATAATGCAAATTACACATGAGGAAACTCAAAACACTATTTCAAAATAGTTTGAAATCACTGAAGCACTCGTGTTTTGGAGGATGTTCTACCATCTGTGAAAATAGAGACATCACAACATAGGCCAAAATTTACAGCAGAATGGGAAATTAAAATGGATTAAGGAATGGCTAGAACATGTGGTTGTGGAAGTGCCAGAACTTTTTGTTCTCACATGTCACACTTGAAATGAGTGCAACATTTCTTAATGAATGTTTATGAGTTCAATGGTACGAATATTTCATGAGGTGAAAGCTGGAACATACCATTCAACGAGGCGATCGAGGCAGAGTGCAATGGTGCCAAATGTATGGAACCAAATTTGCACTCTAAATGGAACCAAATTCCACTCTAAATGCAATGCAAGACAATCTTTTTTGCTACCACATACTTATATATTTTTTATTTGCACATTGAACACACCTGTTTCATTCTGTAAAATTTTGTTTCTTTTCTTTTCTTCCTCAGACCTTTTATGTCTGCATGTGGTTTACTCAGGTTAATATTTGTACTGAAAGCCTTGCACCTTACCTTTTGTTGTACTTGTTACAATGTCAATAAAGAATCTGAATTTCTAAATCTGAATCTTGTTGGGACTGCAAATTAGTCTTGGATAATTTTGAAACACTTACCGGAAACATTTCAATACCTTTGAAACATTTATGTTAAGAAAGCTTAAACCCCCTGTCCACATGCGACCGTTTAGTTTGCAGTTGGCTTCCCGATAGAAAAAACTGCAAAATGGCAAACTCACGGGATGATCACCAACCATGCAGCAACCCATCTGCAAACATACATGTACATCCTGGAGCACGTTGTGCACCATCTGGAGTGTCGGGATCATGGGGATTATTGGGAACAAAATTTTGACGCCGACAGAAATCATTAGGAACCCGACTGGGTTACCGGCAAGATCACGGTGGCTTAACTAGCCGTCTGCAGTGTCCTGGGAATGCTGCTACAAGCTGACGGCATTAGATTTGTATAAAACAGTGATGCAGACCTGTACCCGATCTGTTATCCTAAAGCTCACCATGACAGCACAGCAAGCAGGCGGCAAAATATTGCATCCCGTGAATCAGTGTCACCAGTATTAAGGTCACTACCAGCTTCAGTTTCTCTTTTCTGTGGCTTCAGATGACATTTGCTTCCTGATATCTGGAGAATACCTGAATGGGAACATGTGGACACTAGGCTTCAGGCATCATGTGCTATGCTGAAACATGTTGAACACTGACTCCTCCAAGTATCAAGATCTGCCTCTATTAAGATTCTTTAAAAACCTGACATATTTTAATGAACCTCTACAATCTGCATACTCCTTGACTGGTGTTCACATAGATGGGATCCAACAGAAACCTGAAGTCCATCCTGAAATATGGCACATAGTGTTTGAACTGTAACTATCAAACAATTCCACAATGGTAGCAAGTTAGTGTTTACAAAAAAAAAAAATCTCCATACATCAGTGCATACAGCCCAGATGTGGGCATATTTTGAATTCTGACTGCCCTGCTGTTGGTTGGACGAGATGATGATAGCAGTAGACAGTATTTTATCTGCCAGCTACTTTGCACATCAAACATGTATTTGATGTTGCAAAGAATTGCCCCAACCATCCACAAATATCAACACGCAGCACGCAGAGTTGTTGTGAACAGATCTGCCACTTTTTGCTCGGCTGCTGTAATCAGTGCAATGTGTCAAGTTACTACTATAGTTTTAAAAAAAGGTTTCATAAACACAGATAGAAGTATCAGTAAAACACTTTTTTTTATAAGACAATGCACATTCAAAACACAATACAATCTATCATGTTTGATAATGCATGATAAAGGGGAGATTGTGTTTTGGACCTTGGAGCAGGTCTGCTAATTATATGGTAGAAAGGCACAAGTGAAGTGCTGCATCAAAGAAAATACTTTTATTTATTTAAAATTAGGGAACTCAAAATTTCAATTATAAATTGAGATGAAAAATGCCTTTCCTCTCAAATTGATGTTTGTGCACAAACTGCATTTATTGAAGAAAAACAAAAACAAAAAGAAAATTAAGAGATTTTGCAAACGGGAAAAAATGGGGTTAGGTTTAGAATGCAGCATAGCTGTAATTCCTTTTGGGGGGAAAACTCCCCCCAAAGAAAAACAAAAACAAAAAAAAAACAAATAAACAAAAAGGTAGGACTGCAATGTTATTCCTCTTTACTCCCCTGGCTGGCACTGGACAGATGTCCTTGTACTCACTGTGTACAAGAACCAATTGTACAAACAGAGCTTGTCCAATAAGTTTGCTAGGGAAGGACTCATTAAAATAATGGAAAAAACTATTATAACCTCAGTTTCATTTTCTGAATGAAAAAGCATTCATGAAGTTTGTCTTATAAATGTCATTTTCCAGGAGCTATGCTTTAAACTTTCTTCATTTGCTCTGCTTTAATATTGTTATTTTATAGTCTAACTGACCTTCATCGAATCGTGCACAGCCATGAGGTCTGAGGTCTTGTTCATGAGTGGGGGTAAGATGGAGCATGAGATCAGACAGTCTAGAACTGAGTCTGAGGTCCTGGGGATAAGTGAGCCAAAAGGTGATGCTCTTGACTTACATTCCTATCCTCACCTATGGTCATGAGCTTTGAGTAGTGACCAAAAGAATAAGTACAAGCATTGGAAATGAGGCTCCTCTGTAGCTCCTCTGCACTTGGTGAGAAGCTTGAATGTCCGGGAGGGACTGGGTAGAGCAGCTGCTTCTTTGCACTAAAAGGAGTCACCTCAGGTGGTCCGGGCATCTGGTGAAGAAGCTCTGGTTGTCTCCCTAAGGAGGCACATCCAACAGTGAGGAGGCTCCAGGGAAGACCCAGGACATGCTGGAGGGATTATATCTCTCAGCTAGTCTGGGAGCCTTTTTGGAATCCACCAGGAAGAGTTAGTTAGACGACTTGGCCAAGGATAGAGAAGTGTGGGATGAGCTGCTTGGTTTACTGCCACAGCAACGCAGACCTGAACAAGTGGGACAATGATGACCATAAGATCTTAAAAATTGAAGACACAAGTTTGGTTCTGACAAACAAGAATTACACCCACATTTCCAACATTTTAGAAGAACAGTGCTACTTTGGCCCAATCTCAATTCTCTTTTGTACCCCTTCCCCTTGGCCTTACCCCTACCCCTACCCCTTTAAATCAAGGGGTAAAGCGAAGGGGTATGCCTCTAGCCCTATGAATTGAGACACCCCTCTGCCTTACAGGAAAAAAAAAACTGCCCATCTTCACTGTTTGTCAACATGGCAACTGAAGCGAGACTTGCTGCAGTGGCCTGTTTTTATTTTCTCACCTTTCTGCGTAAATGTAAAGAAATAAAAGAAGTCACAGATTTCTTTGATGCATCGCAATCATGTCGGATAATTTTGTGGTATTAATCATTAATTTAATTAATTTGTAATTTATAACAATAATAAATAGCATTAATAATGAATTAATTGTAATTAATTCATGTTAATAATACTAATAATAATCATTAATAGTAGTAATAATTAATAATGTTAATTGGTTAATCATTAATTGATTGATTAGTAATTAATTACTTAATTAATACGTAATTAAAATAAATAAACACTTGAAATATATCAGTCTGTGTGGTATGAATGTATACATTATACAAGTTTCACTTTTTGAATGGAATTACTGAAATAAATAAACTTTTTCATGATATTCTAATTATATGACCAGCACCTGTATGTATGTTATGGGCTGCATCTAGTTCTGTTAAACTTATATTTCTTTTTCAAATTCTCCCATTTTTTGCATCCAGCCCTATTTCCTTTAGAAATTTCCTTGACAAATAACAGCAGTCTGTTAGGACGTCAGGTTATGTGTTACACATATACGTGTGTGTGTATATATTTTCCAACTTACTCCCATTGATGAAACTTCTCATTTTCTGCCTGAAAGCTTATTAGGAGATGAGTGTGCTCAGGGCTCTCTGTTTGTTTACAAAATACACACACATTACAGACCTTGAAATCCAACAGCAGGAATCACTATTATCCAAAGATTTATGAACATACAAATTAACGTGCTTATCCTTTATCATGATTTTCTCCATTGTGAGATATAAAAGTGTCTTATTGTAGCGTTCGTGTGTGTATGTGCATTATAACGGCTCAGCACACAAGCGAAGTTACGATATTCTTCAGAACGACAATATACTCAACATGCATCCAGCAGCGTGCACGTTGCTGTCATAGGCAATTGCCTGTAAAGTTTTTGGCAAGTTATAACTTTCTAAACAGTGTAATTTATAATGAAAGCCACTTACATTTGTGCGGCTCTTTCGGCTCCATGTTTGTTTCTGTGAAGACAGCAGTAAGCTCCTCCTACCCCTCCAAACGGAGTATGCATCCAGATTCACTCCATTTGAAGGGGCTTGTAGCCCTCCGCCTACCCCTCCGCCTCGTTCCAAAAAGAGAATTGAGACACCCCTCTTTCTCTCGTGCCTGCGCAAAATGGAGGGGAAGGGGTAAGGGGTACAATTGAGATTCAGCCTTTATCTACTCTTGTACAAGTATCATCATTATAACAATATAACATTAATAAGATTCTGTATCTCTGTAAGACTTCTCAAGACCAGTCTTTCTGCATGGGGTTTGATTTCTGCAGTAATTGTCCCAAAACTCCATGTTGGCTAACCCTTTAGTCTCTGAGGTTTGGGAGCACATAATGGTACTGTACATTACCACAACTACTGCACCATGGATCTGCCTTGGGTCCTGGATGCGACCACGCAGGTAGACATGTCCACCTTCATCTATTCTTCATCTTCACCATTCATGTCTGGTATTCATCATTCCACATCTAGAACCAAACTAAATGGGCTCACTGCCCTGTTAATGAAATGAAATCTTGTTTTCATTAAGCCTCTGTCCGGTGATTGAGAGTTCACTCAAGTTTCGCCCAAAAGTGATTGGAGTCCCTCTCGATGCAGTAGTCAGAAAACAGCTGACTCAGCATATCGATACAGCACTGATATAAAACAGGAGAAAACAAGTACACACACACACACAAAAAAAAACATTAAGCCATGTAGTCAACCATTCGTCTTCACCATCTGATCTGACAAAAAGGACAAAAGGCCATTAAGAGGCGTAAAATTTATTCACAGAGCTAAAGCTTTGATTTGGAGTATAATATGTTTTGCAAGAATTGGAGCATCAAAAGCAAAGCTGGAAGTGACTCCCTAATCTTAGTTTCTATGAAGATGTTTTAATGCTTGTATAGGGAACTGGGCTCCAAACAGCCACAGAAACTCTAATAAGACACACAAACAGGGATGTGACTGCCCCTGTGATTGGACCTAAACATCTGAAAGTCTATAGTTCCTGTATTCTTGACAAACTGTACATAAAGACTGCACTTCAACGCTGGAACAAATGGCAGAGCTGTAGCTAAAAAGGTCAGGAAAAAAAATCATCCAGCTGTAACAGAAGAAGAAACTGTTGCTCTTTTTCTTTGGTGCTTGTTGTTCCTCAAGGTGGCTTGACATTTTTGTTTTGACAAACTCTCCGACCAACAAACAAACAGAACTGTTTTCATGTTCTTGCTTAAGAAGCGTCCTGTTATTTTGTAAATATAAATATGACTGCAGCAACAGTGCATATTAGCAATGACAGCCAAATTGATTGAGAGCATGTTGGCATGTGCTCAAATCAGTCCGCAATGCATCAAAATGAGCAAGTGGAGAGCAGCCACCAAAGCTCCCTGAAGTGAAGTTTTGCATTTTTTTTGTGACCGTTTACTTGTATTTCTTTTTAATTCAGCTTGTATATAAGCAGAATGTACATGAGGCGTATCTGAATGTCTCCATGTAGTCAATCGCAGTTAAACTCTACACCCACGTTTGATGATGTTTTTGGTAGTCAACAGCGTGATCACATTTTGTGCCTGGCCACATCTCATTTCAAGACCACTCAGCTTGAGCATACAAGGTAGCACAAGTGCACTCACTATTTAAAGAACATGAGGACTTGGTGTGAAAATGTTACCTGTGTTGGTGTGAAGCTAGCATTGACCCTTTCACTGTGTCCGGTGGAACACAGGGTCCAATAAATATCGATCACGCTGCCTTTCATTAAAAAAGTGAAATGTGGTATCATTTGTTTTTCCAATATGAAACCAAAAATTTAAAAAACAAAACACACACACACACACCACTTGGCTATTATAGATGAAATAATTAGAAAATACAAGAATATACCTAGTGTAAAACAGTTTTAATATGTGTCTTGGTAAAATGCAAAAATCAATACTCTTATGTTCATGCAGGAGTGTTTTTTTTCTCTTTTTTTCCCCTTCCCCCCGTCTGCATATATAGTAATGACAAATGGCACACTGGCAGAACCATTTATGTCACTAAGGGCTCTTGGGCAAGGCCTTTAATCCCCCATTGCTCCCGGTGTGTAGTGAGCGCCTTGTATGGCAGCACCCTGACATCGGGGTGAATGTGAGGCATAATTGTAAAGCGCTTTGAGCGTCTGATGCAGATGGAAAAGCGCTATATAAATGCAGTCCATTTATGTCCATTAATACACATATATGCAATTTATTCTTGCAAGACAGAAGGTATGTGGTGCGTGAGTGAACGTGGTGTTTGTGTGTGACCCCCATCCACCCTTCCCGATCAGCCTACACCATCCTACTCAAAGCCAACCGACAACTTCTATCAGGAAGGGCCGACCACCAAAAGAACACGAAGACAGACAAGAATGGAAGACAAGTAGTGAAGGCAATAACTGTGAAGTGATGAGAAGTGAGATGCCGAGGAGACCCAACCATACAACTTACCAGGACAAACAACCACACATGAACAAGAAGTGACAGCAACAGATGCAGTTTTTGATTGCGGGCGAAGCGGGCAGCTGCCTGGGGCACATTTTTTCATGACACACAGGAAAATGGGAAACAAAGTGGACAACAAGCACTCGTTCCCTTTTCTCCTTTAACACATTTAAGAACATTCATTTTTAAACCTGTTAAAGAATTAAAATTGAAGCGTACAGTAATCTCCCAGTCACACCACAAGCTTGCACTGCAAAGTATTCACAGTGCTGCACTTTTTCCACATTTTTTAATGTTTCAGCCTTATTCCAAAATGAATGAAATTCTGTTTTACCCCCATAATAACAATGTAGAAACAGCGTTTTTGGTTTATTTTATTTATTTATTTTTTTTAGCTTTTTGCAAATTTACTGAAAATGAAAAACTAAGAAATCACAGATACATAAGTACTTACAGCCTTTGCCATGAAGCTCAAAATTCATCCATCAGATATTTCTACAGCTTATTTGGAGTCCACCTGAGGTAAATTCAGTTGATTGGACATGTACTGGAATGGCACACACCCGTCTACAAATAAGGCACCATCCCTACATTGATGCATGGTGGTGGCAGCATAATTCTGTGGAGATATTTTTCAGCGGGAGGAACTGGGAGACTAGTCAGGATTCAGGGAAAGATGAATGCAGCAATGTACAGAGACGTCCTAGATGAAAACCTGCTCCAGATCACATTTGAGCTGAGACTGGCGTGAAGGTCCATCTTTCAGCAGGACAATGACCCGAAGCACACAGCCAACATGGGCAGCATGGTGGAGCAAGAAGGTCATGGGATTGATTCCCACCTTTGGCCCTTCTGTGTGGAGTTTGCATGTTCTCCTCCCGTGTTTGCGTGGGTTCCCTCAATCTCAATGGGACTAACCTGGTTAAATAAAAAAAACAACAACAACCCACATATGAGAGGAGTGGCTTCAGGACAACTCTGTGAATGTCCTTGAGTGGCCCAGATAGAGACCGGATGTTCAACCAGATTTCTCCAGATCTGATTGGACATCTCTGGAGAGATCTGAAAATGGCTGTTCACCGACACTCCCCATCCAACCTGATAGAGCTTGCGAGGTTCTGCAAAGAGGAATGGGCAAAACTGCCCAAAGATAGGTACGCCAAGCTTGTGGCATCATATTCAAGAAGACTTGAGGCTGTAATTACTGCCAAAGGTGCATCAACAAAGTATTAAGCAAAGGGTGTTGATACTTATGTATGTATGATTTCTTAGTTTTTTTTTTATTACTTTTTTCATGTTGTCATTATGGGGTGTTGTGAGTAGAATTTTGAGGGAAAATTAATTTACTCAATTTTGGAATAAGGCTGTAACATAGCAAAATGTGGAAAAAGTGAAGCCCTGTGAATACTTTCCGGATGCACAGTAAAATGAAAAGGTCAAAATGCTGTTAAAGTACTTATCAGTTTTTCAGTTTTGGTTTTGGAAATGAGAAAAACCTTGCCTTTTCTGTATTTATTTTTTTTTTTTTTTGCACTTTATTTTTGGTTTTATATCGAAAAACAAATGATACACTGATTATGTTGCTTCTTGCTTCCTCTGTTAAAAATTAACGAGATCAATGAAGTGCAAGTAAACAGGCTTCACAGTTTTTCACTGTTACTTAAAAGAATCTGGTCCTGTTCTTTTGTTTCATCAGACTTCAGATTGGTGCCAAACACAGTGATTTGGAAAGAAGTGTGTGTATATATATATATATATATATATATATATATATATATATATATATATATATATATATATATATATATATATATGTTGTGTGGGCCGCCAGAAGAGGAGGTACTGCTGGCCCACCACCAGAGGGCGCCCTGTCTGAAGTGCGGGCTTCAGGCACCAGAGGGCGCAGCCGCCTCACAGGAGCAGCCAGGGTGACAGCTGTCACGCATCACCTGCAACAGCTGTTACCAATCACCTGATCAGCAGGGGTACATCAGCAGGACAACGTCTCCACCTCTTTGCCGAGATATCGCTCTACCTGGAAGGTAATGTTCTCAGCAGACTGTGTGATCTTTCGACAGTAACCTTTTGTGACTTTTGTGCATCGTATAGCAGACTCTTTTTCCAACGAGAGGTGGAGGTAGTTTTCCTGCCGTGTGGATTGCTGGGTGCAAACGCGCCCACATTTAATTGTTTTTTGTTCCTCGCCAGCAGTACCAGGTCCGACACGCGGAGGCAGTGGCCACCTGGGAGTTCGGGACTTGGCGGCTCCAGTATTCCCGGGGTCTGGTGGCGGAGGAAATTGTGTGGTTCCGGTTCTACTTTGGACAGACGTCTTCTATCTTCGAGCCTGCCCACACGACACCTTTTGTGATTTGGCTTTTTGTCTATTGTTGTAATCTGTTGTGTTTGTTGTGCCCATTCACAACAGTAAAGTGTTGTTATTTGACTTCCTCCATTGTCCGTTCATTTGCGCCCCCTGTTGTGGGTCCGTGTACCTACACTTTCCCAACAGGATATCTCGGCCAGCGTCATGGACCCCGAGGGGCGTCAACCGGCCGTTGAATGGCCAATGGAAGAGCAGGGCGCACAGGCGTCTGCAGGAGGAATGATCGGTGAGTTGCAGCGAATCCTCACCGCTTTTACGGCTCGGCTGGATCTGATGACCGAGCAGAACGTCCTCCTTAACCGCAGGGTGGAGGCTCTCGCCGCGCAGGTGGAAGCGCGCCGTCAGGGCGCTGCTGCGGCTCCCCCTCCTGTCGATCCTGTGCGCAATAGTGACGTTCCACAGGTCATTCAACGACCCCTCCCACCTTCCCCTGAAGCATACATAAGCCCTCCAGAACCGTACGGGGGTTGTGTGGAGACATGCGCGGACTTTCTTATGCAGTGTTCGCTCGTCTTCACACAACGTCCCATCATGTACGCGACTGATGCTAGTAAGATAGCTTATGTGATTAATCTGCTTCGCGGCGAGGCACGCGCTTGGGCTACAGCGCTCTGGGAGCAAAATTCACGGCTCCTTCTGACATATGATGGGTTTGTGAGGGAGTTCAGAACAGTGTTCGATCACCCAAATAGAGGAGAGACCGCTTCAGCCGTGCTGCTGTCAATGAGACAGGGGCGCCGGAGCGCAGCTGCTTATGCAGTCGACTTCCGCATCGCGGCTGTGAGGTCCGGCTGGAATAGCACTGCCCTCCACGCCGCCTTCGTAAACGGCCTATCGTTGGTCCTGAAGGAGCACCTGGTGGCCAAGGACGAACCGCGGGATTTAGACGGGCTTATTGATCTCGTTATATGATTAGACAATCGGTTAGAAGAACGCCGTCGGGAACGAGACGAAGGGCGTGGCCGGGCATGCGCCGTCCCTCTCCCTTCCAGTTCCGACCGAGTTCCGCCTTCCCCACGCTCCACGGCCTCTACGCTCTGTGTGGTGACAGCTCCCCCCTGCTGACGAAGCTATGGACACGAGCAGGGCCACATTTAGGGCACCAGATAGACAGAGGAGGCTGGCCCGCGGAGGGTGCTTTGTTTGTGGCTCAATAGAGCATCAAGTGAGGGACTGCCCCGAGCGGTTAAACACCAACGCCCGCCCCTAGACACTGGGTTAGGGGTGGGCCAAAACATTCACATGGGACATACCCATATTGCCACACGACTCCCAGTGACAATCCTTTATGAGGATTTAACCCTGAAGGCCCCAGCACTGGTGGACACGGGCTCTGAAGGGAATCTGTTAGACAGCAGATGGGCCAGGGAGATAGGGCTCCCTCTGGTGGCGCTTACCTCGCCTGTGCAGGTGCGGGCACTAGATGGCTCCCTACTCCCTCTAATCACACATAAGACACCACCAGTAACTCTGGTGGTGTCAGGAAATCACCGGGAGGAGATCGAGTTTTTTGTGACTCCTGCCACCTCCCGTGTGATTCTAGGGTTCCCCTGGATGTTAAAACACAATCCCCGGATCGATTGGCCGTCCGGGGTAGTGGTTCAGTGGAGCGAGACCTGCCATCGGGCATGTTTAGGTTCCTCGGTTCCTCCCGGTTCCCAGGCTAAGGAGGAGGTCAGAGTCCCGCCCAATCTAGGGACGGTGCCGGTGGAGTACCATGACCTTGTGGATGTGTTCAGTAAGGATCTGGCGCTCACCCTTCCCCCCCACCGTCCGTACGATTGTGCCATTGATTTGGTTCCAGGCGTTGAGTTCCCGTCCAGCAGGCTGTACAACCTCTCACGACCTGAGCGCGAATCAATGGAGACCTACATCCGGGACTCTTAGTCGCCGGGTTGATCCGGAATTCCACCTCCCTGATGGGTGCAGGTTTCTTTTTTGTGGGTAAAAAAGACGGCGGACTTCGTCCATGCATTGATTATAGGGGGCTGAACGAAATCACGGTTCGTAATCGATACCCGTTGCCCCTGTTGGATTCAGTGTTCACGCCCCTGCATGGAGCCCAAATATTCACTAAGCTAGATCTTAGAAATGCGTATCACCTGGTTCGGATCCGGAAGGGAGACGAGTGGAAGACGGCATTTAACACCCCCTTAGGTCACTTTGAGTACCTGGTCATGCCGTTCGGCCTCACAAACGCCCCCGCGACATT
Source organism: Thalassophryne amazonica (assembly GCF_902500255.1). NCBI lineage: Eukaryota > Metazoa > Chordata > Actinopteri > Batrachoidiformes > Batrachoididae > Thalassophryne > Thalassophryne amazonica. Next base: position 38,865,283 of record NC_047119.1, on the reverse strand, counting down.
CCAAGCATTAGTTAATGATGTCTTGCGGGATTTCCTGCACCGATTCGTCTTCGTATATCTAGACGATATACTCATCTTTTCTCCGGATCCTGAGACTCATGTCCGGCATGTACGTCAGGTCCTGCAGCGGTTGTTGGAGAACCGGCTGTTTGTGAAGGGCGAGAAGTGTGAGTTTCACCGCACATCTTTGTCCTTCCTGGGGTTTATCATCTCCCCCAACTCCGTCGCTCCTGATCCGGCCAAGGTTGCGGCGGTGAGAGACTGGCACCAACCCACTAGCCGTAGGAAGCTGCAACAGTTCCTCGGCTTTGCAAATTTCTACAGGGGGTTCATTAAGGGCTACAGTCAGGTAGTTAGCCCCCTGACAGCCCTGACCTCACCAAAAGTCCCCTTCACCTGGTCGGATCATTGCGATGCCGCGTTCAAGGAGTTGAAACGGCGCTTCTCGTCTGCACCCGTTCTGGTGCAGCCCGATCCTAGCCGCCAGTTAGTGGTTGAAGTGGACGCCTCGGACTCAGGGATAGGAGCTGTGCTTTCCCAGAGCGGAGAGGCCGATAAGGTCCTTCACCCGTGTGCCTATTTTTCCCGCAGGTTGACCCCGGCCGAACGGAACTATGACGTCGGCAATCGAGAACTCCTTGCGGTGAAAGAGGCTCTTGAAGAGTGGAGACATCTGTTGGAGGGAACGTCCGTGCCATTCACGGTTTTTACTGACCACCGGAACCTGGAGTATATCAGGACCGCCAAGCGGCTGAACCCCAGGCAAGCCCGCTGGTCACTGTTCTTCGGCCGTTTTGACTTCCGGATCACCTACCGTCCCGGGACCAAAAACCAGAGATCGGATGCCTTGTCCCGGGTACATGAAGATGAAGTCAAAGCGGAGTTGTCGGATCCACCGGAACCCATCATCCCGGAGTCCACTATCGTGGCCACCCTCACCTGGGACGTAGAGAGAACCGTCCGGGAGGCCCTGGCACGAAGCCCGGACCCCGGAACTGGGCCGAAGAACAAACTATACGTCCCACCAGAAGCTAGGGCTGCAGTCCTGGACTTCTGTCACGGCTCCAAGCTCTCCTGTCATCCAGGGGTGCGAAGAACCGTGGCAGTTGTCCGGCAGCGCTTCTGGTGGGCGTCCCTAGAGGCCGACGTCCGGGATTATATCCAGGCCTGCACCACCTGCGCCAGGGGCAAGGCTGACCATCGCAGGGCATCAGGACTACTCCAGCCGCTGCCTGTGCCTCATCGCCCCTGGTCCCACATCGGCCTGGATTTTGTCACGGGCCTCCCGCCATCCCAGGGTAACACCACCATCCTCACGATAGTGGACCGATTCTCCAAGGCGGCCCACTTTGTGGCCCTCCAGAAGCTCCCAACAGCCCAGGAGACAGCGGACCTCCTGGTCCACCACGTCGTCCGGCTGCATGGGATTCCAACAGACATCGTCTCCGATTGCGGTCCCCAGTTCTCCTCGCAAGTCTGGAGGAGCTTCTGCCGGGAACTGGGGGCCACGGTGAGTCTCTCGTCCGGGTACCACCCTCAGACCAACGGGCAAGCAGAACGGGTAAACCAGGAGGTGGAACAGGCCTTGCGCTGCGTGACTGCCGCGCACCCGGCGGCCTGGAGTACCCATTTGGCCTGGATCGAGTATGCCCATAACAGCCAGGTGTCTTCAGCCACCGGCCTCTCCCCTTTTGAGGTGTGTCTGGGGTATCAGCCCCCGTTGTTTCCGGTGGTTGAGGGAGAGGTCGGTGTGCCCTCGGTCCAGGCCCACCTACGGAAGTGCCGTCGGGTGTGGCGTGCCGCCCGTTCTGCTTTGCTAAAGGCCCGGACGAGGGCAAAAGCCCATGCAGACCGTCGGCGGATCCCCGGTCCTTGCGTATCGGCCAGGGCAGGAGGTGTGGTTATCCACAAAGGACATTCCCCTCCAAGTGGACTCCCCCAAGCTACAGGACCGTTACATCGGCCCCTTCAAGATCCTTAAGGTCATCAGTCCAGCCGCAGTGAGGCTTCAGCTTCCGGCCTCACTGCGGATCCATCCTGTGTTTCATGTGTCCCGAGTTAAACTGCATCACACCTCACCCCTCTGTACTCCGGGTCCGGCGCCGCCTCCTGCCCGGATCATCGATGACTCTTGGATGTCCATAGGATGGGCCGGGGCTTCCAGTATTTGGTGGACTGGGAGGGGTACGGTCCCGAAGAATGCTCCTGGGTGAAGAGGAGCTTCATCCTGGACCCGGCCCTCCTGGCCGATTTCTACCGCCGCCACCCGGACAAGCCTGGTCGGGCGCCAGGAGGCGCCCGTTGAGGGGGGGGTCCTGTTGTGTGGGCCGCCAGAAGAGGAGGTACTGCTGGCCCACCACCAGAGGGCGCCCTGTCTGGAGTGCGGGCTCCAGGCACCAGAGGGCGCAGCCGCCTCACAGGAGCAGCCAGGGTGACAGCTGTCACGCATCACCTGCAACAGCTGTTACCAATCACCTGATCAGCAGGGGTACATCAGCAGGACGACGTCTCCACCTCTTTGCCGAGATATCGCTCTACCTGGAAGGTAATGTTCTCAGCAGACTGTGTGATCTTTCGACAGTAACCTTTTGTGACTTTTGTGCATCGTATAGCAGACTCTTTTTCCAACGAGAGGTGGAGGTAGTTTTCCTGCCGTGTGGATTGCTGGGTGCAAACGCGCCCACATTTAATTGTTTTTTTGTTCCTCGCCAGCAGTACCAGGTCCGACACGCGGAGGCAGTGGCCACCTGGGAGTTCGGGACTTGGCGGCTCCAGTATTCCCGGGGTCTGGTGGCGGAGGAAATCGTGTGGTTCCGGTTCTACTTTGGACAGACGTCTTCTATCTTCGAGCCTGCCCACACGACACCTTTTGTGATTTGGCTTTTGTCTATTGTTGTAATCTGTTGTGTTTGTTGTGCCCATTCACAACAGTAAAGTGTTGTTATTTGACTTCCTCCATTGTCCGTTCATTTGCGCCCCCTGTTGTGGGTCTGTGTACCTACACTTTCCCAACATATATATATATATATATATATATATATAAATCGGTAATGAACAGTGGAACTTGAATAACCATGAATGCTGTTTCATCAAAGTGAATTCCCAATTGGTTGAAGAAAGCCTAATTTTATACGCCATTGCCCCCTACTCATGATTTCTATTTGAATGTGAGCCAAAAATACATAAAAATCAATGTCATTTCATCAATGTCATTAAAGTATTTGTGGTGCAAAAACAAAAATAAACAAAAAAGCCATTTGAATTTGCTCCAAAACAAAGTAGAGTCACTTCACACTTTTGAAATATTAGTGTTTTTGTTCTCACTGCTAAATAATTAACCACAGACACAGTGTACCACAGATCAGCATTTACAAAATAGAGTAAGTTCAAACATGTTCTTATGGATCAGCATATACAGCGGTCCCTCGTTTATCACGGTAGTTACGTTTTAAAAATAACCCGCAATAAGCGAAATCCGCAAAGTAGTCAGCGCTACTTTTTGCAATTATTATAGATGCTTTAAGACTGTAAAACCCCTCACTACACACTTTATACACTTTTCTCAAACAGGCATTAACATTTTCTCACTTTTCTCTCCTGTGTAAACACTCTCTTTTTTCTTCTGGGCGAGAAGATTATAAACAGACACACGCAGAACACAATGTGCATACGCTCCCTTCGCTCACTGCCTCCGGAGGTACGGATGCGGGACCCACAAAGAATCCGAATCCTCTCTCGGTGGCCACGGAGCTCTGCGGCTGCAGTCAACATCCACATCAAAACAGCGAGCGTAGTCTCTGGACCTGTTGCCAGATTTGGCGCAGCTCCGCACAGCAGAGAGGAGGGTGGTGTGAGTGGCCCGCTGAGGCAGTGAGAGCAATCGCGGTGATGCCGACCGGTGCTGCGACTGGCCCGCCTGATAAGGACGCAGAACACAATGCGCTGTTAAAATAAAAAGCATGCAAAATTGCACAAAAAAAAATCTGCAAAACTGCGAGGCCGTGAAAGGTGAACCGCGTTATAGCGAGAGACCACTGTACAGCTGTCGACTAGAGAAAAGTTCCTCACTGCATGTGTGAGACCCCGACTCTTGTACAGTACACAGACTTAGCAGCTGACTGTGAAAGAAGTCACAAAGGTCGCGGTCGTATGGAATGAATTCCTGAGGAAGATGGTGAAGGATGAATACACAAGTCAGAAGGATGATAGAGCTGAAAAAATATGAATGATGATGAGCAGGGCTGGAGATTCAAACTTTCAAATACAGAACTACACCACATGACAGACAAAACCAATCAAATCCTGCTTACACCAACAATTAAAATATCTGGTTTATCTGCAGGATGGATAACAAAGACATAAGGAAACAGACTGTTTGATGAACACTCTCCAAGATGGATGAGGTTAGAGAGACAGATGGGGATAGATGCCCTGCAGATAAGAACAGTGATGATAGATAGGACAAACTTTCAGCATCTACTAGATACAAAAGATACATCCCTAAGGACTCAAAATTTCCAGAAAAGGGAACATGATGATGTTGATTGTTAGCAAATGTCCAGTTAAAGACAACAGTTTTTCACTTACCTTATAAAGTGCTGCTTAGTGAACAACAGTGGATGCTACAGGAAAGCAACTGTTACAGGGCTCTGTCAAAACAAGTGGTACAAATTCATATGGGTCATGTCTGAACCAGTGCTGGTAACATGAGGTCTACACTACTGCATGAATATCTGACAAAGTAAGTCTCACACTCATTCCTGACCTTTGTGGATGGTGCTACACACCCATTCTGGTCCCACAGCATGATATTGTAAGGGGGACAGTTCTTTTCCTAGTTACCTTCCAACTACAAATCAATCAGGTACCACTTTTACTACTACTTATATTATATAAACAAAAATTTCAGATTGAGTTTGTGCCAACAAAACAACTTGCACCTGGATTAACTTTACCTGACATGGCTGATGTAACAGTTAGCAGATTTAGCTTTAAAAACATTAAAAATCACTAGCGTGTTGCCCGTAGGGATCCACGGGCTCAAGATTGGGTAGTGTTTATAAAATAGGTAGCTGACATTTTTGTGGTAAGGGTGGTAATAAATTAAGCAAAGTTTGTATATTGAGTTGGAATGTTATGAGTCCAGAATGTTTTTAGAATCTTAGACCTCAACAGTGAAGAACTCAACCCTTTTATTTCCTGTTAATTATGTAATTTTTAATGTTAATTTACTGCCTTAAAGTATTTATAAATTATTTAGGTTCTTGTTGTCATATACATTATTATTATTATTTTATTTCTACTTCTATTTTATATTTTACTCTTTAAATAAAATATAAAAAATATTTTTTTTTCTGGTGTCATCCATGTATTTTTAACGTATTTACAATTATATTCTGTACTTACACTGAACTTAAAATCACTCCCCAAACTCATGCATTTAATATAAAGGTGACTTACGTCCCCCTGCTGGAATGGTGTGAGACTAGGCCTGGGCAATTTGACCTAAAAATAAAATCTCAGGTTTTTTCAGAAAAAATTCGACTTTCAATTTTTTCCGATTTTTTTTTCCTCTCTAATTTTTTAAAGAAAACATTCAGTACAAATACAGAGATAACTCAAAACAAGTTTTGCTTTCATTTTATGAAAAACTTAACAAAACCAACCCCTACTTACCTCCTGGAATTGAAGCTCCAACTGTTCTTTTGATTTAAAAAAAAATACACTTGAGTAAATGATTCCACTAGAGTAAGCGCTCTTGTTCCCCTCGTAAAGTGTGGCATTTCTCCCACGCAGCTGGATACCTGTTTTAGATGCTGGAATAAGTTTGTTGTGTGGCTGCGTTTTGTTGCAATGGGCTTTAGACAAACTCTGCAGTGTGCAGTCACTTGTTCCACATCTGTCACAGCAATCCCAAACCACTAACGAAACTTGCTCTTCATTAGGGGTTAGCCATGTTTGTTATTGTGTGAAGGAAACGGGATGGGGAGGGGGGAGCTACGGAAGGTCCTGGGGACAAAAAGATGCGCTGCAGCAAGAGGAAAAAAAAACAAACAAAACAAAACAACAACAAAAAAACCCACTAATTTTTTATTTTTAAAATTGTCCCCAACAAAAAACTAAAATAAAATCGATATATCGCCCAGGCCTGTGTGAGTCCAGAAAGTAGTTAACAGCATGCACGCGCACACACAGCTGCTGTAAGCAGGTGGTTTTAATTAGACAAACAAGACAATGGCTGAGCACATTAAAACTACTAAACATTTCACTCATGGTACCAAGATGAAACTTAAGTCACTCATGGTAATAGCAACATGAGACTTATCTAAACTGATTAAACCAATTGACCTACCAAAACACAATAAGTCAATAACACTAACAACACTGTTTAACATAAACCACGATAACATTTAAAACCTTAAAACTCAGAATTCCCATGGTGCATTGCAGCACAGCATCCATCGTTTAGTGGTTAGCTAAAATTGCAAAATTCTCCACAAATATATGTCATATCAACTTTCCATTTTTGCAGCTTTCATCCTTGACCCAAAATACATAAGTATGCCAAACAGCAAATGTCAGCTCTCCCCAGTTTTTTGCATGATCGCACACACACACACACACACACACACACACACACACACACACACACACACACACACACACACACACACACACACACACACACACACACACACACACACACACACACACGCCACTTGGCTATTATAATATAAATGAAATAATTCGAAAATACAAGAATATACCCAGTGTAAAACAGTTTTAAAATGTTTCATGGTAAAATGCTAAAATCACACAATACTCTTATGTTTACCCAGGCGTGTTTTTTTTCTTTTTTCCCTTCCCCCCTCTGCATATATAGTAATGATAAATGCCACAATGGCAGAACCATTTATGTCCATTAATACACATATATGCAATTTATTCTTGCAAGACAGAAGGTATGTGGTGTGTGAGTGAACATGGTGTGCGAGCGTGACCCTCATCTGCCCTTACCGATCAGCCTACACCATCCTACTCAAAGCCAACCAACAACTTCTACCAGGAAAGGCCGACCACCAAAAGAACACGAAGACAGACAAGAACTAAAGACAAGTGGTGAAGGCAATAACTGTGAAGTGATGAGAAGTGAGACACCGAGGAGATGGGGCCCCAACCATACAACTTACCAGGACAAACAACCACACATGAACAAGAATTGACAGAAACAGACACGGTTTTTGATGTGGGCGAAGTGGGCAGCTGCCGGGGGTGCATTTTTTCATGACACACAGGGGGCGGCATAAACACTTAAGAAAAAGTAAAGAATCATCTGCGCTGCAAAGCGGTTATCATAGCACTGTGTGGAGAATTAGCAAGCTGCACAGAACAGAGCCAGTGTAAAAGGTTCGGTGGTTGTCTCCTGCGTTGTCCCCTGGGAAAGGAGCTCTCCTCCCCTGTGCTCTGCTCCGCTTTGACTCCGGACGGAGCATCCTACAGTGCTCCTGTTTCTTAGCTGTTCTGCTCAGCAGGATCCTGTTGTCCTGTGGCAAAGTCCACTTAGGATGCAGCACTGAACCAGAACTCTGTGCCCAGAACAGGCATTAGAAAGCGAATAGATAGAGTGTGAGAACGGGTTCGAATTTCACCAGAAAGAACAAAATGCCCACTCTTGGAAAAAAAAGTTTGCAGAAGGAGAGCCTGCTTATTGAAGGTTTAGAAATTGAGCTGCATTCACATTACTAGCTGAACTGACTTGAATCTGACCTTGTTTTTTGTGTGCCTGCGTGATGCAGTGTACACTTTAACAAATATCATATATGTACTTAATCTAATTTTTTGTTAGCCCTCACCACATAACCTGGTTGTTTAACAAAATATATAGCTAATTTAACAAAATATACAATTAACTGTATTGTATTTTACAGTATATTATGTTTAATCTTTAAACAATTGAGGTATGTTGGACCAGTTTACAGAACTAGATTAAGTGAATATAGCAGAGTGTGAATGTGCCAAATCAAATTATTTGATGTGAGATTTGGGCTCCTTACTGTTTTATTACCCATCTGAACATGTCAAGTTTAATTTATGTGTTTTTCCTGTTACCTTCCTTTGTGTATGTGCTCAGAGATCAGATTCAGTTCAGATTTCATTCTGCTTTCTATGTCATCACTGGTGATATGACTGCTGTGAGATCAGATAATGTTCACTTACAAACAGGAAAAAACAAAACAAAATAAGATTCAGGAATAAATATCACAAGGAGTCAGAAATGGACGGCCTGTCATCAGAGACTGTAACGATGAAACCAGGGACAGAAGGAAAGTCAGCACTACAGAATCACTGGCATCTACAACAGGCGTCTGTCTTCATATGTCAGAAATGTCACAGAGGATGTAAATCTAATTTCGGTCCGCACAGTCAAACAAGATGATCCTTTTGGTACTACACCATAGTCGATATGACTGACGGTTGACAACAGATATAAATAAGTAAGAAAATGGTGAGACCACTTTAAACCTTTAAAAATGCAGAACTGTTTTAGGTGGTTTTACAAACATCAAGCTAAATATTAAGCTCAATGTTGAGACAAATATGCACCTTAGTAAAAGAGATAATCATTCCTCCTTAAAAGACAGATTAATACAGACATTTAGCATGTGAGGGCATGTTTATTCAAATCTGCAGTTCATGTTTGTTTTGTATAAGCGTTATATTGTAGCCTGCAGTCTTTTGATGTCAATTTCAATTGCAATTTCAGGGGCACTTCTAAAATATTTAAAATAATAATAAAATAAGAAAAAATGGCTGTTTGTGCAAAATTTTGTCTGTTTTTTTTTGGGGGGGGGGGGGGGGGGGGGGGCATGGAAGAGGTCTCGCCCGGGGAGTAATTCAGTGTAGAACCGCCACTGTGTTGACCTCACGTAGCAGCAAATACAAGTAAAAGCAACCTCTCATCTGGGCAACCACGAATCATCAAACTAACACACATACACAAACAACAGAACTACTTCCCGTCCCCGTAGTGAACCTTAGCAGTCATTGTTTAAGCTTACAATCATTTCTAGTATTAAATCAAGAATATTAGATATATTTTTGCTATCTATTGTGCATCCTATTTGTTGGAAATATCATCGTATCTCAGAAGAGGACTGACCTCTTTACTCGAAAATGAGTATCTTCCAAGATGTTGACTTCCCCTATGTTGAACTGTAGCTGTTCACCTTTGCACATTTTTGTCCTATTTTAATTTAACATCCAGCTATGTTTCAGTTTTTATTGTGTCACTTGTCACACATCATTCAGTGTCAACAACCGAAGCCCCTTCAATAATTGAAGGGTCTGGCACACTTTGCTTTTACTGGGTCACACACTGGGCACAAGGTGCTGACATGATATTTTATTGAGAATGCCACCAACCTCAACCTTAAACCATGAATTAACCCATAAAAAAAGCTGGACAATGTCTCAAGTGTTGTGAAATGTCACCGCCCTAAGATTGTGGATGAGGGAATGAGTTTCCATGCAGGTAAGCTGCAGTGCGGCTAAAGGTAAAATACCTCCAAAAAAAAAAAAAAAAAAAAATTACCATGTGTAAAAACTAAATTATTTTCTTTATTTTGCACAAACAACTCACCTGATTGTGGATCACACATGCAAATGCATAGTCAATTTTTACAGTAAAAGAGACTCTTCCAGGAGCAGATCTGGTAGTACTCCAAATAAAGTGAAATCACATCAATAAAATGGAGCGGAACAACCTAATTTCACACCATGATAGAGCAGATTTACCCCCCCCCCCCCCACCACCACCACACACGCACACCCTGCGTTTGCTAAGAGTCACCACAGTGGTTCCTGCAGTGAGCTGCATGTTGATTTGGCAAAAGTTTCATCACTTGTGCTTAGGAGGCCAGCATCACTCCTTCATTTTCTGCCACTTACCCAGGTCACGATGGCTACAAACCACTCAGCTCAACCCATACTTCCCTATCCTGGGGGACTCCAAGGCTTTCCCAAAGCAGCTGGCAACTGTAATCCATCCATCAAGATCATGTGATGCACTATAATCAAATACAAATGTTAAATCATCTCATCTCACCTTAAAGATAACGGACCGTGATTAATTTTCTGTCATGCACATTTTCACATGCTGCACTCATACTATGTGAAGTGTTATTGAAATCCAGGTGGTTCAGAAGGTGCTGCACTTAAGATTCATGGACAGATGAATAGGCAGGCAGATTTCTATACACCACCATGAAATTTTGGTTTGCCCGGGGGAGTGGTGGTGTCCATGAGAAAGTGGCTGTATTCTGAAACCATACAAAATGTCTCATGTCGGAGTCTGGTACAATGAGAATTGGCTGTCCACAGCAAAGATTTCACCTCTGAGGCTGAACTCACATGCAGCCAGGAGTTTGGGTCATTTCCTCTGGTTAACTGCAATCTGGAAAGAAATTTTATATTAGTTATTGACCAGAGGTTCTGGGGACAGGGCCTTTTGCAATCAGACTCAGCCTGCAGCTGCTGTCTCAGGCGCAAAGAGAAATATTTCAAATGCACCCTGAAGGAGTGTGCCAGTGGGGCTCTCCCATCAATAACTTCTGCTCGTGTTCCTCATTTTCTTTTTGATAGTGTTCAGATCCCCAAATCCTCCTGATGCATTTAAAAGCACCTTTAACCCCCATATTTGTTTTGATCTATATCTACTTAAAAAAAAAAAAAGCATTTTCTGTTCTTTAATTTGCAGCACAGTGTTTGTTATTCATCATCTTCACTGAGCAATGCTTACACATTCTCTCACTTTTTCCCCTCTCTTGTAGCATCTGGCAAAACAGTAGAAATATATATAATTTTATGTGTATTTTTAGATAATCAAAATCTGGCTGAAAGTAGATCAACTGAAAAACATGCATGTAAAGCAAAACTGAATCTGGAGGGAAGAAGTGAAGATTTCACATATTATACAAAATGTACTGTAATAGTACTGAGAAGTAGCAACACCCTCCTCCCTCAAGTCTGATCCTTTTGAGGCTCCATAATTTACAGTAATCCACAGAGATAACACATTTTGCATCCCATTACTTCTGTTATAGCTGACAAATTGGCTTCGGTTTTGTGTTTTAGGTTTTCGGAGCACTGCCTCTTGTGTAGAAGCTACACAGGAGGAAGGGTGATGGTAATTTACATTTTGCACACATATATTTTCTGCTACAGCTTTCCAAGCCTCATATTTTCTGCTTTAGTACATGATGGATGTTTGTTTGTGTAATAGTCATAATTCTACTTTCGGCACCCTTGTTCATTGGGCTTCACCACCTCTACTCGTTGCAGCCACACTCCCTCTTATTTATGCACGCTCATAAATACTCAGTCTAGCTTCTACTAGCCTTCATTCCTCTTCTCTCCAGTGTGTACCTTCACCTCTTCAGGCCGGCTGTTCACACCAATTACAAGGTTATCATGGAAACTCTTATCTATTCTCTTCCATCAACCTGTACATTAGAACTGTCAACAAGAAATAGCTCAGTGCCGATTCTTGATGCAATCCCATTTCCTCAACAGTGTCACACTTTCTTCATATATATCCTGCACAACCCTCACATGCTTCTCTGCCATTTTTTACTTCCTGGCATAATATCACAACTCTTCTCTCAGTAATCTGTTAAACCTTCCCTTAATCCACAAACATACAATGCAGCTCCTTCTGGAATTCTCTGTACTTTTGCATGAGAATGCTTGAGCAAGCATATCTGTAGTGCACGTTCTTTCACTCAGAAATCCTCAGGGTCCAGGATATGTTACTGGCAGTCTGATATATGCAGATTGCAAATCAGACTGCCAGTAGCATCATGTATACCAATTTATTCTTTTGATTCAAACAAGAAAATTAATGGATGGCTGGGAAGAGTTTATGCAGTTATAAGTGTTGTGAAAGTGTAGTGACACGGACCCACAACAGGGGGGGCAAATGAACGGTCAATAGATGAGCCAAAAAGTAACAATTTAATGTTGTGAAGGTGCACAACGAATACACAGACAATCTCAGAATATGATTACAGTCAATCCACAAAGGTGACGTGTGGGCAGGCTCGAGGATAGAAGACGTCTGTCCTGAGAAGAGCCGGAACCACACGATTTCCGCCGCCACCGAACCTGGTGAATACTGGAGCCGCCAAGTCCCGAATTCCCAGGTGATCACCGTCCCCGACTGTCGGATCTGGTACTGCTGGCGAAGAACAAAGACAGTCAAGTGTGGGTGTGTGTACACCCCGTAACAACAACGGTGGGAATGCCACCTCCACCTCTAACACACACTCGTGCAGCGTCTGTTTAACCACTTATCTGACGGACGTAGGACGAAACAGTCGCGACCCACGCCGGTCCTCTGGTTGACAGCTGCAAAACAATAGCTCTTAGAATCAATTAATATAGGCAGAGAAAGTTACCTCCAAAGAAGTACGATATCTCGGCGATGAGGTGGAGATGACGTCTGGGTTTTATGGAGTGAGATGATGAAGAATGAGTGACAGCTGTCAGGAATTAATGAGTGACATGTTGTATGGCTGGGGGGGCCTGGCTACCTTTTTGTTTCTGTCTTTTGGTTTTCCTTCCAGGTGGCTTGCATTTGGGACTGAGTGGCTGTGTAGCTGAGGTTATCAGGACCTCACCCTGATCACCTGCGGCTCGTCAGGACTCACAGCTGTGGTGCATCTATATGGATTGGAACATGGTGGCATTTAAGACTGGAGTATACAGTGTGTATTTGCCAGAGACACGACCTTGTGACCAGACGGGTGAGATCGTCGTCTCGGGAGCCATCTCATCATCAGTGGATGCAGAGAACGTCCAGGGTTTGATGCACGGTCTGTGAAAGAGGAGGGGGTGAGGTCTCACGCTCGTCAGCACACTTCCTGAGGTACGTTAGATTTTGTGACTAACATTTATACAGTCAGTAAATGTGGTGTCCCTCACACCTTATTATATTGAGCTGTACGTTAGTCGTGTAATCGGCTTCCACTGCAGTGGAGTTTTGTGAACTGGATGTTCCATGCCTGCAGGTTGGGAAGCTGATTAGTAATTAAGCCAGGAAGTGTTTGCTGTTTGTACACCTTTGAGTGTTCTCTCTGTGTGTAGAGTGTGGACTCACATAATGGTTCCTTCTTTCACAGACTCGGTTTGTTGCGGCCACCTGGGGGGTGTCGGCGGGGTCCTTGGGTCCGAACAGCTTCTGGCTCCGGACCATTAGCGCTGCTGGGAGCGCACCGTATCACCACCATGCCAGACCGCACACTCTTTTGTTGTTTTGTATCACTGTTATGTATTAAACTCTGTTATCCTTTGTACCGTGCTCTGCTTATTTCATACTGGGTCCTTCAAACACTGGTCGGTTCTCCGAGCTGCGTCCGACACATAACATGACAGCTGTCACTCCCGGCTGTGTCCGTGGCGGCAGCGCCCTCTCGTGCCTGAAGCCAGCACTTCAGGCAGGGCGCCCTCTGGTGGTGGGCCAGCAGTACCTCCTCTTCTGGCAGCCCACACAACAATAAGGTCTTTTGACAGGTATTTCATGATGCTGGATCTTTACAGGATAATGAAGGTTCAGGTATTTAGAGTCCTGAGGCCTCATGTACAAAGACTTGCATGGATTTCCTACTGAAACATGGTGTACTCCAAAACCCAGAAACTGGCATAAGCACAAAAATATTCTGCTGCATCAAAGTGTGCGTATGCATGGATCCAAGCACGTTCCTTTTGTACATCCCAATCAACATGGAAATGAGCGCCCATGCAGAAGTACTGAACTCCTCCCTGTCCACGCCTCTATCTGAACATACAAATTTATTTCAATAGTTTGTGTCATGTTGAGGATACCATAACTGTGAAGTGTACTGCGTTTGATGACATCCACCATTATCTCTGTGTTGTCGTGCGTAAAAACTTTTAGAGGTAGAGTGCAGAAAAGACGGAAGCTGTGGCTCGGACACAGCTTCCTTCAGACCTACTTATCCCACGCAGCTTGCTGCAATGTGAAACGATAATGAAATGAGTGGGTGGGTGTGTGTGTGAGGCTATAAAAATGCTGAGGCTAACAGCAGCACAGACACACTGAAATAAGAAAATAAATGCTCAGATGGAGGAGATCAAAGGAGGGGACAGAGTGGAGGAATTCACCCCCTTCAACAAGTGACCGCGATAGTGGGTGACACAGCTCTGGCGTGGAGACGCCAGCTGCTGGTGCCTGCCCAACTGGCCGTGTCCCGAATGCCCCCTCCACTACTGTCCAAGGGCGGGAATGGAGTTCATTGTATCGCCTCTCTTGGTTGGTGTTGGGGTTCATTCTGCAGCTCTAGTTTCACCAGCAAAACACTAAACAAATACAAATAAATAAAAAAACATATTTGAATGCACACATGCCCAAATGAGCCCACGCTGGTTTTTATTCGGGACAATTAAATGAATAAACTATATACTCATTAAATAGCCACCCATTGCGCATCGTGCCAGCCTCTAGCCTGTTCCCGACCCAACCCAATGCATTTGCACATCAAATATAATTTAAACATTGATAGAATGAAATTGTTTCCTATTAACAAAAACAACTTCATCATGTGATGGCGCCTTTACAGCAATATGTGCAGTCAATAGCTCTGATTACATTAGGGAAACTGAGTCTCACTGTGGATTGAGCTTTAATGTTGGAATGTGATGTATCTGGATGACATTCAGATGATTGTGCTCCACACAGCTGGCATGACTCGGCTCAAGGTTGATAGGCACACTCCTGTCCAATCAGCCAGCTCCCGCTGGAATGCCCCTCTTACCAGGAAGCCCAGCATGGTCAACACCTGTGTGGGCACAGACAACCCCTGGCTCCTTGCCGTATTGCACTCTGGGCTGGCCGCAATGTTCCGTGCACAATTCCAGTACCACTGGCCTTGGTAATCGAAATCGTCTTATGAGGCAATTATCGTCATTTGCAAGTAATTTCCTTGCGTTCCCTGAATACATGCTCACCTCGGATTGCACCATTTGCAAGGTCCTCTAACAACGCTAACACAGCCATTGTTAATGCCATTTTATACATCACTTTGCGCAAGTTTTTATGTGCACCCATATGATTGCAAACACGTGGGTGTGTTAACTGTTCATAAATGTGTCTCTGATGTGCACATCACTCTGATGACTTCATGTTTTCACACTATTAACCGTTCTCAGCATCACCTCTATGTGTCGGCAGTGGAACAATAGCTGTAGAAACGTGCCAGCTGTGATTTTTGCGTGGCACAACGCACATTTCCACGGTAATTTCACTTTTGATACATCTGAATGTTAGCGTTGAGACGGACATATGCCACGTTTTTGTGCATACGCAGCTTTTGTACATGAGGCCCATGGTACATCCTGTCTTACTGTATGGTTGTCAGACATGGACACTAACCACTGACCTAAGGGGGCAACTAGTCTTTGGTGGTAGGTCTTTTCTTCTTTCTCTTTCTTGTTTATTTGTAAAGGGACCATGTGCAATAAAAAACATAAATGTTTCCATTTGATGCATTGTACCAGAGTTAGCTTAATGCTTAAATTTTCATCTGCAGTCCAATGGGTGGTCACAACTAAAACATGAATAATAAAACATCACTAAAACATTAGCTCAAAGTTGCAGAGCTGTAGGTCACCCACATAGACATCTACACTCACATATACACAAACACACTCACACAGTCATATTTAACATGATGTTCTAAAATCAGTGGTTACAGAGTTGAGTGTCTGTCAGTAAAATTTTGAGTTTGTTCCTGAAGCTTCCAATAGAATCAGAGTTCCTAATGCTGTCAGGGAGAGCATTCCACTGAGTCGTGGCTTTTACAGAGAAAGCTGACTGACCAAAAGCAGTATGACGGGGAGGCACAGAACAATCTCTTACTGAAGATATTCTGGTAGATGTTACAGACTGCTCTGGATGAAGATTAATAAATTGACATAATGGGGAAGGAGCCAAGCCATTTAAAATCTTAGGAGAATCTTTGGATACCACTGGAATGAACAGTGAGCAGTATCACTTGCATTGTGAGGGAATGCCAGATATGACATTTTGGCCATGTGACACATTTTTCTGGATATGTATATAGGTGCCTCAGTGATGAAAACCACAGCAGATGGAAAAGGTCAAAGGAATGCACACGTGATAAATTGCTGCTTTCAAGAGATGGGATGGACCGGTTGTCTGCCTGGGTGGTTGTAATACAGCACCAGATGCGGTTCCATGGCGGCACCCCTGCATACCCCTAGACCTGACCTGATTTTAGTCAATGTGCAAGCATGCATGTGGGTATAAATTTCAAGTGCTGTCTATATACGCATTTCAGATTTACAATACACAGAACAAAAAATGTTTGAAAAATCATAAAGCACCACTAACCACAACTAACAGCCAGGAAAGAGGCTGCTTTCCTTTAGTTGACACTATTCGCTTTTACTCTGAAAGTCTGGTGTCTGCCCACTAAGGGTGTAATGATACACATATTTGTACTGAACCATTTCGGTATGGGACGTTTGGTTCGGTACAGGGCTGTGCACGGGTGAGTTTGCCTTGCACGTGTTTACTGTAAGTTCTGGACAATAGAGTGCACCTGAATATTAGCTGCACCCACCAATTTTAAAAAGAAAAAAGAAATTGTACATAAATAAGCCGCACTTGTCTATAAGATGCGTGTCTCCACGTTGTAACATGAGACATTTACACAGAAAGATGTTAGATAGAAAGATTTTTTAAACTTTTAATTAAATACGTACCGTAAATGCTCTTTTTCCCTGAAGTGCTACACATAAATATTGACGTGCATGTCATCCAGCATGTGCGCACGGTGTCCCTGCTCCACACAGGGAGAACTGAGTAATTTTATAACTTTTTCTTGTGATTTCATCGTGTGTGCAGCCAGGATCACATGGAGGCTGTGGTAAATGAGACGTTATTGAGGCTCTGTGACTTTTCTGATTTGTTGCGCCAAGACAGATAACCTGTGGGGAAGTGGGGGAAGGCTGCACTCTGCTAACTAATCTGACGGCGCAAAGTGCTGCAGAGCAACTTTTCGTCACTAAAACGCACAGGTAAGACCTTATATTTACACTGTGTGTGTGAATTCACACCGCATGAGGAGCGCAGCTTTCAGGAAATCAATTGACAGCATCAGTTGACATTTGTTGTTTATTTGAGAATATTTTATTTAACTTATTACCAGGCAGAACTTTGCAATTATTTTATTTTCCTGTTTGTATATTACAATAAATTGTTGGTTTAAACAAAAAGCAAATTTGGGTTTTTAATTTTGTTCCCATACTGTACCGAAAATGAACCGAACCGTGACCTCAAAACCGAGGTACATATCAAACTGTGATTTTTGTGTATCGTTACACCCCTACTGCCCACTAACTTCAGCTCTCGTCTCTGGACAGAAAGGTTTAATAAGAAAATCCCATTTAGATCATGCTACAATACCAATGCATTTCATTGCTTGCTTTATGTGAGTGCAGTGCATCAACAAAGTCACGTGTTTTATAGGAGCACTATAGGACCAGATCAGTCAGTATGTGACAAATTGATGCTGAAAATGTAGAATGTTGAATGACTGTAAAAGTTTCTGGTGTGATTATGTTGGTGCCACCCAAATTAATGGGGGCTGCAGTCCCATAATGTCTCAGTCTGGAGCCGCCCATGTGCTGATAACCAATTGATGTTCTCTCTTGGTTAACCAATAACAAAATGATGCAGAGCCTCCAGGACAGGAGTGATTTTGCTACCGTTTGCTGATGTTGTAGAAATCCTGCTTTAGTCTGAAGATTTATTGATGTACACCAGGAGAATGCTTGAGCAAGGAGCCTGTTCTACGCTAAGAGCCCCTGAAGGATGGGGTTCAACACAAAGCACAAATCACTGACTGCTGTCAATTAAACAGAGTGCTTTTATTTAGTGACTGTGTGCATGCAGGAGCAGCAGTGACACTATTTACTGTAACACAACATATGCTCATTTTGTAAATGCATCCGGATTCCAGTGTATTGGAAAACCTCTGCAGCCGTTTCTTCTGCAGTAAGTCTGTAAAAATAAAAGCTGAAATAGAGTTCCAGACTTGCAGCATCCCAACATTTATCACTTATATATATTCTGCAAACCTTCTCAACTTGTAAATGATAAATTAACAGATTTTTATCGAAAAATTAAAACATAAAATAAAAAACAAAAATAAAGAAATCAGCTAATATACTACAGATATGCCATGAACAACTGAAGATGTGGTGCAGCCAATAAAAGGAAATCTGACCTCAATTAAAAAAAGACATTAATTTTTCCTTTATTCAATGCAGGAGTTTTGTAAATGTATTTCTGCAGTTTTGTAGCAATGTTGCTACAATGTTGCTACAAAACTGTAGAAATACACCCACTACTCCTCATGTGATTTTGTACTCAAAGTGATTACTTAACCTCTGAACCTGACACCAGACAGAGGCTCCGCCCCTTTATCCATCTCCTCCCACTAGGTTAATTGCATCCCTTTTGTGAGTAGTTTTTCATCTTTTGGCAAGAAAGAGAGAGAGAGAAATGGTACTTCTTGAGGATGTTAATGGTTTGTCTTGTAGGTCCAAACCAAACTTTTGTAATCTTGTGAATAAAGCTACAAAACCAGAGCTCACAAACACCAAAACATAACCTGTGTGTCTGTGGGAATAATACTGATAATTGCACGGTCGGTAAAGAGATCGGTGCTCGTTATCACTGTTAAGACATCTTTTCCCTCCTCTCTGCTGTTGGCAGCATTAATCAACCCAACAAATCTCTAATATCATTACCCATTAAGTTTCGGTGGAGGCCTGCACTGCACGGTTGCAACAACACATTTTAAGCCTACGGGTACCCCGTACGCTCATAGATCATTTGCCTTTGAATGCTATTTCAACATGTGTTGTACTGTACAAAAATTTATTAAAAAAATGGAGGGGGGGGAGATCCGGGGCTACATTTATGAACATGTACACACACACACACACACACACACACACACACACACACACACACACACACACACACACACACACACACACACACACACACACACACACACACGTGCGCCCTTCTCAGGTATGAATTTTGTATAAATGATCATTACTACTACTATTTATTATTGAGCGTTAGAAAGGACAACCACACACACGACTTTCTGACTCTGACAAGATGAATGAGTCTGTACATTTCTGATCCGATCTCACTCTAACAGCAGACGACTGGTGCAGTTTTGTTTCTGATGAAAATATTTTCTATGCTTTGAAAATGCCCACAAAAAAAAAAGAGAGAGAGAGAGAGCTTTGGTCTTTTTAAGCTGCACACATCCGCTGCCACACTGCAAAAGGTTATACGCAGGGAATTTGTGCACAATGAGGTTTTCTCGAAACCCAGAGAGGGAGAAAATATGAGCTTCACCTCCACTTCCCTTTATCTTCTGAGATACAAGCGACAGAGCAGATCAGCAACAGAGGAAAACCTTCCTCCACCCACCCCAGTCAATCCAGTAATGCCTCCACTCTGCCTCGCTGATGTAGCTGCTAATTAAGACAGTGCTACGGCAGGTTATCCAGTTCATCCAAAAGGACACAATCAATTTATTTTCTTGCTAACATACACTGCAATGACAGCAGAATCATCACGGCAGGGAAGCAGCACTCACATCTGCTCAAGGGAGTTTGCGTTTGCAGGTAAGCAGCATAGGCAGGTGTTCATGTTTTCTAGTTTGGTGGGTGAACCCTGTGTTCACTTGGGCCCATTAGCCAGATGAATTTTGGAAACTAGGTGATGAATTAAGGAGCAGTCAAAAATGAATAAAAACAGAAAAGACCAGATAACACCTTGAGTGGACGTCAAGTGGAGTGTTCACACTTCAGCACAGTGAAAAAGCATTTATTGGCACTTGTAATATCCTCCAAAACAGCAGGGGGAAGTAGAGTGGCAATACTAAATAAAATTACACTAGAGAAAAGTGCTGTATTCCATTTGCACTTGGAGGTCATAGTTCGACTATTGTAATTCCAACTCATTTGAAGACCATATACTCCAAATTCACAATCCCAAGATGGCTGGTCTGAGCAGCAACTGAAAGCTGTAGTTTTTAACTGGGTCTTTTTTTGCGTTCACTTTAATAAGTCATACACACAGTACTGTACCACTGTTTGTAGAAATGTTGCTACACAGTGTTTCATGAGCAAAATATTGGCTAATCTGGAAGCCAATATTAGCACTGCAAACTGAACAGCAAATTGAAACACAAAAATACCTTCTGTACCATCTGTACTCATCCATGTGGTCTTTTTGACGGACCACATATTTTTGTAGTTCGATTATACTCCGGAAGAAGAAGCACTTTGGGTGTGACATCATTCTCAGTACCCATTTTTGAGGTAATGGGAACCAGTGTTGCCACAGTTACTTTGGAAAAGTAATCAAATTAATGATTACTGATTACTCCTTGAAAAAGTAACTTAGTTACTTTACTGATTACTCAATTGTAAAAGTAACTAAGTTAGATTACTAGTTACTTTTTTAGTTACTTTCCCCAGCTGCCGAGAACAACCCTCTGCCACCTCAACATGACAATGATACTTGTTTTGCCAAAACGCACTTTATAATCACCCTTTCTTGACTTCAATGAAAATAAATACTTGTTTTATAAAAAGTAAAATAAAGACCTCTTTCCAGACATCATATTTAACTGTTGACAGCATTGTAACAGTAAAACTTGCTATTTCTAACCTACATTGTTTATACGAGGTCTATTAGATAATAAACCGACCTTTTTATTTTTTTAAAAACTATATGGATTTGAATGACGTGCGATTACACCAATCATGCTTGAACCCTCGTGCGCATGCGTGGGTTTTTTCACGCGTCGGTGATGTCATTTCCCTGTGGGCAGGCCTTGAGTGAGATGTGGTCCCGCCCTCTCGGCTGAATTCCTTTGTTTCACACGCTGCTCGAGACAGCACGTGTTGCTTTATCAAAATTTTTTCTGGACCTGTGAGGAATATCCGAGTGGACACTATTTGAGAAATTAAGCTGGTTTTCGGTGAAAAGTTTAACGGCTGATGAGAGATTATGGGGTGTTTCTGTCGGTGTAAGGACTTCCCACGGAGCAGGACATCGTGCAGCACTTCCAGGCGCCGTCGTCAGCCTGTTTCGACCTGAAAACATCCTAATTTAAGGCTTAATTCACCCAGGACGTCGTGAGAGAACAGAGAAGATTCAGAAGAGGCCGGCATAAGGACTTTATGCGGACATTCCACTGTTGAAGGACATTTTTTAATGAAAGACGTGCGCGCAAATTCGCCGAGTCGTTTCCGTGACGACTCGGCAAATCTGTGTGCGCCGCGACAGGAAAAACATCTCCGTGTTGAAAACCATTTGTAAAATTCAGGCGGCTTTTGATGGCTTTCAACAAGTGAGTAACTGAGAAATTGTTTAACAGCTTGGGCATGTTCCAACTTGCCCGTTAAGGTTTCCAACGGAGATGTTTTTCCTATCGCGACTCCCCGTGGTCGAGTCCGGCCCGACATGTGACTCTGCCCGCACGTTCTTTCATTACAAAATGTCCGTTAACAATGGAATGTCTGAATAAACTCCTCATGCCGACTTCTTCTGAAAGTTCTCTGTTCTCTGACGACTTACTGGGTCAACAGAGCCTGAAATGTGGAAGTTTTCAACTTGAAACGGCGAGACGCTGCCGCCTCGAAGCGCAGATCGCCGTCAGGCGCCGTGGGCCATCCTTACGGCGACACTACCAGACCAAAATCTCTCATCAGCCGTTAAAATTTTTACCGAAAATCAGCTGAATTTATCGAACGGTGTCCACTCAGTTGTGCCTTACAGTTATGAAAAAAGTTTGATCAAACAAAGCAGCAGTCTCTGAGCCATTCCTAAACAATGAAAAAATCGACGAGAGGGTGGGCGACTCCTCACTCAAAGACTGCCCACAGGCGAATGACGTAACCGACAGGCGTGAAAAAACTCTTGCATGCCCACGAGGGTTCAAGCATGTCTGATGTAATCACACGTGATTCAAATCCATATGGTTTTTGAAAAAAATAATAAGGTCGGATACTTTTCTAATAGACCTCGTAAATGTAACTATTAAATTCTTTCTAACATTTTTCTAACATTTAAATTCTCTCTAAACATTTTCTTGTCGAAATTATTATTATTATTATAAGTAGTATTAGTAGATGTAGTAAAAAAGGCTTCAAAACTGGACCTTTAATCTAGGGGTGTTGTGGGGGGGGCACATCCTTGCCCCACGCCTCCATCCCACCTGGATTCGCCCCTGCTTTGGCGTTGGAGCACAAAGAAAGGATAACATTTATTTAAGCAGAAAACATGACCAGATTTACAGGTAAGAAAGTTTTATTGCGTTTTCACATCATGTGGTCCTCATAAAGAGAGTTTAGGTGCATTTGAGTGGAAAATAGTGTTAATTGTTGACACGTCGTGGAGGATCAGCTGTTTTTAGTGAGCAGATACGGAGCGGCTCAGCTCAGAATTCTAAATAAAGGAGAAAAAAAGCATAAAAATGTCTTTGTAAAGCTCAGTGCAGGTGTGCTGTTGTCACCGCACTTTAAGAGGTAAGGACGAGCTGCTGCAGAAAACCGCAGATAAAAAGCTCACAGCTCGCTTAAAGTGGGCAGTGGAGTCAAACCCTGACCCCCTGCCCACGGACCAAGTTTAATGCTGCTGTCGACCCACAATGCAAAAATAATAGTAGCGCACAGTAACTTGGAGAAGTAACTTTAATCTGATTACTGATTTGGAAAGATTAACGCATTAATTTCCAAAAGAGCCTTCGTGTTGAAGTCTCACAGGACATGTTGTGACATGCCCACCTCTTCCACAATTTCACGGATAGTCACATGACTGAAAAGCCACCGAAAGCTGTCTGAATCTTCCGAATGGTGGAAGAGGTGGGCATGTCACAACATGTCCTGTGAGACTTCAACACGAAGGCGCTTTTGCTCTGCCATCAGCTTCTTGCCGAAGCCATCGGCATAAATTTTGCTGCAACTCTTTTCATGGCCAAATTGGAATGTGCTGAAAAAGTGCTGACGTCCACCTCTTCCGCAATTTCTCAGACAGTCACATGATGGTCCCACATCACCACAGCGTTCACTTTGGAAATGACCATTGTGCAGATGTCTTTAAACTGGTTGTACCGCTCCTCAGGGCTTAATTTGAGGGGGAGCAAGCCGGAGCGCGCTCCGGAACCTCAGATGCGTGCTCCGGAACCTCTGACGTTGGCTCCGCCAGCTATTTATACTGGATCCGGTGATCCGCCACCTCTCTTGACTAACAGAATTTAAAAAAAAAAATCATCGCGATTGCTCTCACTGCCACTCATACCGCCCTCCTGTCTGCTGTGCGGAATTATGCCAAATCTGGCAACAGGTCCAGAGGTGCTCGCTGTTTTGATGCGGATGTTGACCGTAGCCGCAGAGCTCCGTGGCCACCGAGAGAGGACTTGGATTCTTTGCGGGTCCCGCATCCGTACCCCCGGAGGCAGTGAGTGAAGGGAGAGCCGCGCATTGTGTTCTGCGTGTGTCTGTTTATAATCTTCTCGCACAGAAGAAAAAAGAGTGTTTACACAAGAGAGAAAAGTGAGAAAATGTTAATGCCTGTTTGAGAAAAGTGTGTAGTGAGGGGTTTTACAGCCTTAAAACATCTATAATAATTGTAAAAAATAGCGCTGGCTACTTTGCAGATTTCGTTTATCGCGGGTTATTTTTTAGAACGTAACTCCCGTGATAAATGAGGGACCACTGTACATCATTAAACAGGAATTTGTACTCTATCCGGATTTGGTGTGACTAGTGTTATTAGGCCTACAATCCATGCCCAGTTTATTTTCGGTGTGGCGCAAAGCGTTGTTCACAGCCCCCCCCCCCCCCCCCCCCGGCCCTTCTTTTTTTTCTGCACCGGAGCCACCCATCCTCTGCGCTCCGGGACCTCCCACTTTACAAATTAAGCACTGCCGCTCCTTAATCTGTGTGATGCCCATAGCATCGTCACCAAAAGCCGTCTGAATAATCTGAATGGTTTCCACCTGGCTGTCGCCCAGTTTCTGGCAAAATTTGATGTGGCGCTGCTCCAGTCGTTCCGTCTTTTACCTTGGAATGAAAAAACGTGCACACGAAGGTTCAAGGTTGGCTCATGCAAGCACACGTGATTCATATCCATCAGGTTTTTGAAAAAAATAAAAAGGTCTGATACTTTTCTAACAGACCTCATATGACAAAGAGGATATATTTACACACAAACAAAATGGAATTTTGGAGCTAGCTAGCTGC
Source organism: Thalassophryne amazonica (assembly GCF_902500255.1). Lineage (NCBI taxonomy): Eukaryota > Metazoa > Chordata > Actinopteri > Batrachoidiformes > Batrachoididae > Thalassophryne > Thalassophryne amazonica. Next base: position 38,840,899 of record NC_047119.1, on the reverse strand, counting down.
CTGTGACGTCACCATGCTAATGTCCATCTTGTAAATAAGTTCAGAGGTGTTATTAGGTTCCATGGCATTTCCGGTTTTAGAAGTGTTTATTTCTTGCTATCTTTTACATAATATATGAGAAATATGCATATAAACACACAAAACAAAGCAGTTTTGGAGAGGCTAGCTACTGATGTCACAGTGCAGCTCTACTCTGATTGGTTGTAATTCCTGCCACTGAAAAACAAAGTGGAACAGATTGAAACAGAATGTGACTTTTTAATCTCTTAAAATACATCAAGGTTAGCCTTCTTTGAACTTGTCCAAGGTCTGTGTGCCAAGAATGTTACCTGTAAATTTGAAGACTGTGGCAGTAATAAGACTGGACTTATGCTGAGCACAGACAGACGGACGGACGGACAGATGCAAGGCCTTCGCAATACCCGATGGCCATATTTGATGGCCTTGGTTTTACCCAAGGCCATCAAATATGGCCTTGTGTAAAAGCGTTAAATATGGGGGAAGGCGTTAAAGCTGTCAGAGTGTACCAGAAGAATGGGAAGGGCATCACTGAGATCTAGCTCCATATGGATGAGCAGATGAGCAGTTCCACTAACCCCCACATGAACCATTTGGATTGATTCTCTGAACTGCACCAAATTAGTGCACATAAGTTTTATCACAATAAGTCCTATAAACAGCAAAGACTGCACATTCATTGCCACTTTGGACTATATTTCTCCTAACAAACACCAAGTAGAACTCCTCACTGTGTTACTGAACAGACGCTGGTGAATGTCCAAAGCGCCAGTGACATAATTACATAATATGTTCCCTCTTGTGCTCTTGTAACAACTGCAACCATAAAAGAAGCTTTACAGTGAGACAAAAGAGCGGAATGGGAGGAGACAAAAACAGGCAGGGAGGGGGCCCACAGCAATGGGACTTTGTAGGATTGCGCTGGGAAAAGTAATAATGCCTTTCTCATTTTCTGATCATTTAAGGTTGCATCCTGTCAGCGCCAGTGTGTAGATCTATTCCAGTCCTTGCAGCTCAGGCAGTTTAATGTAGCTGCAGAAGACGATGGTATGAATGGGAATGTCATTCATTAAGCCTCTCTTTTATTCGGACAGACAGACAGACAGACAGGTGATAAATTGAAGGGTGGGGGGGGGGAAGTGTATTTTTAAGGTGTTGGGCCACCATATACTGCCAGAACAGTTTCAATACACCCAAGACCAAAAGTCTGTCTAGAATTAGATTTAAGGGATGCAACAGCAGCCCTCGAAAGGTTTTCTTCATCTGGTGTTTTGACAGTAGTGGTGGAACGTGCTGCTGTCTAACACGTCAGCTCTCCATGCCCACCATAAAATCTCCCATAGGTGTTTAATTGGGTTGAGATCTGCTGACTGCATTTTTATACACGTGACAGAGCATGACTGGATTTTAACTGCTTAATTGTGGTACACAGTGCACCTTTGCATTCAGTGTTTCAGGTTTTTCCCTTAATGTATATTCAGTCTGTGGGTACACACACACACACACACACACACACACACACACACACACACACACACACACACACACACACACACACACACACACACACACACACACACACACACACACACACACACACACACACAGAGAGAGAGAGAGAGAGAGTGCATCTCACCACTTTTGTAAATGTAGACAAGTAGAGCAGGTTCAGCAAGAAGCAGCTAAATAGCTGCTGTATTTTCCTGAGTATAAGTAGAGGTATCCCGCTCTGCCAAATATTCTGTTTTTATGTGGACCTACATCTCTAAGGGTCACCTTATTGTTGAGGGAGCTCTGGCTATGTTCTGAAGTTTGGATCATTTGAGGACGGGCATAACTGAATTTATATTTTAGGGAAACAATACAATTCTACACTGTATGGGGACCATTTGAAGCAGGATGTGGATGTGAGAGTAATACAACAACCAAAAAAAACAAAAACAGCAACAACAAAAAACCCAGACCACGTAAGGACAGATGTCAAGCAAATGGAGAGCTGCTGCTGTTCCTGTCCACTGTCCTTGCCAATTGGACTGTGACAGGACACAGGAGCAACTCTTTTGTCTGAGCGGCATTCTTCCATGTACCATGAAACTCCAAGCTGCAGCATTCTTGCAAAGTAAAAACAATAAAAAATATAATATAATATAATAAAGGTTGAAAAATTATTCAAAGCACATGTGTTCAGACTAATAGTAGTGCTATGTGACTAAAAAGATTAATCCAGGTTTTGAGTATATTTCTTATTGTTACATAGGAAACAAGGTACCAGTAGATTCAGTAGATTCTCACAAATCCAACAAGACCAAGCATTCATGATATGCACACTCTTAAGGCTATGAAATTGGGCTATTAGTAAAAAAAAAGTAGAAAAGGGGGTGTTCACAATAATAGTAGCATCTGCTGTTGATGTTACAAACTCAAAACTATTATGTTCAAACTGCTTTTTTTTAGCAATCCTGTGAATCACTAAACTAGTATTTAGTTGTATAACCACAGTTTTTCATGAGTCTGCATAGTTCGGTTGTAAGGTGGTAGCAGGAGAGTGTGTCACTAGACAGCACAGGATGGTTGTTTGTAGGATGACTTTAGAGGTAAAGAAGAAGAAGAGAGTGAGAGCTCAACAAAGGATCAGATGGTGGAAGCTGAAGGAGGAAGACTGTTGTGTGAAATTTAGCGAGCAGGTGAGAGAAGCACTGGTTGGAGGGGAAGCAATTTTGGACAACTGGAAAAGTACTGCAGATGTGGTGAGGGAGACAGCTAGGACAGTACTGGGTATGACATCTGGACAGTGGAAGGAAGACAAGGAGACTTGGTGGTGGAATGAAGAGGTCCAGGAAAGCATAAGGAGAAAGAGGTTGGCGAAAAAGTTTTGGGATAGTCGGAGAGATGAAGAAAGTAGACAGGAGTACAAGGAGATGCGGCGTAAGGCGAGAACAGAAGTGGCAAAAGCAAAGGAAAAGGCATATTGCGAGCTGTACAAGAAGTTGAATAGTAAGGAAGGAGAAAAGGACTTGTATTGATTGGCCAGACAAAGGGACAGAGCTGGAAAGGATGTGCAGCAGGTTAGGGTGGTAAAAGATGCACATGGTAATGTGCTGACAAGTGAGGAGTGTGTGCTGAGAAGGTGGAGGGAATATTTTGCAGAGTTGATGAATAAAGAAAATGAGCGAGAGAAAAGGCTGGATGATGTGGTGAGAGTAAATCAGGAAGTACAAGAGATTAGCAAGGAAGAAGTGAGGGCTGCTATGAAGAGGATGAAGAGTGGAAAGGCAGTCGGTCCAGATGACATTCCAGTGGAGGCATGGAAATGTCTAGGAGAGATGGCAGTAGAGTTTCTACCCAGATTGTTTAATAAAATCTTGGAAAGTGAGAGCATGCCTGAGGAGTGGAGACGAAGTGTGCTGGTTCCTATTTTCAAGAACAAGGGTGATGTGCAGAGCTGCAATAACTACAGAGGCATAAAGCTGATCAGCCACAGCATGAAGTTATGGGAAAGAGTAGTAGAAGCTAGGCTTAGAAAACAGGTGAAGATCTGTGAGCAGCAATATGGTTTCATGCCAAGAAAGAGCACTACAGATGCAATGTTTGCTCTGAGAATACTGTTGGAAAAGTACAGAGAAGGACAGAAAGAGTTACATTGTGTGTTTGTGGACTTAGAAAAAGCTTATGATAGGGTGCCAAGAGAAGAGTTGTGGTATTGTATGAGGAAGTCTGGAGTGGCAGAGAAGTATGTTAGGGTAGTGCAGGACATGTACAAGAATAGTGTGACAGCAGTGAGATGCGCAGTCGGAATGACAGACTCATTCAAGGTGGAGGTGGGATTACACCAAGGATCAGCTCTGAGTCCTTTCTTGTTTGCAGTGGTGATGGACAGGTTGACGGATGAGATCAGACAGGAGTCCCCATGGACTATGATGTTTGCAGATGACATTGTGATCTGTAGTGAGAGTAGAGAGCAAGTTGAGTCTAGTCTGGAGAAGTGGAGATATGCTTTGGAGAGAAGGGGAATGAAAGTCAGTAGAAGCAAGACTGAGTACATGTGTGTGAATGAGAGGGAGCCCAGTGGAATAGTGCAGTTACAAGGAGTAGAAGTGGTGAAAGTAGATGAGTTTAAATATTTGGGGTCAACTGTTCAAAGTAATGGAGAGTGTGGTAGAGAGGTGAAGAAGAGAGTGCAGGCAGGGTGGAGTGGGTGGAGAAAGGTGGCAGGAGTGATTTGTGACCGAAGAATATCAGCAAGGGTGAAGGGGAAAAGTTTACAAAACAGTAGTGAGACCAGCTATGTTGTATGGTTTAGAGATAGTGGCACTAACAAAAAGACAGGAGGCAGAGCTGGAGGTGGCAGAGCTGAAGCAAGAATGGACAAGATTAGGAATGAACATATCAGAGGGACAGCTCAGGTGGGACGGTTTGGAGACAAAGTCAGAGAGGCGAGATTGAGATGGTTTGGACATGTGCAGAGGAGGGACCCAGTGTATATAGGGAGAAGGATGCTGAGGATGGAGCCACCAGGCAGGAGGAGAAGAGGGAGACCAAAGAGGAGGTTTATGGATGTGCTGAGAGAGGACATGCAGGTGGTTGGTGTGACAGAGGAAGATACAGAGGACAGGGTGAGATGGAAATGATTGATCTGCTGTGGCGACCCCTAACGGGAACAGCCGAAAGACAAATAAGAAGAACCACAGTTTTTCATGATTTCTTCACATCTACGAAGCATTAATTTTGTTGGTTTGGAACCAAGATTTTGCTCGTTTACTAGTGTGCTTTGGGTCACTGTCTTGTTGAAACATCCATTTCAAGGGCATGTCCTCTTTAGCATAAGGCAACATGACCTCTTCAAGTATTTTGACATATCCAAACTGATCCATGATACCTGGTATGCGATATATAGGCTCAACACCATAGTAGGAGAAACATGCCCATATCATGATGCTTGCACCACCATGCTTCACTGTCTTCACTGTGAACTGTGTCTTGAATTCAGAGTTTGGGGGTCGTCTCACAAACTGTCTGCTGCCCTTGGACCCAAAAGAACAATTTTACTCTCATCAGTCCACAAAATATTCCTCCATTTCTCTTTAGGCCAGTTGATGTGTTCTTTGTCCAATTGTAACCTCTTCTGCACATGTCTTTTATTTAACAGAGGGACTTTGCGGGGGATTCTTGCAAATAAATTAGCTTTACACAGGCGTCTTCTAACTGTCACAGCACTTACAGGTAACTCCAGACTGTCTTTGATCATCCTGGAGCTGATCAGTGGGTGAGCCTTTGCCATTCTGGTTATTTTTCTATCCATTTTGATGGTTGTTTTCCATTTTCTTCCACGTGTCTGTTTTTTTTTTTTTTTTTTTTGTCCATTTTAAAGCACTGGAGATCATTGTAGATGAACAGCCTATAATTTTTTGCACCTGCGTATAAGTTTTCCCCTCTCCAATCAACTTTTTAATCAAACTACGCTGTTCTTCTGAACAATGTCTTGAATGTTCCATTTTCCTAAGGCTTTCAAATAGAAAAGCATGTTCAACAGGTGCTGGCTTCATCCTTACATAGGGGACACCTGATTCACACCTGTTTGTTCCACAAAATTGACGAACTCACTGACTGAATGCCACACTACTATTATTGTGAACATCCCCTTTTCTACTTTTTTTTTTACTAATAGCCCAATTTCATAGCCTTAAGAGTGTGCATATCATGAATGCTTGGTCTTGTTGGATTTGTGAGACTCTACTGAATCTACTGGTACCTTGTTTCCCATGTAACAATAAGAAATATACTCAAAACCTGGATTAATCTTTTTAGTCACATAGCATGACTATTATTGTGAACACTACTGTACATGCGTTGACAAAATGCAGACATTCACTAATTGTTCAAGTGAATATTTAGTTAAATCTTTTACTCAAATGTTTAATTGCATATTTAGGATCATATGATCCAACATGTATGTACACAAGTACCATGTTTTCTGGAGTTTAAGTCACACCTGTCAAAAAAGTGCTTATTGAAGAGGAAAAAACATATATAAGGTCCTATTAAAAAAATATTAGTTTATCATTGTTGACATCAGAAAAAGTGATGAAGGAGGGCGGATTTATTTTTTTTTTCTTGGAAACAGAGAGTAAACAATACAGTAAAAGTTTGGGAAATGAAACTTCCCCTAATAAGACACAAAGACTATAACATAGTTTCACTTAGAATGATGACTAAACCAGACACAGCTCTGCAATGGTATTTGATTAAAATCCACAAAAACAGGGATGTCATCCAACTACTCCTCCAGGAGGTGGGCCGGACCAAACGGCTGGAACTACTGAGAAAAAGAAGAAGTGGATGAGGAAAAACTCACTTGGCAACTTGTGGTCATAAATGACAACAAGTCGCTGTCATGATCCAGCCCTGTTGGGCCCGGCGGTTATTATTTTATTACGTTAATTACGTTATTATTACGTCTTTTTTCCACGTTTGTGCTCTGAGCCTTTTGTATTTTTTAATTATGCCATGTATCATAGTCACGCTTCAGCTGGTCTTGTTTCTTGTTCTTGTCAGGTTTTCATGTTCATGTTGTCATTGGTTTTGTTTTTGTCAATTATCCTTGTATTTGTACACGCTTGGTCACTTAGTCCCTCCAGTCTTAGATTGATTCTGTTTACTTCATTTCTTGTATTATGCTTTGGTCACCGGTTCAGTTTTCTTTTGAGCATCTTGTATTCTTAGCTTAGTTCTGTTTATCACATTTTTGTATTATGCTTTAGTCACAGGTTTTGGTTATTATTTATCTTCAAGTGTTTCTTCTGATTATGTTCTGTTTGTCACTTATTGCTCATCAGTTAGTTCTTTTTATTTATTGCACTATTCTGTAGTCATCAGTTTTGTTTATATCGGGTTTTGCTTTCTGTTAATTAGTCAGTTCCTGTTGAGCTTTGCTTCAGTATTGATTTTCTGATCAGTTCTCATGTAGTTTTTCTTTTGTACTTATTATATCTTGGTTTGCTTTTAGTTCCCATGATTCTTGCTCTGTCCTGATCCCCTAGTATCGTATTCTGTTTTTGCTCTGTTCTCACGTCATCCTCATTTGTTTGTGTTCATTCCACTTCCTGCACCCGCCTTGTGTCTTTGTCTCCCACACTTTGTCTGTTTTGCATTTTCATTCACTCCCACTCTTGAACCTGCTCACGCATCTTTGTATCTGACATCACTCCACTTTGTGCACTCCCTTCCCCATTATCTTACCCATGCTTAACCTTTGTCTTCCCTGGTCACGCCCCCTTCCAGAACCTTCACCGACACCTGTGTCTTGTTGCACTAATTACATCACCAGTTATATAAGCCCTCACAGTCTCACAGTCCCTCACTTGATTGTTGAATGATTTCACTTTCCAGCACGAATGATTTCACTTTCCAGCACTCACGTCCTTGTCTTGTTTTGCCTAGTATTCAGCCTGCCAGTATCTGACCTTGTTTTGCCCTCAACCTGGTACTTGACTTTGCCTCTGATTACCTCCATGCCGTGTTTTTTGACCACAGCCTGTTTTTTGGACCAAGCCTCAGCCTCACGTCTGTCTGTACCTTTTCCGTCACTGCTGGACCTCCCGTGTACCGAATCCCTGCTTTTCTTAACACCAGTCTGTTTGTGAGAGTTTTGCATTTGTGTCCTGCTCGGTTTGTGCCATACCTGACATTGGCAATTCCGGGCCGGGCTCAGTAAACAAGCATACTCAGCACCTAGCGGGTGTGCTGGTTCCTGCACCAGCTGTACCACCAATGAAATTTGCAAAAAAAATAATTGAATAAATAAATAATAAAAAATAAAAAAAAGATGTGGGCCGATTTCAGCATGTGGGCAGGGATGATAAACTAATGTTTTTTATTGGGCCCAAGTCGCACCGGACTATAAGTCACACCTTTTTCTGTGTTCTGAGCTCTTTAATCTGGTTGTTTAGTGTATTTTTATTACCGGCATGTATTATTTTATTAACTGAGTTTATTTTGTTTAGTGCTTTGATTCTTGGGAAAGTTCTATATAATTAGTATCATTACTATTATTAATAACAGACTTGTGAATTTTCGGTATATAAGTCACACACACAGTATAAGGAAAAATAATTGTGGCAGTCAGTAACGGTTACTTTTTTAGACCAAGCAGAGGGAAAAAAAATATGGACTCACTCAATTCTGAGGAATAAATTATGGAATCACCCTGTAAATTTTCATCCCCAAAACTAACACCTGCATCAAATCAGATCTGCTCGTTAGTCTGCATCTAAAAAGGAGTGATCACACCTTGGAGAGCTGTTGCACCAAGTGGACTGACATGAATCATGGCTCCAACACGAGAGATGTCAATTGAAACAAAGGAGAGGATTATCAAACTCTTAAAAGAGGGTAAATTATCACGCAATGTTGCAAAAGATGTTGGTTGTTCACAGTCAGCTGTGTCTAAACTCTGGACCAAATACAAACAACATGGGAAGGTTGTTAAAGGCAAACATACTGGTAGACCAAGGAAGACATCAAAGCGTCAAGACAGAAAACTTAAAGCAATATGTCTCAAAAATCAAAAATGCACAACAAAACAAATGAGAAACCAATGGGAGGAAACAAGTCAATGTCTGTGACTGAACTGTAAGAAACCGCCTAAAGGAAATGGGATTTACATACAGAAAAGCTAAACGAAAGCCATCATTAACGCCTAAACAGAAAAAAAACAAGGTTACAATGGGCTAAGGAAAAGCAATCGTGGACTGTGGATGACTGGATGAAAGTCATATTCAGTGATGAATCTCAAATCTGCATTGGGCAAGGTGATGCTGCTGGAACTTTTGTTTGGTGCCATTCCAATGAGTTTTATAAAGATGACTGCCTGAAGAGAACATGTAAATTTCCACAGTCATTGATGATATGGGGTTCCATGTCAGGTAAAGGCACTGGGGAGATGGCTGTCATTACATCATCAATAAATGCACAAGTTTATGTTGATATTTTGGACACTTTTCTTATCCCATCAATTGAAAGGATGTTTGGGAATGATGAAATCATTTTTCAAGATGATAATGCATCTTGCCATAGAGCAAAAACTGTGAAAACATTCCTTGCAAAAAGACACACAGAGTCAATGTCATGGCCTGCAAATAGTCCGGATCTTAATCCAATACAAAATCTTTGGTGGAAGTTGAAGAAAATGGTCCATGACAAGGCTCCAACCTGCAAAGCTGATCTGGCAACAGCAATCAGAGAAAGTTGGAGCCAGACTGATGAAGAGTACTGTTTGTCACTCATTAAGTCCATGCCTCAGAGACTGCAAGCTGTTATAAAAGCCAGAGGTGGTGCAACAAAATACTAGTGATGTGTTGGAGCATTCTTTTGTTTTTCATGAGTCCATAATTTTTTCCCCAGAATTGAGTGATTGCATATTTTTTCCCTCTGCTTGGTCTAAAAAAGTAACCGTTACTGACTGCCACAATTTTTTTTTCCTGATTTCTTATAGTGTTTCTTAAAGCCAGAAAGTTGCCATTTGAAATTACTTTAGTTTTGTGTCTGTGATCTGCTTTTTTTTCTACAAAATTAAACAACTGAATGAACATACTCCGAGGCCTGTGATTCCATAATTTTTGCCAGGGGTTGTATATATATATATATATATATATATATATATATATATATATATATATATATATATATATATATCCACACACACACACATACACACACGTATATATTGGAACTTCACTTGCAGTTGAATGTCAGTTACATTTTTCCAGGGCCATGATACCAACACTAGCATAGCCATTCAAGGGTTGTAAGCCTTAAGACAACGTCATTCATGATGTTACCACAGAATATGTGCTGCGCTGTCTTGTTGCTGCATTTTAACCAAATTTTAACCAGGAAAAATGCTAAATATTTCTTTTGAAAGAGATGAATTTCTATCATACTGGAGATATAAGATTGTGAATCCTTTATTTGAAGATTAAACAACAGCATTATAGTATTCACAAAGAAAAGCCTTTCTATGATTAAATGCTTAAAAAATTAAAAGGGGCTACAACTTTAAACTATGGTGTGAGTTGTTACAGGAAAGACAAGATGTATCACTCAGAAGGAGAAAGTCTCATGAATCAAATTAAACATTTTGCAAGATGATCAAGTCAGGCAAGGTCTTATGGGAAAAAAAGGCACAAGAAAGGATCAATATTGCAAGACGAAGGAGTGAGCCCACAAGATTACCGGTTTATATATCACTAAGTCACAAACATGAAGAACGCCAGTGGTTGATATGAGATGCTGAAATAAATGCCAGTGTCAGTTTGAACATCAGGCCTTTTTTAATACAGGTGAAAGGTTGTGGAGAACAAATTACCTGCTTCATTCTAGACTTTAACTTCCACTTATGTCGAATAGTTGGTGGCATTTAAAAAACTTTACCACTCTGTGCAGACACTGTGGAGATATTTAATAGTGACCTTTCCTTCTTTCCTTTTAACACACAGCTGCTTAGAAGGAAGTGAAGAATTGCTCTGGCTTAAAAAAAGAGAGAAAGATGTAAATGCTTTCTTGCTTCATTCACTTTGACTCAAGCTTATTCCTCATTGACAGCAGACAATTACATATTAAAAAAAACCTCTCTTCTGTTTTATCAAGGCCAACACAGCTGCAGAGGCAGATAAAAGGCAATAAAAAAACCTCCGTTCTCATGCACACACACACACAGACTCACACTCAGATTTGGCCGGAAGAACTGCTGAAATTTTGACTGATGTGTCATACGAGACAAAAGTGTTTGTTTCAAGGCAAAAGCAGCACAGATGGAAGGTATGAGGGGTGCCAAAAAAAGAGAGAAAAGATTCAGGCATTTTTGTGATTTCATACACATTTGGATCACTGGAGAATTTCAGCACATAAGAACTAAAGCAAACAAACAAACCTGATCATACATCTGTATACATGTCCTGTATCATGTGTCCTTTAGACAGGTGCTGAGAGACTAAACTCTGTGCACAAATGTAATCCTGGAACTCTGGGGTTTCATCTACCCAACCTAAGAGGTTCCAATTTGACAATAATGTGTTCCAAACAGGTTCACCAAGACAGTAGACATGATGACAATAAGAGCTTAACCAAGTGGTGCTCATGAACATTTTTTTAAAAACCATTTTCTAATATTTTGAACCAGTAAAGAAGAGATCAGGTAACTCAATGGGACAGAGCATTGGCTCACCAAGATGTAGACCAGGGTTGGATTCCCGGTAACATTACCAGTTAGGGCTGTTCGACATGACAGACGTTTTCAGTCATTTCATATTATTCTCTATTTTTTTTATATGTATTTGGTTTTCAAAAATGAGCATTTTGCAGAGGTGTCTGTGTTCAGAATCACTGCAAATCAATCAGAAAACCATTTATTTTTTGTGAATGAGTGAATTTCCACATGAGACAATGCAAATTATGTGTCTTGTAAAAAGGAAAATGGGTGTAATCTGTGGTAAAATTGGCTTTAGAGAACACTGTGAGCAATCAGGAAAGTAAAAAAAAAAAAAAATATGTGAAGGCAGGGCACACAGATCCACAAAACCTGAACAGTCAGATGTGTTAGAAAGTATCTTTGCTAATTCCTTAATGTATGTTAGTGATAAAGTATTTGCCTTTGTTCTCTGATTGAAAGTCTCTGAAATCTGGTTTAAAGTTTAAACATAAGAGTTAAGTTTCACTTCCATCACATGTGCAAGTTTTAGGGAGGGACCCCTGTCTGTGATAGCCAGTAACGTATAGACTAAACCACACCCACTGTAATGCCCACATTGTATAAAAGTGTTGTGTGAGCCATCTTTGTTGTCTTTCACAAGATGGACTCCGTCTGTGAAGACCCATTCCTGATTTTCAACATGACCTTCAATAAATTCAAACTGAGGAATATATTGAACTGTGATAGAACTGTGCAAGATTACAGATGTGTGCAGACAGAGGTCATGCAAACCACACACATGCATGTGTTGGGGGGAGAGCGTGCAACACACACACACACACACACACACACACACACACACACACACACACACACACACACACACACACACACACACACACACACACACACACACACACACACGTTGTGGGGGGAGCCGACGGCACTCCATATCTTGGCAACTCCACATTCGTGGAGAACGTAGACGAATTTCACAGCGAGTATGACAGCAGACAGTCTGCAGTCTCTTGTCGTACCAAGAGTGTGACTGGCCACACATTTTGTAAGTGCCATGCGAGTGGTGTTAGATGTTTGTGTGTGTCACCTGGAATTTGGCCAGCACCTGCCGCGAGAGGGTGCGATGGGTTCGCACAGTGCACACTTTGTCTTTCAGGCGCCTGTGTGTGCAAATAGTTGTAGCAACAGGTGTACAAGGTGTTGGAGGCAGGGACGACATTGCACGGTTTGCACACGACTCCTATGTCATGCGCACTGTGTGCACTTCATCCAAACTTCGCACTGTGTGTGAAGGGGCCCTAACAGAATATCATCAGTATACAATGATATAAAACAAATTCTGACTAAAACAGTAATAAATCTCATTTTTAGAACTGACATAAATTGGGGTTTAAAAAAATAAAAGTTTAAATAAAGTTGTCATTTGATTATTGAGTTAATATCCCAAATGACCAACAGTTCTTCAAGATTACATAATTTCTGTGTCTGTGCTGCGTTGTTGTTGCATTTCCTGTCCAGATCAGGATGGATGGTGCTAATGTTGGCTGCCAAATGTCACTTTATCAGCTTTATCTTTTTTAATTGTTTTAACTGTTGTTTGGCTAAGTCTAAAATACACAACATTTAGTCTTCTCTCAGGCCCTAAATTTGCTTTAGGACAGGAACATGGTAATAACGAGATTGCATTTCACTGTGCAACATAAAAGGTTTCAGTCGAGAGGTACAATAGGCAATTTCTTTACAATCCAAATCTCCATACTGCAATAATGGAAGAGCCTGTGAACAATAAATCAGTCATGAATTTAATTAGATAAAATTGATTAAACTGATGCCACACCCTTTCAAACACAGCATCCCCCCTCAAAAAAGGTTGTCATTTAATCAAAGCTAAATCTTAATTGACAGGTTGCATAAAGAGGTGGCTAATTTTGTTGCGGGCCAGAAACGGCAATAAAACTGTTGTTAAGGTTCAGAGGGGAAATCATAAAAATGCTTCTTGCGTAAAGTGTAGAGGGGCTGAAAAAAACAGCTGGGTTGAGGAAATGAGAGAACACGGGGGGGGGGGGGGGGGGGGGGGACTGAAATGAACAACATAAAAAAAAACAACAGGAGCTTACGATGCAACCCCCAGCAACGCTGCAAATAAATAACAGTGAAAATATGATTAATAAGGATTCTTTGGAAATGCCTTCTTTTTTAAACGTTTAAAATTTTCTGCACCAAAGGATGTCAAACCTTGTGGGTGATGAGACACTTTCTTCAACAGGTATGAAAGCAGATATTCATATTATACAACCCCTGGCAAAAATTATGGAATCACCGGCCTCGGAGGATGTTCATTCAGTTGTTTAATTTTGTAGAAAAAAAGCAGATCACAGACATGACACAAAACTAAAGTCATTTCAAATGGCAACTTTCTGGCTTTAAGAAACACTATAAGAAATCAAGAAAAAAAGATTGTGGCAGTCAGTAACGGTTACTTTTTTAGACCAAGCAGAGGAAAAAAATATGGAATCACTCAATTCTGAGGAAAAAATTATGGAATCACCCTGTAAATTTTCATCCCCAAAACTAACACCTGCATCATAACAGATCTGCTCATTAGTCTGCATCTAAAAAGGAGTGATCACACCTTGGAGAGCTGTTGCACCAAGTGGACTGACATGAATCATGGCTCCAACACGAGAGATGTCAATTGAAACAAAGGAGAGGATGATCAAACTCTTAAAAGAGGGTAAATCATCACGCAATGTTGCAAAAGATGTGGTTGTTCACAGTCAGCTGTGTCTAAACTCTGGATCAAATACAAACAACATGGGAAGGTTGTTAAAGGCAAACATACTGGTAGACCAAGGAAGACATCAAAGCGTCAAGACAGAAAACTTAAAGCAATATGTCTCAAAAATCGAAAAATGTACAACAAAACAAATGAGGAACGAATGGGAGGAAACTGGAGTCAACGTCTGTGACCGAACTGTAAGAAACCGCCTAAAGGAAATGGGATTTACATACAGAAAAGCTAAATGAAAGGCATCATTTTATTTTGGAAAATGAGATCAATAAAGCCATTTTTGAACACTAATTATTTATAAATGTGATCACTTTGTCATTATCTGCCCTTTAAATTTGTTGAGTTAGAAAATGACCGCATTTATTGTTTGAGTTGAAGTGGAGGGTATGGACTCAGGTATCAGCCTATTCATACCCTCGCTGCATCTTGTAAGTTATGCCTCACTTTTTACTAAGTCAAGGACAAATTGTCCTCTCACTTTCATTAAAATTCCTCCACTTGGATCTTAAGACCTGATGCCACTGTCTGATCCATCTGTCCAGCTGCTAATCCCGACAGGATAACTTTACGCTGAACATTTCACGTAACTAAGTGAAGGTTACAAACTGCACAAAACATTATTTCGATGCAACAAGATAATGAGTCCTGTGACAGACTGGCAACCTGTCCAGGCTGTGCCCTGCCTCTTTTACGCTACGGTCACATTAGCTACAAGTGAGGGTGATGAGCAGTTCGCGTTTGTTGCTTGATGGACATTCCTGGGGTGTGACCAGCTTGTGGTTACTTGACATTAATGTGCACAATGTTTGAAGATAGATTAAAAGACGAAAAATCCGACAGTCACTTTCATTCCATGCTCAACTGCTTAACGAACCAAAGCTCACTTGATTTGTTTCACTCCAACTTTTTCATGCTAACATTGCTGTAAGAGGTCTTGTAAATCACTTCAGAAGTGTTACCTCTTTTAAAAAAGACAGCATTTTAGATTTAGAAGTGTTTATTTCTTGCCGACGTTTACAAAATATGACCAAAAACAGGGAAAACAGTGTCATATCGAAATAAGCGGTTCTGCAGCGTTTATTTTGTTCATACGAGCAGCCAGCTGATGTCATGCTGCCTATTCACTCAGACTGGCAGTTGCAGTGTCGTGTCATGCAGTATTTGCATGAAATAGACTTCTTGTCTATTTGGCCCCCACCCAGCTGGTGCCATAGCGACCATTGTGACTTATTGCTGCAAAACACCCAATCTGATTGAAAATGAATGGCAAGTCCTTACTGTACCTCTATGGCTTGTAGTTAACCTGACCGTAGGGTTAACCTTAAAGCTACACCGTAGGATTTACGGTGTTTATTAGCACAAATGGTATATAGCATTCATACCCATCTGTTCATTTGTGTATAATTACCCGCAACAATGACTATACGTTTTCATGAGCTCTCAAACATTGGAGTGGGCCCCCTCATGAAGGCCGCCATGTTGATAAAGTATTTCAAAATGGACATACTTACTCTGCCTTT
The DNA here is from genome assembly GCF_902500255.1 of Thalassophryne amazonica. Taxonomy (NCBI): domain Eukaryota; kingdom Metazoa; phylum Chordata; class Actinopteri; order Batrachoidiformes; family Batrachoididae; genus Thalassophryne; species Thalassophryne amazonica. The sequence goes on along the minus strand of NC_047119.1, from coordinate 38,825,367 downwards.
CACAGTTTTCCCCCCAGCGTGGTTGGAAGATTGGAAAAAGAAGAAGAATCAGTGGTTGCTTTCCTACTGCTTGCTAGCACAGGTTAACAAAGTTGAGAACTTTTTTATTAATTGACGATCATACATATTGCTCATCAAAAAAGAAGGCAAGGGAGCGTGAATCCCTGTCTACAAAGAACTAAAAACATGAGGGGAACAAAATCCTGACTGGTGATTTCATACTGCAATCTGCAGTCCCACAACTAGACAGCACTAAATCTTACACACTGTATCTTTAAATCTATTATTATGAGTGGAAAGGCTGACATATTATTGAGAGGTGTGAAAAGTTACTTTACTGGATCTCATATGTACTCTTCAGCAACAGAGAGAAAACCCACAAGGGGAGGTGAACAGTGAAATCAGAGTTGCCTCACAGGAGAGCATCAAGAATGTCAGGCAGTGGACCAAAAAAACAAAAAACAAAACAAAAAAACCCCAGCAACAAATTAAATCTGCAACCTGCTTTTGGAAATGAGGTCAGAAGAATGTCTTCAATTAAACCGTAAACTTCCAGAGAGAACAACTGCAGGAAGAAAGACGACAGATTCTGAATGACATTAACTGGAAAGCTGCCATCCCGAGGAGAGAACTAAACGAGTGGAAAGGTGCAGACACACAAACACGTGCACGGGCTCACACATGTGCGTGTGCTGGCAGGCTGCTGGCGCCGTGCCAGAGAAGAATGAGCTCCAACTTCCATCTGGTACAGTGTAAAAGCTGAGGCCACATTCACTGAATGGTGGGTGTTGCAGGGCTGCTGGGGCCAAACACAGACTCTCTCGTCACACTCTGTTGACCTTAGTCAGCTGCACCGCTAATGCGTTTAGACCCAGACTTAAACTGCCGGGTTCCTGCTTTCGGCGCCACCATCTCCTGGACCAGAAACCCTTTTACTTTGTTTTCCCTGCTAAGGACATCATGTTTTCATGTTTTTGGTCTGTTTCATTTTTTTTTTTTTTTTTTTTTTTTTACTGTTTTTTAGCAGGATTACTCAAATTTCTGATGTGACTTATCATGGGGGGGGGGGGTGGGGGGTGGACAGTGCCAAGAAGAGTGTTTCTGGATAATTGAGTGATCCTTCTGCAGAATTCCTCAAGAACTGTTGAACTGGTATTTACAACGTTTGGTGGAGGTATGGAACACAGCACAAGGTGCAAATGTTCAAACAGATACAACTATCATATTTAAAATTACCTAAAAATATTAGATTTTTAAAAATGTACTCAAAAGTAATAAAATGTTGGAATGGGATTTGTGACATTTTGTGGTATTGTTCATTTATCTGACCTCATTTAACATATTGGATATATATAGAAATACATCATCTTACCCTCATGTGCCAATCAACAATGTGATGGAAGGTTGTGAGTGGGCCCCAATCAATTACCACATTTCACAGTGGGCCCCAGTATTCTTTTTAACAGAGTACTGTTGAGACTTGGTGAAGGGTTTTAAAGGAAACCACTTTTCTTTAATGGGGCTATTCCACAGAGTGCCGTTCATTCCAGTTCAATCCCAAATAGCAAATTGGAGCACATTTTGAAGCATCACAGTAACTTCTTAATCCATATTTGTCAATCTTGAAGAAACTTGGTATACGGAGTAATTACGGCCATCATCTGCACCAGATTTGAAATTGGGATGAAATTTTTTAGCTGTTCAAAAATTTAATCTTGATTCTCAAAATCATTGATAGTATGTGGTAACGTCTGGGTATTCGTGGCCTTAATGGCTTCAAATCACGTTTGAACGTCTTTAAACTGGGTATTCATAGTGACGACACCATGAAACTTGTTTGATCGAGCTCCATCGGGGTAACAATTTGAAGATGAAGCAGCGTTTGTTGAGATTTCTGATCATGTCTGGCCAAGGGCACAGCTCCTTTTTTTCATTTTCAAGTGGGTTCCCAGGTCTGCACTTTATTAGCCACCCAGTTGCCAGGTGTGCACTTTAAAAGGTAAACTGGATTAAGCCATTTCAGCCCATTTTTGCAGTTTTTTTTGGATTGTGGATGATTGTAGCAGAATGGCGCCCTGTGGAATAGCCCTGTTAAATCCTGTTGAGGAATAAATTCTCCTTGTGCACAGTGTTGTGTGGGCCACCTGAAGAGGAGGTACTGCTGGCTCACCACCAGAGGGCGCCCTGGCTGTTGTTGGGTTTCAGGCACCAGAGGGCGCAGTCGCCTCTCAGGAGCACCAAGAGCACCGGTACTGACAGCTGTCAGTCATCACTCATCTACACGCCACACCATAAAAGCCTGGGAAAGACATCACAACTCTGCCGAGTTATCTGCTTACCCTTAAGGTAAACTACTCAGCCGTTCTGTGCCGTACACACACGTTTTTGCAGCAGAGCTTTTTGCAGTCGTAAACTTTTGTACACTTGCAGCTTGTAGCCGAGTTTGTGGAAGTTGGAGGAGTTGGTGTTTCCACTCCTTACTTCAGACTTTAAGTGATACATAAGGCACTGCATGTACTCTGTGTTCCTGTGTTTGGAGGTGGAGGTTTTTCCCTCAGGAAGGAACTGTATCTCTGCTGACTGTTTGCTGGGTGTACACACACCTACACCTGTACACACCTGTCTCTTTTCCTGCCAGCAGTACCGGATCTGACAGCTGGAAGCGGTGGCCACCTGGGGACTCAGGACTTGGCGGCTCCGGTGTGTTGCAGGTCTCTGTTGGCGGTGGAACCTCGTGGGTCCCGGCTCTTCTCTGGTTAGGCGTCTCCTACCCTCGGGCCTGCCCACGCGTCACGCGTCAGTTTTGTGACTGACAGACTAAAAACATATTTGGTTGTTTTGTGCACATTTGCAGAATAAATTGTTATTTATTCGGACTTCCTATTGGCCGTTCATTTACGCCCCCTGGCGTGGGTCTGTCTACTTCACTTTCCCAACAGGATAACTCGGCCACGTCATGGACTCCGAGGGGCGTTTTCCACCAGTTGAACCACCAATGGAAATGCAAGGTGCGCAGGCTCCACCAGGAGGTGAGTTGGGTGAGCTGTAGCACAGTCTCACCAACTTTATGGCTCGGTTGGATCTGTTAACCGAGCAGGAAATTCACCTCACCCGTAGGATGGAGGCTGTCACCGCTCAGGTGGAGGCGCGCGCGTCAGGCGCGGCTGCAGCCACTCCTCCTGCAGGCCTGTCACTTAATAATGATGATCCAGTGGTAGTTCAAAGGTCTCCCCGCCCGTCGCCTGAAGCTCGTTTTTTTCACAACGCCCCGTGATGTATGCGTCAGTCCTCAGCCAGGTGGCTTATGTGGTTAATTTGCTTCGGGGCAAGGCACGCGCCTTGGCTACGGCGCTCTGGGAGCAGAACTCACGGCTCCTGTCGACGTACACTGAGTTTATCAGGGAGTTTCGACAGGTGTTTGATCACCCTTACAGAGGCGAATCCGCTTCAAATGTGCTACTGTCAATCCGACGGGGCGCAGGAGCGCCGCTGAGTATGCAGTCGATTTCCGCATCGCGGCAGCGAGAGCTGGCTGGAATACGGTAGCGCTCCGCGCCGCCTTTATAAGGGGGCTGTCTCCGGCCCTAAAGGAGCACCTGGTGGCGAAGGATCAGCCGCGGGATTTAGACGGGCTTATCGACCTAGTTATACGGTTAGACAACCGATTAGAAGAACATCGACGGGAGTGAGATGAGGGACGTGGCCGGGCATGAGCCGCCCCTCTCCCTTCCGGGTCCGAAGCAGCACCGCCCTCCCCCCGCTCCAAAGCCAGAGCACTCCGCGTGACAACAGCTCCCCCTGCTGACGAAGCTATGGACACGAGCAGGGCTAAAGTAAAATCAGAAAACAGACAAAGGAGGCTGGCCCGTGGAGAGTGTTTTTACTGTGGCTCGAGTGAGCATATGCAGAAAAACTGCCCCAAACGGTTAAAATGTCAATGCTCGCCCTTAGAGACTGGGCTAAGGGTGAGCCATAATACTCACGAGGGAACACCACGAAAATCCGCACGAGTCCCAGTCAATCCTCTGTGGGGATTTAACCCTTCATGCCCCAGCACTAATCAACATGGGGTCAGAAGGGAATCTGCTTGATAGTAGATGGGCTAAGGAAGTAGGGCTCCCTCTAGTGGCCCTTCCTTCACCATTGAAGGTACGGGCACTAGATGGCACCCTTCTTCCAATAATAACACACCAGACACAGCTCTTAACGCTGGATGTCTCTGGAAACCACAGGGAGGAGATTGTGTTTTTTGTAACACCTTCTACCTCCAGAATTATTTTTGGGCTATCCATGGATGATTAAGCACAATCCCCAGATCGATTGGCCGACTGGGACTGTGGCTCAATGGAGCGAAATCTGCCACCAGAAGTGTTTAAGATCCTCGGCCCCACCCGGTGAGAGTGCTAAAGAGGAGGTCCGAGTCCCCCCCAATCTTGCAGCGGTGCCGGCTGAGTACCATGATCTTGCTGATGTTTTCAGCAAAGATCTGGCACTCACGCTTCCCCTGCACTGACCGTATGATTGTGCCATTGATTTAGTTCCGGGCGCTGAGTATCCGTCCAGCAGGCTGTACAATCTCTCACGTCCGGAGCGCGAATCAATGGAGACCTACATCCGGGACTCTTTAGCTGCCGGGTTAATCCAGAACTCTTCCTCCCCGTTGGGTGCCGGTTTCTTTTTTGTGGGCAAGAAGGACACTGGACTCCGTCCATGCATTGATTATAGAGGGCTGAACGAGATCACGGTTCGCAACCGATACCCATTACCTCTATTGGATTCAGTGTTCACGCCCCTGCATGGAGCCAAAATTTTCACAAAGCTGGATCTTAGGAATGCTCATCACCTGGTTCGGATCCGGAAGGGAGAGGAATGGAAGACGGCATTTAACACCCCTTTAGGTCACTCTGAGTACCTGGTCATGCCGTTCGGCCTCACTAACGCCCCCACGACGTTCCAAGCGTTGGTTAATGACGTCTTGCGGGACTTCCTGCATTGGTTCATCTTCGTGTACCTAGACGATATCCTCATCGTCTCTCTGGACCCTGAGACCAATGTTAAGCATGTACGTCAGGTCCTGCAGCGGTTGTTGGAGAACCGGCTGTTTGTGAAGGGCGAGAAGTGCGAGTTCCACCATACTTCTTTGTCCTTCCTGGGGTTCATCATCTCCTCCAACTCTGTCGCACCCGATCCGGCCAATGTAGCAACGGTGAGAGATTGGCCCCAACCTGTAAGCCGTAGGAAGCTGCAACAGTTCCTCGGCTTCGCAAATTTCTACAGGAGGTTCATTAAAGGCTATAGTCAGGTTGTTGGTCCCCTTACAGCCCTGATCTCCACAAAAGTCCCCTTCACCTGGTCGGATCAGTGCGAAGCCGCGTTTAGGGAGTTAAAACACCGGTTTTCGACTGCACCAGTTCTGGTGCAGCCAGTGGGTGCCTCTGACTCAGGGATAGGAGCCGTGCTGTCCCAGAGCAGGGAGTCTGATAAGGTTCTCCACCCTTGTGCCTATTTCTCCCACAGGTTAACCCCAGCAGAACGGAACTATGACGTCGGCAATCAGGAGCTCCTGGCAGTGAAAGAGGTCCTGGAGGAGTGGAGACACCTGTTGGAGGGAGCTGTGGTTCCATTTACGGTTTTCACTGACCATCGGAACCTGGAGTACATCCGGACCGCTAAGCGTCTGAACCCTAGGCAAGCCCGTTGGTCACTGTTTTTCGGACGTTTTAACTTCCAGATCACCTACCGCCCCGGGACCAAGAACCAGAGGTCTGGTGCACTGTCTTGAGTGCATGAAGAGGAAGTTAAGACAGAGCTGTCGGATCCACCAGACACCATCTTGCCGGAGTCCGCTATCGTCGCCACCCTCACGTGGGACGTGGAGAACGTCGTCAGGGAGGCCCTGACCCGTCACCCGGACCCCGGTGGTGGACCAGCTAACCGGCTGTACATCCCACCAGACGCAAGGGCTTCGGTTCTGGACTTCTGTCACGGTTCCAAGCTCTCCTGCCATCCAGGGGTGCAAAGAACCGTGGCAGTGGTCCGGCAGCAGTTCTAGTGGGCGTAGATGGAAACCGATGTCCGGGAGTATGTCTGGGCCTGTACCACCTGTGCCAGGGGCAAGGCTGTGCACCAGCCAGAAAAAGGACTCCTCCGGCCGTTGCCCGTACCTCTATGCCCCTGGTCACACATAGGCCTGGACTTTGTCACGGGCCTCCCTGCGTCCCACGGAATGACCACCATCTTGACAGTAGTGGACCGGCCCACTTCGTGGCCCTCCCAAAGCTCCCGATGGCCCAGGAGACTGCAGACCTCCTGGTCCACCACATCGTGCGCCTGCATGGTATCCCGACGGACATCGTTTCGGATCGTGGTCCCCAGTTCTCCTCGCAAGTCTGGAGGAGTTTCTGTAGGGAACTGGGGGCCACCGCAAGCCTGTCGTCCGGGTACCACCCCCAGACCAACGGACAAGCAGAGCGGGCTAATCAAGATCTGGAGCAGGCCCTACGGTGTGTAACCTCCGCACACCCGACAGCCTGGAGTCAACATCTGGCCTGGATCGAGTACGCCCACAACAGTCAGATCTCATCGGCGACTGGCCTCTCCCCATTCAAGGTATGTTTGGGGTACCAACCCCCATTGTTCCCGGCCATAGAGGGAGAGGTTGAGGTCCCCTCGATCCAGGCCCATCTCAGAAGATGCCGTCGGGTGTGGCAGACAGCCCGCTCTGCCCTTCTGAGAGCCCGGACGAGGGCGAAGGACCATGCAGACCGCCGATGTGCCCAGGCCCCCGCTTAACAACCCAGGCAGGAGGTCTGGCTTTCCACAAAAAACATTCCACTGAACACGGACTCACCCAAACTGACAGATCGCTACATCGGACCTTTTCCCATCCTGAAGGTCATCAGTCCAGCCGCAGTGAAGCTGGGAGTTTAAGCTTCACTGCGGATCCACCCCGTGTTTCATGTGTCAAAAATCAAGCCGTACCACACCTCGGACCTCTGCACCCCTGGACCAGTGCCGCCTCCTGCCCGCATCATCGACGGCGAGCCAGCGTGGACGGTACGCAGGCTCCTTGATGTTCACCGGAGGGGTCGGGGTTACCAGTATCTGGTGGATTGGGAGGGGTATGGACCCGAAGAATGCTCCTGGGTGAAGAGGAGCTTCATCCTGGATCCGGCCCTCCTGGCCGATTTCTACCAGCGACACCCCGACAAGCCTGGTCGGGCGCCAGGAGGCGCCCATTGAGGGGGGGATCCTGTTGTGTGGGCCGCCCGAAGAGGAGGTACTGCTGGCTCACCACCAGAGGGCGCCCTGCCTGTTGTCGGGTTTCAGGCACCAGAGGGCGCAGTCGCCTCTCAGGAGCACCAGGAGCACTGGTACCGACAGCTGTCAGTCATCACTCATCTACACACCACACCATTTATTGTACTTGGCCCCACAAATCTTAGAAACATGGTGTCTAACCAGATCCTTACTCTGGATGGCATTACCCTGACCTCTAGTAATACTGTGAGAAATCTTGGAGTCATTTTTGATCAGGATATGTCATTCAAAGCGCATATTAAACAAATATGTAGGACTGCTTTTTTGCATTTACGCAATATCTCTAAAATTAGAAAGGTCTTGTCTCAGAGTGATGCTGAAAAACTAATTCATGCATTTATTTCCTCTAGGCTGGACTATTGTAATTCATTATTATCAGGTTGTCCTAAAAGTTCCCTGAAAAGCCTTCAGTTAATTCAAAATGCTGCAGCTAGGGTACTAACGGGGACTAGAAGGAGAGAGCATATCTCACCCATATTGGCCTCTCTTCATTGGCTTCCTGTTAATTCTAGAATAGAATTTAAAATTCTTCTTCTTACTTATAAGGTTTTGAATAATCAGGTCCCATCTTATCTTAGGGACCTCATAGTACCATATCACCCCAATAGAGCGCTTCGCTCTCAGACTGCAGGCTTATTTGTAGTTCCTAGGGTTTGTAAGAGTAGAATGGGAGGCAGAACCTTCAGCTTTCAGGCTCCTCTCCTGTGGAACCAGCTCCCAATTCGGATCAGGGAGACAGACACCCTCTCTACTTTTAAGATTAGGCTTAAAACTTTCCTTTTTGCTAAAGCTTATAGTTAGGGCTGGATCAGGTGACCCTGAACCATCCCTTAGTTATGCTGCTATAGACTTAGACTGCTGGGGGGTTCCCATGATGCACTGAGTGTTTCTTTCTCTTTTTGCTCTGTATGCACCACTCTGCATTTAATCATTAGTGATTGATCTCTGCTCCCCTCCACAGCATGTCTTTTTCCTGGTTCTCTCCCTCAGCCCCAACCAGTCCCAGCAGAGGACTGCCCCTCCCTGGGCCTGGTTCTGCAGGAGGTTTCTTCCTGTTAGGGGGGAGTTTTTCCTTCCCACTGTCGCCAAGTGCTTGCTCACAGGGGGTCATTTTGACCGTTGGGGTTTTTACGTAATTATTGTATGGCCTTGCCTTACAATATAAAGCGCCTTGGGGCAACTGTTTGTTGTGATTTGGCGCTATATAAATAAAATTGATTGAATTGATTGATTGACCATAAAAGCCTGGGAGAGACATCACAACTCTGCCGAGTTATCTGCTTACCCTCAAGGTAAACTATTCAGCCGTTCTGTGCCGTACGCACGTTTTTGCAGCAGAGCTTTTTGCAGTCGTAACCTTTTGTACACTTGCAGCTTGTAGCCGAGTTTGTGGAAGTTGGAGGAGTTGGCGTCTCCACTCCTTACTTCAGACTTTAAGTGATACATAAGGCACTGCACGTACTCTCTGTTCCTGTGTTTGGAGGTGGAGGTTTTTCCCTCAGGAAGGAACTGTATCTTTGCTGACTGTTTGCTGGGTGTACACACACCCACCTTTAACCTGTCTCTTTTCCTGCCAGCAGTACCGGATCTGACAGCTGGAAGCGGTGGCCACCTGGGGACTCAGGACTTGGCGGCTCCGGTGTGTTGCAGGTCTCCGTTGGCGGTGGAACCTCGTGGGTCCCGGCTTTTCTCTGGTTAGAAGAGCCTTCTTCTCTGGTTCTCGTCTCCTACCCTCGGGTCTGCCCACATGTCACTGAGTTTTGTGATTGACAGACTAAAAGCATATTTGGTTGTTTTGTACACATTTGCAGAATAAATTGTTATTTATTCGGACTTCCTATTGGCTGTTCATTTACGCCCCCTGGCGTGGGTCCGTGTACTTCACTTTCCCAACACACAGATTAGAGTCCCTTCACACATAGAACAAATAAGTACAAATCAGGGCAAATCACGGCGGAACAGCTTGTATGAATGAACCGCGAAAACATCGAGCCAACAGGCAGGCGTGAATGAACCCACTGCAACGGTGTTGTGCACGCTCATGCACGACACCATCGCAAAGGGTAGGTAAGGTTCGACCTTACTTCTGTGAAGCGCCTTGTGGCAGCATTGTTGTGATTTGGTGCTATATAAATGAGAATAAATTGAAATAGAACTTAAGCAGCTGGAGCATGTGTAATCACATCGCGCAGCTACTATAAAAAAAATACATGCCCAATACATGCCACCCACGGGATTCAACCCTGCAATTTACAAAAGCTCTGAATGCCAGCCAGAAACTTTACCACTGCGCTACCATCACTGTCCTATAAAAGATGCAGAAAAATGCCTGAAATCAACAAGGGCATAAATGTATTTAAAAAAAAAAAAAAAAGAGAAAAAAGCGCCGTGATAAATACACCGTTTGTTACGGTGTATTTCTGCTGATACGTGACTGAAAGTGGCGTACTTGTCATATAGTCCTGCGGCGCGCCGCTCACAGGACACATGCGTCCTGTCAGACAGACGTGATATTCAGATCGCATGCTGCATGTCCACATGAACCGACGGTCCGTTTCTGCTGGGACAGCCTGTCAATGTGCGCGCTCTCCAGCCCGTCACAAAGCAACATATATTTTTATGTATTTCCACAGGAGGACAGCAAGCACACATGTTTTGTGCATGTGTTTCACACGCTCCCCCACTCTGCTCCCCCCAGCACGTGCGTGCATGTGGTTCACGGGGCGTGTTCTGCAGCTGTGATGTCCAGGACCAGAGTTGTCAACAGCTGGTGCTGTTGGCAGCCAGCCACCCCCCCTGGGGGGGAGGGGGGTGAATCACATGCACACACGTTGGGGGAGCAGATTGGGAGAGCGCGTGAAACACACGCACAAGTGTTGTGGGGGGGAGCCAACACTCTGGCACGCCACATATGTACTCCACAGTCGTGGGGGCACTTAGACAAATTTCACCGCAAGCTCGAAAGTGATCGTCTACTGACTGTTTTCATGCTAACAGCGCCAATGGCCACACATTTTCTAAGTGTCAAGCGAGCAGTGTTAGATGTTTGTGTGTGCCATCTGGAATTTGGCCGACACCTGCCGCAAGAGGGATCAAATGGGCTCTCACGGGGCACACTCTGTCTTTCAGCCGCTGGTGTACGCAAATGGTTGTAGCAACAGGTGTATGAGGCATTGGAGGCAGCTCCGATTTTACATGTACTGCATGCAATTCCTGCTTCAGGCGCAATTTGACCACATTCGGACCCTTAGGAATGTTGACAAATATTCAGAAATACGTACGGAATTGCGTTGTTTTGCAAAACTGTGATTCTTTGAACAGACATATTTCATACCAGCACAACAGCACGGTGCAACAAGAGTGCTAACAGTGCTAACAGTGGTTAGCACTGTTGCCTCACAGTAACAAGGTCATGGGTTCGATTCCCACCTGTGGCCTTTCTGTGTGGAGTTTGCATGTTCTGCCATGTTCTTCCATGTTTGTGTGGGTTTCCTCCGGGTGCTCCGGTTCCCTCCCACATTTAAAGACATGTAGGTTAGGTGAATTGGAAACTTTATCATTGTCCAGGTCTCCCTTTTAAAAGAGGTCTCAATCTCAATGGGACTTACCTGGTTAAATAAAAATTAAATTAAATTAAAAAACGGCAATTGATTAACTGAACACATCATCTCTCGTGCCCGAGATTGAACAAAATCTGGGTGAAGTCGAACTTGGGTTTGAAATGCATTGACGACATGCTTGACAAGGCACTTTAAGGCCAGCGGTGTCCAAAGACATTACAGAAAGAACCAAGAGGGTGCAGGGTTTCTTTGTAACCACAGACTCCAGCAGGTGAATTCTCTGATGAATCACTTTGAGCAGATGGGATGAGTTAGTCAGGTGTTAGTCAGGTTTTGAAAACCTCAGAGTACCATCAGGTCAAGTCTGGGAACATGTCCTTGTACCATGCTTCACCATGCATCCACCACATCACGGAGCCGCCCTGGATGGCAACCAACCAGGCAGACAACTGATCTATCTCCACCTCCTGAAAGTAACCATCTATTTACTTTAGCCAGGTGAAACATAGGTGACCCCTTGGCTTCCTCAACACTGAGGCACCTGCATGATGGATTATACATAGAGAAACCCGCCACACGGCCAAAATGTCATAGCTGATGCTCCCACAAGTAATAGTTAGAGACTAAGATGAGGAGTAAGTCATTCCAGTGGCACCCAATGATCGTCTGCAGAGACATAACATCATAATGTTGGTATTTAATGATTAATGTAAACTAAGTCTAAGACATATTCAGTCGACTCTACAAACACATCTTGAATGTTTCATATCAACTCCACTGTGGCAAATTACCTATTAGAATTAGACAGATACCCTCTCTACTTTTAAGATTAGGCTTAAAACTTTCCTTTTCGCTAAGGCTTATAGTTAGGGCTGGATCAGGTGACCCTGGACCATCCCTTGGTTATGCTGCTTTAGACGTAGACTGTGGGGGGTTCCCACGATGCACTGTTTCTTTCTCTTTTTGCTCCGTATGCATCACTCTGCATTTAATCATTAGTGATCGATCTCTGCCCCCCTCCACAGCATGTCTTTTTCCTGGTTCTTTCCCTCAGCCCCAACCAGTCTCAGCAGAAGACTGCCCCTCCCTGAGCCTGGTTCTGCTGGAGGTTTCTTCCTGTTAAAAGGGAGTTTTTCCTTCCCACTGTAGCCAAGTGCTTGCTCATAGGGGGTCGTTTTGACCGTTGGGGTTTTTCATAATTATTGTATGGCCTTGCCTTACAATATAGAGCGCCTTGGGGCAACTGTTTGTTGTGATTTGGCGCTATATAAAAAAAAAGTTGATTGATTGATTGAAATTACAAAAACATTGCATCACTGTCCAAATACTTATGAGTGTAACTGTCCCTCTGGAGTACTTTGAGATCATTTTATTTTCTAGTTTTCTATACTGTGTGCTGCAAATATCACTGTAGAACCCATTACCATTATGGCTTAAACAGCAGCCAAAGTGAAGGCTACTTTCTGACAGCTTTCTGCAGAAACACGAGAGGCTGAGAGCTCCTCCTCATCCAAAATTCTAGACAAATATGAGTTAGTGTTGCCTGTTTATTTTGGCTGGCCTTGCTGCAGCCCTGCTCAAAAAAAAAAAAGCCTATCTGCCACTGCACGGATGCTTCCAACAGATTTCAGCCTTCCTGCAATACCACGCCGCAGTCTCTCACCAAAAAGGTCACTGGTCTGAAAATCCTCATTAGAGTCAGGGAAAACACAAAAATGTGAGAATGTCTCTTCCCCCCTTTTTCCAATATCATTAGGCTATTCCAGCTGAAACTGAAGGGCTCCATTTATGCACCGACACAATGCCAGGAGGGCTGTCAAAACTAATTTCATGTGTACAGTCACCTACCACCTCAATGACACGCATGACAGGAAAGCACTAGTTTTATGCCAAGGTGGAGAAAAGTCATTAACTGTCTTCTGGATGAAAGGTTATGATCATTTACATTACAGAAAACATTATATTTGCACCCAAAAAAATCAAAATTCCCCCCACCAGATGTTAATGCCTTGAAATTCTGTAAATAAGTGAAATTAATTTAAGCACTTGTTTTCAAACTAAAGCGGATTCCTATAAAATTGGATGCATTCAGTTCAATAAATTGCAAGCCAACATGGAGGTTCAGAAATTAATTTTTCCCCAAACTGTACACGTGCCAGAAAGCTGAAGATAAAGCTGATTTACAATGCCACTGCAGGATTCAATTTGATTCAATCCAAGACCCAGTCTGCGGGGCAGACTAATTTTCACAATTTATTCCAGACACAATGTGGCAGTTCTGCCTGCAGGTCGTCTGTGAGCTTCAATATGTCCAAAGATATGAGATTAAGATCAACAAACCTTCCAAATCATCACCTGATACTCACCACTGTTAAGATTTGAATTTAATAAGAAAAAAAGTCTAGAGGCAATAAAATATAAACAAGCTAATTTTCATCTGTTGTCCCTGGGCAGAAGCAGGAAACAGCAGGTCACAATGTACAAAATACAACAAAATATAAAAATAGATACAACCCCTACAAGCACCAACAAGAAACACCAGCAACGGATTACTCACAATTAAGACATTATCAATAATCAATTAGTGTTCACAAGTCTGACCATTTTGCTTTCTGTCTTGATGGTTCCTCATCATTTGTGTAGGTCCCATAATATCAGCATTCCGTTTGATTGTCGTCCGACTTCGTCCAACCTCCCAAGTCCGACGTCTGGCACAAACATTAACGATATCTGAACGGCTCAATAACTAAAGATCCAACGAGCTGAACGTGACTCGTACATGTGTGGGACGAAAAGCAATGTTTTGTGGCTTTGTGACTTTTTTCCTTCATTCAGTGATCGCTGTGTGCCGTGTGAAAGGGCCATTTGATGGTGAACTCTGGATGACAATAGTGGGGCTAGGAAACAGCTCTAATGAATAACAACCGACTGTATATAGATCCAGCTTCCTAAGCCTTCCCCTCTCAATTGACAGATTGTAAAGGCTGGCCAGTGTTATCCTGGTGGAGGTATTCACTCCAGGTCAATGTTCTAGCTTAAAGGGGCAAAGTCACTTAGGAAGATGCACCCTAATGCAGTTTTCTGCAATGCACTCAGACATATTTGTCTGGTAGATGTGTCATAATTGAGTTGGAAGTTAAAAAAAAAACATAACATAACACACCATGAATGGTACATGCATTCATGAGACAAGGAACTCTGGTGCGCAAAAGAGGGTCTTAAATTTGACAGCAGTGGCTTTTTTCCTCTAGACCATAGGTGTCAAACTGATTCCAGAAAGGGCCAAGAGGGTGCAGGTTTTCTTTGTAACTGCCACCTCCACCAGGTGATTTCACTGATGAACTCTTCCCATCTGCTCAAAATGATGTTCATTAGTGAAATCACCTGCTGGAGGTGGTGGTTACAAAGAAAACCTGCACCCTCTTGGCCCTGTCTGGAATCAGTTTGACATCTATGCTCTGGACCATGACAGAGCACATTACATCCACAAAGTCCAGTTTGTGTCATGAGCGTAAGCACTCTGGGCCATGCCGGTCCCACTGGCATGGGTCTGGCCTGACTTGCAGAGGTGCTTGGTGGCATGGTCCAGCTGGGTCTGCACCCAAGTCCAAATGGAAAAAATACAGATGAGTCCAGTTGTCTGTGGAGTGAGTGCTCAATAGCTGTTTATTAAAGGATGTTTTATATAACTGACAGATTTCCAAAAGGAATTTTTCTGTGGTGCAGAACTGAATCTGTGTGGACGTACAAAATGAGCACAAACAGGATCACTAGCCAAACGCTAGTAACACAACTGTTCATTTTAATATTATTGCTACATGAATATTACAGTCTTCAACCATTCAGCAACATTTGGTTTACAACTGGTCTCGTTCTCACCTTATTGATAAACCTGAAAAATATTCCCTCTTCTGCCTCCATGAACATATTACCATGCGTGCTGTATGACTGATGAATCCCTTATTGCATAAATGATTCGGGTGGGTCAGGATTTATATGTGTAGAGGTGAAGTAATTACTAGAAATCCTCGGTATTCTGCCGCATTGGAATGTGCCAAGGACTGTGTGCATCCCTTCAGTCTGCACCTTTTGCCTTCTTTAAAAGGATCCATAGAATTCCTCTCAGATTCTATTCATCTTGTGTGAAAACACACAGAGTTGGTGTGGTGAAGTAGAAATCAGTTTAGGCAAAATAATTCCAAATCACATGCAAGGGATCAGAAAATCCTCAGTTTGTTTCTCAAACACATAAGACTCGTTTTAGAAGGCATTTTTTGTCCTTTAGGGGAGCAGACCTTTTAAAATGCTGCAAAACAGCAAAAAATCCATCCTCCTGAGCTGAAAATAGACACTTCAAATTTTTCCAGGAAATGTAACATGTTCATTTAACCTTTACTAATATGGAGAAACAGGAAATGTCAAAGGGTCTGACAGAATATTTGATGGGGGTGTTGAAGAAAGTGGGAGAAAGAAGAAAAAGATTCAGACAGCAAAGACAGTTCCAGCATATCTGAAGGAAGCAAAACCTGAAATTTAACCACATACATATAGCTAAGTTGTTAGGTGTGATTTCTTCTATAAAATATACAGAGGAGCCTTAGAATTAAACTAAAAAAATACACAATATTACAGCCAACAAATGAGTTAATTCTGCAAAGACATTTAGTGCTTCTGTTTGTGGATAAATTCATTTCTATTGTCCAAGATGTTTACAAAGTAACATCTCATTTTTAATATTTACTGCGAAACAATATGTCTGAGAGGGTTAGAACATGTGATGGTGCTATGTTTGGCCTCATAATTACATATTAGAGTGGTGTTTTCAGGCAGAAAACACATTTCACACGCTACTCTCAATATTTCCATCTGGGTACATTTTCTTTGAAAGACCTTGAAGATATTGCAGAGATGTAATAAAAGACCCTGCCACCTCATTATCAGAACACATTAAAACCAATTGGAAGAACTGGCCCTAACTGGCCATTAGCAGCTCAATGTAATGGCTGCTTTCCAAAAATTAAATATATAAATAAATAAATACTACCGTTAACATCCAAGTAAATTTTACCTTCATGTTCTCTTTATAAAAAAAAAAAAAAAAAAAAATCCAATTAGCCGCATCATCGGAAGTATTGATGTTTTCAGCTCAGTAGAATAGAAAGTATAATAGAGAACAAACATTTATACTACCACCGCAGATCACACTTAAGACCTAAATGTATAAACCAATATCCAATGATTTTATTGTACACAAACTAATATTTGACACAAATAGATGCAGAATACTGTAAAAACTGTGGCTTTCCAGAGTTTAGGCTTGTTATATTGATTTGTTTGCCTGGTATGATCTCTGTTGCTACTACTTTGCACACTCAGTTTGCTATTCCTTCTGAAAGACTGTTGCATATTGGACTGATCCAATTGTGCCTGGCATCTGCCTCCTGTCTGCCATTTGGACAACCGCTGCCACACCTGTGAGCATCAACAATAAGTTATTTGAGGAAAATAAACCAGTTTTTATCTGCCTTCATTGTGGTTCTCTACGTTGGGGTCCTCTGTCTCACCAGTAAGAAAGTTCTTCAGAAAATTCAAGTTTTGGAGGCCATTTGCTGCAATAATCATGATGCATCTGAAGCAAGTTAACCTACTCAAATTTTATATTTCAATTCAAATATTTATTCAATGGAAAAATACCACCATACACTGTGACTGATGCTTCAGGCTCTAATGCCACGTTCACACCGGGCGCGACACGAGCGACTGCAGCCACAGGTTGCCATGTAATCCCTATGTAAGGACGCATTTTGGCGCCAAACCACGCAGCGCGACGCAATGGACGCGAGTGAAGCAATGTGAGTGAAGCAATTTTGAGCGTTTTGCGCGTTTGTGGCGCAATATTGCGTCGCATCACGTCGCGTTGCCCTCCTCAAGTTCAGAAATCTGAACTTTTTTGTCTCTTCGCGCCGCGATGACCAATCAGGGGCTGAATATGTAGTGACGTAGAGATGTCTGGAGTTTGACTGAGTTGGATGTGAACATGTCCTGTATCTGGTAGCAGCCTGTGAGCAGGACTTATGTCTCTTTTGTCCTTTATTTCACAATTATGACAGAGTTTTTGGAGCGAGCAGCAGCCCTGCAGCAGCGGGGAGCGGAGTTTTTTCCTTTTCTTTTCTTTACGTGCGCGCGCAAGCGAATCGTCTGTGGAGAATATTTTATTAATTAACTACACAGATGTATAATAAAACAAATGGTGACTGGTTTCTAAACACAATTATGACAGAGTTTTTTGCGGGGAATAGCCAGCTGCAGCAAGCAGCAGAGTTTCTTTCTTTCTTTCATTTCTTTTTTTACGTGCCTGCGCGAGCGAATCGTCTGTGGAGAATATTTTACTTATTAACTACATTGATGTATAATAAAGCAAATGGTGACTGGTTTCTAAACAGAATTATGACAGTTTTTTTGGGAAAGAGCGAGGAGCAGCCCCGCAGAGTTTCTTTTTTTTTTTTTTTTTTTTTACGTGCGCACGCGAGCAAATCGTCTGTGGAGAATATTTTATTAATTAACTACACAGATGTATAATAAAACAAATGGTGACTGGTTTCCAAATACAATTATGACAGAGGTTTTTGGGGGGAAGAGCCAGCTGCAGCAAGCAGCGGATTTCTTTTTTTTTTTTTAATTGTTTACATGTGCGCGCGTGAACGGGACATTTAGTCCTCAAACTGGGTCCCGCAGAGGCGGAAGGACCACTGAAAGTGGCCGTCATCCAGACACAGCTCCTGCAGCAAATAATGATACTCTCTGTATTGGAAGCTTTTCACAACAGCTTGCTCCGTGTGATCAAGGTCCGTCATGATGACTTGACGCCGAGCGGAATGGAAGCTCCTCCTATTTGATGACGCATTGGAGCGAATTTTCGCAGCGAAAGTCCACCCAAGCAGAATGACACACCGGGCGAAGGAGGCGCGTCCGTCGCCTGGTGACCCCCGCGAATTTGTAGCATCTGATCACCCGGTGTGAACGTGGCATAAGACAGAGGTCTCAAACTCATTCCAGAAATGGAACCACCCACTCCACCAGGTGATTTCACTGATTAACATCACTTTGAGCAGGTGGAATCAGTTATCAGTGAAATCACCTGGTGGAGTCAGTGGCTGCAAAGAAAACCTGCACCCTCTTGACCCTTTCTGGAATGAGTTTGAGACCTCTGCTCTAAGTGATACTGTGTAAAATCGGCATTGTTTTGCATAGATCAATACCACCCTAAAACTTTCAGTGGCATCATTAAAAAAGTTAGCATTACCTACACTTGTTTAGGACTTCAAACTATTTACAACAATTTGGACACCTGCATTTAAATGTAGACATTTCCCCATACACCAAAACATTCCTTAAAAGTCTTGATAGGAAATCACCTTCTTGATATGACTTGAATTTCTAGTGCTCAAGTTTTTAGCAATTTCTCCTTGGTAAGGGCCCTGTCACACATAATACGAAAGTGGCCGAATTGCGCATGAAGCAGGAATCATATGTAATACGTGTAACATTGGAGCTGCCTCAAATGCCTCGTACACCTGTTTCTACAACTATTTGCTCACACCAGCGACTGAAAAACAGAGTGTGCCCTGTGGGAGCCTATTCGATCTTGCGGCAGGTGTCGGCCAAATTCCAGGCGATACACATGAACATCTAACACCGCTCGCTTGACACTTATAAAATGTGTGCCCATTGGCGCTGTTAGCACAAAAACAGTCAGCAGACAATCACTTTCGAGCAGGATGTGAAATTTGTTTAAGTGCCCCCATGAGTGTGGCATTGCAAAAAGCAACACACATGTTCTGCATGTGTCACGCTCCCTCCGCTCCGCCCTACACATGTGGTGTGTGTGTGTGTGTGTGCCGGTGGGGCACACTTGCATAAAATGCTTATATATATGTACAGACATGATCACATGCGGGGCGGACAGAAAGGTCAGCGTGCACTCAGTACAGGGAGGCGCCTCCCAGCTGCTGACCAGAGACTCAAATGACAGCTCAGTGCACAGGATTATACATGATTACTACACTACCTACATACACAATTACATAACAACTAAAGAAAAATGAACACATAACACAGGAACAGAGTGACACGTTGGTGTGTGCGCTGAACTGACAGGGGGCATGTCTGCCGACAGCAGCAGCTGTTGAAATCTCTGGTTCTGGATGTCCCAGCTGGAGAACACGTATTGTATTTGGACAGACATGAACTAACAACTGTCCACTGTGACGCGCGTGTCTGCTTGCTGTCCTCACGTGGACATACATAAAAACATATATCGCTGTTGTGACCAGCTGCAGTGAGCGCACAGCGCGCACATTGACAGGATGCACCAGGTGAAAGGGACCATCAGATCATAACACACAGTGGGTGATCTGAATGTCACGTCATCCATGTGAGCACTGTTCCACATGACGTGGTGTCAGTCCTGCAGCGCGCTGTCCACAGGACACATGTCAAGCCGGCCACGAGTGTGGGGCTGGCTGGACATGCCGGCCCAGCAGATGTGGACATGATAAGAGTGCACTGATTCATTCATGTCATTTCATGACTGTACGTCTGTGACCATGGGTCATCTACAGACAAACAGGTGGTTCATACTTGTATTGTCCACTCAGTAAGAGGGATTCAATCAAATACAGTGTTTTTATGGTATTTGGTTTTATTTTTTTTTAAATACGTTTATGTGCTTGTTGATTTCGGGGATTTTAATCACCTTTTATAGGACAGTGATAGCACAATGGTAAAGTTTCTGCCTGGCAGTCAGAGCTTTTGGAAATTGCAGGTTCGAATCCTGTGGGTGGCATGTTTTTTTTTTCCACAGCAGCTGCGCGATGTGGTTACACATGCTCCAGCTGCTCGCACTGTGTTCCCTCTGCAATGATTTCGTTCATGACTGCCCATCGACTCGATGTTTTTGTGCGGGCTGTTTCGCCGTGATTCACCCTGATTTGTACTTATTCGTATTATGTGTGAAGGGGCCCTAACCACGATCACCACTCAAATCTACACTCACTTGCTGCGTGCACCAAGATAAGCACACTGAATGGTCAACGTTAAGTTTCAGTTAAAAAACGACAATGAAAATGGATAGTTATGTTCTTACCCATTTACAAGCACCAATCTCTAGAATGTGAATTATAATTTTGAACCCCATAAAAAGCCAAAATAACAAGTCTTTCTTTGACAATGTACACGTGACGAATGACCTGAGAGGTTTTTAACAGTCTCTCCCACCTCAGAGAAACACAGGGACATTAAATGTTGAGGACATGAAGTTAGATTCTTATTCACTTAATGTATTGTTTTAATTTCACCCAATTTTCCATTTACTGGTAGATTCCCAATTACTAAAATGCACACACAGTTCACACTAAAATATTAAAGCACATCTTTAACAAGAGGTATAAAATATGCAGCCACTGAATTGGGAACATTAAAAATTTTATAAAGCACCCAGGCGTACGTGAGAGCCTCAGGTATTTAATGATATTACCCTCTGCTTCCCGTAAAAGGAGCGGCGAACGACCAAGAGAGAGCGTGCAATTACTCAGCTTTCCCTGATGAGAAAAAAGCATCGTTTAGGTTATGCAACACAATTCAAGCCTCGAGCTTCACGCTTAGTTTTTACATTGGACTCCTAAGTGGCTTTAATTACCCAAACGTACGACTGTCTGCTCAAATTGGATTATTGTGGTGCAGACGCACATGAGGATGCAGCATTAAATATGTCACCGCGGCTTGGCCTGAACGAGGAAGTGAGATGGAAAAAAGCAACACACAGCAAAATGAAAATCCTGAAAGCAGTGAGCTTAAATCATACTTTTTGTATGGTTAGGTCCATAAGTAAATTAATGAAACAGAGATGTTCTTGTAGGCAGTTAACATTAATTCAAGGGGTTTAACAAAAATCACTGGAACCATAAGACGTAAACTGTGTGTACCTCCGCCAAGGCCACATATTCTTCACCACCACAATACCCACTTTCACTTGCATTAACATAAAGCTTTGCAGGATTTCAAGAGAACAGAGAAATGCAGTGTTCATGTATGCATTTATTTCCCATTCATGAATTTTCACTTCAGTGTTGCCATTTCTCTAACAATTTTCTGGCTCACGAATCCAGAATGTGTTCTTAATGAACTCCAATTACATGAATTATTTCCAACGCCATTCTTCATCTGCTCAAAAAGTGTTATCACTGTTCATTTATTTGTACAATTTTCAATTAAATGCTCCTGAATACTTAAAAACTTCTTCTGGGTCCAAAATCTTCTCGATCAATTTTAAAAGAAAGATTTTCTAGGACATTATCCATCCGTGCACAAAATTTCATGAACATCCTCTCACAACTTTGAGGTAAAAGTTGCTGTGTGTCAAACATTCCTCTGAATCTCAGATCCAGAAAATATTCTGGATCACCTCGAAAATTGAAGCACTTACTTCTCAGAGCGTTATCCACCTGCACGCCGTATTCCATTGAAATCTGTTCATTACTTTTTGAGCTATACTGCTAACAGGCAAATGCTAGTGAAAACATTACCTCCTTGGTGGAGGGAGTTACAGCCACATTTAGGTACATAGCAGGGGCAGATCCAGGATTTTGTAAGGGGGGGGGTGCTGGATTTACAAACAACTAAGGGGGAGGGGGATTTTTTTTATTTTTATGTGCCATTTCCTGCATTTTGGTGCATATTTTATCAAAAAATACACCACAGAAAAAAGAAACGTTATAACAAGTTATTTATTCATTCGAACTTGTACAATCTTGAATGTGATGCTATGACATTATGATGACAAGCATTTAAAATGATTGTGGCTAAAAAAGTGAGCACCTTTGCTGTACTTTGCTGAATCATGGTCTGGTATAAATGTATCTAGCTGAGTAACGTATTGCTGAATAGAGAGTTCAGAAACAGCATTCGGCAGGGATTTTTAGCCCCTCTGGACCTGCGCCTGCATAATGCCCCTGATTTCAAAGGCTTTATGTAAATAAAAATAAAACATTTTAATGCAAAAATCACTTTTACTAGTCAGGGGATTGATGATATTACATTCCCAGTTACTGAATAACATGATAAATCTGTAGTAAACAGTTCTCAAAAACTGAGTGATCATGCAAGAAGCAGACTAGTGATGGAAGCAAATCAAGAAAGATTGTGTGTTGGCGCTTCATGGAGGAGTGGTACGGAAGGATTTTCTACAAAAATGAAATTACAGCTACATTTTTACCAGAAGGCACATGGGAGAAACAAGCCCAGATTTGATGCTTTTGCTTGTTTTTGCTTGTAAATCCTGTTGTGCTCCACCAGGAAGATCCCACTGTTGGTGCAACAGCCAAAAGTTGCACTAGGATATCAAAAGATTAAGTTACTTTAATAGAAAGCAACTTGAAGATAGCTGGGAGCACATCGCTGCATCTGCCACACTGTGGAACTGCCTTGGGTCCTGGACAGCAACCACCAAGGCACACAACCAATGAATCAGTGCCCTCTGAATACACCGGTAACTATCTGACAAGCATTGGAACTACTACTACTGCTACTGCTACTACTACTACTAATAATAATCATCATCATCATCATAACAGGAGTGAGCAGAAAACAGTATTACAAACCAAAAAAAGACTTGACATTCTTTTCCATTTTTTTCTAACATCTTCCATCCTTCTGCAAAGACCTGAGCAGGCCAGAATTGTGCAAAAGATGTGAGAAAAAGAAACAAAAGTGAAGCTTAATGACAAACAGATAGGTAGAAATGGAAAGCAAATGGAAAAACTAAGATTTTAATAATTGAAAACAAAGTTAAAATGTCCAAAGAAAAATAGGAGGCAGCAGAAGTGATAAGATGCTGCCACCTTTGTTTGTATGCTGTCAAGCTCTTGTGGTAAAGAACAAACCACAAAATAAACAGTAGATTCAGACATGAAATTCCAGCTGACATGTTGAAAGTTGGCTCAAAAACAACAAACAACAGTGAACTGTCCTAATGCAGAAATCAAATTGGACAATATAGAAACATAAGGGGAAAAAACAAAACAAAGAGCAAGGAAGGCTTGGTGAGAAAAGTGAAAGAGATGACAAAAACAGGTAAGGAAACATCAGGAGAGATAAAAAGTGTAATACGGGATTTGTGAGGAGATTGGTGCAGGATTACTGAACAGAAGAAACAGTTGTGGGGATTGGGCAAATTCTAGCAATGATATAAAGGTTCATCATGGAAAAAAAAGTCAAACTGATGTTCCATTGTGCCAGTTTGTTGACCAATAATTTATGCTGATCCCAGAAGACTGCACAAAATGATATTTTTCTAATGTAAAATATCACACTTTTGATAAACAAACAAACAAAAAAACACAGGTTTTTATAATTGAAGTAAAGGTCATTTGTTTTTGGCGATGCCAGTATCTTTGCAGAAGAACAAAACATCCCAAATCTTTACACCTCCTTTTGCACACAGCATGAGTGGACAGCCATTCACCCATTCATTTCTGTGGATGCCCTGTGTGATGTCAAACAGTGCTTTTGCTGTGAATTTCGCAGAGACCATATCTTCTATGTGCCAGGAAGCAAACATTTGAAAAGCTGACAACCTACCACCTTCCTTTCAGTTGACTGACTGCAGTTGTACAAGTAAAACGAAAGTAGTTTCGCAATTTTAAGACATTAAGATTATACGAGGTCTATTAGATAAGAAACTGACACTTTTATTATTTTTTTTAACTATATGGATTTGAATGATGTGCGATTACACCAATCATGCTTGAACCCTCGTGCGCATGCGTGAGCTTTTTCACGCGTGTCGGTGACGTCATTTCCCTGTGGGCAGGCCTTGAGTGAGATGTGGTCCCGCCCTCTCGGCTGAATTCCTTTGTTTCACACGCTGCTCGAGACGGCGCGCGTTGCTTTATCAAAATTTTTTCTGGACCTGTGAGGAATATCCGAGTGGACACTATTCGAGAAATTAAGCTGGTTTTCGGTGAAAAGTTTAATGGCTGATGAGAGATTATGGGGTGTTTCTGTCGGTGTAAGGACTTCCCATGGAGCGGGACGTTGCGCAGCGCTTCCAGGCGCCGTCGTCGGCCTGTTTCAACCTGAAAACATCCTAATTTAAGGCTTAATTCACCCAGGACGTGGTGAGAGAACAGAGAAGATTCAGAAGAGGCCAGCATGAGGACTTTATGCGGACATTCCACTGTTTAAGGACATTTTTTAATGAAAGACGTGCGCGCAAATTCGCCGAGTCGTTTCTGTGACGACTTGGCGAATCTGTGTGCGCCGCGACAGGAAAAACACCTCCGTGTTGAAAACCATTTGTAAAATTCAGGTGGCTTTTGATGGCTTTCAACAAGTGAGTGACTGAGAAATTGTTTAACAGCTTGGGCATGTTCCAACTTGTCCGTTAAGGTTTCCAACGGAGGTGTTTTTCCTGTTGCGACCCCCCGTGGTCGGGTTCCAGCCCGACATGCGACTCTGCCCGCACGTTCTTTCATTACAAAATGTCCGTTAACAATGGAATGTCCGAATAAACTCCTCATGCCGACTTCTTCTGAAAGCTGCCGCCTCGAAGCGCAGATCGCCGTCAGGCACCGTGGGCCGTCCTTACGGCGACACTACCAGACCAAAATCTCTCATCAGCTGTTAAAATTTTTACCGAAAACCAGCTGAATTTATCGAATGGTGTCCACTCAGTTGTGCCTTACAGTTTTGAAAAAATTTTGATCAAACAAAGCAGCAGTCTCTGAGCCATTCCTAAACAATGAAAAAATTTACGAGAGGGTGGGCGACTCCTCACTCAAAGACTGCCCACAGGCAAATCACGTAACCGACAGGCGTGAAAAAACTCTTGCATGCCCACGAGGGTTCAAGCATGTCTGATGTAATCACACGTGATTCAAATCCTTATGGTTTTTGAAAAAAATAATAAGGTCGGATACTTTTCTTATAGACCTCGTACAGTAGTTATTTCTAGCAGCATTAAAAGGGGATTTGTCACCTGTTATTTTCTTTTAGAGTTATGTGCACATATTCCACACAACTACGTGATTTGCACACATGGCACATGTCTGTGCGGGGGGAGCTGACACTCTGGCACCTCACATGTGTGTTGCTGTTTTGCAAAGCCCCAGTCGTGGGGGCACCTAGACAAATTTCACATCCAGCTCAAAAGTGATCGTCTGCTGACTGTTGTCGTGCTAATAGTGTGAACGACCACACATTTTCAAAGTGCCAAGCGAGAGGTGTTAGATGTTCATGTGTGTCAGCTGGAATTTGGCCGACACCTGCCGCGAGAGGGTTCAATGGGCTTTTACAGTGCACACTGTCTTTCAGCCGCTGGTGTGTGCAAATAGTTGTAGCAACAGGTGTACGAGGCATTGGAGGCAGCTATGATTTGACATTCCTCCAGTTCTCTCTTCATGTCATGAAGATGAACTTGAATCTGGACCTTCTTGACCTTGTAGCCCAGGTGGTTATAGAGTTTCACCATCTTCTTGGTGTGGATGATGCCTTCCTGGATGATTATATAATTTCTTCATCTGGAGTGGGTTTTGGATCTTCTTCTTCCTCCTTGGGGCCCCGTCTCCTCGGTGTCTCACTTCCCATCACTTCACAGTTATTGCTTTCACCACTTTCTTTTTTCTTTTCATTTTCATCTTTCGTTTTTGTCTGTCTTCGTGTTCTTTTGGTGGTCGGCACTTCCTGATAGAAGTTGTCGGTTGGCTTTGAGTAGGATGGTGTAGGCTGATTGGGAAGGGCGGATGAGGGTCACACACCCACACCACGTTCACTCACGCACTACATAGTCAAAGTCAAAGTTAACATTATTGTCAAATATGCTATACATGCTCGACATACGGCACAGTCACAAATGAAATTTTAGTCCTCTCAGACCCACGGTGCAAAGTATAGAATAAAAACTACTAGTAAGCTAAGTAAAAAAACTACCTTAATACTACTGATTTACAAAATAAAAATAACAATATAAAACAGTATAAACAGTGTAAGCAGTGGACATATAACAGTATGATACTGTAGTGCAAATGGCAATATACTAATGTAAATAGTATAACATTAATACATACCTTCTGTCTTGTAAGAATAAATTGCATATATGTGTTATTAATGTTCACAAATGGTTCTGCCAGTGTGGCATTTACCATTACTATATATGCAGACAGGGGAAAATAAATAAATAAATAAATTTTCGGGGTCCACAAATCGACCGCGAGTAAAGCTGAAATGCGACGTACGCATGCACGAGTTAATGGGGTTCACGTGTACCTTTCCGCTTCTTGCTTTTTAACTCCGGGTCACCACAGCAGATTTGATTTATCCTCTTATGGCTGTTGCTGTTGCCATAATTACACGCATTTCTTGACAGAGGGTGTATATTATGGGCACAGTCCACACCCTATGTAGAAATGAGGTGCTGTGGTCATAGTGCATCTGTTCTTATTGTACGGTTGAGAGATTATGCTAACCAGTGAACTAAGGCAACAACTGATTTTTGGTTTATTTGGAGTATCCTTGCATCCCAATTTATAATTAATATTCGGCACAAATAGTGCAGAGCAGTTATTGCAGGTCAAAGACAATTAGAAGGACACTGAAAGCACAGACACCCAAGGCCAACAGTCCTCTATTAGCTGTGTTTCGAGCCCTATTTACCTTTCAGTAACTGAATTCAATCAAAGTGTTCTTTTATCCTGGCAGGCTGAGACCTACTTTTTCCTGGGTCAACGCATAAAAACAGGCTTTTGCTGCGTGACTACTTGACACCAACTTGTTACAGACGAAAGATATTTGGGTTTTGATTTACGGTAATCTCACGAGTTCAGGGGGTGCCAACTTTGATGTACTTTTTCTGGGTCAAACCAAACAGGATCCAAATATCAGCAATTGACCTATTAGCAGTTCCTCTGCAGTACAAATTCAGCATGAGCTTCTTCAGGACAGACTGCACATGTTAGCAACAACAAAGAATCTTTACCAGTGGAGGGAGGCTACCAGTGCGATCTCAGCTCCAGGAGCAGCATGTCAGAGGAAATATTGCAATTACTGATGGTTGACAGGCAAAAGCATGAAACTCTGCATCAGTGGTGTACTGAAGAGGATGAGGTTTTGGAATATTACATAGGTGAGAAATGGCCTTAATGTGCAAGTCAAAAAAATATTTAGTTGCTGACATATCAAAACTATCCAGTGCAACTGCTGATGAATTACAACAAAATCTGTGTGCAGACAAAGTTAACACTTGGCTGTAGTTGGCTGACAACTGAAAACTTCGATGTCTAAGGTACAGATAATTATTTTACCTTTAAAGTACAGTGCTCTGTGGGCGGGGCCATTGCCCTGTACACAGCATTCTCAACATTCAACGATTGCCATTTCTCACCAAAATATCAACATGTGTATTTACAGAAGGCTTGTCTTCTCTGAAAGAACATATGCACAAGTGCAAGCTTTTCAGATGCAGTGATCCTTTGCAAACCCCAACAAAAAGAAAACAGTCAAGCAAACAATCAACATCGCTTCTGGGAATGCTTTAAATTTAAAAGATACCATCCTGTACAATTAGACTAGGTTCCAGGTATGTCTGCTCCAGGGTACCAGTCTGTCTCTGAAGAAAACATGTCAATTGTCCCAATGGGTCTGTGAGGGTAGTGGTATTGCCTGGGGAGTAACTTGTCATGGAGTGGTGACTGATCTATTGAGAGTCATGGACTGCCACCCACTTCATACTATGGTCTGTGGAGATGAGCACCAAATGGGCTCAGGGCCTTTATAGGATGTAATTCCTGTACTGCACTTTAACAGTGGACAGGCAGAGGATGACGAGCAGATGATGACTGCGGGATCAGTGTCCTCATCAACTTTTACTTTGCTATGACAACCTTAAAATATGCTTCAAACGATGGGTTCCTTTAAGGGATAAACAACTGTGTAGAATAAAAAAAGACATCTGAAGACTGAGAAATCTTTCAATTTGTAAAGTTATTGAAAACTATGTGAATTTTAACTTGTCTGTATGTGATGTTTGTGCTAAAACAGGGGAAATGCCCTGCAGTTGGTTTTTACTAATTCACAACTTCACTGGTTTGCATAACTTGAAATAAAATCCAATGTTAAAATTATTATCATATTAAACGCAAGACATTTTAACTTTATGCAAAATCAAGTTGAGTCGAGAAGCATGTGCTGGTGCTAAACATCATTGCATACACAACAGTTTGGAACCACTTTGGGCCCTGGATGGCAACCACCAAGGCAGCGAACTGATCAAACTTCACTTCACAAAAATAACCATCTATCTGCTACAGCCAGGTGACGCTCTTCCACAGTACAAGTAGTCTTCCTCATCTTAGTTTCCTGAAGTAATCACTTGTTATCCAAGGATCCTCTAAAGAGACCAAGTACCAAAGACATCCAGTCATCTCCACAGGTCACTGGTTATCCTCCAAGTCTAACAACCATACAGTAAGACAGGAAGCATCAGGATCCTAAAGACATGGAACTGGAGGCCACTTCATTTTTATTAAATTTAAAAATCTGTCCATTACTACAAATGACATGTTGTGTAATAAAACTTTACTTGCTATATTACAGCCCATAATACACGTCATAAAGGGTTAATTGCATCTCAACTTATCATAGTTTGCACATGTTCATTAAGAAAGTGAGAAAAATTCATGATCTGGCCATTAGCGTAGAAATACTGAGAGTAGATTGCTGATTTGTTTTCAATGTGAAAGCTGGAAGTTCAGAATCAATGTATAGTCACATCACAAACGTAAGATGTCAGTCGAAAGATGTTTGGCATTCTTCTTCTCTCTCATGCGCAAACAAACCCTGCCAAGCAGAAAAATCCACCAGGACCATGATCACTGTCGGCCTGCCAAGCACTGCCATCTACATTTTAATTCTCCTTAATTAGCTGGGTTTGACGGGCTCACTTTATATCACACAAGTAAATGACTTGATTTGACTAATTATGTACTGAGTGTAATCTATCAAAATGTCATAACGGTAGCCAGCATACACGGTGCTTTTCTCACCGGGGCTGACTGATGTAGTAATGTAGTGAACAGCACATAGTCCAATATTCTGTTGATCACAGCCCACATATTAAAGTTTCCAGGGAATCAATGGATTTCCGGATGTGGAGCGTGACACTGTTCTCCAAGACAGTGTCTACAATAATGTGAAAAAATTTCAACGTGGGTAAAGGTTGTGGTGGCACAGTATGGCTGTGTCCACAAAAGGGATTAATTTTATCAGTTTCAAATAAAGACGCTGAATATTTTGCATGGTTGGATCTTCTTCTTTTGGCTGCTCCCGTTAAGGGTCGCCACAGCAAATCAATCGTTTCCATCTCACTCTGTCCTCTGTATCTTCCTCTGTCACACCAACCATCTGCATGTCCTCCCTCAGCACATCCATAAACCTCCTCTTTGGCCTCCATCTTCTCCTCCTGCCTGGTGACTCCATCCTCAGCATCCTTCTCCCTATATACTCTGGGTCCCTCCTCTGCACATGACCAAACCATCTCAGTCGCCTCTCTGACTTTGTCTCCAAACTGTCCCACCTGATCTATCCCTCTAATATGTTAATTCCTAATCATGTCCATTCTCGTCACTCCCAAAGAGAATTGTAACATCTTCAGCTCTGCCTCCTGTCTTTTTGTTAGTGCCACCGTCTCTAAGCCATACAACCAGTGATGCCGGTAACGCGTTACTTAGTAACGCGTTACTTACTCTAATCTGACCACTTTTTTTAGTAACGAGTAATCTAACGCGTTAATCTTTCCAAATCAGTAATCAGATTAAAGTTACTTCT
The DNA here is from genome assembly GCF_902500255.1 of Thalassophryne amazonica. Lineage (NCBI taxonomy): Eukaryota > Metazoa > Chordata > Actinopteri > Batrachoidiformes > Batrachoididae > Thalassophryne > Thalassophryne amazonica. Next base: position 38,795,611 of record NC_047119.1, on the reverse strand, counting down.
CCATGTCACTGTGCGTTACTATTATTTTTCATTGTGGGTCGATAACAGCATTAAACTTGGTCTGTGGGCAGGAGGTCGGGGTTCGACTGAACTGCCCACTTTAAGTGAGCTGTGAGCTTTTAATCCGCGGTTTTTAGCAGCTGCTCGACTCGTCCTCACCTCTTAAAGCGCGGTGATCAGCACACCTGCACTGAACTTTACAAAGACATTTTTATACTTTTTTTCCTCCTTTATTTAGAATTCTGAGCTGAGCCGCTCTGTATCTGGTCATTAAAAACAGCTGATCCTCCGCGACGCGTCAACAACTAACACTATTTTCCACTCAAATGCACCTAAACTCTCTTTCTGAGGACCACATGATGTGAAAACGCAATAAAACTTTCTTACCTGTAAATCTGGTCCTGTTTTCTGCATAAATAAATGTTATCCATTCTTTGTGCTCAAACGCCAAAGCAGGGGCGAATCCAGATGGAATGGGGGCGTGGGGGAGGGATGTGCCCCCCTCCCCCACAACACCCCTAGATTAAAGGTGCAATTTTGAAGCTGTTTTTTACTACAACTAATATTGCTTAAAATAATAATAATTTCGACAAGTAAAATGTTTAGAGAGAATTTAAATGTTAGAAAAATGTTAGAATTTAATAGTTACCTTTATAAACAATGTAGGCTCGAAATTGCAAGTTTTACTGTTACAGTGCTGTCAACAGTTAAATATGAGGTCAAGAAAGACGTCTTTATTTTACTTTTTATAAAACAAGTATTTATTTTCATTGAAGTCAAGAAAGGGTGACTATAAAGTGAGTTTTGGCAAAACAGGTATCATTGTCATGTTGAGGTGGCAGAGGGTTGTTGTCGGCAGCTGGGAAAAGTAACTAAAAAAGTAACTAGTAATCTAACTTAGTTACTTTTACAATTGAGTAATCAGTAAAGTAACTAAGTTACTTTTACAATTGAGTAATCAGTAAAGTAACTAAGTTACTTTTTCAAAGTAACTGTGGCAACACTGCATACAACATAGTAGCTGGTCTCACTACTGTCTTGTAAACTTTCCCCTTCACTCTAGCAGATATTCTTCGGTCACAAATCACTCCTGCCGCCTTTCTCCACCCACTCCAACCTGCCTGCACTCTCTTCTTCACCTCTCTACCCAACCTGGTCTCATGGCAAGTCGTGATTCAGCAGCACGAAATATACATTAATCTGTTGGTTTGTAATATTGTGACAAAAAGCGCCTCATTTTCGTCACGGCAGCACAAATTCATTCTAATTCATTCCGTAATGGCTGCACAAAATTAAAAGTGAAGTGGGGGGAGTAGGATTAGGTTATGGTTAAGGTTAGGGTTGGGGGTAGGAGTAGGGTTAGTAATAGTGACTTAAAAAAAAGCCCCATCACGAAAATTTGACTCATTTCGTCACGGGAGCACGAAAAAAAAAAAGTGACACTGGGCTGCTCTACCACACTCTCCATTAAGTTGGACAGTTGACCCCAAGTATTTATACCCATTTACTTTCACCACTTCTACTCTTTGTAACTGCACTATTCCACCTGGCTCCCTCTCATTCACACACATGTATTCAGTCTTGTTTCTATTGACTTTCATTCCAGAGCATATCTCCACTTCTCTAGGCTAGATGCAACCTGCTCTCTACTCTCACTACAGATCACAATGCCATCTGCAAACATTATGGTCCATGGAGACTTCTGCCTGATCTCATCTGTCAGCCTGTGCATCACCATTGCGAACAAGAAAGAACTCAGAGCTGATTATTGGTGTAATCCCACCTCCACCTTGAATGAGTCTGTCATTCCTATTCCTGCTCTCACACTATCCTTGTACATGAAGAGTTCAGAGAGGAGACAGAGGAGGAGGAGACTGAGAGAGCCAGATGTGTGGTTTCACGTGACTCTGGTCTTACTCATTTTCCGAAACATCAGGTGCAGCAGCAAGTGGAACACCTGCAGGAGCACGCTGAGGAGCATTGGAACGAAACTTTTAGCCGACTTGGCATCACTATACTCCTTCAGCATACTGTAGCAATGAAACTGAATGCAGTGCAGCAGGGTTTAATTGTGCGCATGTCAGAGAAGAATGCTGTCACGCTCTATTAAGGATCATCACTAATCAAGATGGATCAACATGCTCAGTTGTGACCTACACAACATGAGGTGAAATGACGGTGGTGCGTGACATTCGTGGAAGATTTTTTGACAGACAAAAACATGCTCCACAAAAATCATGAATATCTCACACCAACATGCACTATTAAACGTATTCAGATACGTTAAGTCACATTAAGAATGTCAGGAATGTGCCAAGAATGACGCAAATATGACATTCGTAACGCGTACTGCCTATGTGTAAACGCAGCATTGGCGTACATTAAAGTGACGGACTTACTCAATTTTGCAAACAAACTGAAGGTGGAGATACCAGATTTTGCAGCCAAATCTATTAAAGGTTACTAATTAACACATTTCTGAATAAAGGTTGATTTTTGAGATTCTGCTATTTTGCTCAGTGCACCATAACCATTTCATAACAAGGAAGAATGATTCATGGAGATGTACGAGGGCTGTCAATAAAGTTACGGTCCTTTTTATTTTTTTCAAAAACTATATGGATTTCATTCATATGTTTTTACGTCAGACATGCTTGAACCCTCGTGCGCATGCGTGAGTTTTTCCACGCCTGTCGGTGACGTCATTCGCCTGTGAGCACTCCTTGTGGGAGGAGTCGTCCAGCCCCTCGTCGGAATTCCTTTGTCTGAGAAGTTGCTGAGAGACTGGCGCGTTGTTTGATCAGAATTTTTTCTAAACCTGTGAGACACATCGAAGTGGACACGGTTCGAAAAATTAAGCTGGTTTTCAGTGAAAATTTTAACAGCTGATGAGAGATTTTGAGGTGATTCTGTCGCTTTAAGGACTTTTCACGGTGCGAGATGTCGCGCTGCGCTCTCAGGCGGCGTCATCAGCCTGTTCAAGCTGAAAACCTCCACATTTCAGGCTCTATTGATCCAGGACGTCGTGAGAGAACAGAGAAGTTTCAGAAGAAGTCGGTTTCAGCATTTTTATCCGGATATTCCACTGTTAAAGGAGATTTTTTTAATGAAAGACGTGCGGACGGGTCCGCGCGTCGGGACGCAGCCGACGCGGTGCGGCGGCACAGGAAAAACACCTCCGTGTTGATAACCATTTGTAAAATCCAGGCGGCTTTTGATGGCTTTCAGTGGAGTGAGTATATGAGAAATTGTTTAACAGGCAGGACATGTTCCAACTTGTCCTTAAGGCTTTCAACAGAGGTGTTTTTCCTGTGGCGGAGCGTCGCGGCGGCTGCGTCCCGACGCGCGGACCCGTCCGCACGTCTTTCATTAAAAAAATCTCCTTTAACAGTGGAATATCCGGATAAAATGCTGAAACCGACTTCTTCTGAAACTTCTCTGTTCTCTCACGACGTCCTGGATCAATAGAGCCTGAAATGTGGATGTTTTCAGCTTGAACAGGCTGACGACGCCGCCTGAGAGCGCAGCGCGACGTCTCGCACCGTGAAAAGTCCTTAAAGCGACAGAATCACCTCAAAATCTCTCATCAGCCGTTAAAATTTTCACTGAAAACCAGCTTAATTTTTCGAACCGTGTCCACTTCGATGTGTCTCACAGGTTTAGAAAAAATTTTGATCAAACAACGCGCCAGTCTCTCAGCAACTTCTCAGACAAAGGAATTCCGACGAGGAGCTGGACGACTCCTCCCACAAGGAGTGCTCACAGGCGAATGACGTCACCGACAGGCGTGGAAAAACTCACGCACGCGCACGAGGGTTCAAGCATGTCTGACGTAAAAACATATGAATGAAATCCATATAGTTTTTGAAAAAAATAAAAAGGACCGTAACTTTATTGACAGCCCTCGTATAACATCCATCAGGCAAATATCCTCATTTAAAACAAGAGTGGTCTGGTGGCGATACAGGGTTTTGCGCCTGAACTCTTCACATGTCCTGCACTACACTCACATACTTCTCTGCCACTCCAGACTTCCTCATACAATACCACAACTCTTCTCTTGGCACCCAGTCATAAGCTTTCTCTAAATACACAAACATACAATGTAACTCCTTTTGGCCTTCTCTATGCTTCTCCATCAGTACTCTCAGAGTAAACATTGCATCTGTAGTGCTCTTTCTTGGTATGAAGTCATATTGCTGCTCACAGATTCGCCTGTTTTCTAAGCCTAGCTTCGACTACTCTTTCCCATAACTTCATGCTGTGGCTGATCAACTTTACATAACCCTTGTTAAACATAGGAACCAGCACACTTCATCTCCACTCCTCAGGCATCCTCTCACTTTCCAAGATTTTATTAAACAATCTGGTTACAAACTCCACTGCCATCTCTCCTGGGCATTTCCATGCCTCTACTGGAATGTCATCTGGACCAACTGCCTTTCCACTCTTCATCGTCTTCATAGCTGCCCTCACTTCATCCTTACTTATCCCTTGTACTTCCTGATTTACTCTTGCGAAATCATCCAGCCTTTTCTCTCTCTCTTATTTTCTTCATTCATCAGCTCTTCAAGGTATTATTCCTTCCACCTTCTTAACACACTCTGCTCGCTTGTCAGCACATTACCATCTGCATCTTTTGCCACCCTAACCTGCTGCACATCCTTTCCAGTTCTGTCCCTTTTTCTGGCCAATTGGTACAAGTCCTTTCCCCCTTCCTTCTCAATATGCCTTTTCCTTAGCTTTTGCCACTTCTCTTTTTTGCCTTATGCCACATCTCCTTGTACTCCTGTCTTCTTTCTTCATCTCTCTCTGACTATCCCAAAACTTTTTCGCCAACCTCTTTGTCCTTATGCTTTCCTGATATCTTCGTTCCACCACCAAGTATCCTTGTCTTTCTTCCACTGTCCAGATGTCACACCCAGTACCTTCCTAGCTGACTCCCTCACCACATCTGCAGTACTTTTCCAGCTGTCCAAAATTGCTTCTCCTCCATCCAGTGTCTCTCTCACCTGCTTGCTGAATTTCACACAATTCTTCCTCCTTCAGTGTCCACCATCTGATCCATTGTTGAGCTCTCACAATTTACATCTAGTCATCCTACAAACCACCATGCTATGCTGTCTAGCTACACTCTCTCCAGCCACCATCTTACAGTCTCCAATTTCTATTAGCTTGCATTTCCTACAGAGAATGTAGTCCCCCTGTGTGCACCTTTCCTCCACTCTTATATGTCACATGGTGCTCCTCCCTTTTCTTAAAGTTGGTATTCGCCACAGCCACTTCCATCCTTTTTGCAAAACCAACTACCATCTGTCCTTCCGCATTCCTGTCCTTGATAACATATCTGCTCATTACTTCCTCATCACCTCTGTTCCCTTTACCAACATGGCCATTGAAGACTGCTACTATTACCACTCTTTCATGCTTGGGCACACTCTCCACCACCTCATCTAACTTACTCTAAAAATCTTCTTTCTCCATCTCAGAACCTACCTGTGGGGCATATGCGGGTGATTCTTTAACTACGGGCACTATTGGCCTTGTAAATGTAATTTCCACCACACCATTGCCTTACAATATAAAGCGCCTTGGGGCAACTGTTTGTTGTGATTTGGCGCTATATACATGTGCTCTGATGTTACTGTTTATCTCCATAGAAACTACCCACACAATCTTTCATACAAACTTTTTAAAGGGACATTATTGTTGTGGTGGAAATTACGGCAATAGTGTGGGACAACTACATTTCGTTTAAAAACATCACAACAGTTGTATGACATTGAATACCCCAATTATGTTTAGATTATTTTACTGATATTTTATTCAGAGATATTTTAAAACATTAGAAAAAACATTTGTTTACTATTCATTTTTATCATTGAAGATCATAAGTCTGGGTGTGGGACAAGCACAAAACGGCAATATTTGCATATAATGATGCTGAAAAAAGGTGAAAAAGTCATCATAGACTACTAGGACAAATTTCTTAAAACACTTTCATTGTAAAGATAACTATAAAAGTGTGAAATTTCCCTTTTTCTTTTTTTCATAAAATATGATCAAGGGACATAAAAGTGCCCGTAGTCTAAGAACCCATGCACTCACCCATGCGCTGATGATTTTCATCATCACCCCTTCAATTTCCGACTTCACACTCATCACCCTGTTAGACACTTGCTTAGCCTCCAGCACACTCTTAACATACTCTTCCTTTAAAATGACCCCATCACCATTTCTCTCCCCATCCACAACATGATACAACAACTTGACCCCACTTGCCTATGGTCCTGCTCTTACTTCCCATCCACTTGGTCTCTTGCACATAAAATATGTCTACCTTTCTCCTCTCCATAATATCAACCAACTTTTTCCCTTTACCAGTCATACTGTCAACATTCAAAGTCCCGGCTCTCACCTCCACCCTTCTAGTTTTTGTCTTCTCCCACTGTCTGTAGACATGTTGTCCTCCTCTTCTTCTTCTTCGCCCAACAGTAGCTCAATTTCCGCTGGCACCCTGTTGGGCAATGGCACCAGTTTTGGTCATTGTTAACCCGGGCCTCAACCGATCCAGTATGGAAATTTGATTATTAGTCTGCATTGTTGGATTGGCTTGTTTTATGCCAGATGCCCTTCCTGACACAACCCTCCTCATTTATCTGAGTTTGGGACCGGCACTCAGAGTGTACTGGCTGTACACCCCATGCAAGTGAGTTGTGATTGGATGCCCAACAAAAAACTGCATGCACATACTTTATGCCATAAATGTGGAATAATCACAGCAGGAAAAGTGTCTGGTGGTGATTAGAAGCACTGGTTACCATAGTTACACTGTACACACCTACTGACAAATTTCAATACAGCTGAGTGATGAGAAAATCTGTTTTGGGGTTCGGTTGGGTGGTTTTGGTATTCTTTTTATGCGATCCCTGTCCCTGTGTCCTTTTGTGTCTCTGGTTACCTGTCCTGTTCCTACCATGGTCCCTGGGTCCTGCGTGCCTATGCGTGGGTTGGTGTTGGTTGCTTGCCTCCTCCTCCCAGGTCTTGCATGTGTGTGGGCAAAGATGTTGGTTGCATGCCTCCTCCAGTCTTGTCCTGCATATGTGTGTGTGTGGTTGTCCCGCATGAGAGTACATACGTGTAGTGCTATGCGCCCCTGCGGTATGGGTGACTGTGTGTATGGTTAGTCTGTCGTATGCGATGTGAGCAGGAACATACAATCCTGTTCTGGGCACTTCAGTTCTTGGCGTGTCTGTGAGTGTGTGAATGAGCATTCCTTCCAGGTCTCATCCTCCGTTCTCCTGCTGCGTACGGTTGCCATGGTCTAGCCTATCAAACATGCACGGCCCCTGACTTGTCTTACGGGTCCTTAGCGTCTGTTATGTTTCACCCCTGAAGAGTTCCCATTTCTATGTGCGGAGTTGGTTGTGGTTGTATTGTCCTGTAATGTGTATCTGTTCCTGATCCATGATTGTGCTTGTTGTTAGGGTGACGCCTGGCAGCGGTGAGCAGCTGTTTGACAGCTGTCCACAGTGAGGACTCCGCCTCTCGCACACTGCATTATTTTTCCTCAATGACAAGATTACAGATTCAGTGAAGTCTTTAGCATTATGCTGCATTTGTATTTTCCAGTGGAAAACTAACCAAACAGTCTTTGAAATTGTAGCAGGAGAATTGTTGTGAACTGCAAATGTTTACATACACTCCCAGATGTGAAGATCATGGCAATATTAAATTTTCTGACATTTATTTGAATTGTTATTTTTGGAAGGGTGGTACAACATCATTATGACAAACAGCACCCAAAATTTTGGTGCAAAAGTTTTAATTACATATACTGTATTTTCAGTGGCTGCACCTTTCACTGATGACACTTTGACCTAGAAAGACATTCTTCCATCTTGGGGACCCACCCCCAAGGACTCCGTTCATTTACATGATAATTTGGTCAACTCTGCAGTTATTTTAGGGTGATTCTTAGACTACGGGCACTTATTATGTCCTTTAATCATATTGTATGAAAAACAGAAAAAAGGGGAAATTTCACACTTTTATAGTTATCTTTACAATGAAAGTGTGTTAAGAAATTTGTTCTAGTAGTCTATGATGACTTTTTCACCTTTTTTCAGCATCATTATATGCAAATATTGCCGTTTTGTGCTTGTCCCACACCCAGACATTTGATCTTCAATGATAAAAATGAATGGTAAAGAAACGTTTTTTCTAATGTTTTAAAATATCTCTGAATAAAATATCAGTAAAATAATCAAAACATAATTGGGGTATTCAATGTCATACAACTGTTGTGATTTTTTTAAACAAAATGTAGTTGTCCCACACTATTGCCGTAATTTCCACAACACTGTAATGTCCCTTTAAACAGTTTGTATGAAAGATTGTTTGGGTAGTTTCTATGGAGATAAACAGTGACATCAGAGCACATGTATATAGCGCCAAATCACAACAAACAGTTGCCCCAAGGCGCTTTATATTGTAAGGCAATGGTGTGGTGGAAATTACATTTACAAGGCCAATAGTGCCCGTAGTTAAAGAATCACCCTTTAATGTATTCATTATTATTTTCTTTGAATATGGGTAGTGGTAAGCCACCCAACAAACCCCTGCATTACATGGACATGATTAAAGGTCCAGAGAGAGAGAGAGAGATAAAACTGTTGTTGATCTGAAATGGACAGTTACACTTTTTCAGTCGGAGTGGACATCCTAGTTTGAGAGCCAAAGTTTGCTGCCTTCATTCACTTACCTGGACATTACTAATTATTTGATATTCTCTCCAATCCATATATGGATTAACTTTAATCTTACAAGAGCCTGGAGGAATATAAACAGTTTGCATGTGGAGGGTTCGTGACAAGCTTCTCTGTCACAGAGAGGACGCTGCCTTTTGTCTGCAAAGGTTTATTTTAATTTTTAATTGCGGTAGTTACTAACTTAATACACAGTAAATATTGTTCATTCTGAGGAATGAGAGGTGTGTGTGTGTGTGTGTGTGTGTGTGAGTGAGAGAGAGGAAGTGAAGAGTTGAAGCGTATTTTTTAATGTCTGTGGGACACAGCATGGAACAGCAGTCCCTCATAAGATGCTGCAGTCCCTCATAAAACAGAAATCCACCTGTTTCTAGACAATATCAGATGCACCACAAAAAAAGAAACATATAGTGGCAAGTTCTGGCTCCATCTTAACACCATTTTTAACATCAAAATCTAAAAAAAAATGAACAGAACATGATGGAGCACGGTGTTTGTGCCTCAATTGCAAAATTTACACTTTCACCTTCAACCTCCTATTCCACTGAGGCTAAGCTCCAGTGGAATATTTCTGTTTCTGCTACCGGTTTCATAATGGTCCAATCAAATGACATTTGAGGGCCTTTACTCCTCAGCATTTGGCCTGAAAAGTTAAGACCCTGAATTTTTAAAGTCTATGGCTGGTGTGGATATTCTCATCCTGACTGAAACATGGTGTGGTAAAAACACACTCAAAAGTTGTTCCTGAGGCTTTGGGGAAACAAAGATAGCATCATGCAAAACAAAAACAGTCAGATGTGGTTATGCTACAGAAGGACTTCTAGTGTGGCTTAAGGAGAGACTCTTGGCAAACATTTCTGTTATAACAGGAAACCCTGATTGCTAGATTAAAATTGACAATAGGAGACCGTAGTTTCGTTTGAACACTCTGTGATATCGTGGGATTTGACCACTTATGGGGACCTCCATTTAATATTGGGGGGGGAGTTCAGGGTGGTTATAGTTAGGGTTGGGGGTGGGAGTAGGGTTAGTAATAGTGAGTTTAAAAAAAACCTGTCACGAAAATTTGACTCATTTCATCACAGGAGCACACAAAAAAAAAGTGAGACTGGGCTGTAACTTCACACGGATAAATGGTGTACGGGTTTGTTTTCGGCTGCAATCACCGAATCACCGTCATAAAAAGTATATATTTTTTTCGGTTCCAGATGGAGAAGAAAAGGTGAGGAGGTGGGATACGTCGTGTCAGTAAGTGTTAGCCTACACAGCTAACCAGAGTAGCCCCGGTCTCTTGCCGGCAAAACCGCCTCAACACGTTTGTGCTCTGGGTCACAAACAAACCGCAATATATGTCCACTTTCCCACTGCATCGTCACTTTTTCTTTGCATTTTCACTTTGTTTGCATATAATTTGCCCAAAACCCCATTGAAAATGCCATGGTTTGTACCCCGGAAGTAGAGAAATTACATCATACGAGGTCTGTTAGAAAAGTATCGTGCCTTTTTATTTTTTTCAAAAACTATATGGATTTGATGTTAGAGGACAAGATGGGACATGCCTATCTCGGCTTTCAGTGCTTACCAGTCGAGTGAGTATAAGAGAAATTGTGGAGAGCTGGGCATGTCCCAACTTGTCCTCTAACACTCCGAAACGGAGGTGTTCCTTTGTCTCGCTTCATCAGCGAATCGGCCGTGACGCGCGAAGCCTCCGCGTGGCTTTCCATGACAAAATCTCTTGTTAAAAGTGAAATCTGCCAGAAAATGGCTGATGTCCAGCTCTTGTGATAACCAGAGAAATTGCACACAACGGTCCCAGCTCCACACAGCCATCCGTTTAGAAATGATGTGGTGGTTTCTGCCTCTCGATGGCGGCTCGGAGCGCGGCGCGCCGTGCGCCATTGTGGGCCGTCCTTAAAGCTGTAGTAACACTCCTTATTCTCTGTGAAGCCTGTAAAATTTTCACCGAAAGCCAGATAAATTTTTCGAATGGTTTCCAGCTGCCTGTCTCTAACAGTTTCTGAAAAAATTCTGATGGAAAAAAAGCCCAAATCATTCCACCATTTCCTCGCAATGAAACAACGATGAGGGGGTGGAGCAGTGCTCACTCAAAGCCTGCCCACAGGCGAATGACGCTGTTGTGTGGGCCGCCAGAAGAGGAGGTACTGCTGGCCCACCACCAGAGGGCGCCCTGCCTGAAGTGCGGGCTTCAGGCACGAGAGGGCGCTGCCGCCACGGACACAGCCGGGAGTGACAGCTGTTACTCATTATGTCCTGACAGCTGTCACTCATTCTTCATCATCCCACTCCATAAAACCCAGACGTCATCTCCACCTCATCGCCGAGATATCATACTTCAATGGAGGTAATATCCTCAGCCATTTGTGTTACAATATATCTGTATATTGTGAGTGTTTGCAGGAGTACTGGTCCCTCTTCCTGTGGAGGCTGAGTGAGTGCAGGACGGCACTCTTTTCCTCTGAGGGATCACTGTAAATTCATCAGCATATTGAGTGAGAGGTGGAGGTGGCATTCCCACCGTTATTGTTACTGGGTGTACACACACCCACACTTGACTTGTCTTTGTTCTTCGCCAGCAGTACCAGATCCGACAGTCGGGGACGGTGATCACCTGGGAATTCGGGACTTGGCGGCTCCAGTATTCACCAGGTTCGGTGGCGGCGGAAATCGTGTGGTTCCGGCTCTTCTCAGGACAGACGTCTTCTATCTTCGAGCCTGCCCACACCTCACTTTTGTGGATTGGCTGTAATCATATTCTGAGATTGTCTGTGTATTCGTTGTGCACCTTCACAACATTAAATTGTTATCTTTTGGCTCATCTATTGACCGTTCATTTGCGCCCCCTGTTGTGGGTCCGTGTCCCTACACTTTCACAACAGACGCAACCGACAGGCGTGGAAAAACTCACGCATGCGCACGAAGGTTCAAGCTTGGCTGACGTAAAAACATATGAATCAAATCCATATAGTTTTTGAAAAAAATAAAAAGGTACAGTACTTTTCGTATGTGTCATATTTTACCCCTTGAGCGCCCGCCTTCAAATGAGACTGCTCTGCCCTATTAGATTGGCATATTAAAGCAAAACATCTTTGTGCTGTTACACAGATGAATATATTGGACCCAAAGTGATTTTATTTACCGAAATGAAGAGAGTCCGCAAGAACAGTCCAAAGTGTACCACAGGCTTGGGCAGAACAGGTGACGAGGATGTGTGTGGCTGGCACAAGAGATGTGTGAATGAATTAGCAAGGAGTGGATGCATGAGCCAGTCTTTTAAAACTGCACTGGCGTAGATGACTGAGAGCAGGTCAGCCATACCCAGCTTAAGACTCACAAGACAAACAGGAAAAGGTCAAATCCTTAGACAAAAGGTGATGTCTTCACATATGCAGTGTGTATCCCTCCAGCAGACTCCCCTTATTTTGAGAAGGAGTTCATCCACACAATACAAAACAGAAACGAGCCATTTCCAGGCCCACGGAAATGTCCTCCTGCGTGTAGATTTAAAAGCAAGAACAGGGTGTGATCCTGACCAAACTGCCCTGACCCTCAAGGCAACAGCCATGAGTTTGGAGGAAACATGTGATATCACACTAAAGCTCTCTCAGAGAAACAGTTTGGACTGTGCTGTAAACAAAAGTGGTAAAGTGTTGGTGAACCTCTGCCCAGCCTCAATTCTGTACACATTTAACAGCAGGATTAAAGAGGGCTCTTTGGGGAGAATCACATGTTGTTCATCTCTTGGATGCACTGTAGTTGATTATGCAGTAACTGCCACGGATCCATCTGCCTTCAATGTATTCACTGTCAGGCAACAAATTCCGTTAGACCACACTCAAATTAATGAGTTTCTGAAAACTACTCAAAACCCCAGGACAAACATGGAGCCCAGCAAACTGTATAAACTTAATGTGACCTACAGATGAACTCCAAATAGCTCTGAAAAATGTACACAGGTACCAAACTCACACGAATTGGTTAAAGAAATCACTAATTTAACTAACAAGACTTCCGTCACAACACAACTGGTATAAGCCAGTTGTATCTTTTATTTATTATTTGTATTATGCATTTAAGAGATCAGCACAAAAGGCTAAACGAACCAGAAAAACTAAAAATTAAATCTAAAAAACACATGATTAGTTGGATTCTTAATGCCTGAACATTAGAAAAGGCCTGAGACATCTGTCAAACTGAAAAATCGCCATCAGCCTGAAGACACTGCCCTCGGATACTGTGAGTCAATAAAAACCTTTAAATGGACAATTTAAGCGGAAGAAAAACCATACTAACCAGATCCTACAACAAAGTGAAGACTCCATCAACAGTAACCAGTTCTTGGGGATGTGGAACTGTTTGAGCACAGCCAAACCACAAGAGTCGGTCCTACCAGTCCAAAATGTAACAACATGGGTTGAACATTTCAAAAATCTATACAATGAAATACAATTAAACCATAAGCACAATAATATAAAAGGAAAACTCCAAAAGTTGGAACCTATTATTAAGGACAACAAAAACCCTCTTGATTCTCCCATTTCAGCATAAGAATTGGCACAAATGTTAAAATAGTGTTAAAATCACTAAAATGGCACATGTGTGATTGAACACACATGGAGCCAGTTACCAACAGATCTGTGGCCTCATGTACAAATGCTGCGTATGCACAAAAACGTGGTGTACGCCCTTCTCCACACTAACGTTCAGATGTATCAAAAGTGAAATGACCGTGCCCCACGCCAAGTTCATGGCTGGCGTATGCACGTTTCTTCAGTTATGTAGTTAATGCAGTTTTGTTTTCATGCCAGTGGCTAATCTGTCAAGAATGCCACAACTAAACCTGAATTGGTTTCCTTGCAAGGTGGCTAGGAATTTCTCACAAGCACCACATTTGACCCGGAGATGGTTTTCTTGTGAATATGTTGGAAGATTGTTTAAACCATCATGTTCGAAACTGAGACGGCCTTCTTGTAAATCTGTTGTGCATTTGCTAAAATTTCCATATCTGAGACATGTTTCATGTAGGCTTCTTATGGGACTACTGAATGCCATATGTTTAATAATGAGCTACGACTTTATTTCTGTCTTCAGGTTCATTCTAGGAAGTTTTTGTCTTCATGTGGGAATTAACTTCATTTTTGCAGTGGCTGAGTCCCTGCACAGGTTCCCTGCTAAGTTTTTCTATTCAAACATTGTTTTGGACTTTCCTGAGGGACCCTTTTTCTTTGCACAAGGGTGGAGAGATGTAATTAACTTGTTAGATGATGGGTTTTCTTTCCTGCAGCTGGTTAACAAGTCATGCGTTGTGATGCTGAACTTTTTACGCTCGTGGCTACAGTGGGTTCTCCAATTAATGGGTTCCGCCCTAAAGCGAGTGGTTCTCGCCGTGTGGTTACAGGTGTTTTTGTTCCGATTTTGCTCCCCAAAGTCCCTCTGGTTCCTCCATGAAGGTCTGTGTCCCTGATTGTCAGCCTCCTGATTCGGTCATGCACTTTACTAGGCCTCATGGTCGCCCCCCGGACCCTGTCTTAGGTCGGCCCCCTAACACTTTCATGCCCCGGGTCCCATCGTATGGCCGACCACCTGCTGCAGTTGTTTGCCCTGTTTTCCGCCCACTGGGTCCCTGGCCTGTTTTTGGTCATATTCTCGGTCTTCCTCGGGGTCTTCAACCTTTTGGGCCTGGTGGGGTGCCCCCTGTCTCTATGTTCCCCCCGTCCTGGGTCCCCCGCCGTCCCGCCCATTGTCTGGGGTGTGCGGCGTTGTGGGGGAGTTGTTGTGACAGCCTCCGGGGATTGGCTGCCTTGGGGGGGGGGTTCTGTCATGACCAGCCCTGTTCCAGGCCTTGATCCCTTTTTTGCCCCTTTCTTTGCGGCATCTTCTGTTCCCGCTTTGATTTATTAGTGGTTTATTTTCATCATGTGTTTCTGCTATGTTCTATTTTGCTTTGTCACTTTGTTTCTTTGCTACTTTTATACTTTAGCCATTGTCCAGTTTTGTTCTTGTTTTGTTCAGCCAGTTTGTGTTTCCATTGTTTACCATTTGTTTATTTTGTCCTTCTCATTTGTTATATTATCTGTTGTGCTTTGGTGTCAGTTTTCATTAGTCTGTTTTATTTTTGGTTTGTTTTACCACTCTGTTTTCTTAGTCCAGCTTAGTTTTATCTTTGTTTTCTTTCAGTTCTCATGTTCATGCCTGGTTTGTCATTGTATTGTATTCTGCCCAATGATTCCCATTGTAGCTCGGTTCTGCTTTTGCCATTTGTTTCCACTCCGCACCTCCCATCAAGTCTTCTCGTCTCATGCCCAGTTATTTATGTTACTTCACTTCACTACACCTGCCCCATGTCTTTGTCTTCCATCTTGTTTATGTCTTCTTTGTGTTTCCATTCACTCACACTCTTGCCGCCAGCTAATGTCTCTTTGTCTGTTACATCACTCCACTCTGTGTTCCCCTTCCTTCCCTATCTTGCACAGTGCTTACTCTTTGTCCACTAGCCACACCCCCTTTCTAGAATCTTCCCTCCACACATGCACCTTGTTACCCAATCAGTCTATACATGCACTTCGTTTACTCCACCTGTTATTTAAGCCTCCACAAACTCACAGCTCACTGCCAGATTATTGTCTTAGCACACTTTCCAGCGCCCATTACAGTCCTGTTTTTTGTCTTGCCGTGTTTTGGAACCTTGCTCTGTTACCTTGACCATGCCTTTTGCCTTATCCCGGATGTCTGGTATTGCTCGTGCCTCTGAACCCTGCTTGTTTGTGACTACGTCTCAGCCTGATCCTGTTTGTACCTCTGCCACGCTGACTGACCACATGTGTACTGAAACTTTGCCTGAAATAAAGACCACGTTTTCTCTTTCACCTAAGTCAAGTCTGGGAGTCTGTATTGTGGGTCCAACCACTCCTGGTGACGGGCTCCCGCCCGACCTGACAGTCCTGTCTCTGGTAGTAGCCTGTGAGCAGGACTTATGTCTCTTTTGTCCTTTATTTCACAATTACGAGAGAGTTTTTGGAGCGAGCAGCAGCACCACAGCAGGGGGAGCGGAGTTTCTTTTTCTTTTACATGCGCATGTGAGGGAATTGTCCATGGAGATTATTTTACTTATTAACTACACAGATGTATAATAAAGCAAATGGTGACTGGTGTCTAAAGACAATTATGACAGAGTTTTTTTGGGAAAGAGCGAGGAGCAGCCTCACAGCAAGACGCTGAGTTTCTTTTTCTTTTTTATTTATGTGCGCGCGCGAGCGAATCGTCTGTGTGGAGAATATTTTATTAATTAACTACACAGCTGTATAATAAAACAAATGGTGACTGGTTTCTAAACACAATTATGACAGAATTTTTGGGGGGAAGAGTGAGCTGCAGCAAGCAGCGGAGTTTCTTTTTTTTTTTTTATTGTTTACATGTGCACGCATGAATGGGACAGTTGGTCCTCAAACTGGGTCCCGCAGAGGCGGAAGGACCGCTGAAAGCGGCCGTCATCCAGACGCAGCTCCTGCAGCAAATAATGATACTCTCTGTACTGGGAGCTTTTCACAACAACTCGCTCCGTGTGATCAAGGTCCGTCATGATGACTTGACGCCGAGCGGAATGGAAGCTCCTCCTATTTGATGACGCACCGGGGCGAATTTTTGCAGCGAAAGTCCACCCAAGCAGAGCGACACACCGGGTGAAGGAGGCGCGTCCGTCGCCACGCGACCCCTGCGAATTTGTAGCATCTGATCGCGCCCTGTGTGAACGCGGCATAAAGGTGAAGCTGGGAAACTGTTAATAGTGTGAAAAAAAGAAGTTGCCACAGTGATGTATACATCAGAGACACACTTATGAGCAATTAACACACCCCATGTCTGCAAGTATATGGGTGGATATAAAAGCATGTGGAAAATGGTATTAACAATGGCTGTGTCAGCGTTGTTAGAAGACCTTGCAAATGGTGCAATCCGAGCTGAGCATGTATTCAGGGAACATGAGGATTTGCTTGCAAGTGATGATAATTGGCTCATTAGCCGATTTTGATTACCAAGGCCAGTGTTGGAGTTGTGCACAGTACTGCGGCCAGCGCAGACAGCAATATGACAAGGAGCCAGGGGTTGTCTGTGCCCACCCAGGTACTGACCACGCTGGGCTTCCTGGCAGCAGGGACATTCACTGAGATTGCTGGCCGATCGGTCCCGAGTGTGCTTGCCAACCTTGAGGTGAGCCATGACCAGCTGTGTGGAACACAATCATCCTAATGTCATCCAGGTACATCACATTCTAACATTAAAGCTCAATTTGCAGCGAGAGCCAGTTTCCCTTATGCTGCCGTGCCCGACTGGTTGATCGCCAGCTGAGTTCCAGTCGATCGCATGACACTGGTGCTGTAACGGACAGTGCTGCTGTAACGGATTGATGCAGAAGGTGGCAGCACTGCACCTATAAGGATGTCGGCTGCTGTTAAACACGATAAAAGAAGAAGGCTCCTCTTCTTCTTCTATGGTGCAGGATGCAGAGGAGAAAAAAATTTAAATGAGAAAAAAGTTTTTGAAGGAACATAACAGCTTAAAGAGCTTAAATAAGTTACACTGTGGACAAAAATGATATGTAGACAGTTTAAAAGTCAGTATTTTTATTAATTTATTTTTCATGTATTTGTTCTGTTTGTGAACACAAATAGTGAGCCGTTAGCCGTGACTATTAATTCTGTGATTTACTGCTTTTGTTAAAGTAGACCTGCATTGAAATAAATGTGGTCAGATCTCAGAAAGAAATAGCTGATATGTATTTATAAGACCCTTATGAATGCAGTAAAGTAAATCTGCAAGCCCAAATTTGTAATTCAGCGGAGAAATCTTCGTTTAAAAATGACAAATTTGCAGCTAAAATTTGGCCCTCAGCGAAAACTGTACATCTGGGACATTGCAGTGACGTCCGGCAGAAGACGGAGCGCTCGCGCCTTCAGTCCGATCCCGCATTGAAATTGATTTTAGTTAGTAATGTTATTGTTATACACATCCTGGTTTCAGCATCCAAAAGTAAGCTGCAATGAATGTGAGATACAGCTCTGCATGCTCAGATCAGCGGCGACATCGACAGCAGGCGACGTTCTTCCCCGACGCCTCGCTCTCTGCCTCCAATGCACTTACTGAGTCTGCAGGCTCGGTAAACGCCGCAGCGGCCACTCACACCGCCCCCGTGTCTGCTGTGCAGCCAACAACACCTCTCTGTCTACTGAATGGAGGTGCAGCCAACTTGGCACAAGTCCAGAGACTACGCTCGCTGTTTTAATGCAAAGCGGGCGGTGACACCTGTTGCTTGCAAGGACAAACTTCTTGCGGCAAAATCCAGCTTAATCCCGCAGCTCCATGGCCGCTGAGAGAGGTTTATATCTTTTTAATGACTTGAATTCGTTGCGGGTCCCGCCTCCGTACCCCGCGATGGTAACACTGGAGGCAAAAGACAGATTTTCAATGCGACACCACTCAATCAAACGGGCGTATGAAAAAGTCCCCCAAAATAATTTTCAAGCACAAATAAAAGAAACGTGTACTCAACAAACGTGCCGCAAGACAATATGAAAAAAAAAGTTTAAAAAAAGTAGATCCTTCCGTATAAGACATGAAAAAGGTGCAGATGCAAACTGACGTAAATCTACAAATTACAGTTGGCGCGCGCAATGCATGCTGGGATACGGTCTTCTCTGTGATGTCTCGGTAGCGTCCTGGATGTGATGACAGTTTTGCGGAGGGTTAAATTTTAGCTGTAAATTTGTCATTTTTAAATGAAGATTTCTCCGTTGAATAACAGATCTGGGCTTGCAGATTTACTTTACTACATTCAGAAGGATCTTATGTGTAAATATAAGTCATTTTTTGGTCCAAAGATCTGACTGCATTTATTACAGTGCAGGTCTACTTTAAAGATGATGATTGTGTTTGAGATTTTATTTTATTTTATATTTTTGTGCATTCATTTTGTGTAATATTTACAAAAGTGACACAGGTGAGTTGTTTCTGTAACAGTTTATAAATATAATACAGAGATAAACTGTTACTATTGTTTGTGGTTTTATATTATTTTTTCGTTATTCCATGTGCAGCTGGAGGACTGCTGCACACAGACGTTAGGTGGCTCAGCAGAGGTAAATTTCTGGAACAATTTAATGAATTGTTGCCCAAAATTTAAAAAATTCTGAAACGTTCAAACCTTGCTGAATATGTACAGCTTTTGGATTTAGCCTTTCTTATTTCTTGCCTCCTCTCAGTGCCAGAAGACCCACTAAGGTAGGGAACAACTTTTCCAACTTTAATTCAGCATTGTGTAATTTAAGTTGTTCGTTGTTGTGTTGTTACAGGCCAGTCCTAAGCCTACTTGTGTGCATTCTTTGCATATTTACTTCAATAATGCATTATTATTGTTAAAATGTTATCTTTGTGCCAGGAAATTGTGTTACTATATTGGTGCACAACAAACTGTGGCTAAGCTATCGCGTTCGATATGACTTGGTAGATCTCGATACACTGTCAAGTCAACTTTAAAAGTAAATCTCGGTTAAAAAAAGGTTGGGCACCCCTGCCTTTATGTAATCAGAGCTATTGAGTGCACACATATTACTACAGAGTCACCATTACATGATGAATTTGTTTTGATTACTAGGAAACATTTTCACTCTATCAGTGTTCAAATCATATGTGAAATGCAAATGCATTGGGTTGGATTGGCAACAGGCTAGACATTGGCACGGTGTGCGATGGGTGGCTGATTGCTGAGTTTGTGTAATTGTTCCAAATGAAAACCAGAGTGGATGAACAAATGGAACATGCTTGGATCCATGCGTACTTTGTGCGTACAACAGTTTCTGGGTTTTACCATATGCCATGTATCAGTAGGAAATCCACACAAGTCTTTGCACATGAGGCTCCAGGTCACTACAAAGACAACAGAATGTATGACAAGACAAATGTTCTCACACTTACACTGGTAAGTACACAGACTTTTATGTGTGAATCCCTTATTTAAAGTCTAAGGAATAAAATTATAGTGGCATCAAAGAAAATTCTTTTTATGAGTTCAATCTTAAAAAAACAACAACAAAACAACAACAAAAAAAACTGTGCTGGACACTTTTAAGCAAAATTTGGTCCACATTTTCACCACTATGACCGGTGTCCCGTCGAGATGAGGTGCCTCACGCAACTAACTGCACATGTGGAGATGACGTAACTCGCTCGACGTGCAACTGCACATTTTGTTTTTTATTGTTTGTTTTTTCCTCTACCCACCACCGTGAAGAATTCACATGTTTTTTTTTTATTAATTGTATTCAGTGTATTTATAGCCTAGTAAGTAAAACATTTTCTGTATTTTACGTTAGGAGCATAAATGTACGTATATGTATATTTTGCCTGTCGAAATAAGCTAACTTCAGGTTAATAACACTTATCGTTTTATAGTGAGTAGATTTTATACATTACTACGTTCAGATGAACAATTTATACATTTACTTGCCCATCAAAATAAGCGAACTCCGTCAAGTAATTTTTTCAGTGCACACGTGCAGTTACGCGAGGAACCTCATCTCGACGACGCACCTCATCTCGACAGAACACCGGCAGTGATCATGTTAAAGCCCTGTCGCAAAGTCAGTTTCACAATTATGTCAGAATAATAGGACGAATGATAAAGTAGCTAATTCATGCCTGGTGCAGTTGAGCCTCGAGTGATGTTTAGATGACTGAAAATGTTCTTCTACATCCCTTTTAACAAGCTTACAGAATGTTTCTATGCTGGTACATGCAGACGCACACAGAAAGTTCATCTCCCAGGGATGTTCGCATAATGCCACGGGTTCCTCTCCATGCTGAAAATGGGCTTGAGGTTCTATTTACACAAAGGCTAATACTTTTGTCAGCTTTGTGATGGAAAAAGAACAAGTATAGAATTTTTAAAAAGCTGATAACATGCAGCTTGACTAATGTCATCCCCCTCCTTATACACTGCAAAATAACTGGAGGAGCACAGTGCTCCTCCAGTTATTTTGCACATTGTATGTACCAAATATGGCATCCAATGTGTTGGAAACACCACAGGGAAGATGATAATCAAGGACAGGTCTCTCTCTCTCTCTCTTTCTCAAAGGTGCAGCTCAAGTTTTGTGAACCACTGAAAATGAAACTGAGCAACCTTTAGCAGAAAAATACATCAGACTCACTTAACTGCTGTGTGGTGTCAAGAACTCAGCAGTCTGTTCTCATTTTACAGTCTTTTCCAATAAATGTGCTTAATTTTCAGCTCTTTTAAAAAGTTGAGAGCTGGGATTATGAAGTGATTAACTGACATTCCACCCCTCCTCTGTCATGAATTAGAAATTACTGGATAAACTCTGGTTGACATCACCCACAGAGAACAGAAAGAGCCATTTTCAAGCCCCCCAAAATCACATGCTCCCCATCTTATGAATTATGCAAAGCTAAGCTAACAGATGAACCTTGGTTTGGATGTGAATTAAATCATATTTTTGCGGACTGGGTGGTGGTTCTCATAATAATTTGCTTTGGTGTGGGCATTAAAAATTATGACCTGCAGAATTTCCCAGTAATCATTGATTAACTGGACCTAACTCATTAAGCTACAAGTCAAGTCTTTGAGAACTCACTGGTGCTGTGCTTTGCACATCCATGACACCATGGAACCGCCTTGGGTCCTGGATGGTAACCACTCAGGCAGACAACCGGTCCATTCTCACATAGCTAAAATAATCATCTCTCTGCTGCAGCCAGGTGAAAGGTGGTCATAGAATTAGCCTTCTCCAGCTACTGGGGTCCTCAACACTCACACGTACACGCTGGATCGCTGGAGAAATGGACCACATGGTTAAAATGCTGAAGCTGACGGTCCCTCACAGTGCAAGTGATCCTCCTCATCTCAGTCCCTTTTAGTAACCACTCGTTTGATGCAAAGTCATTTCAAGGATCCTCCAAAGAGACAAAGTACCAATTCAGGACCACAGGAAAAGTTCTTTGTTTTCATTGCTCATTAAGTTCTTTTTAAAAATGGAAAGAAAAGTAGTTTTTGAGCGTCTGATGCAAATGGAAAAGCGCAATGTAAATGCAGTCCAATTACCATTTACCATTTAATTTTGCTGATCCAAAAATGATCTGGTCCAAACTGTGGGTTTTTTGATATGTGATGTAACACACTACGAGGGATTGTCAGTCGCTATAGTGCAAAGGCTCCTTCTGATGGTGTCAGACATCACACCTGTCAATTAGAGTAATAAGATGCTCAGACTTAAACATTCTTGTGTGTGTTTTGCTTGTCTCAGTCTGTGCTATGACTGCAGTGAGCGATATCAATACAGGAGCCATAAAGAATATCAAACAAGAGACCCAAAGATGACTTAACTGTGCCTCCGATGCAGTATCTGGGATTTTTCAATCATTTTAATCAATAAATCCAGGATCATACTTTGTATAACACTCAGTTTTTAGGCAAGAAAATTGCCTCAGTTTTTATGCGACATTAAATTCCTCCAAACTTGTAGCTGAGAAGATGCTCAAAAAAATGTGAAATAAAAAGACAAAGGCTGAGACATCAGAAAAACAAGAGGTAACTGAATCACAGGCATATTCTCCAGTTTAGAGACGGTGTGAGATACAAACACAGGTTTGTACGTGCCGGCCTGCGCGTCTCTAATACTGTTCATTAGCTGGCTGACTTGTGTCAAGATGTTAAACCAGGCTGCCAAAGACTTGAACCTTTAGCGTGAAGCTTCGTGCAAAGAAATGACATTCCTCCCGAAGGAGCGGGCCTTGCTGTCTGTAACACAGACAGCCACGCACGCTGCACAGCCAATTAAAGAGCAACGCCGCTCATATCACTGTTACACACTGAGAAGCAGAAAGAAAATGCCACACTACAGCAAAGACGAGCCACGTGGAGCTCAGGTACACCCGCAGAAATGGACGCTGGACTTTTGCAATTATGCTGTTGCACTTTATATTACACATCCTCCATGCGGTGAAGTCCGTTTTTTCATTTCTGCCTAATCTTTTCAACCCACCATCATGCAGACAGATATTTAGACAGCATGGTATAAAATTTATATCGTGTTACAATTTGAAGCAAAAGTGGTAGCACTAATTTGTCAAAAGTTCCAAAAAGGGCTTCTGAAAGGCTTAAGTACTGCTATAGAAACTGCATAGCACTTGTTATGGTACTTTTAAGTGTATTACTGGGACATATTTAATAAAAAACACATTTTACAACAATTATGCGCAAAACTGTATTCATTTTCTGCCGCTTATGTTATGTGTCGGACGCAGCCCGGAGAACCGACCAGCGTTTGAAGGACCCAGTATAAAATAAGCAGAGCACGGTACAAAGGATAACTAAATTTAATGACATAACAGTGATGTGAAAAAAGACAACAAATGAGTGCGCGGTCTGGCGTGGTGGATTACGGTGCGCTCCTAGCAGCACAAACGGTCCGGAGCCAGAAACTGTTCAGACCCAAGGACCCCGCCGACACCCCCCAGGTGGCCGCGACAAACCGAGTCTGTGAAAGAAGAAATCATTATGCGAGTCCACACTCCACACACAGAGAGACCGCTCAAAGGTGTACAAACAGCAAACACTTCCTGGCTTAATTACTAATCAGCTTCCCACCCTGCAGGCATGGAACACCCTGGTCACAAACTCCACTGCAGTGGAAGCTGATTAAACGACTAACATACAGCTCAATATAATAAGGTGTGAGGGACACCACGTTTACTGACTGTGCAAATGTTAGTCACAAAACCTAACGTACCTCAGGAAGTGTGCTGACGATCATGAGACCTCACCCCCTCCTCTTTCACAGACCATGCATCAAACCTGGACGTTCTCTGCATCCACTGATGATGAGATGGCTCTCGAGACGACGATCTCACCCGTCTGGTCACAAGGTCGAGTCTCTGGCAAATACACACTGTGTACTCCAGACTTAAATGCCACCATGTTCCAATCCGTGTAGATGCACCACAGCTGTGAGTCCTGACGAGCCGCACCTGATCAGCCTCAGGTGATCAGGGTGAGGTCCTGGTAACTCAGCCACACAGCCACTCAGTCCTAAACGCGCACCACCTGGAAGGAAAACCAAAAGACAGAAACAGAAGACAAACAAAAGCCAGCCAGGCACGCCAGCCACAACAGCTTACCCAGGTCCAGGTCACATGGTAGGAGACCAAGCAGCTCATCGCACACGTCCCTATCCTACATCCTCTGAAATACATAATATTTCTTTCAGGTTTCAAGATTCAGTGCCCTCCACAGATCTGGTCTGGAGACTGGCTAGGCAACTCCAGGACCTTGAAATGCTTCTTACAGAGCCACTCCTTAATGGTCCTGGCTGTGTGTTTTGGGTCATTGTCATGCTGGAAGACCCAGCCACGACCCATCTTCAAATGAGGGAAGGAGGTTGTTTGCCAAAATCTTGCAATACATGACCCCATCCATCCTCCTTTCAATACAATGCAGTAGAACTGTCTTCTTTGCAGAAAAGCACCCCCATGATGATGTTTCCACCCCCACGCTTCACGGTTGGGACGGTGTTCTTGGGATCGTTCTCATCTTCCAAAAACGTCGAGTGGAGTTGATAGCAAAAAGCTCTATTTTGGTCTCATCTGACCACATGACCTTCTCCCATGATTCCTCTGGATCATCCAGATGGTCACTTGTGAACTTCAATTGGGCCTGGACATGTGCTGTGTGAGCAGGGGGACCTTGCTGCCATGACAGAGTAGTGTGTTACTAGTGTAATTTTTGTGACTGTGGTCCCAGCTCTCTTCAGGTCATTGACCAGGTCCTCCCTGTTGTGAAAGTGTAGTGACACAGACCCACAACAGGGGGCGCAAATGAACGGTCAATAGATGAGCCAAAAAGTAACAATTTAATGTTGTGAAATGTGCACAACGAATATACAGACAATCAATCTCTGAATATGATTACAGTCAAAGTACAAAGGTGACGTGTGGGCAGGCTCGAGGATAGAAGACGTCTGTCCTGAGAAGGGCCGGAACCACACGATTTCCGCCACCACCGAACCTGGTGAATACTGGAGCCGCCAAGTCCTGAATTCCCAGGTGATCACCGTCTCCGACTGTCGGATCTGGTACTGCTAGCGAGAACAAAGACAGTCAAGTGTGGGTGTGTGTACACCCAGTAACAACAACGGTGGGAATGCCACCTCCACCTCTCACTCAATATGTGATGAGTACCGCAGTGATTCCTCAGGGGAAAAGAGTGCCGTCCTGCACTCACTCAGCTTCCACAGAAAGAGGAACCGGTACTCCTGCAAACACTCACAATATACAGATATATTGTAACACAAAACGGCTGAGGATATTACCTTCAATGAAGTACGATATCTCGGCGATGAGGTGGAGATGACGTCTGGGTTTTATGGAGTGAGATGATGAAGAATGAGTGACAGCTGTCAGGAAGTAATGAGTAACAGCTGTCACTCCCGGCTGTGTCCGTGGCAGCAGCGCCCTCTCGTGCCTGAAGCCCGCACTTCAGGCAGGGCGCCCTCTGGTGGTGGGCCAGCAGTACCTCCTCTTCTGGCGGCCCACACAACAGGACCCCCCCCTCAACGGGCGCCTCCTGGCGCCCGACCAGGTTTGTCGGGGTGTCGGCGGTAGAAGTCGGCCAGGAGGGCCGGATCCAGGATGAAGCTCCTCTTCACCCAGGAACGTTCTTCGGGTCCATACCCTTCCCAGTCCACCAGATATTGAAACCCCCGGCCCATTCGACGGACGTCCAGGAGCCGGCGCACTGTCCAAGCCGGCTCCCCGTCAATGATCCGGGCAGGAGGCGGCGCCGGACCGGGAGCACAGAGGGGTGAGGTGTGGTGAGGTTTGATCCTGGAAACACGGAAGACCGGGTGGATCCGCAGTGAAGCTGGGAGCTGGAGCTTCACCGCGGCAGGGCTGAGGACTTTGAGGATATGGAACGGGCCGATGAACCTGTCCATCAATTTTGGAGACTGTACTTGCAGGGGGATGTCCTTTGTTGACAACCACACCTCCTGCCCGGGCTGGTATGCAGGGGCCGGGGACCGCCGGCGGTCTGCATGGGTCTTGGCCCTCGTCCGGGCTTTCAACAAGGCAGAATGGGCGGTGCGCCACACCCGACGGCACCTCCGAAGATGGGCCCGGACCAAGGGCACACCGACCTCTCCCTCCACCACGGGAAATAATGGGGGCTGGTACCCCAAACACACCTCAAATGGGGAGAGGCCGGTGGCAGAAGACACCTGGCTGTTATGCGCATACTCGATCCAGGCCAGATGGTTACTCCAGGCCATCGGCTGCGCGGATGTTACGCAGCGGAGGGTCTGTTCCAGTTCCTGGTTGGCCCGCTCTGCCTGTCCGTTTGTCTGTGGATGGTACCCGGACGAGAGGCTCACGGTGGCCCCCAGTTCCCTGCAGAAGCTCCTCCAGACGTGTGAGGAGAACTGGGGACCACGGTCAGAGACGATGTCGGTGGGTATCCCATGCAGACGGACGACGTGGTGGACCAGGAGGTCTGCTGTCTCCTGGGCTGTTGGGAGCTTCGGGAGGGCCACGAAGTGGGCCGCCTTGGAGAATCGGTCCACTATCGTGAAGATGGTGGTGTTGCCCTGGGACGGCGGGAGGCCCATGACGAAATCCAGGCCGATGTGGGACCAGGGGCGATGAGGCACCGGTAATGGCTGGAGAAGTCCTTGGGACCTTTTATGGTCTGCCTTGCACCTGGCACAGGTGGTGCAGGCCTGGATATACTCCCGGACGTCAGCCTCCATAGACGCCCACCAGAAGCGCTGCCGGACAACTGCCACGGTCCTTCGCACCCCTGGATGACAGGAGAGCTTGGAACCGTGACAGAAGTCCAAGACTGCAGCTCTGGCCTCTGGTGGGACGTATAAACGGTTCTTCAGACCTGTTCCTGGGTCCGGGCTCCGTGCCAGGGCCTCCCGGACGGTCTTCTCCACGTCCCAGGTGAGGGTGGCCACGATAGTGGACTCCGGCAGGATAGGCTCCGGTGGATCCGACAGTGCAGTTTTGACCTCCTCTTCGTGTACCCGGGACAAGGCATCCGACCTCTGGTTCTTGGTCCCGGGGCGATAGGTGATCCGGAAGTCAAAACGCCCGAAGAAGAGTGACCAGCGGGCTTGCCTGGGGTTCAGCCACTTGGCGGTCCTGATATACTCCAGGTTCCGATGGTCAGTGAAAACCGTGAACGGCACAGACACTCCCTCCAACAGGTGTCTCCACTCCTCAAGAGCCTCTTTCACCGCAAGGAGTTCTCGATTGCCGACGTCATAGTTCCATTCAGCCGGGGTCAACCTGCGTGAAAAGTAGGCACACGGGTGAAGAACCTTATCAGTCTCTCCGCTCTGGGACAGCACGGCTCCTATCCCTGAGTCAGAGGCGTCCACTTCAACCATGAACTGGCGGCTAGGGTCGGGCTGCACAAAAACTGGCGCAGTAGAGAACCGTCGTTTCAACTCCTTGAATGCGGCTTCGCACCGATCCGACCAGGTGAAGGGGACTTTTGGAGAGGTCAGGGCTGTCAGGGGGCTAACTACCTGACTGTAGCTCTTAATGAACCTCCTATAGAAATTAGCGAAGCCGAGGAACTGTTGCAGCTTCCTACAGCTTGTTGGTTGGGGCCAATCTCTCACCGCCGCAACCTTGGCCGGATCAGGGGCGACGGAGTTAGAGGAGATGATAAACCCCAGGAAGGACAAAGACGTGCGGTGAAACTCGCACTTCTCGCCCTTCACAAACAGTCGGTTCTCTAACAACCGCTGCAGGACCTGACATACATGCTGGACATGGGTCTCAGGATCCGGAGAAAAGATGAGAATATCGTCCAGATATACGAAGACGAATCGGTGCAGGAAGTCCCGCAAGACGTCGTTAACCAAGGCTTAGAACGTCGTGGGGGCGTTGGTGAGGCCGAACGGCATGACCAGGTACTCAAAGTGACCTAACGGGGTGTTAAATGCCGTCTTCCATTCGTCTCCCTTCCGGATCCGAACCAGGTGATACGCATTTCTAAGATCCAGCTTAGTAAAGATTTTGGCTCCATGCAGGGGGGTGAACACGGAATCCAACAATGGCAACGGGTATCGGTTGCGAACCGTAATCTCATTCAGCCCCCTGTAATCAATGCATGGACGGAGTCCGCCATCTTTCTTGCCCACAAAGAAGAAACCTGCCCCCATCTGGGAGGTGGAGTTCCGGATCAGCCCGGCAGCTAATGAGTCCCGGATGTAGGTCTCCATTGATTCGCGCTCAGGTCGTGAGAGGTTGTACAGCCTGCTTGATGGGAACTCAGCGCCTGGAACCAAATCAATGGCACAATCGTACGGACGGTGCAGGGGAAGGGTGAGTGCCAGATCCTTGCTGAAGACGTCAGCAAGATCGTGGTACTCAACCGGCACTGCCGTCAGATTGGGAGGGACTTTGACCTCCTCCTTAGCCTGTAAACCGGGAGGAACCGAGGATCCTAAACACACCTGATGGCAGGTTTCGCTCCACTGAACCACCACCACAGACGGCCAATCAATCCGGGGATTGTGCTTCAACATCCATGGGATGCCCAAAATCACGCGGGAGGTAGAAGGAGTTACAAAAAACTCAATCTCCTCCCGATGGTTTCCAGACACCACCAGAGTTACTGGTTGTGTCTTGTGTGTGAGTAAAGGGAGGAGGGTGCCATCTAGTGCCCGCACCTGCAATGGTGAAGGAAGCGCCACCAGAGGGAGCCCTACCTCCCTTGCCCATCTGCTGTCTAGCAGATTCCCTTCTGACCCCGTGTCCACCAGTGCTGGGGCTTGAAGGGTTAAATCCCCGCTCAGGATTGTGACTGGGAGTCGTGTGGCAATCTGTGTGTGTCTCACTTGAATGTTTTGACCCCCCCTTAGCCCAGTCTCTAAGGGCGAGTGTTGTCGTTTTGGCCGTTTGGGGCAGTTTTTCTGTATGTGCTCCTTTGAGCTGCAGAGAAAACACTCCCCGCGGATCAGCCTCCTCATTTTGGCCCTGTGCGTTTCCCTAACAACGTCAGCAGGGGGAGCTGTTGCCCCACAAAGCGCTGCAGCTGTGGAGCGTGGGGAGGGCGGACCCTTTTCGAACCCGGAAGGAAGAGGGGCGGCGCGTATCCGGTCACGTCCTTCGCCTTGCTCCCGACGGCGTTCCTCCAACCGATTGTCTAACCGTATAACGAGATCGATAAGCCCATCTAAATCCCGCGGTTCCTCCTTAGCTACCAGGTGCTCCTTCAGAACCAACGACAGTCCGTTTATGAAGGCGGCGCGGAGCGCAACGCTATTCCAGCCGGACCTCGCAGCCACGATGCGGAAGTTGACTGCATAAGCGGCTGCGCTCTCGCGTCCCTGTCTCATTGACAGCAGCACAGTTGAAGCGGTCTCTCCTCTGTTAGGGTGATCAAACACTGTTCTGAACTCCCCCACAAACCCAGTGTATGCTGATAACAACCGTGAGTTCTGTTCCCAGAGCGCCGTAGCCCAGGCGCGTGCCTTACCCCGAAGCAGAGCAATCACATAAGCTATTTTACTAGCATCTGACGCGTACATGACAGGACGTTGTGCGAAGACGAGCGAACACTGCATAAGAAAGTCCGCACACGTCTCCACACAACCTCCGTACGGCTCAGGAGGGCTTATGTATGCTTCAGGGGATGGTGGGAGGGGTTGTTAAACCACCACTGGAACGTTCATATCCTGCACAGGCTCGACAGGAGGACGAGCTGCAGCAGCGCCCTGAGCGCTTGCCGCCATCTGCGCAGAGAGAGCCTCCACCCTGCGGTTCAGGAGGATGTTTTGCTCAGTCATTTGATCCAACCGAGCCGTAAAGGCGGTGAGAATGTGCTGCAGCTCATCAATCACGCCTCCTGCAGACGCCTGCGCTCCCTGCTCTCCCATTGGTCGTTCAACAGCCGGGTGACGCCCCTCGGAGTCCATGACGCTGGCCGAGATATCCTGTTGTGAAAGTGTAGTGACACGGACCCACAACAGGGGGCACAAATGAACGGTCAATAGATGAGCCAAAAAGTAACAATTTAATGTTGTGAAATGTGCACAACGAATATACAGACAATCTCTGAATATGATTACAGTCAAAGTACAAAGGTGACGTGTGGGCAGGCTCGAGGATAGAAGACGTCTGTCCTGAGAAGGGCCGGAACCACACGATTTCCGCCACCACCGAACCTGGTGAATACTGGAGCCGCCAAGTCCCGAATTCCCAGGTGATCACCGTCTCCGACTGTCGGATCTGGTACTGCTGGCGAGAACAAAGACAGTCAAGTGTGGGTGTGTGTACACCCAGTAACAACAACGGTGGGAATGCCACCTCCACCTCTCACTCAATATGTGATGAGTACCGCAGTGATTCCTCAGGGGAAAAGAGTGCCGTCCTGCACTCACTCAGCTTCCACAGAAAGAGGAACCGGTACTCCTGCAAACACTCACAATATACAGATATATTGTAACACAAAACGGCTGAGGATATTACCTTCAATGAAGTACGATATCTCGGCGATGAGGTGGAGATGACGTCTGGGTTTTATGGAGTGAGATGATGAAGAATGAGTGACAGCTGTCAGGAAATAATGAGTAACAGCTGTCACTCCCGGCTGTGTCCGTGGCGGCAGCGCCCTCTCGTGCCTGAAGCCCGCACTTCAGGCAGGGCGCCCTCTGGTGGTGGGCCAGCAGTACCTCCTCTTCTGGCAGCCCACACAACACTCCCATGTAGTTCTGGGCTTTACCAGAATCATCCTTAGCCCAAGAGGGGAGATCTTGCATGGAGCCCCAGACTGAGGAAGATTGACATTCATCTTGTTTAGAAGAGAAGCTTGAATCTTCGATTGGACTGGGTTGCTTGACGCAAGGACGTTTTGCTTCTAATCACAGAAGATTCCTTAGCTAAATTTCTTGCTCTGGTAGTCTGACTTCTGTCTTGACTCTTGTAGAGAAGAATAACAGAAGCCATCAAAGCTGGAATTTTAAACCTAACCAGACCTCTCCTATCAAACAATAGACTGCTACTGGCTAGTGACTAACAACTGCTCTAATTAGCACCTATTGTGCTGTAGTTCGCACCCTCCTAATGACAGGACAGCTGTCCCTCCTAACGATGGGACTGACGTCTCTCCTGACGACTCTCCTGATGACGTGAATGACTCATTACCATGAACAAAAGACTGAAACTGCTTTGACCTGAGTACCCCATTGTACACAGGGGACAAAGTGTGTCTCAGACCCCCTCCCCGGTTAAGGCTGAGTTTCAACTGTTTCACACACAAAGCTTCCTTCACTCCCCTCTCAAACCATTTATTTTCTCTGGCTAAGATTTTTGCAACCCAGTCCAGTCAAAGATTCAAGCTTCTCTACTATGGAAACCACCTGGACAACTGAGAGCCATCACAAAAAACAAAGGTCATCTTATTTCTTCCATTTTCGAATAATTACGCCATCAGTTGTTACCTTCTCACTAAGCTGCTTGCCTATTGTCCTGTAGCCTGTCCCAGCCTTGTGCAGGTCTACAATTTTGTCCCTGGTGTCATGGTGGATAGGTTGGAGAGTGATTGAGTGAATGTGTCTAATATATAGGTGTCTAATAAACAGATAACGAGTTCAAACAGGTGCAATTAATACAAGTAAAGAGCGCCAAACAGGAGGGCTTCTTAAAGAAAAACTAATAGGTCTGTCAGAGCCAGAGTTCTTGCTGGTTGGGAGGTGATCAAATACTTATTTCATGGAAGAAAATACAAATCAAACAATATGATATTCTGAATTTTGTTTTGTAGATTCTGTCACTCATGGTTAAGTGTACATTTGATAAAAATTACAGACCTCTCCATTCTTTGTAGGTGGGAAAACTTGCAAAATTGACAGTGGATCAGATACTTATTTGCCTCACTGTAGTGGCTCTTCATTTACAGTCATGCAGGAACAGGTCTGCACAGTGCAAAAATAATACAATACTAGCGTGTTGCCTGTGGGGATCCACGGGCTCTAGATTGGGTAATGAATAGGTATCTGACATTTGGTAATAAATTATGCAAAGCTCTTGTGATGATTTGTAATGACGTGGGAGTCCAGAATGTAATTATCAATGGCCATTATTCATTGTTATGTAATATCTGTAATTTCTCCAAAAACATTAGTCCCATCAACATTCCATTTTGGCGGCAGCAGAGGTCACTTGGTTTTTAATATATAGATTACCTCTTCTAATGTATTTTTAAGGATCTAGTCTTTGTATTTTTTTCTTTTTCCTTAAAACCAGAAGTGCCCAAATTCTTCCTTTGAAGAGCCATAAATACATCTGGATGGATGGCCACAACTCACAAATAATTTAATCCCAGAGAGTCAGAACAATGAGAAGGTGTGCCACATTTAGAGCCACATTTCGCATCAACAGAAAGACAAGAGGAAGAGGTTTGTGCTGTGGCAAGTCCACATTTATTTATATTTTACAAAACTAGAAGCACTCTGAGAGCGCAAACCTCCACCAAGGCCATAGGGTCACAGACATCACATGGAATACCCTTTGGCAAAGAGACTTATTCCACATCGTTTCACGCATCTACCGTCATGTTTCAGATTCAGTGGTTAACCCTCTGGGGTCCGAGGGCATTTTTTGGACAGTTCACTCGCCTGGCATAAATGTTTTATTATTGCTGTTAACAGCTCTCCCTGCATCCCACAATCAAGTTTTATGTCTTTTTTTCAGGACAACCTGTACTTTCAATACATATATGCTGTAGCTGTGTTTTATAAGTGTAATAAAGATTTACAGTCAGAAATAAGAAAGGAAAAAGTAAAGCGGATAATAATTTTCCACACACATTTATTCAAAACACACAGCAAACTATAATAAACTAGTAACACATCACTCCTAAAAAGAATCGTTGGTGTGTCACGTGAGGTGAATCTGCCAAACGATTGGATTTTGGAAAACCATGTGACGGTGAACCAATTCCGTGGACACTCCCATTGCTCATGTCATCACACAGCTTCTATGAGGAGTACAAAGATGGTGGACGGTGGCTTGAAAGTCCGCGGAGTTAACTTTTCAGCCAAAAAAAAAAAAAAGTAAGTTTCTATCTCATATCATTAAAAAGTTATTTATAATTTAGTAAAGCCTGGTCTCAGCCATCGTATATGACAGCGTCGGCCCCAGAGGGTTAAACCCTTAGATCTTCAGCAAATGTATTTATAAAGAGAAACTGCATGAACTATACAAGTTTTTTTATTTTCTAATAAGTTTATTCAATAAGGAGAAACAAATGCTAAATTATTCTTGTGTAGTAACTTAATTTTTGTTCAGCCTTTGTGACCCGTCTTCATGAAGTTAGAGGCAAAAATGTTGACATTGGCCCTGTCCTGCAATGATAAAGAATCCTTAAAAAAAAATTACTGGATCTGGATCGTGTTCCGGATCATTACCAAAATCTAATGACTTCTAAGTTAGGCCAAGATACACCCCTGGTAAAAAAATTTCACTGAAATCCATTGAGGATTTTTTTGAGTAATCCTGCTAACAATCCAACCAACAAACAATCGCGACCAAAAACATAACCTCCTTGGCGGCGGTAATAACCCAATGAAACAATCACAGAATACCAATTTTAGTTTTGATTCACAGCTCTGTTTCAGCTGAAGGTCGTCACTCCCTTCTTGTTCACATGACCACAATGTGTTCTCTTGTGCATTTTGATCTCACTGTTCGTAAAATGTGCAAACAGCAAAAAAAAAGTCACAAACGTCCCATGATGGAGCTTTCAGAGGATTCTTAAAGCTCCATGTGCAGGTCCACTTATTCACATTTTCCAGGCGATTCGTTCATGTATTTCTACTACTCTAGTGGTTACTACCGCATAAACAATATTTATACAGACTACGACTATGTACCATGTGTATACCACCCATTTGTTTCAATTCATAACACTAAACTACAACATGTTATTGTGCTTGATATTTGCTACAACATAAAATCCTCACAATGGATAAAAAATCCTCAAGGACAGATGTGCAACAGAAACGGAATACTCATTGTAGGAATAATAGAAATATAACACTGTGAATTACAAGATTTACTAGTTCAAAGATGGGTATTATTTAAAGCAGAGCTTCTCAACTCTTATCCTGCAGGAATCCTGTTCTGCCAATTTTTTTCCCCATTATCTACCCTGAGACAGATACAGATTTGCCAGCTGTGTGCCAGAGAAACTCACGGATGCCCACCAACCTTCAGAGATGGTGAACCTACACAGAAAGCACCCTGACCCCTTGAAAAGAACTGACTGTAATGTATGCACAACAGCAGCAGTGGAAGGCTGACTGACGAGGCCTGGAACAGCAATCAACTGACCAGATGCAACCACAGCATATGTGACAATGTCAGACTGAGCGGTCAGGAAACCGCTATTGCGGCATCAGCAGCAACGTTTATATGCATTAGTATTCAAACTGAGCATTAGTATTCAAACTGAACAGAAATGCTGCATGTAAGGACGCCCAGCAGAATGAAACAGCCACATTTGTCGTTAGGCATGAAAGGGTGGTATAAATATTTCACAATCAGTTTCATATAAAATATTAACCCTCCAATGTTTTTGATCAGTTTGCAAACAGTGTTTTGGAAACTTGACTGTGATTTGTAACTGTCTCTCAGTCTGTATTATATCTACCCAGCTTGTTCCATTTAAACAACAAAACCTCATAAACGACCACATGCATAAATTACTCTGATTGCAGGTCACTCTTTCAGCTCTCATCCACAAGCACCTTATTTGAAGAGGAAACGATATCAACGAGCGTCTGCTCTTCATTCCTCTGATCATCAGGGTGACCCTCACAACTGTTTTGACCTTCATTTCAACTCTATACATAGGGCACAAAGTTGAATACCAAATAGTGGAATGCTACACTGACCTCACTTTGCTGCCTGTTTTTACCCGAGGCCATCAAATATGGCCATCGGGTATTGCAAAGGCTTTGCGTCTGTGTCTTTTTTGTGTCTGTGCTCAACATAAGTCCTGTCATATTACTGCCACAGTCTTCAAATTCACAGGGAACATTCCTGGGACACAGACCTTGGACAAGTTCAAAGATGACTAACCTTGACATATTTTAAGAGGTATTTTAACCCTTTACCTACTGAGGCTATAAATGGACGATTGGGTATAATTTTTTATTATAGCAATAAAATTAAGAAATAATGTTCTATGTTTGTGTGCTTTGGTACCCTTTTCCAAGAGTACCTGAATTTCAATTATATTACACCTGATTAACTATTTATACACATTATTTGTAAGTTTTAGCATTTAAAATGAGAAAAAACACAAAAACGAACTTGATTTTTTTTTCAGTTTTTAATTGAAAAATGATTGTTATGTAAAGGAAGTTTGGATTTCACATTTTTAACAGGAAGCTGTAAGTGGTTACAATCAAAATAATTAATTTTGTGTGTCTAGAACTCAGAAACAGTGCAGAAACAGTGCAAAAGTAAACATTTTGCAAGGCGAAAATATGCAAAAAGTAACCAATTTTAAAGTGCAGAACCAAACAATATGAATAACAACAAACAAAGTGCAAAACTATATATAAATATAACAATTATTATCTGTATTATTAAAATGTGTAATAAATCATTCATTTGATCACTCATTTTGTGCAAAATTATACAATATGAATAAAACAATAAAGTGTCAAACTATATACAAATATATAACCAAGAATCAAAATTAGATCTAAACTACATCAGTCCATTGTCAGTGTGGTACTGTTTGTAACAGTTTCTGTCTGGCTGAAGACAGAGGCCAATTTTACAAAGTTTGCACATCCAGCAGGTTGGCCTCTTGCAAACCTTGCAAGAACGCCGCCCCTTTGTGGATCGCTGGCAAGGTGGGTTTCTGCTTGTTGGCACCGGGCAGTGGCTGATGGAGCCATCACACCCACACAAACACGCACACACACCTTCACAAATGACACTAACACCCTGCCTTTTCCTCAAAAATTACTACATTTACGAGGTCTATTAGAAAAGTATCCGGCCTTATTATTTTTTTCAAAAACCATATGGATTTGAATCACGTGTGATTGCGTCAGACAAGCTTGAACCCTCGTGCGCATGGGTGAGTTTTTCCACACCTGTCGGTTGCGTCATTCGCCTGTGAGCAGGCTTTGAGTGAGCAGTGGTCCACCCCCTCGGCGGATTTCATTGTCAGGAAATGGCGGAATGATTTGGCCTTTTTTCCATCAGAATTTTTTCAGAAACTGTTAGAGACTGGCAGCTGGAAACCATTCGAAAAATTTATCTGGCTTTCGGTGAAAATTTTACGGGCTTCACAGAGAATAAGGACTGTTACTACAGCTTTAAGGACGGCTGTAAGGACGCTCGGCGCGCCGCGCTCCGTGCCGCCATCGAGAGCCACAAACCACCGGATCATTTCTAAACGGATGGCTCTGTGGAGCCGGACCGTCGTGTGCACTTTCTCTGGTTATCACAAGAGCTGGACATCAACCATTTTCCGGTAGATTTCACTTTTAACAAGAGATTTTGTCATGGAAAGCCGAGCGGAGGCTTCGCGCGTCACGACCGATTTGCTGATGGAGCGAGACAAAGGAACACCTCTGTTTTGGTGTCACAGGACGGCTTTGAGATGGCGTTCAGACAGCTGTCGGTGGTTTTTCCATCGAGTGATTATCCGAGAAATTGTGGATGTGCCTGGACATGCCAGA
Organism: Thalassophryne amazonica; assembly: GCF_902500255.1. Classification (NCBI taxonomy): domain Eukaryota; kingdom Metazoa; phylum Chordata; class Actinopteri; order Batrachoidiformes; family Batrachoididae; genus Thalassophryne; species Thalassophryne amazonica. Next base: position 38,759,040 of record NC_047119.1, on the reverse strand, counting down.
ACATGTCCCGTGAGGCTTCATTACGGCGTTGCTTTGCGCCATGCGCCACGCCGCGACGCGTGGAATTCCTCCGCACGTCTGTCTCAATGTGCTGAAAAAATGCTGATGTCCACGTCTTTTCACAATTCCTGTGCTAGTCAGATGACGTCCCAGATAAAACACAGCGTCCAGTTTGGAAATGAACGGCACATTCCACTGTTACAGGAGTTTTTGTCATGGAAAGAGGAGCGGCGGTGCCGCATGGCGCACAGCAACGCCGTGATGAAGCCTCACGGGACATGTTCTGGCATGTCCAGGCACATCCACAATTTCTCGGATAATCACTCGATAGAAAAACCACCGACAGCTGTCTGAACGCCATCTCAAAGCCGTCCTGTGAGACCAAAACGGAGGTGTTCCTTTGTCTCGCTCCATCAGCAAATCGGTCGTGACGCGCGAAGCCTCCGCTCGGCTTTCCATGACAAAATCTCTTGTTAAAAGTGAAATCTGCCGGAAAATGGTTGATGTCCAGCTCTTGTGATAACCAGAGAAAGTGCACACGACGGTCCGGCTCCACAGAGCCATCCGTTTAGAAATGATCCGGTGGTTTGTGGCTCTCGATGGCGGCACGGAGCGCGGCGCACCAAGCGTCCTTAAAGCCGTCTTTAAAGCTGTAGTAACAGTCCTTATTCTCTGTGAAGCCCGTAAATTTTCACCGAAAGCCAGATAAATTTTTCTAATGGTTTCCAGGTGCCAGTCTCTAACAGTTTCTGAAAAATTCTGATGCAAAAAAACCCAAATCATTCCGCCACTTCCTGACAATGAAAATCCGCCGAGGGGGTGGACCACTCCTCACTCAAAGCCTGCTCACAGGCGAATGACGCAACCAACAGGCATGGAAAAACTCACGCATGCGCATGAGGGTTCAAGCTTGTCTGATGCAATCACACGTGATTCAAATCCATATGGTTTTTGAAAAAAATAATAAGGTTGGATACTTTTCTAATAGACCTTGTATGTTTGCTGTCTGTCTTTGTACTTTTCTGTCACTTTTGCGCTCTTTTTCATACTTTTCCCTCATTTCAAAAGTCACAGAATGCACTTTACCGTAATATATGCCACATATAGCATACTGTTGGAAAGCACGGGTTCTTGGCTTGCTGTCAGTGTTGAAATTTTTCAGATTGAGGGCTTACATGAGAACTTACGGTAATGAGAATCAGCGGCGCACTAGTGTGAAACGTCCGTGTTTTTCCTCTGCGTTATGACATCACAGGCTTACGTTTACGGTAATACACCATATATCATTGGAAAGCCCTTGGTGTTAGCTTAACAATGCACTTTGAATAATTTGGATTGGACAAACTATGGCGGAGGTACGGTAAAAAAAATACGCATATGGAAAATATGCCGTGGGCGCCATCGCCGTAGATAAAGGGTTAAGAGGTTTAAATGTCAGATTCTGTTTCAGTCTGTTCTATTTTGTTTTTGAGTGGCACGGGTGACAGCTAATTAGAGTACAGCTGTACCGTGACATCAGTGGTTCCTCTCTCCAAAACCGCTTTGTTTTGTGTGTTTATATACATATCTCTCATGTAAAGGCTAGTGAGAAATAAACACTTCTAAACCTGAAAACACCATTTTTGGAACCTAATAACAGCTCTGAACTTATTTACAAGACATTTTGTGGACGTTAGCATGGTGACGTCACAGGCTGGTAGCTAGCTGCAAAACTCTGTTTCATTTGTGTGTAAATACAATACAAATACAATACTCTTGGTCATACATTATGCAAAAGCTAGGGCGAAAAACACTTCTAAAACTAAAAATGCTGTTTTTGTATCCTGATAACACCTCTAGAGTCATTTACAAGATATTTTGTTAGCCTGCATGCTAACTTTTGCTAACTCAAAGCTAACTTCCTAGAGTTCCTGGAGTTAAATTTGTCTCAATACCAGCAAATGCACAGAGGATGATCTACCAGTATTCCTTGATTTGCACAACTTTCGCTCGTCAAAAGCTCATGTAAACGCAAGGACTCCTGCAGATGTTCGTAAAACATAAATATTGTTTTTGATTGATTTGTTGACAGAGGGGCTTTAATGAACATGTACAAACTGTATGTAAGACAATAGGATCTTAATAATTAAACAACTGCAAATAATAAAGACCAAAATGGTCATATAGCTGAGAGTATTTTAGCATTGCATTATATTTTAGTCTATTCTAACTGCACATTCTCGAATGACAAATATTCAACAAGACCGTGGGCCCTATCTTGACAGTGAATGGCACAGTCTAAAACACAAGGCACAAGTGGGTTTAGGGTGTGACCACTTTCTTTATGCTATTTAGAAAATGTTGCAATCTGAGCAGAAACTACGAAAAGTCAACAACTGCATGGAAGACATAAAGCCATCTTTCAGAGGAATCAAATGACTTATAAAAATATACAAATAATAAACCAATGACATCAAGGATTACAAATTGTACTTAAGAAAATGTCTGTAGTTAAACATTCATCACAGATTACTTTCTACATAATTACTGTGAACACCAGTGCAAAAGTGTATTGCATGGTGAATGCAAAAAGTTTTCCCAAACAAACAAGGCAGTGTTGAATGCTTAGGAGTGAGTTCAGGAGGCGGCACATTTTGCAGATAGGTACTTCTTGCAAAAATGACCTAGGAATAGTGCATTTTGAGATGTCATTGCTAACCTTTTTTGTATGGCATTAAAAAGTCATTTTCTGGCCAATTCAAATCAGTAATCTTTTATGTAAGAAACAAATTAAACAATATTACATGATGATTGTAAGCCACAATTAAAAAGTGTTTCCTTATTCCAGGTAGCACAGAGACTGCCAACAATGAAATATCAATTTCAATGCAATGAATTTTTTTTTTTTTTGTATATAATTATATTATAGTATTCCCAACACTGTCAATGGTACAAGATTATAAACTCAAACTATTGTCTCATCCATCTAATACAACTAAGCTGGTTGAGAAAAAAGCTGCAATATTACACGCTTGTCTCTCCACTGTGTTTAAATGCAAATTTTTTCTGTGATGGGAGCTGGACAGCTTCCAACTCATGGTTGATAGGAGTTTCCACTAGTCTCTCGTGTGTGTACCCTCCTTAAGATCATTCTACATCATCTGTGAGGCATGCCATGAACCTCTGCAGTGTAAAACCTATATAATAGCTGAAATGAACAAGTATTTTAGTATAACGGGACCTCAGTTCAACCCCTCTGCTAATATTTGGCATGGAGCTGGTGCATTATTATGAACAGAAATAAAGAAGCATCTGTGGAAGTGGACCTGCCTCACAGCTCAGTTTGCAGAAGAAAAATTATCCCAATGGCAGAAGGAGCTGGGATACTATTGGAGAACAGACAGATGTGGGTTCAAGCCTCAGTTGCGATTCCTGTGTCCTTGGACGAGACACTTCATCTGTAATGTTTCAGTCCACTCAGCTGTAAATGGTAGCAGCCACAGCTGGGGGAGTAACCTGCTTTCAAGTGGCGATCCAGCTGGATGATTTAGAACAAATGAAAGTTTCCCAGAATGATCCTTTTCTCTTCTGTGACTTCAAATGAATCTTTTTGGGTGGAATGATTTTTTTTTTTTTTTTTTGCCTTTCAACTGCAGGCTGAGTGTTGTGCCGAGAACTAATCCCAGTCCAATTTATTCCATTTAGGTCAGAGAAGCCAGCAAAGAGAGCGCTCCTAAATCTTCTGTCTGCATTTAGAAACGAATAACTAATTAAAGGGCTGCGGAGGCTGTGGTCAGAATTAGTGCACCCAACAGTCTCCCATAACCTCATTTCTGTCAGCCATATTGATTCCTCATGTCATTTATGAGTTTTGCTCAATTTTATGACCCCCAAAAAGGGAACACAGGAGAAAAATGCTGAGTATAAAAATGAGGTCATAAAACCGTAATGTTAAACAGGCATGTGCTCTTCAACACCCCCCCCACCCCCCAGCAAAGGTTTATTAGCATAGCTTTAATCATAAAACAAATTTTAATGTGGTGGAGAGTAAAGTTTGCATATAATAAAAAACAGTGAAAATGTGTCATTTATGACATGTATCTGCCACATGAAGCCTGATTTATCTACTTATGTGGCAGTCATGTTTTACGCCATAAGGTTTAGAAATAATTTAACTTTAAAATGAAGGGAAACATGTCATCTGTCATAGAAGTGAATTTACATTATTCTGTATCACATTCACAAAAATTTGCATCATGTCACTGATTTTCAGGGACAGAATGGCTATACTAAAATACGAAATGAAATGAAATGGAGCCTGATAATCACAAAATGGGGTAAATGTAACAAAGTGGGGCAGACTGACCCAGACTGACTCCAAATATGATTGAATAGGATCAATTAAGTACTTTTATTAATTATTTTAAGTGAATTGGAGCGAAATGGGGACCAATAATAACGAAACGTGGTAAAATGTTACGAAATGGAGCAGACTGACCCACTGACTGAAGTTTCATTTCTTGAACACCAGATGGCGGACATGCCCCTACTACATGTACTGAGCGCAGCTCATAAAAAACAAAAGCCAAACAATTAAATGAAAGTACTAATTTTGAGTCAGTCTGGTTCACTGTGCTCCATTTCATTAATTTTACCCACATTTCATGATTATCAGTCCCCATTTCGTCCATTTAATATTTGAGTATGGCCTGGGACTGAACAGTGTCCAAGATGGTGACTGTGAGGTTAGGTCACAGTGTGACAGTTATTTAATAAAATCCCACACTGCTCTGTTAAAAAAAAAAACAAAATTCACATAATTGTTAAATTCTCCAGTTTTACTGAGCTAGCTTGCTAGCTAACTAGGATACACAGGTAATACAACCCTTGGCAAAAATTATGGAATCACCGGCCTCGGAGGATGTTCATTCAGTTGTTTAATTTTGTAGAAAAAAAGCAGATCACAGACATGACACAAAACTAAAGTCATTTCAAATGGCAACTTTCTGGCTTTAAGAAACACTTTAAGAAATCAGGAAAAAAAAATTGTGGCAGTCAGTAATGGTTATTTTTTTAGACCAAGCAGAGAGAAAAAAATATGGACTCACTCAATTCTGAGGAAATAAATTATGGAATCACCCTGTAATTTTCATCCCCAAAACTAACACCTGCATCAAATCAGATCTGCTCGTTAGTTTGCATCTAAAAAGGAGTGATCACACCTTGGAGAGCTGTTGCACCAAGTGGACTGACATGAAATCATGGCTCCAACACGAGAGATGTCAATTGAAACAAAGGAGAGGATGATCAAACTCTTAAAAGAGGGTAAATCGTCACGCAATGTTGCAAAAGATGTTGGTTGTTCACAGTCAGCTGTGTCCTAAACTCTGGACCAAATACAAATAACATGGGAAGGTTGTAAAGGCAAAACTACTGGTAAGACCAGGACGACATCAAAGCGTCAGACAGAAACTAAAGCAATATGTCTCAAAAATCGAAAATGCACAACAAAACAAATGAGGAACGAATGGGAGGAAACTGGAGTCAACGTCTGTGACCGAACTGTAAGAAACCACCTAAAGGAAATGGGATTTACATACAGAAAAGCTAAATGAAAGCCATCATTAACACCTAAACAGAAAAAAAACAAGGTTACAATGGGCTAAGGAAAAGCAATCGTGGACTGTTGATGACTGGATGAAAGTCATATTCAGTGATGAATCTCGAATCTGCATTGGGCAAGGTGATGATGCTGGAACTTTTGTTTGGTGCCGTTCAATGAGATTTATAAAGATGACTGCCTGAAGAGAACATGTAATTTCCACAGTCATTGATGATATGGGCTGCATGTCAGGTAAAGGCACTGGGGAGATGGCTGTCATTACATCATCATGAATGCACAAGTTTACATTGATATTTTGGACACTTTTCTTATCCCATCAATGAAAGGATGTTTGGGATGAGAAATCATTTTTCAAGATGATAATGCATCTTGCCATAGAGCAAAAACGGGTGACAACATTCCTTGCAAAAAGACACATAGGGTCAATGTCATGGCCTGCAAATAGTCTGGATCTTAATCCAATTGAAAATCTTTGGTGGAAGTTGAGAAAATGGTCCATGACAGGCTCCAACCCGCATAGCTGACCTGGCAACAGCAATCAGAGAAAGTTGGCAGCCAGATTGATGAAGAGTACTGTTTGTCACTCATTAAGTCCAATGCCTCAGAAACTGCAAGCTGTTATAAAAGCGAGTGTTGGGAAGGTGTCGTAGCACTGACCCACAACAGGGGGCGCTAAAGAACAGACAATGAATAAGCCAAAAAGTAACAATTTAATGTGTGACAACACAACTAAATACACAAAATTTGTAAAGTCAATTAACACCAGGTGACGTGTGGGCAGGCTCGAAGATAGAAGACCCCGACGAGAGAGAAGCCGCGTCCCACACGCTTCCACCACCAATGGTCTGAAGAACACCGGAGCCGCCACTAGTCCCGCGTCCCCAGGTTGCCTCTGTCTTCGGCTGTCGACCCTGGTACTGCTGGCAGAAAGCAGAGACAAGATGAATGAGTGTGAGTCCGCACACTCAGTAGTCCACAGTCTGTACCAGTTAGGAGGGAGCACCTCCACCTCCAATCACACACTCGTGCAGCTCCTGATTAACCACTTATCTGGGTTGGGGTGTGAGGCGAAGCCGTCGCTGTCACACCAAATGCCAATCCCACAGACAAGGCAACACTCCAGGAAAACGGCCTGCAACAGAAGTTCAGATTAGTACACAAGTGTCAGTCAGCAGAGAAATTACCTCTTGGTAGTCGATTTCTCGGCGGGGGAGGTGGAGTTGCAGTCCGGCTTATGTATTGGTGTAGATGAGTGACAGCTGGTGCGATGAGTGGACAGCTGTCACTTCCTCTGGGTCTGGCGCCCTCTCGTGCTTGGAGCCCGCACTCCAAGCAGGGCGCCCTCTGGTGGTGGTGGGCCAGCAGTACCTCCTCTTCAGCAGCCCACATAACAGGACCCCCCCTCAACGGGCGCCTCCTGGTGCCCGACCTGGCTTGTCCGGGGTCTTTTGTAGAAATCGGCCAGGAGGGCCGGGTCCAGGATGAAGCTCCTCTTCACCCAGGAGCGTTCTTCAGGTCCATACCCCTCCCAGTCCACCAGATATTGGAACCCCCGGCCCTTACGACGGACGTCCAGGAGCCTGTGGACTGTCCAGGCAGGCTCCCCGTCGATGAGCCGGGCAGGAGGCGGCGTAGTTCCCGGAGCACAGAGAGGCGAGGTGTGATGTGGCTAAAGACGGGAAACATGAAAAACAGGGTGAATCCGCAGTGAAGCCGGGAGTTGGAGCTTCACTGCGGCCGGGTTGATGATCTTGAGGATACGGAATGGACCAATGAACCTGTCTTTCAGTTTTGGGGAGTCAACACAAAGAGGGATGTCCTTGGTCGAGAGCCACACCTCCTGCCCGGGCTGGTATGTGGGGGCCGGGGAACGCCGGCGGTCCGCATGGGTCTTGGCCCTCGTCCGGGCCTTTAACAGGGCAGAGCGGGCGGTCCGCCACACCCGGCGGCACCTCCTGAGGTGGGCCTGGACCGAGGGCACACCGACCTCTCCCTCCACCAGCGGGAACAATGGGGGCTGGTACCCCAAACATGCCTCAAAAGGGGAGAGGCCGGTAGCAGACGAGACTTGGCTGTTATGGGCATACTCGATCCAGGCCAGATGGTGACTCCAGGACGCCGGGTGCGCGGAGGTGACGCAGCGAAGGGCCTGTTCCAACTCCTGGTTAGCCCGCTCTGCCTGGCTGTTTGTCTGGGGGTGGTACCCGGACGAGAGACTCACGGTGGCCCCCAGCTCCTTACAGAAACTCTTCCACCTCTGCGAAGAGAACTGGGGACCAAGATCTGATACAATGTCCGATGGTATCCCATGCCGCATGACGTGGTGGACCAGGAGGTCTGCCATCGCCTGGGCCGTCAGGAGCTTCGGGAGAGCCACGAAGTGGGCCGCCTTGGAGAACTGGTCCACTATCGTGAGAATAACAGTGTTGCCCTGGGACGGGGGAGGCCCGTGATGAAGTCCACGCCGATGTGAGACCAGGGGCGATGAGGCACCGGCAGGGGTTGGAGGAGTCCCGAGGTCCTCCGATGGTCTGCCTTGCCCCTGGCGCAGATGGTACAGGCCTGGACGTAGTCCCGGTCGTCGGTTTCCAGGGACGCCCACCAGAAGCGCTGCTGGACTACTGCCACGGTCCTACGCATCCGGGATGACAGGACAGCTTGGACCCGTGACAGAAGTCCAATACGGCAGCTCTTGCCTCTGGTGGGACGTACATTCTGTTCTTGGGGCCGGTCCCGGGTGGGCTCCTTGCCAGGGCCTCCCGGACGGTCTTCTCCACGTCCCAGGTGAGGGAGGCCACGACAGTGGACTCGGGGATGATGGTCTCGGTGGGGTTCGACAGCCCCGCTTTGGCTTCTTCTTCGTGCACCCGGGACAATGCATCTGATTTTTGGTTTTTGGTCCCGGGGTGGTACGTGATCCGGAAGTCAAAGCGCCCGAAGAACAGAGACCAGCGGGCTTGCCTGGGGTTCAGCCGCTTGGCGGTCCGGATGTACTCCAGGTTCCAATGGTCCGTGTGAAAACCGTGAAAGGCAACGATGCCCCTCCAGCAGGTGTCTCACTCTTCAAGAGCCTCCTTCACCGCGAGGAGCTCCCGATTGCCGACGTCATAGTTCTGTTCAGCTGGGGTCAACCTGCGGGAAAATAGGCACAAGGATGGAGAACCTTATCATCCTCCACGCTCTGGGACAGCACGGCTCCTATCCCTGAGTCAGAGGCGTCCACTTCCACTATGTACTGGTGATCAGGATCAGGCTGCACCAGAACTGGTGCAGTCGAGAACCGGCGTTTCAACTCCTGGAACGCGGCTTCGCACCGATCCGACCAGGTGAAGGGGACCTTGGTGGAGGTCAGGGCAGTCAGGGGGCTAACTACCTGACTGTAGCCTTTAATGAACCTCCTGTAGAAATTTGCAAAGCCGAGGAACTGCTGCAATTTCCTGCGGCTTGTTGGTTGGGGCCAATCTCTCACCGCCGCAACCTTGGCCGGATCAGGGGCGACGGAGTTGGAGGAGATGATGAACCCCAGGAAGGACAAAGAAGTGCGGTGGAACTCACACTTCTCGCCCTTCACAAACAGCCGGTTCTCCAACAACCGCTGTAGGACCTGACGTACATGCTGGACATGGGTCTCAGGGTCCGGGGAAAAGATAAGTATATCGTCCAGATATACGAAGACGAACCGATGCAGGAAGTCCCGCAAGACGTCATTTACCAAAGCTTGGAACGTCGCGGGGGCGTTAGTGAGGCCGAACGGCATGACCAGGTACTCAAAGTGACCTAATGGGGTGTTAAATGCCGTCTTCCATTCGTCTCCCTTCCGGATCCGAATCAGGTGGTACGCGTTTCTAAGATCCAATTTAGTGAAAATTTGGGCTCCATGCAGGGGCGTGAACACTGAATCCAACAGAGGTAACGGGTATCGGTTGCGAACCGTGATCTCGTTCAGCCCTCTGTAATCAATGCATGGACGGAGTCCGCCGTCCTTTTTGCCCACAAAAAAGAAACCAGCACCCATCAGGGAGGTGTTACATGGAACACGATCTCCTCCTGTGATTTCCAGACACAACCAAGGTCACTGGCTGTGTCTGATGTGTAATTAATGGAAGCAGGGTGCCATCTAGTGCTCGCACCTGCAACGGTGCCGGCAGAGCCACCAGGGCGAGCCCTACTTCCTTTGCCCATCCGCTATCCAGCAGATTCCCTTCCGACCCCGTGTCTACCAGTGCTGGGGCGTGAAGGGTTAAATCCCCACAAAGGATCGTTACTGGGATTCGTGCAGATTTGCGGGGTTTCCCCGCGTGCGTGTTATGACCCACCCTTAGCCCATTTTCTAAGGACGGGCATTGTAGTTTGACCGTTTGGGGCAGTCCTTCTGCATATGCTCACAAGAGCCGTAGACAAAACATTCCCGCGGGCCAGCCTCCTTTGTCTGATGTTTGTTTTTATTTTGGCCCTGCTCGTGTCCATAGCCTCCTCAGCAGGGGGAGCTGTAGCCACACGGAGCTCTCTGGCAGTGAAGCGTGGGGACGACGTCACCCTTTCGGAACCGGAAGGAGGAGGGACGGCTCGTGCCCGGTCATGCCCCCCGGCCTGCTCCCGACGATGCTCATTCAAACGGTTGTCTAAGCATATAACCAAATCGACAAGCCCGTCAAAATCCCGCGGTTCCTCCTTAGCCAGCAGGTGCTCCTTCAGGACCGGAGACAGTCCATTTACGAAGGCGGTGTGGAGCGCAACATTATTCCAACCGGACTTCGCTGCCGCGATGCGGAAGTCAACTGCATACTCGGCTGCGCTGCGGCGCCCGTCTCATTGACAGCAGCACGCTCGAAGCGGTCTCGCCTCTGTTGGGATGGTCAAAAACTTGTTTGAACCCCCGTATAAACTCAGCATAAGACGTTAGGAGCCGTGAATTCTGCTCCCAAAGCGCCGTAGCCCAGGCGCGTGCCTCTCCTCGAAGCAGACTAATAACATAAGCACCCGGCTGGCGTCTGACTCGTACATGACAGGACGCTGTGAAAAGACGAGCGAACACTGCATGAGAAAGTCTGTGCACGTCTCAACACAGCCTCCGCACGGTTCCGGAGGGCTTATGTATGCTTCAGGGGATGGTGGGGGGGGGGGGGGGGGGGGCATTGAACGACCAGTGGAACGTCTGTTACAGGCCCAGGACCAGCAAGAGGAGTGGCTGCAGCAGCGCCCTGATCGCGCGCTTCCACCCTGGCGGTGAGAGCCTCCACCCTCCGGTTAAGGAGAACATTCTGCTCGTCCACTAAATCCAGCCGAGCCGTGAAGGCGGTTAAGATTTGCTGCAGCTCACTCAACACGCCTCCCGCTGACGCCTGCGCTCCTGGCTCTTCCATTGGCCGTTCAAGCTCGGGTTGATGCCCCTCGGAATCCATGACGATTGGCCGAGAAATCCTGTTGGGAAGGTGTCGTAGCACGGACCCACAACAGGGGGCGCTAAAGAACGGACAATGAATAAGCCAAAAAGTAACAATTTAATGTTGTGACAACACACAACTAAATACACAAAATTTGTAAAGTCAATTAACACCAGGTGACGTGTGGGCAGGCTCGAAGATAGAAGACCCCCGACGAGAGAGAAGTCGCGTCCCACACGGTTTCCACCACCAACGGTCTGAAGAACACCGGAGCCGCCAAGTCCCGCGTCCCCAGGTGGCCTGTCTTCGGCTGTCGACCCTGGTACTGCTGGCAGAAAGCAGAGACAAGATGAATGAGTGTGAGTCCGCACACTCAGTAGTCCACAGTCTGTACACAGTTAGGAGGGAGCACCTCCACCTCCAATCACACACTCGTGCAGCTCCTGATTAACCACTTATCTGGGTTGGGGTGTGAGGCGAAGCCGTCGCTGTCACACCAAACGCCAATCCCACAGACAAGGCAACACTCCAGGAAAACGGCTGCAACAGAAGTTCAGATTAGTACACAAAGTGTCAGTCAGCAGAGAAATTACCTCTTGGTAGTCGATTTCTCGGCGGGGAGGTGGAGTTGCAGTCTGGCTTATGTATTGGTGTAGATGAGTGACAGCTGGTGCGATGAGTGACAGCTGTCACTTCCTCTGGGTCTGGCGCCCTCTCGTGCTTGGAGCCCGCACTCCAAGCAGGGCGCCCTCTGGTGGTGGTGGGCCAGCAGTACCTCCTCTTCAGCGGCCCACATAACAGCCAGAGATGGTGCAACAAAATACTAGTGATGTGTTGGAGCGTTCTTTTGTTTTTCATGATTCCATAATTTTTTCCTCAGAATTGAGTGATTCTATATTTTTTTCCCTCTGCTTGGTCTAAAAAAGTAACCGTTACTGACTGCCACAATTTTTTTCCTGATTCATTATAGTGTTTCTTAAAGCCAGAAAGTTGCCATTTGAAATGACTTTAGTTTTGTGTCATGTCTGTGATCTGCTTTTTTCTACAAAATTAAACAACTGAATGAACATCCTCCAAGGCCGGTGATTCCATAATTTTTGCCAGGGGTTGTATACTGCTTTGCAAAACTAGCTATCTTGGCTAGTTGGTATATAGCTGGAAATGGTCTGCCCTAAAACAAAAAGAAAGGCCCCATTTGTGCACACAGTTTTTTAACATCTAATAGTGTCAGACGAAATTTCAGTTCATTTCAAAATACAGTAGCCCTGGGATAGGCTCCAGCCCCCTGCGATCCAATCTTGGATAAGCAGTTGAAGATGAGTGTGTGTGTTTACCTCTTGAGGTTAATGAAACAGTGTCCAAAATTATGGCAGCTGTGTTATCATAAGTCATATCATGTTCTGCTAATGTGTTAACTGGGTAGCTTCAGGTGGATACTGAGTTAGCGGTTTTTACTACATACTCTTTTGGCGCAAATACAAGACTATATTTCTTTCTTGAAAATGCATCAGAAAAAAAGGGAGTGGTCTCATCGCGGACTAGACTTTTAGCTGTTATATCCAAAAACATAAGAAATAAAATTGTTTTCTTTTGTAAGAAACAAGATTTGGTCTTCAGAAAATATTTTACCAATGTCTAATATTAGGGCCAATATGGTGAATTATCTTTGCAGCTGTAACATGACATTTGTGAGTAAAGTTCTACATCTCAGTGTTATCAAGGTTCAGCCCCATGAGTAAAATGTAAAATTAGCTTTTTCAGCAAGAAAAAACAAACCCCAGTAAGGAGGCCTACTCTTTAACCTTAATGTTAAAGTGCCTGGAACCGCACTTGTCCCCATTGCCTCATTTTTAAACCCAGTGCTGAACTAGAGCTTTGTCCTTGTGGAATGCCTGATGGAGTTGTGTGCAGTTTGAAAAAGGTTTTCTCTTAACTGGAAATAGAAGCAAGTGGACAGTTAATAAGAGATAAAGAGATGACAGACACCCTGGCATCAGAAGAAATGTGATGATATTGGTGTTTCGGTTAGTCACAAGATGGAAGGATGGACGCTGCTTCCAAAAAACTATTTTTCAAAAAGCCTCCCACATTAGTGAAAACCCACAAGGAGGTGGAGAATGAGTTCATGCTCCATCGTAATGTCAGGTAGGGGAATATGATAAACAATGTTCAAGTGATGGCAATCAGTCATCATGACAATAAAGTTTCTAACAGCTGAAGCAAAGCCAAATACTGCCATAAGATCCTGGATTGATTTTTATATCACTCAGAACGGTTTATAAATCCATATTTTATACAAAGATGTAGAATCCTCACAACATCGGCTGTTCATCGAGCTGGTTCATCACATCTCCCTACATTATCAACTGTGAAGTTCCAACCTTTGAAATTAACATCCTGGCACTGATGGATTTTATGGTTCCGAAAGCCCAATTTGCCAAGTGTGCACACTCTTGAACACTCATTTAAGTCAATTGCTTTTTTTTTCTTTTTTTTTATGTTCGACCTAGGAGGCCCTTCTTACAAGAAGTCATTATCCTAAATAGAAATTGTACGAGTCATTTTTCTCTTCCTTTATTTTGCACAATATGTTTAATTTCTTTTATCCTTTTTCCTGTTTAAATTCATCATTTTAGCAAAGAGTTCAGTGAATTTCATGTCATCACCTCAAAAAAAAAAAAGAAAAAAGAAAAAATCAAAAGGAAACAGGAATATTATTTTTGTGATTATGACATAGGAGGACCCAACATAATAGTCATCTAGGTTAGAGATCTTAATCCATAGACAGACCATTTGATCACAACCAAACGGCCTGTTGAGCTGTGGAGGTGACAACCTGAAGGTCAGTCGATTCTCTGTTTGATTCCCTGTCAAACAAGAATGTCCCTTGTGCAAAGGTCTTAATCCCCAAGTTTTCCCTATGTGTAAAGTGATGTCTGCAGGAGACCTCATGAAACATTTGCCGATTTTTTTTTGAGACCATTAGATGGCAGTGTAATCAATATTAGTTCCCAACAGAGATGAACTTTTATGATGTTGAGTTTGACATTGAGTTCTAGATTAGACTGCTGCAATGTTCTATGTTCTGGTTTACCATAGTCTAGCATTAGGGGTTTTCAACTGGTTCAAAATGCTGTTGCCAGATTCTTGACAGGAAGCAGAAAGTTCGACCACATTACATACATTTTGATGTCTCTTCACTGGCTTCCTGTCTCTGTGAGGTCAGATTTGAAGGTTCTGCTATAACCTATAAAATTATTCACAGACTAGCACTCCCAACTTAGCTGACCTAATCAAACCCTACGTACCAGCCTCAGGGCGCAGGACTACTTTGTGTCCCTAGAGGGAATTAAAAGTCTGTGGCCCACAGAGCTTTCTCTTATCGCGCACTAGGACTGCCACAACTAGTCGACTAGTCACGACGTCGACTAATGAAACCGTCGACAACTACTTTAGTAGTCAACGAGTCATTTATTTTATTTAAGTCTTTGTTTTTCTCTCAATTCATAGTTTTAGGCAGCGAGCCGTCCTGCCGTCAATTGAATGTTCAAACTTGGATAAGACGGCCGATTAAAACGGTGGCCTTCTTGTTCAAAGCCGTTTAAAATGCGCAGTTTACCGGGGGAGCTGTCAGTGTGTGTGTGTGTGTGCGCACGCGTGGAGTCAACTCGCTGCAGACTGCGAACGGAGGCACGAGACATTACATTCTGCTGAGAACCATCAGTGCACATGACAGCAAGCGCGGAGCAGAGAGAGGATTTTAACCCGAGTGAACATGTAAAAAAAAACAAAAAAAAAAAAACGGAACTGCCTTTACTTTTCTCTGCTCTTTCTCTACCAGTGTTTTTCTGATGGCACAGTCCTGTTCACACCATGTGCGTGTCGTATACTGAATTTATGAGATCATGAGAAGAAATAAACGGTCAAATATCCTTAAAAAAATCCTTAAAAAATGAGAATATATAAATGAACTGAGGAAAAATTACGCATTCATGGGTTAAAAAAGCCTGCTGTGGAGAAGCTGCAGTGATGTTCACAGGCACAGATCACAAAAAGCAGGTGAGAACAATGAACTTTAACAGCTGTTATTTTCCAAAGGTATTTATTTGTTCAATCTTAAGCTTAATGTAGCGTTCAAGCACAAAACGTGACTGATGAGGAGAAAAAAATGACTTCACTCTAAAATGAACTGGAGTCAGAATAAAAATACAAGCTGCTGATTTTTGTTATTTTTCAAAGTTATTATAAGCTGCAGCTATATGTTTTATTCATTTCAAAGTGAGTTACATCTTATTTTATTCTGATTTATTTATACAAAATATATGGGGAGCCAAATCAGCCTGCATTGCTCTGTTCAGTTTATATCAAAGTTTTCCTGCACGTCTGTATATTTTTTGTTGTGGGCTGGGGTGTTTGGCTGGCTTGGGTTTTGTTTTCTGTTTCTCCCACCAGGTGGTATGCATTCAGGATTGAGTGGCTGAGCATTAGGACCTCACCCTGAACACCTGAGGCTTGTTTTCACGTGCAGGTCATCAGGACTCACAGCTGTGGTGTATTTTGTCTTGATCAGAGATTGCTGCATTTAAACCTTGAATGCAGTGTGTGATTGCCAGAGACTCGACCTTGTGAGCAGACGTGTGAGATCGACGTCAGGAGAACAATCTCACCATCACGGATGCAGAGACCGCTCCAGGTTTGACGCCACAGTCTGTGAAGGAGGATTGGGTGAGGTCTCACGCTCTTCAGCACACTTCCTGAGGTAATTTGGTTTTGGTGACTTTTATGAAGTAATGACTGGGATTTGGTGTCCCTCACCTGTGTAGTGAGCTGTCACGTTATGCTAATTGTCTATCAGCTTTGCTGCAGCGGAGAGTGGTGGACCAGGAGGTTGCTGTCTCCTGGGCTGTTGGGAGCTTCGGGAGGGCCACGAAGTGGGCCGCCTTGGAGAATCGGTCCACTATCGTGAAGATGGTGGTGTTGCCCTGGGACGGCGGGAGGCCCATGACGAAATCCAGGCCGATGTGGGACCAGGGGCGATGAGGCACCGGTAATGGCTGGAGAAGTCCTTGGGACCTTTTATGGTCTGCCTTGCACCTGGCACAGGTGGTGCAGGCCTGGATATACTCCCGGACGCGCTCCATAGACGCCCACCAGAAGCGCTGCCGGACAACTGCCACGGTCCTTCGCACCCCTGGATGACAGGAGAGCTTGGAACCGTGACAGAAGTCCAAGACTGCAGCTCTGGCCTCTGGTGGGACGTATAAACGGTTCTTCAGACCTGTTCCTGGGTCCGGGCTCCGTGCCAGGGCCTCCCGGACGGTCTTCTCCACGTCCCAGGTGAGGGTGGCCACGATAGTGGACTCCGGCAGGATAGGCTCCGGTGGATCCGACAGTGCAGTTTTGACCTCCTCTTCGTGTACCCGGGACAAGGCATCCGACCTCTGGTTCTTGGTCCGGGGCGATAGGTGATCCGGAAGTCAAAACGCCGAAGAAGAGTGACCAGCGGGCTTGCCTGGGGTTCAGCCACTTGGCGGTCCTGATATACTCCAGGTTCCGATGGTCAGTGAAAACCGTGAACGGCACAGACACTCCCTCCAACAGGTGTCTCCACTCCTCAAGAGCCTCTTTCACCGCAAGGAGTTCTCGATTGCCGACGTCATAGTTCCATTCAGCCGGGGTCAACCTGCGTGAAAAGTAGGCACACGGGTGAAGAACCTTATCAGTCTCTCCGCTCTGGGACAGCACGGCTCCTATCCCTGAGTCAGAGGCGTCCACTTCAACCATGAACTGGCGGCTAGGGTCGGGCTGCACAAAAACTGGCGCAGTAGAGAACCGTCGTTTCAACTCCTTGAATGCGGCTTCGCACCGATCCGACCAGGTGAAGGGGACTTTTGGAGAGGTCAGGGCTGTCAGGGGCTAACTACCTGACTGTAGCTCTTAATGAACCTCCTATAGAAATTAGCGAAGCCGAGGAACTGTTGCAGCTTCCTACAGCTTGTTGGTTGGGGCCAATCTCTCACCGCCGCAACCTTGGCCGGATCAGGGGCGACGGAGTTAGAGGAGATGATAAACCCCAGGAAGGACAAAGACGTGCGGTGAAACTCGCACTTCTCGCCCTTCACAAACAGTCGGTTCTCTAACAACCGCTGCAGGACCTGACATACATGCTGGACATGGGTCTCAGGATCCGGAGAAAAGATGAGAATATCGTCCAGATATACGAAGACGAATCGGTGCAGGAAGTCCCGCAAGACGTCGTTAACCAAGGCTTAGAACGTCGTGGGGCGTTGGTGAGGCCGAACGGCATGACCAGGTACTCAAAGTGACCTAACGGGGTGTTAAATGCCGTCTTCCATTCGTCTCCCTTCCGGATCCGAACCAGGTGATACGCATTTCTAAGATCCAGCTTAGTAAAGATTTTGGCTCCATGCAGGGGGGTGAACACGGAATCCAACAATGGCAACGGGTATCGGTTGCGAACCGTAATCTCATTCAGCCCCTGTAATCAATGCATGGACGGAGTCCGCCATCTTTCTTGCCCACAAAGAAGAAACCTGCCCCCATCTGGGAGGTGGAGTTCCGGATCAGCCCGGCAGCTAATGAGTCCCGGATGTAGGTCTCCATTGATTCGCGCTCAGGTCGTGAGAGGTTGTACAGCCTGCTTGATGGGAACTCAGCGCCTGGAACCAAATCAATGGCACAATCGTACGGACGGTGCAGGGGAAGGGTGAGTGCCAGATCCTTGCTGAAGACGTCAGCAAGA
This sequence comes from Thalassophryne amazonica, assembly GCF_902500255.1. Taxonomy (NCBI): domain Eukaryota; kingdom Metazoa; phylum Chordata; class Actinopteri; order Batrachoidiformes; family Batrachoididae; genus Thalassophryne; species Thalassophryne amazonica. The sequence goes on along the minus strand of NC_047119.1, from coordinate 38,741,291 downwards.
TCGTGGTACTCAACCGGCACTGCCGTCAGATTGGGAGGGACTTTGACCTCCTCCTTAGCCTGTAAACCGGGAGGAACGAGGATCCTAAACACACCTGATGGCAGGTTTCGCTCCACTGAACCACCACCACAGACGGCCAATCAATCCGGGGATTGTGCTTCAACATCCATGGGATGCCCAAAATCACGCGGGAGGTAGAAGGAGTTACAAAAAACTCAATCTCCTCCCGATGGTTTCCAGACACCACCAGAGTTACTGGTTGTGTCTTGTGTGTGAGTAAAGGGAGGAGGGTGCCATCTAGTGCCCGCACCTGCAATGGTGAAGGAAGCGCCACCAGAGGGAGCCCTACCTCCCTTGCCCATCTGCTGTCTAGCAGATTCCCTTCTGACCCCGTGTCCACCAGTGCTGGGGCTTGAAGGGTTAAATCCCCGCTCAGGATTGTGACTGGGAGTCGTGTGGCAATCTGTGTGTGTCTCACTTGAATGTTTTGACCCCCCCTTAGCCCAGTCTCTAAGGGCGAGTGTTGTCGTTTTGGCCGTTTGGGGCAGTTTTTCTGTATGTGCTCCTTTGAGCTGCAGAGAAAACACTCCCCGCGGATCAGCCTCCTCATTTTGGCCCTGTGCGTTTCCCTAACAACGTCAGCAGGGGGAGCTGTTGCCCCACAAAGCGCTGCAGCTGTGGAGCGTGGGGAGGGCGGACCCTTTTCGAACCCGAAGGAAGAGGGGCGGCGCGTATCCGGTCACGTCCTTCGCCTTGCTCCCGACGGCGTTCCTCCAACCGATTGTCTAACCGTATAACGAGATCGATAAGCCCATCTAAATCCCGCGGTTCCTCCTTAGCTACCAGGTGCTCCTTCAGAACCAACGACAGTCCGTTTATGAAGGCGGCGCGGAGCGCAACGCTATTCCAGCCGGACCTCGCAGCCACGATGCGGAAGTTGACTGCATAAGCGGCTGCGCTCTCGCGTCCCTGTCTCATTGACAGCAGCACAGTTGAAGCGGTCTCTCCTCTGTTAGGGTGATCAAACACTGTTCTGAACTCCCCCACAAACCCAGTGTATGCTGATAACAACCGTGAGTTCTGTTCCCAGAGCGCCGTAGCCCAGGCGCGTGCCTTACCCCGAAGCAGAGCAATCACATAAGCTATTTTACTAGCATCTGACGCGTACATGACAGGACGTTGTGCGAAGACGAGCGAACACTGCATAAGAAAGTCCGCACACGTCTCCACACAACCTCCGTACGGCTCAGGAGGGCTTATGTATGCTTCAGGGGATGGTGGGAGGGGTTGTTAAACCACCACTGGAACGTTCATATCCTGCACAGGCTCGACAGGAGGACGAGCTGCAGCAGCGCCCTGAGCTTGCCGCCATCTGCGCAGAGAGAGCCTCCACCCTGCGGTTCAGGAGGATGTTTTGCTCAGTCATTTGATCCAACCGAGCCGTAAAGGCGGTGAGAATGTGCTGCAGCTCATCAATCACGCCTCCTGCAGACGCCTGCGCTCCCTGCTCTCCCATTGGTCGTTCAACAGCCGGGTGACGCCCCTCGGAGTCCATGACGCTGGCCGAGATATCCTGTTGTGAAAGTGTAGTGACACGGACCCACAACAGGGGGCACAAATGAACGGTCAATAGATGAGCCAAAAAGTAACAATTTAATGTTGTGAAATGTGCACAACGAATATACAGACAATCTCTGAATATGATTACAGTCAAAGTACAAAGGTGACGTGTGGGCAGGCTCGAGGATAGAAGACGTCTGTCCTGAGAAGGGCCGGAACCACACGATTTCCGCCACCACCGAACCTGGTGAATACTGGAGCCGCCAAGTCCCGAATTCCCAGGTGATCACCGTCTCCGACTGTCGGATCTGGTACTGCTGGCGAGAACAAAGACAGTCAAGTGTGGGTGTGTGTACACCCAGTAACAACAACGGTGGGAATGCCACCTCCACCTCTCACTCAATATGTGATGAGTACCGCAGTGAGTTCCTCAGGGGAAAAGAGTGCCGTCCTGCACTCACTCAGCTTCCACAGAAAGAGGAACCGGTACTCCTGCAAACACTCACAATATACAGATATATTGTAACACAAAACGGCTGAGGATATTACCTTCAATGAAGTACGATATCTCGGCGATGAGGTGGAGATGACGTCTGGGTTTTATGGAGTGAGATGATGAAGAATGAGTGACAGCTGTCAGGAAGTAATGAGTAACAGCTGTCACTCCCGGCTGTGTCCGTGGCGGCAGCGCCCTCTCGTGCCTGAAGCCCGCACTTCAGGCAGGGCGCCCTCTGGTGTGGGCCAGCAGTACCTCCTCTTCTGGCAGCCCACACAACACTCCCATGTAGTTCTGGGCTTTACCAGAATCATCCTTAGCCCAAGAGGGGAGATCTTGCATGGAGCCCCAGACTGAGGAAGATTGACATTCATCTTGTTTAGAAGAGAAGCTTGAATCTTCGATTGGACTGGGTTGCTTGACGCAAGGACGTTTTGCTTCTAATCACAGAAGATTCCTTAGCTAAATTTCTTGCTCTGGTAGTCTGACTTCTGTCTTGACTCTTGTAGAGAAGAATAACAGAAGCCATCAAAGCTGGAATTTTAAACCTAACCAGACCTCTCCTATCAAACAATAGACTGCTACTGGCTAGTGACTAACAACTGCTCTAATTAGCACCTATTGTGCTGTAGTTCGCACCCTCCTAATGACAGGACAGCTGTCCCTCCTAACGATGGGACTGACGTCTCTCCTGACGACTCTCCTGATGACGTGAATGACTCATTACCATGAACAAAAGACTGAAACTGCGTACCCCATTGTACACAGGGGACAAAGTGTGTCTCAGACCCCCTCCCCGGTTAAGGCTGAGTTTCAACTGTTTCACACACAAAGCTTCCTTCACTCCCCTCTCAAACCATTTATTTTCTTGGCTAAGATTTTTGCAACCCAGTCCAGTCAAAGATTCAGCTTCTCTACTATGGAAACCACCTGGACAACTGAGAGCCATCACAAAAAACAAAGGTCATCTTATTTCTTCCATTTTCGAATAATTACGCCATCAGTTGTTACCTTCTCACTAAGCTGCTTGCCTATTGTCCTGTAGCCTGTCCCAGCCTTGTGCAGGTCTACAATTTTGTCCCTGGTGTCATGGTGGATAGGTTGGAGAGTGATTGAGTGAATGTGTAATATATAGGTGTCTAATAAACAGATAACGAGTTCAAACAGGTGCAATTAATACAAGTAAAGAGCGCCAAACAGGAGGGCTTCTTAAAGAAAAACTAATAGGTCTGTCAGAGCCAGAGTTCTTGCTGGTTGGGAGGTGATCAAATACTTATTTCATGGAAGAAAATACAAATCAAACAATATGATATTCTGAATTTTGTTTTGTAGATTCTGTCACTCATGGTTAAGTGTACATTTGATAAAAATTACAGACCTCTCCATTCTTTGTAGGTGGGAAAACTTGCAAAATTGACAGTGGATCAGATACTTATTTGCCTCACTGTAGTGGCTTCATTTACAGTCATGCAGGAACAGGTCTGCACAGTGCAAAAATAATACAATACTAGCGTGTTGCCTGTGGGGATCCACGGGCTCTAGATTGGGTAATGAATAGGTATCTGACATTTGGTAATAAATTATGCAAAGCTCTTGTGATGATTTGTAATGACGTGGGAGTCCAGAATGTAATTATCAATGGCCATTATTCATTGTTATGTAATATCTGTAATTTCTCCAAAAACATTAGTCCCATCAACATTCCATTTTGGCGGCAGCAGAGGTCACTTGGTTTTTAATATATAGATTACCTCTTCTAATGTATTTTTAAGGATCTAGTCTTTGTATTTTTTCTTTTTCCTTAAAACCAGAAGTGCCCAAATTCTTCCTTTGAAGAGCCATAAATACATCTGGATGGATGGCCACAACTCACAAATAATTTAATCCCAGAGAGTCAGAACAATGAGAAGGTGTGCCACATTTAGAGCCACATTTCGCATCAACAGAAAGACAAGAGGAAGAGGTTTGTGCTGTGGCAAGTCCACATTATTTATATTTTACAAAACTAGAAGCACTCTGAGAGCGCAAACCTCCACCAAGGCCATAGGGTCACAGACATCACATGGAATACCCTTTGGCAAAGAGACTTATTCCACATCGTTTCACGCATCTACCGTCATGTTTCAGATTCAGTGGTTAACCCTCTGGGGTCCGAGGGCATTTTTGGACAGTTCACTCGCCTGGCATAAATGTTTTATTATTGCTGTTAACAGCTCTCCCTGCATCCCACAATCAAGTTTTATGTCTTTTTTTCAGGACAACCTGTACTTTCAATACATATATGCTGTAGCTGTGTTTTATAAGTGTAATAAAGATTTACAGTCAGAAATAAGAAAGGAAAAAGTAAAGCGGATAATTTTTCCACACACATTTATTCAAAACACACAGCAAACTATAATAAACTAGTAAACATCACTCCTAAAAAGAATCGTTGGTGTGTCACGTGAGGTGAATCTGCCAAACGATTGGATTTTGGAAAACCATGTGACGGTGAACCAATTCCGTGGACACTCCCATTGCTCATGTCATCACACAGCTTCTATGAGGAGTACAAAGATGGTGGACGGTGGCTTGAAAGTCCGCGGAGTTAACTTTTCAGCCAAAAAAAAAAAAAAGGTTTCTATCTCATATCATTAAAAAGTTATTTATAATTTAGTAAAGCCTGGTCTCAGCCATCGTATATGACAGCGTCGGCCCCAGAGGGTTAAACCCTTAGATCTTCAGCAAATGTATTTATAAAGAGAAACTGCATGAACTATACAAGTTTTTTTATTTTCTAATAAGTTTATTCAATAAGGAGAAACAAATGCTAAATTATTCTTGTGTAGTAACTTAATTTTTGTTCAGCCTTTGTGACCCGTCTTCATGAAGTTAGAGGCAAAAATGTTGACATTGGCCCTGTCCTGCAATGATAAAGAATCCTTAAAAAAAAATTACTGGATCTGGATCGTGTTCCGGATCATTACCAAAATCTAATGACTTCTAAGTTAGGCCAAGATACACCCCTGGTAAAAAAATTTCACTGAAATCCATTGAGGATTTTTTTGAGTAATCCTGCTAACAATCCAACCAACAAACAATCGCGACCAAAAACATAACCTCCGGCGGCGGTAATAACCCAATGAAACAATCACAGAATACCAATTTTAGTTTTGATTCACAGCTCTGTTTCAGCTGAAGGTCGTCACTCCCTTCTTGTTCACATGACCACAATGTGTTCTCTTGTGCATTTTGATCTCACTGTTCGTAAAATGTGCAAACAGCAAAAAAAAAGTCACAAACGTCCCATGATGGAGCTTTCAGAGGATTCTTAAAGCTCCATGTGCAGGTCCACTTATTCACATTTTCCAGGCGATTCGTTCATGTATTTCTACTACTCTAGTGGTTACTACCGCATAAACAATATTTATACAGACTACGACTATGTACCATGTGTATACCACCCATTTGTTTCAATTCATAACACTAAACTACAACATGTTATTGTGCTTGATATTTGCTACAACATAAAATCCTCACAATGGATAAAAAATCCTCAAGGACAGATGTGCAACAGAAACGGAATACTCATTGTAGGAATAATAGAAATATAACACTGTGAATTACAAGATTTACTAGTTCAAAGATGGGTATTATTTAAAGCAGAGCTTCTCAACTCTTATCCTGCAGGAATCCTGTTCTGCCAATTTTTTTCCCCATTATCTACCCTGAGACAGATACAGATTTGCCAGCTGTGTGCCAGAGAAACTCACGGATGCCCACCAACCTTCAGAGATGGTGAACCTACACAGAAAGCACCCTGACCCCTTGAAAAGAACTGACTGTAATGTATGCACAACAGCAGCAGTGGAAGGCTGACTGACGAGGCCTGGAACAGCAATCAACTGACCAGATGCAACCACAGCATATGTGACAATGTCAGACTGAGCGGTCAGGAAACCGCTATTGCGGCATCAGCAGCAACGTTTATATGCATTAGTATTCAAACTGAGCATTAGTATTCAAACTGAACAGAAATGCTGCATGTAAGGACGCCCAGCAGAATGAAACAGCCACATTTGTCGTTAGGCATGAAAGGGTGGTATAAATATTTCACAATCAGTTTCATATAAAAATATTAACCCTCCAATGTTTTTGATCAGTTTGCAAACAGTGTTTTGGAAACTTGACTGTGATTTGTAACTGTCTCTCAGTCTGTATTATATCTACCCAGCTTGTTCCATTTAAACAACAAAACCTCATAAACGACCACATGCATAAATTACTCTGATTGCAGGTCACTCTTTCAGCTCTCATCCACAAGCACCTTATTTGAAGAGGAAACGATATCAACGAGCGTCTGCTCTTCATTCCTTGATCATCAGGGTGACCCTCACAACTGTTTTGACCTTCATTTCAACTCTATACATAGGGCACAAAGTTGAATACCAAATAGTGGAATGCTACACTGACCTCACTTTGCTGCCTGTTTTTACCCGAGGCCATCAAATATGGCCATCGGGTATTGCAAAGGCTTTGCGTCTGTGTCTTTTTTGTGTCTGTGCTCAACATAAGTCCTGTCATATTACTGCCACAGTCTTCAAATTCACAGGGAACATTCCTGGGACACAGACCTTGGACAAGTTCAAAGATGACTAACCTTGACATATTTTAAGAGGTATTTTAACCCTTTACCTACTGAGGCTATAAATGGACGATTGGGTATAATTTTTTATTATAGCAATAAAATTAAGAAATAATGTTCTATGTTTGTGTGCTTTGGTACCCTTTTCCAAGAGTACCTGAATTTCAATTATATTACACCTGATTAACTATTTATACACATTATTTGTAAGTTTTAGCATTTAAAATGAGAAAAAACAAAAAACGAACTTGATTTTTTTTTCAGTTTTTAATTGAAAAATGATTGTTATGTAAAGGAAGTTTGGATTTCACATTTTTAACAGGAAGCTGTAAGTGGTTACAATCAAAATAATTAATTTTGTGTGTCTAGAACTCAGAAACAGTGCAGAAACAGTGCAAAAGTAAACATTTTGCAAGGCGAAAATATGCAAAAAGTAACCAATTTTAAAGTGCAGAACCAAACAATATGAATAACAACAAACAAAGTGCAAAACTATATAAATATAACAATTATTATCTGTATTATTAAAATGTGTAATAAATCATTCATTTGATCACTCATTTTGTGCAAAATTATACAATATGAATAAAACAATAAAGTGTCAAACTATATACAAATATATAACCAAGAATCAAAATTAGATCTAAACTACATCAGTCCATTGTCAGTGTGGTACTGTTTGTAACAGTTTCTGTCTGGCTGAAGACAGAGGCCAATTTTACAAAGTTTGCACATCCAGCAGGTTGGCCTCTTGCAAACCTTGCAAGAACGCCGCCCCTTTGTGGATCGCTGGCAAGGTGGGTTTCTGCTTGTTGGCACCGGGCAGTGGCTGATGGAGCCATCACACCCACACAAACACGCACACACACCTTCACAAATGACACTAACACCCTGCCTTTTCCTCAAAAATTACTACATTTACGAGGTCTATTAGAAAAGTATCCGGCCTTATTATTTTTTTCAAAAACCATATGGATTTGAATCACGTGTGATTGCGTCAGACAAGCTTGAACCCTCGTGCGCATGGGTGAGTTTTTCCACACCTGTCGGTTGCGTCATTCGCCTGTGAGCAGGCTTTGAGTGAGCAGTGGTCCACCCCCTCGGCGGATTTTCATTGTCAGGAAATGGCGGAATGATTTGGCCTTTTTTCCATCAGAATTTTTTCAGAAACTGTTAGAGACTGGCAGCTGGAAACCATTCGAAAAATTTATCTGGCTTTCGGTGAAAATTTTATGGGCTTCACAGAGAATAAGGACTGTTACTACAGCTTTAAGGACGGCTGTAAGGACGCTCGGCGCGCCGCGCTCCGTGCCGCCATCGAGAGCCACAAACCACCGGATCATTTCTAAACGGATGGCTCTGTGGAGCCGGACCGTCGTGTGCACTTTCTCTGGTTATCACAAGAGCTGGACATCAACCATTTTCCGGTAGATTTCACTTTTAACAAGAGATTTTGTCATGGAAAGCCGAGCGGAGGCTTCGCGCGTCACGACCGATTTGCTGATGGAGCGAGACAAAGGAACACCTCTGTTTTGGTGTCACAGGACGGCTTTGAGATGGCGTTCAGACAGCTGTCGGTGGTTTTTCCATCGAGTGATTATCCGAGAAATTGTGGATGTGCCTGGACATGCCAGAACATGTCCCGTGAGGCTTCATTATGGCGTTGCTTTGCGCCATGCGCCACGCCGCGACGCGTGGAATTCCTCCGCACGTCTGTCTCAATGTGCTGAAAAAATGCTGATGTCCACGTCTTTTCACAATTCCTGTGCTAGTCAGATGACGTCCCAGATAAAACACAGCGTCCAGTTTGGAAATGAACGGCACATTCCACTGTTACAGGAGTTTTTGTCATGGAAAGAGGAGCGGCGGTGCCGCATGGCGCACAGCAACGCCGTGATGAAGCCTCACGGGACATGTTCTGGCATGTCCAGGCACATCCACAATTTCTCGGATAATCACTCGATAGAAAAACCACCGACAGCTGTCTGAACGCCATCTCAAAGCCGTCCTGTGAGACCAAAACGGAGGTGTTCCTTTGTCTCGCTCCATCAGCAAATCGGTCGTGACGCGCGAAGCCTCCGCTCGGCTTTCCATGACAAAATCTCTTGTTAAAAGTGAAATCTGCCGGAAAATGGTTGATGTCCAGCTCTTGTGATAACCAGAGAAAGTGCACACGACGGTCCGGCTCCACAGAGCCATCCGTTTAGAAATGATCCGGTGGTTTGTGGCTCTCGATGGCGGCACGGAGCGCGGCGCACCAAGCGTCCTTAAAGCCGTCTTTAAAGCTGTAGTAACAGTCCTTATTCTCTGTGAAGCCCGTAAAATTTTCACCGAAAGCCAGATAAATTTTTCTAATGGTTTCCAGGTGCCAGTCTCTAACAGTTTCTGAAAAAATTCTGATGCAAAAAAACCCAAATCATTCCGCCACTTCCTGACAATGAAAATCCGCCGAGGGGGTGGACCACTCCTCACTCAAAGCCTGCTCACAGGCGAATGACGCAACCAACAGGCATGGAAAAACTCACGCATGCGCATGAGGGTTCAAGCTTGTCTGATGCAATCACACGTGATTCAAATCCATATGGTTTTTGAAAAAAATAATAAGGTTGGATACTTTTCTAATAGACCTTGTATGTTTGCTGTCTGTCTTTGTACTTTTCTGTCACTTTTGCGCTCTTTTTCATACTTTTCCCTCATTTCAAAAGTCACAGAATGCACTTTACCGTAATATATGCCACATATAGCATACTGTTGGAAAGCACGGGTTCTTGGCTTGCTGTCAGTGTTGAAATTTTTCAGATTGAGGGCTTACATGAGAACTTACGGTAATGAGAATCAGCGGCGCACTAGTGTGAAACGTCCGTGTTTTTCCTCTGCGTTATGACATCACAGGCTTACGTTTACGGTAATACACCATATATCATTGGAAAGCCCTTGGTGTTAGCTTAACAATGCACTTTGAATAATTTGGATTGGACAAACTATGGCGGAGGTACGGTAAAAAAAATACGCATATGGAAAATATGCCGTGGGCGCCATCGCCGTAGATAAAGGGTTAAGAGGTTTAAATGTCAGATTCTGTTTCAGTCTGTTCTATTTTGTTTTTGAGTGGCACGGGTGACAGCTAATTAGAGTACAGCTGTACCGTGACATCAGTGGTTCCTCTCTCCAAAACCGCTTTGTTTTGTGTGTTTATACATATCTCTCATGTAAAGGCTAGTGAAATAAACACTTCTAAACCTGAAAACACCATTTTTGGAACCTAATAACAGCTCTGAACTTATTTACAAGACATTTTGTGGACGTTAGCATGGTGACGTCACAGGCTGGTAGCTAGCTGCAAAACTCTGTTTCATTTGTGTGTAAATACAATACAAATACAATACTCTTGGTCATACATTATGCAAAAGCTAGGGCGAAAAACACTTCTAAAACTAAAAATGCTGTTTTTGTATCCTGATAACACCTCTAGAGTCATTTACAAGATATTTTGTTAGCCTGCATGCTAACTTTTGCTAACTCAAAGCTAACTTCCTAGAGTTCCTGGAGTTAAATTTGTCTCAATACCAGCAAATGCACAGAGGATGATCTACCAGTATTCCTTGATTTGCACAACTTTCGCTCGTCAAAAGCTCATGTAAACGCAAGGACTCCTGCAGATGTTCGTAAAACATAAATATTGTTTTTGATTGATTTGTTGACAGAGGGGCTTTAATGAACATGTACAAACTGTATGTAAGACAATAGGATCTTAATAATTAAACAACTGCAAATAATAAAGACCAAAATGGTCATATAGCTGAGAGTATTTTAGCATTATATATTTAGTCTATTCTAACTGCACATTCTCGAATGACAAATATTCAACAAGACCGTGGGCCCTATCTTGACAGTGAATGGCACAGTCTAAAACACAAGGCACAAGTGGGTTTAGGGTGTGACCACTTTCTTTATGCTATTTAGAAAATGTTGCAATCTGAGCAGAAACTACGAAAAGTCAACAACTGCATGGAAGACATAAAGCCATCTTTCAGAGGAATCAAATGACTTATAAAAATATACAAATAATAAACCAATGACATCAAGGATTACAAATTGTACTTAAGAAAAATGTCTGTAGTTAAACATTCATCACAGATTACTTTCTACATAATTACTGTGAACACCAGTGCAAAAGTGTATTGCATGGGTGAATGCAAAAAGTTTTCCCAAACAAACAAGGCAGTGTTGAATGCTTAGGAGTGAGTTCAGGAGGCGGCACATTTTGCAGATAGGTACTTCTTGCAAAAATGACCTAGGAATAGTGCATTTTGAGATGTCATTGCTAACCTTTTTTGTATGGCATTAAAAAGTCATTTTCTGGCCAATTCAAATCAGTAATCTTTTATGTAAGAAAAATTAAACAATATTACATGATGATTGTAAGCCACAATTAAAAAGTGTTTCCTTATTCCAGGTAGCACAGAGACTGCCAACAATGAAATATCAATTTCAATGCAATGAATTTTTTTTTTTTTGTATATAATTTATTATAGTATTCCCAACACTGTCAATGGTACAAGATTATAAACTCAAACTATTGTCTCATCCATCTAATACAACTAAGCTGGTTGAGAAAGCTGCAATATACACGCTTGTCTCTCCACTGTTTAAATGCAAATTTTTTTGTGATGGGAGCTGGACAGCTTCCAACTCATGGTTGATAGGAGTTTCCACTAGTCTCTCGTGTGTGTACCCTCCTTAAGATCATTCTACATCATCTGTGAGGCATGCCATGAACCTCTGCAGTGTAAAACCTATATAATAGCTGAAATGAACAAGTATTTTAGTATAACGGGACCTCAGTTCAACCCCTCTGCTAATATTTGGCATGGAGCTGGTGCATTATTATGAACAGAAATAAAGAAGCATCTGTGGAAGTGGACCTGCCTCACAGCTCAGTTTGCAGAAGAAAAATTATCCCAATGGCAGAAGGAGCTGGGATACTATTGGAGAACAGACAGATGTGGGTTCAAGCCTCAGTTGCGATTCCTGTGTCCTTGGACGAGACACTTCATCTGTAATGTTTCAGTCCACTCAGCTGTAAATGGTAGCAGCCACAGCTGGGGAGTAACCTGCTTTCAAGTGGCGATCCAGCTGGATGATTTAGAACAAATGAAAGTTTCCCAGAATGATCCTTTTCTCTTCTGTGACTTCAATGAATCTTTTTGGGTGGAATGATTTTTTTTTTTTTTTTTTTGCCTTTCAACTGCAGGCTGAGTGTTGTGCCGAGAACTAATCCCAGTCCAATTTATTCCATTTAGGTCAGAGAAGCCAGCAAAGAGAGCGCTCCTAAATCTTCTGTCTGCATTTAGAAACGAATAAACTAATTAAAGGGCTGCGGAGGCTGTGGTCAGAAATTAGTGCACCCAACAGTCTCCCATAACCTCATTTCTGTCAGCCATATTGATTCCTCATGTCATTTATGAGTTTTGCTCAATTTTATGACCCCCAAAAAGGGAACACAGGAGAAAAATGCTGAGTATAAAAATGAGGTCATAAAACCGTAATGTTAAACAGGCATGTGCTCTTCAACACCCCCCCACCCCCCAGCAAAGGTTTATTAGCATAGCTTTAATCATAAAACAAATTTTAATGTGGTGGAGAGTAAAGTTTGCATATAATAAAAAACAGTGAAAATGTGTCATTTATGACATGTATCTGCACATGAAGCCTGATTTATCTAACTTATGTGGCAGTCATTGTTTTACGCCATAAGGTTTTAGAAATAATTTAACTTTAAAATGAAGGGAAACATGTCATCTGTCATAGAAGTGAATTTACATTATTCTGTATCACATTCACAAAAATTTGCATCATGTCACTGATTTTCAGGGGACAGAATGGCTATACTAAAATACGAAATGAAATGAAATGGAGCCTGATAATCACAAAATGGGGTAAAATGTAACAAAGTGGGGCAGACTGACCCAGACTGACTCCAAATATGATTGAATAGGATTCAATTAAGTACTTTTATTAATTATTTTTAAGTGAATTGGAGCGAAATGGGGACCAATAATAACGAAACGTGGTAAAATGTTACGAAATGGAGCAGACTGACCCACTGACTGAAGTTTCATTTCTTGAACACCAGATGGCGGACATGCCCCTACTACATGTACTGAGCGCAGCTCATAAAAAACAAAAGCCAAACAATTAAATGAAAGTACTAATTTTGAGTCAGTCTGGTTCACTGTGCTCCATTTCATTACATTTTACCCACATTTCATGATTATCAGTCCCCATTTCGTCCATTTAATATTTGAGTATGGCCTGGGACTGAACAGTGTCCAAGATGGTGACTGTGAGGTTAGGTCACAGTGTGACAGTTATTTTAATAAAATCCCACACTGCTCTGTTAAAAAAAAAAAAAAAAATTCACATAATTGTTAAATTCTTCCAGTTTTAACTGAGCTAGCTTGCTAGCTAACTAGGATGACACAGGTAATACAACCCTTGGCAAAAATTATGGAATCACCGGCCTCGGAGGATGTTCATTCAGTTGTTTAATTTTGTAGAAAAAAAGCAGATCACAGACATGACACAAAACTAAAGTCATTTCAAATGGCAACTTTCTGGCTTTAAGAAACACTTTAAGAAATCAGGAAAAAAAAATTGTGGCAGTCAGTAATGGTTACTTTTTTAGACCAAGCAGAGAGAAAAAAATATGGACTCACTCAATTCTGAGGAATAAATTATGGAATCACCCTGTAAATTTTCATCCCCAAAACTAACACCTGCATCAAATCAGATCTGCTCGTTAGTTTGCATCTAAAAAGGAGTGATCACACCTTGGAGAGCTGTTGCACCAAGTGGACTGACATGAATCATGGCTCCAACACGAGAGATGTCAATTGAAACAAAGGAGAGGATGATCAAACTCTTAAAAGAGGGTAAATCGTCACGCAATGTTGCAAAAGATGTTGGTTGTTCACAGTCAGCTGTGTCTAAACTCTGGACCAAATACAAATAACATGGGAAGGTTGTTAAAGGCAAACATACTGGTAGACCAAGGACGACATCAAAGCGTCAAGACAGAAAACTTAAAGCAATATGTCTCAAAAATCGAAAATGCACAACAAAACAAATGAGGAACGAATGGGAGGAAACTGGAGTCAACGTCTGTGACCGAACTGTAAGAAACCACCTAAAGGAAATGGGATTTACATACAGAAAAGCTAAATGAAAGCCATCATTAACACCTAAACAGAAAAAAAACAAGGTTACAATGGGCTAAGGAAAAGCAATCGTGGACTGTGGATGACTGGATGAAAGTCATATTCAGTGATGAATCTCGAATCTGCATTGGGCAAGGTGATGATGCTGGAACTTTTGTTTGGTGCCGTTCCAATGAGATTTATAAAGATGACTGCCTGAAGAGAACATGTAAATTTCCACAGTCATTGATGATATGGGGCTGCATGTCAGGTAAAGGCACTGGGGAGATGGCTGTCATTACATCATCAATGAATGCACAAGTTTACATTGATATTTTGGACACTTTTCTTATCCCATCAATTGAAAGGATGTTTGGGGATGATGAAATCATTTTTCAAGATGATAATGCATCTTGCCATAGAGCAAAAACGGTGACAACATTCCTTGCAAAAAGACACATAGGGTCAATGTCATGGCCTGCAAATAGTCTGGATCTTAATCCAATTGAAAATCTTTGGTGGAAGTTGAAGAAAATGGTCCATGACAAGGCTCCAACCCGCATAGCTGATCTGGCAACAGCAATCAGAGAAAGTTGGAGCCAGATTGATGAAGAGTACTGTTTGTCACTCATTAAGTCCATGCCTCAGAAACTGCAAGCTGTTATAAAAGCGAGTGTTGGGAAGGTGTCGTAGCACGGACCCACAACAGGGGGCGCTAAAGAACAGACAATGAATAAGCCAAAAAGTAACAATTTAATGTTGTGACAACACAACTAAATACACAAAATTTGTAAAGTCAATTAACACCAGGTGACGTGTGGGCAGGCTCGAAGATAGAAGACCCCCGACGAGAGAGAAGCCGCGTCCCACACGGCTTCCACCACCAATGGTCTGAAGAACACCGGAGCCGCCAAGTCCCGCGTCCCCAGGTTGCCTCTGTCTTCGGCTGTCGACCCTGGTACTGCTGGCAGAAAGCAGAGACAAGATGAATGAGTGTGAGTCCGCACACTCAGTAGTCCACAGTCTGTACACAGTTAGGAGGGAGCACCTCCACCTCCAATCACACACTCGTGCAGCTCCTGATTAACCACTTATCTGGGTTGGGGTGTGAGGCGAAGCCGTCGCTGTCACACCAAATGCCAATCCCACAGACAAGGCAACACTCCAGGAAAACGGCTGCAACAGAAGTTCAGATTAGTACACAAAGTGTCAGTCAGCAGAGAAATTACCTCTTGGTAGTCGATTTCTCGGCGGGGAGGTGGAGTTGCAGTCCGGCTTATGTATTGGTGTAGATGAGTGACAGCTGGTGCGATGAGTGACAGCTGTCACTTCCTCTGGGTCTGGCGCCCTCTCGTGCTTGGAGCCCGCACTCCAAGCAGGGCGCCCTCTGGTGGTGGTGGGCCAGCAGTACCTCCTCTTCAGCAGCCCACATAACAGGACCCCCCCCTCAACGGGCGCCTCCTGGTGCCCGACCTGGCTTGTCCGGGTGTCTTTTGTAGAAATCGGCCAGGAGGGCCGGGTCCAGGATGAAGCTCCTCTTCACCCAGGAGCGTTCTTCAGGTCCATACCCCTCCCAGTCCACCAGATATTGGAACCCCCGGCCCTTACGACGGACGTCCAGGAGCCTGTGGACTGTCCAGGCAGGCTCCCCGTCGATGAGCCGGGCAGGAGGCGGCGTAGTTCCCGGAGCACAGAGAGGCGAGGTGTGATGTGGCTAAAGACGGGAAACATGAAAAACAGGGTGAATCCGCAGTGAAGCCGGGAGTTGGAGCTTCACTGCGGCCGGGTTGATGATCTTGAGGATACGGAATGGACCAATGAACCTGTCTTTCAGTTTTGGGGAGTCAACACAAAGAGGGATGTCCTTGGTCGAGAGCCACACTCCTGCCCGGGCTGGTATGTGGGGGCCGGGGAACGCCGGCGGTCCGCATGGGTCTTGGCCCTCGTCCGGGCCTTTAACAGGGCAGAGCGGGCGGTCCGCCACACCCGGCGGCACCTCCTGAGGTGGGCCTGGACCGAGGGCACACCGACCTCTCCCTCCACCAGGGGAACAATGGGGGCTGGTACCCCAAACATGCCTCAAAAGGGGAGAGGCCGGTAGCAGACGAGACTTGGCTGTTATGGGCATACTCGATCCAGGCCAGATGGTGACTCCAGGACGCCGGGTGCGCGGAGGTGACGCAGCGAAGGGCCTGTTCCAACTCCTGGTTAGCCCGCTCTGCCTGGCTGTTTGTCTGGGGGTGGTACCCGGACGAGAGACTCACGGTGGCCCCAGCTCCTTACAGAAACTCTTCCACCTCTGCGAAGAGAACTGGGGACCAAGATCTGATACAATGTCCGATGGTATCCCATTTTGCCGCATGACGTGGTGGACCAGGAGGTCTGCCATCGCCTGGGCCGTCAGGAGCTTCGGGAGAGCCACGAAGTGGGCCGCCTTGGAGAACTGGTCCACTATCGTGAGAATAACAGTGTTGCCCTGGGACGGCGGGAGGCCCGTGATGAAGTCCACGCCGATGTGAGACCAGGGGCGATGAGGCACCGGCAGGGGTTGGAGGAGTCCCGAGGTCCTCCGATGGTCTGCCTTGCCCCTGGCGCAGATGGTACAGGCCTGGACGTAGTCCCGGACGTCGGTTTCCAGGGACGCCCACCAGAAGCGCTGCTGGACTACTGCCACGGTCCTACGCACTCCGGGATGACAGGACAGCTTGGACCCGTGACAGAAGTCCAATACGGCAGCTCTTGCCTCTGGTGGGACGTACATTCTGTTCTTGGGGCCGGTCCCCGGGTCCGGGCTCCTTGCCAGGGCCTCCCGGACGGTCTTCTCCACGTCCCAGGTGAGGGAGGCCACGACAGTGGACTCGGGGATGATGGTCTCGGTGGGGTTCGACAGCCCCGCTTTGGCTTCTTCTTCGTGCACCCGGGACAATGCATCTGATTTTTGGTTTTTGGTCCCGGGGTGGTACGTGATCCGGAAGTCAAAGCGCCCGAAGAACAGAGACCAGCGGGCTTGCCTGGGGTTCAGCCGCTTGGCGGTCCGGATGTACTCCAGGTTCCAATGGTCCGTGAAAACCGTGAAAGGCACGATGCCCCTCCAGCAGGTGTCTCCACTCTTCAAGAGCCTCCTTCACCGCGAGGAGCTCCCGATTGCCGACGTCATAGTTCTGTTCAGCTGGGGTCAACCTGCGGGAAAAATAGGCACAAGGATGGAGAACCTTATCATCCTCCACGCTCTGGGACAGCACGGCTCCTATCCCTGAGTCAGAGGCGTCCACTTCCACTATGTACTGGTGATCAGGATCAGGCTGCACCAGAACTGGTGCAGTCGAGAACCGGCGTTTCAACTCCTGGAACGCGGCTTCGCACCGATCCAACCAGGTGAAGGGGACCTTGGTGGAGGTCAGGGCAGTCAGGGGGCTAACTACCTGACTGTAGCCTTTAATGACCCTCCTGTAGAAATTTGCAAAGCCGAGGGAACTGCTGCAATTTCCTGCGGCTGGTGGTTGGGGCCAATCTCTCACCGCCGCAACCTTGGCCGGATCAGGGGCGACGGAGTGGAGGAGATGATGAACCCCAAGAAGGACAAAGAAGTGCGGTGGAACTCACACTTCTCGCCCTTCACAAACAGCCGGTTCTCCAACAACCGCTGTAGGACCTGACGTACATGCTGGACATGGGTCTCAGGGTCCGGGGAAAAGATAAGTATATCGTCCAGATATACGAAGACGAACCGATGCAGGAAGTCCCGCAAGACGTCATTTACCAAGCTTGGAACGTCGCGGGGGCGTTAGTGAGGCCGAACGGCATGACCAGGTACTCAAAGTGACCTAATGGGGTGTTAAATGCCGTCTTCCATTCGTCTCCCTTCCGGATCCGAATCAGGTGGTACGCGTTTCTAAGATCCAATTTAGTGAAAATTTGGGCTCCATGCAGGGGCGTGAACACTGAATCCAACAGAGGTAACGGGTATCGGTTGCGAACCGTGATCTCGTTCAGCCCTCTGTAATCAATGCATGGACGGAGTCCGCCGTCCTTTTTGCCCACAAAAAAGAAACCAGCACCCATCAGGGAGGTGTTACATGGAACACGATCTCCTCCCTGTGATTTCCAGACACAACCAAGGTCACTGGCTGTGTCTGATGTGTAATTAATGGAAGCAGGGTGCCATCTAGTGCTCGCACCTGCAACGGTGCCGGCAGAGCCACCAGGGGGAGCCCTACTTCCTTTGCCCATCCGCTATCCAGCAGATTCCCTTCCGACCCCGTGTCTACCAGTGCTGGGGCGTGAAGGGTTAAATCCCCACAAAGGATCGTTACTGGGATTCGTGCAGATTTGCGGGGTTTCCCCGCGTGCGTGTTATGACCCACCCTTAGCCCATTTTCTAAGGACGGGCATTGTAGTTTGACCGTTTTGGGGCAGTCCTTCTGCATATGCTCACAAGAGCCGTAGACAAAACATTCCCCGCGGGCCAGCCTCCTTTGTCTGATGTTTGTTTTTATTTTGGCCCTGCTCGTGTCCATAGCCTCCTCAGCAGGGGGAGCTGTAGCCACACGGAGCTCTCTGGCAGTGAAGCGTGGGGACGACGTCACCCTTTCGGAACCGGAAGGAGGAGGGACGGCTCGTGCCCGGTCATGCCCCCCGGCCGCTCCCGACGATGCTCATTCAAACGGTTGTCTAAGCATATAACCAAATCGACAAGCCCGTCAAAATCCCGCGGTTCCTCCTTAGCCAGCAGGTGCTCCTTCAGGACCGGAGACAGTCCATTTACGAAGGCGGTGTGGAGCGCAACATTATTCCAACCGGACTTCGCTGCCGCGATGCGGAAGTCAACTGCATACTCGGCTGCGCTGCGGCGCCCGTCTCATTGACAGCAGCACGCTCGAAGCGGTCTCGCCTCTGTTGGGATGGTCAAAACTTGTTTGAACCCCGTATAAACTCAGCATAAGACGTTAGGAGCCGTGAATTCTGCTCCCAAAGCGCCGTAGCCCAGGCGCGTGCCTCTCCTCGAAGCAGACTAATAACATAAGCCACCCGGCTGGCGTCTGACTCGTACATGACAGGACGCTGTGAAAAGACGAGCGAACACTGCATGAGAAAGTCTGTGCACGTCTCAACACAGCCTCCGCACGGTTCCGGAGGGCTTATGTATGCTTCAGGGATGGTGGGGGGGGGGGGGGGGGGGGGGTCATTGAACGACCAGTGGAACGTCTGTTACAGGCCCAGGACCAGCAAGAGGAGTGGCTGCAGCAGCGCCCTGATCGCGCGCTTCCACCCTGGCGGTGAGAGCCTCCACCCTCCGGTTAAGGAGAACATTCTGCTCGTCCACTAAATCCAGCCGAGCCGTGAAGGCGGTTAAGATTTGCTGCAGCTCACTCAACACGCCTCCCGCTGACGCCTGCGCTCCTGGCTCTTCCATTGGCCGTTCAAGCTCGGGTTGATGCCCCTCGGAATCCATGACGATTGGCCGAGAAATCCTGTTGGGAAGGTGTCGTAGCACGGACCCACAACAGGGGGCGCTAAAGAACGGACAATGAATAAGCCAAAAGTAACAATTTAATGTTGTGACAACACACAACTAAATACACAAAATTTGTAAAGTCAATTAACACCAGGTGACGTGTGGGCAGGCTCGAAGATAGAAGACCCCGACGAGAGAGAAGTCGCGTCCCACACGGTTTCCACCACCAACGGTCTGAAGAACACCGGAGCCGCCAAGTCCCGCGTCCCCAGGTGGCCTGTCTTCGGCTGTCGACCCTGGTACTGCTGGCAGAAAGCAGAGACAAGATGAATGAGTGTGAGTCCGCACACTCAGTAGTCCACAGTCTGTACACAGTTAGGAGGGAGCACCTCCACCTCCAATCACACACTCGTGCAGCTCCTGATTAACCACTTATCTGGGTTGGGGTGTGAGGCGAAGCCGTCGCTGTCACACCAAACGCCAATCCACAGACAAGGCAACACTCCAGGAAAACGGCTGCAACAGAAGTTCAGATTAGTACACAAAGTGTCAGTCAGCAGAGAAATTACCTCTTGGTAGTCGATTTCTCGGCGGGGAGGTGGAGTTGCAGTCCGGCTTATGTATTGGTGTAGATGAGTGACAGCTGGTGCGATGAGTGACAGCTGTCACTTCCTCTGGGTCTGGCGCCCTCTCGTGCTTGGAGCCCGCACTCCAAGCAGGGCGCCCTCTGGTGGTGGTGGGCCAGCAGTACCTCCTCTTCAGCGGCCCACATAACAGCCAGAGATGGTGCAACAAAATACTAGTGATGTGTTGGAGCGTTCTTTTGTTTTCATGATTCCATAATTTTTTCCTCAGAATTGAGTGATTCTATATTTTTTTCCCTCTGCTTGGTCTAAAAAGTAACCGTTACTGACTGCCACAATTTTTTTCCTGATCATTATAGTGTTTCTTAAAGCCAGAAAGTTGCCATTTGAAATGACTTTAGTTTTGTGTCATGTCTGTGATCTGCTTTTTTTCTACAAAATTAAACAACTGAATGAACATCCTCCGAGGCCGGTGATTCCATAATTTTTTGCCAGGGGTTGTATACTGCTTTGCAAAACTAGCTATCTTGGCTAGTTGGTATATAGCTGGAAATGGTCTGCCCTAAAACAAAAAAGAAAGGCCCCATTTGTGCACACAGTTTTTAACATCTAATAGTGTCAGACGAAATTCAGTTCATTTCAAAATACAGTAAGCCCTGGGATAGGCTCCAGCCCCTGCGATCCAATCTTGGATAAGCAGTTGAAGATGAGTGTGTGTGTTTACCTCTTGAGGTTAATGAAACAGTGTCCAAAATTATGCAGCTGTGTTATCATAAGTCATATCATGTTCTGCTATGTGTTAACTGGGTAGCTTCAGGTGGATACTGAGTTAGCGGTTTTTTACTACATACTCTTTTGGCGCAAATACAAGACTATATTTCTTTCTTGAAATGCATCAGAAAAAAAGGGAGTGGTCTCCATCGCGGACTAGACTTTTAGCTGTTATATCCAAAAACATAAGAAATAAAATTGTTTTCTTTTGTAAGAAACAAGATTTGGTCTTCAGAAAATATTTTACCAATGTCTAATATTAGGGCCAATATGGTGAATTATCTTTGCAGCTGTAACATGACATTGTGAGTAAAGTTCTACATCTCAGTGTTATCAAGGTTCAGCCCCATGAGTAAAATGTAAAATTAGCTTTTTCAGCAAGAAAAAACAAACCCCAGTAAGGAGGCCTACTCTTTAACCTTAATGTTAAGTGCCTGGAACCGCACTTGTCCCCATTGCCTCATTTTAAACCAGTGCTGAACTAGAGCTTTGTCCTTGTGGACTGCCTGATGGAGTTGTGTGCAGTTTTGAAAAAGGTTTTCTCTTAACTGGAAATAGAAGCAAGTGGACAGTTAATAAGAGATAAGAGATGACAGACACCCTGGCATCAGAAGAAATGTGATGATATTGGTGTTTCGGTTAGTCACAAGATGGAAGGATGGACGCCTGCTTCCAAAAAACTATTTTTCAAAAAGCCTCCCACATAGTGAAAACCCACAAGGAGGTGGAGAATGAGTTCATGCTCCATCGGTAATGTCAGGTAGGGGAATATGATAAACAATGTTCAAGTGATGGCAATCAGTCATCATGACAATAAAGTTTCTAACAGCTGAAGCAAAGCCAAATACTGCCATAAGATCCTGGATTGATTTTATATCACTCAGAACGGTTTATAAATCCATATTTTATACAAAGATGTAGAATCCTCACAACATCGGCTGTTCATCGAGCTGGTTCATCACATCTCCCTTACATTATCACTGTGAAGTTCCAACCTTTGAAATTAACATCCTGGCACTGATGGATTTTATGGTTCCGAAAGCCCAATTTGCCAAGTGTGCACACTCTTGAACCACTCATTTAAGTCAATTGCTTTTTTTTTTCTTTTTTTTTATGTTCGACTCCTAGGAGGCCCTTCTTACAAGAAGTCATTATCCTAAATAGAAATTGTACGAGTCATTTTTCTCTCTCCTTTTATTTTGCACAATATGTTTAATTTCTTTTATCCTTTTTCCTGTTTAAATTCATCATTTTAGCAAAGAGTTCAGTGAATTTCATGTCATCACCTCAAAAAAAAAAAAGAAAAAAGAAAAAATCAAAAGGAAACAGGAATATTATTTTTGTGATTATGACATAGGAGGACCCAACATAATAGTCATCTAGGTTAGAGATCTTCATCCATAGACAGACCATTTGATCACAACCAAACGGCCTGTTGAGCTGTGGAGGTGACAACCTGAAGGTCAGTCGATTCTCTGTTTGATTCCCTGTCAAACAAGAATGTCCCTTGTGCAAAGGTCTTAATCCCCAAGTTTTCCCTATGTGTAAAGTGATGTCTGCAGGAGACCTCATGAAACATTTGCCGATTTTTTTTTTGAGACCATTAGATGGCAGTGTAATCAATATTAGTTCCCAACAGAGATGAACTTTTATGATGTTGAGTTTGACATTGAGTTCTAGATTAGACTGCTGCAATGTTCTATGTTCTGGTTTACCATAGTCTAGCATTAGGGGTTTTCAACTGGTTCAAAATGCTGTTGCCAGATTCTTGACAGGAAGCAGAAAGTTCGACCACATTACATACATTTTGATGTCTCTTCACTGGCTTCCTGTCTCTGTGAGGTCAGATTTGAAGGTTCTGCTATTAACCTATAAAATTATTCACAGACTAGCACCTCCCAACTTAGCTGACCTAATCAAACCCTACGTACCAGCCTCAGGGCGCAGGACTACTTTGTGTCCCTAGAGGGAATTAAAAGTCTGTGGCCCACAGAGCTTTCTCTTATCGCGCACTAGGACTGCCACAACTAGTCGACTAGTCCGACGTCGACTAATGAAACCGTCGACAACTACTTTAGTAGTCAACGAGTCATTTATTTTATTTAAGTCTTTGTTTTTCTCTCAATTCATAGTTTTAGGCAGCGAGCCGTCCTGCCGTCAATGAATGTTCAAACTTGGATAAGACGGCCGATTTAAACGGTGGCCTTCTTGTTCAAAGCCGTTTAAAATGCGCAGTTTACCGGGGGAGCTGTCAGTGTGTGTGTCTGTGTAGTGCGCACGCGTGGAGTCAACTCGCTGCAGACTGCGAACGGAGGCACGAGACATTACATTCTGCTGAGAACCATCAGTGCACATGACAGCAAGCGCGGGAGCAGAGAGAGGATTTTAACCCGAGTGAACATGTAAAAAAAACAAAAAAAAAAAACGGAACTGCCTTACTTTCTCTGCTCTTTCTCTACCAGTGTTTTGAGGCACAGTCCTGTTCACCACCATGTGCGTGTCGTATACTGAATTTATGAGATCATGAGAAGAAATAACGGTCAAATATCCTTAAAAAAATCCTTAAAAAATGAGAATATATAATGAACTGAGGAAAAATTCCGCATTCATGGGTTTAAAAAAGCCTGCTGTGGAGAAGCTGCAGTGATTTCACAGGCACAGATCACAAAAAAGCAGGTGAGAACAATGAACTTTAACAGCTGTTATTTCCAAAGGTATTTATTGTTCAATCTTAAGCTTAATGTAGCGTTCAAGCACAAAACGTGACTGATGAGGAGAAAAAAATGACTTCACTCTAAAATGAACTGGAGTCAGAATAAAAATACAAGCTGCTGATTTTTGTTATTTTTCAAAGTTATTATAAGCTGCAGCTATATGTTTATTCATTTCAAAGTGAGTTACATCTTATTTTATTCTGATTTATTTATACAAAATATATGGGGAGCCAAATCAGCCTGCATTGCTCTGTTCAGTTTATATCAAAGTTTTCCTGCACGTCTGTATATTTTTTGTTGTGGGCTGGGGTGTTTGGCTGGCTTGGGTTTTGTTTTCTGTTTTCTCCCACCAGGTGGTATGCATTCAGGATTGAGTGGCTGAGCATTAGGACCTCACCCTGAACACCTGAGGCTTGTTTTCACGTGCAGGTCATCAGGACTCACAGCTGTGGTGTATTTTGTCTTGATCAGAGATTGCTGCATTTAAACCTTGAATGCAGTGTGTGATTGCCAGAGACTCGACCTTGTGAGCAGACGTGTGAGATCGACGTCAGGAGAACAATCTCACCATCACGGATGCAGAGACCGCTCCAGGTTTGACGCCACAGTCTGTGAAGGAGGATTGGGTGAGGTCTCACGCTCTTCAGCACACTTTCCTGAGGTAATTTGGTTTGGTGACTTTTATGAAGTAATGACTGTGGATTTGGTGTCCCTCACACCTTGTGTTAGTGAGCTGTCACGTTATGCTAATTGTCTAATCAGCTTCTGCTGCAGCGGAGATTTGAACTGAGTTGTTCCGTGCCTGCAGGGTGAGAAGCTGATGTATAGATTTAAGCCAGGAAGTGTTTGCTGATTGCGTGCACCTTTGAGTTGTGTCTCTCTGTGTGGAGTTGGACTCACCTCATGTTTTCTTTCTTCACAGACTTGGTTTGACGTGGCCACCTGGGGGGTGTCGGCGGGGTCCCTGGGTCCGAACTGCTGTGGCTCCGGACCGTTTGCGCTGCTGAGAGCGCGCCGTGTTTCCACCTCACCAGACCGCGGACTTTTTAGTTGTTTAGCACGTCACACACTGTTATGTTTATTAAATTCTGTTATCTTTTGAACCGTGCTCTGCTTATTTTATGCTGGGTCCTTTCAAACGCTGGGTCGGTGCTCCGACCGCGTCCGAAACATAACATTTTTTCCTTCTTTATAAGAGTTTGGTGTTTGCATTTGCTCCACAAAGTTTTAAAACACAATAAAATGTTTACACTTTTCTTTATAGCAGTTCTGTAATTTCAGAAATGCAACAAAAACAACCACAATCAGAAAAAGTTGGGACTATAAGTAAAATGAATATAAAAATAAAAATGTTGCACTATTCCCAGTTTCTCCACTCACAGATGTCAAAAGTTCTTCCAGAGTTGTGTCTTGGTGGCTTCCCTCACTTGTCCTCCTTCCAGCATGGACATTTAGTTTTTGAGAACTGCCTACCTGACACAGATTTACTATAAAGTACCACACTGTTTGTATTTCTGAATGATTGATGTAAATGAAGTCTAAGAAATAGTCATTGATTTAGAAATGTTCATGTTTTCATCCCGACGTTTCTCGGAAAATGCTGCAGGTCTTAATTTAGGAAATTATGTATGATCCGACTAGTCGACTAATCACAAAAATAATTGTGACTAGTCGACTATCAAATAGTCGTTTGTGGCAGCCCTATTGCGCACACAGTAAATTTTATACTCTGCTGGGATAACATTTGGTCCCAATCCAAATAGAGTGGGTCCTTGTCATTTAATTGGTGCTTTGTATGTCACGTGACATGGATTATTCATTCCATTTAGCGTACAGGAATTTGGTTCCATTCATTTTGCACCACTGCACGCTGCAAACCCCACCCATGCACACACTAGTGTGGTGGCATTTAGCTAAACATGGCAGCGTTTGTTTTGCTGATGGATGACAATGTGAACAAGTTAATTGACGCTGCTAATTCTTCTAACACTAACACATACACAACAAATCCACTACGCCATCTGAAAATGGTAAATGGACTGCATTTTTATATAGTACTTTTCCATCCGCTTTGTCAGGCTGTTGCCATACAAGGCGCTCACTACACACCGGGAGCAAATAGGGGATTAGGATCTTTCTCAAGGGCATTTAGTGATTTTAAGGTCAGGTTGGGACTTGAACCAAGGATCCTCTTGTCTCTAGGCCAACGCTTAACCAGGAGACCATCACCTCCTCTATATTCATAGCATTGAACTCATAAACATTCATAATTTGTAAAATACACTATCACAATGCTAAATCAACTCTTATTGGAGTAGAAATACTTGATTTGACAATGATTTCACTCTATAATAGAATGTATTTTACTCGAGACTGGGAGCCAAAACTGACCAAAACTCTAAAAAATTTGACCAATGTTTACTGGCAACAAAGTGACACATGATATAATTGAATAGATTTTAAGTTCTACAAATTTGATGAAAAAGTATTGAATATACAGTAGTGCTCAGAATAATAGTGCTATGTGACTAAAAAGATTAATCCAGGTTTTGAGTATATTTCTTATTGTTACATGGGAAACAAGGTACCAGTAGATTCAGTAGATTCACACAAATCCAACAAGACCAGGCATTCATGATATGCACACTCTTAAGGCTATGAAATTGGGCTATTAGTAAAAAAAAAAAAAACAAGTAGAAAAGTGGGTGTTCACAATAATAGTAGTGTGGCATTCAGTCAGTGAGTTCGTTAATTTTGTGGAACAAACAGGTGTGAATCAGGTGTCCCCTATTTAAGGATGAACCTGAACCAATGAAGCATTGCTTCGATCTTCTGCTTTTTGGTTCTTTGTTTTATTTCACTTTTTCTTAATTTTTCCCTGCTAAAACCCTAAAGAGCATATGTCTGAGTAATATTTACCTTTTTTATGTTAAACCGTCCTGTTATGGTCTTCTGAAACAGTTGATAGATGCATTTTATAAATTAAAAACGGGACCGATGCTAACGCTTTAGCATGTCTATGGTGTTTTCAATGTTAAAGTTAGCATTAAGCTGTTCACATCTCAGCACATTTGTTTTCTGTATATAATATAGGAGATCCGGCAAAACACCGCTAGCTGTAAGTTTGCCAGGTCCGGTAAAATATCCACTACCTAATAATTAATGGCTCTGCGTTTGTTGTCGTAAAAGAGTTAAATGTATTACGAAGTGTAATTTCTTTTAAATTTATATATTAATAATAATAATAGAAACAACAATAATAGTAATAACTAATAATGCTACAATACAATTTTAGAGAAACAGACTAATAGAACCTGATAAAACAAAACAGAAAAGATAAAACGAACTAACAATGAACATAAATAAATACATATAGAAATAAATAGCTGTTTCCTGTGAACACCTAGTGACTTTTACACCTCCACTTCATCCCTGTTTTATTTAAGTTTAATGACAATTTGTTTCAGTCAAAATACATCTAAGCTGTTTTTACACAAGAAAAAATAAAATGCGGTTTAACTGCACATTTGTGTTTTTTTCATGAAAATTGTTATGTGTCGGACGCGGGCGGAGCACCGACCCAGCGTTTGAAGAACCAAGCAGAGCACGGTTCAAAGGATAACAGAATTAATAAACATAACAGTGAGTGATATTAAACAACTAAACAGTCCGCGGTCTGGTGAGGTGAAAACACGGCGCGCTCTCAGCAGCGCAAACGGTCCGGAGCCACAGCAGTTCGGACCCAGGGACCCCGCCGACACCCCCCAGGTGGCCGTGACAAACCGAGTCTGTGAAGAAAGAAAACATGAGGTGAGTCCAACTCCACACAGAGAGACACAACTCAAAGGTGCACGCAATCAGCAAACACTTCCTGGCCTTAAATCTATACATCAGCTTCTTACCCTGCAGGCACGGAACAACTCAGTTCAAATCTCCACTGCAGCAGAAGCTGATTAGACAATTAGCATAATGTGACAGCTCACTAACACAAGGTGTAAGGGACACCTAATCCACTGCCATTACTTCATAAAAGTCACCAAACCAAATTACCTCAGGAAGTGTGCTGAAGAGCGTGAGACCTCACCCAATCCTCCTTCACAGACTGTGGCGTCAAACCTGGAGCGGTCTCTGCGTCCGTGATGGTGAGATTGTTCTCCTGACGTCGATCTCACACGTCTGCTCACAAGGTCGAGTCTCTGGCAATCACACACTGTGCATTCAAGGTTTAAATGCAGCAATCTCTGATTAAGACAAAATACACCACAGCTGTGAGTCCTGATGACCTGCACGTGATAACAAGCCTCAGGTGTTCAGGGTGAGGTCCTGATGCTCAGCCACTCATCCTGGAATGCATACCACCTGGTGGGAGAAACAGAAAACAAAAACCAAACCAGCCAAACACCCCAGCCCACAACAGTACCCCACCCTCACAGGAAGCCTCCCGGCGACCACACGGACCTGGGCCAGGAAAAAACAAAGCCCCCCTCCAGGGACCATGGCTGGAATGTTGGCTGGGAACAAAAACACCTCCTGCAGCTTCAGCTCCTTGTGCTGACGATCCAGCTGGGAAAGGCCCGTCTCCAGGAGCTGTGCGTTACTGTGCTCTGATGACAGCTCCATCATCAGCTGCTCCACCTGCAACGTTAATCTCTTCATGCAGTCATTGATCATCTCAATGTTGAGCCTCTCCAGCTCTTCTCTCAGCTGGATAACGCGCGCTCCCAGCCGCCTCTTCTCTGTCAACAGGGAACTCCATGCCGAGACCATCACTCTCATCCTGGAGCCCGTCCTTTCCCATCCTGAGCCTGTCTGCAGCAGACTGCTCCGCAGCTGACACTCCAGTGCAGAGACATCCCTTGTTGACTTGAATGGTCTTGCCCTCTGTTTCGTTTAGCAAACCTGTTAGAGTCTCCACCTTTGCGTTCATTC
Source organism: Thalassophryne amazonica (assembly GCF_902500255.1). Lineage (NCBI taxonomy): Eukaryota > Metazoa > Chordata > Actinopteri > Batrachoidiformes > Batrachoididae > Thalassophryne > Thalassophryne amazonica. Next base: position 38,712,959 of record NC_047119.1, on the reverse strand, counting down.
CTGTCGACTCTTGCTTTAGTTCACTTTGCATAAGTTTGGCCAGGAGTTCTTAACCTGTGCATTCAGCCTTCTTCCGACTATGTGTTAAAGTCTGCTTAGTCATAAACAAAAAAAAAAAGACAAACACAAACAACCATACCAACCCCCCTCCCCAGAGGACCGTTCCATCAAACCCCGGGAAGAGGAGAAAAGAAAAAACACACCCAAACTTAAGCTTGCAAACGAAAAAAAAATGCTAACACCCCCCCCGGACGACATGTAGGGACCAACACCCCCAGAGGACATCCCGCCAGCTCCAGGAGTACTAACCACAGCCAGGTCCCTCTGGGATCCAAAGTCACCCACGGGGACTCCCATCACCTCCCAGAGGACCGTTTCCATCAAACCCAGGAGACGCCCCCCCTCATGACTACAGACCCAGCCCCGGCCGTCCACGGCTAGATGGACCCACAGTCCTTTCCCCCCCAGAGGACACCACAGTCACACCCTGAGGGCGGAAACCAGGGGAAAAAAAAAAAAAAAAAAAAAAACATACAACAAAACAACAACCCCAACCCCCCCCCTCAGCGCGTGGAAACTGGAAGTACGTCCAGTGTCACCAACCACGACTATACCCCAAAAGTCAACCGGGAGGAGTGGAACAGCGGTAATGGCATACGGCACAAGACGGCGCCACCCCTCCGACTTTTAAACCAGCCACCAGCTGCGGGTATATTCCACTGCCCCAAACCTCAGCTACGCCGATGGCGTACGGCTTAAAGGTGCGCTGAAGCCGGAGGTGAAACAGGGAAGTAACAAAAAAAACTCATAACCCCCCCCACCCGGGTGCAGAGGTTACCTGGGAAACGCCCAGCATAACCGGACTGCACCACCCCAGCAACGCCAATGGCAAATGGCACAGAGGCGCGCCAAGGCTGGAGGTTGCAAAGGGAATTAAAAAAAATACCCCAAACCCCCCCCCCTCCCGGGTGCAGAGGTTACCTGGGAAACGCCCAGCATAACCAAACTGCACCACTCCAGCAACGCTGACAACGTACGGCTCACACGGCTGGAGCCAGAGGAGAAGATAGGGTACAACAAAAACAAAAAAAAAAGAAAAAAGAAAAAACAACCCAATTACCCCCCCATCACCCCCCAGAGGACCGTCCCATCAAACCCTGGGAGGTGAAACCAAAAGAAATAAAAAAGAAAGACTAACAGACTAACAAAGTCACCTGGGTCAAACTATGCTCCAGACAGCCTGCATTTTCACGCCACCAGACCACTGACAGTGCTTAAAAACCCACAAAAACAACAAATTAACCACTGATAAAAACACCTCATACTAAAACAAGAAACAGATAATAGACCAATAAAAAAAACTAACATTGGCCTACATCGTCAAGTGCAAAGAATGGAAAAACATTGTGTCTTCCATCCTTTGCGCCTGAACGGTAATGTGACTGTCACCAACAGAGGGAGCCAAAGTGCCAAATAAGAAAATCCCTGTGGTAACAGAGTAAAAACCAATTCACACTGCTGCAAACGACAGCAGGTTATACTAAACAGCTTAATGTGCAAACTAAATACCACCGGGGCTGCTACAACAGGCGTCGGAGCCAGCTGCACGGGAGGAGACAGGGCTACAGCCGTAACAGCGGGGTGCGACGCGACCCAAGCTGTAAACTCCGCCATGCGCGCACCAACGCGCACAACCCGGGCGGAGCGCACCCGCAACTGATCCCGGATCAGCTCCAACATCTGTTGCAGCCTTCCCGGCAAAAACACCGTCTCTGCTTCCGCTGGTCCATTGTTAAATGGCCAGAGACTACTGTTATGTTTCGGACGCGGGTGGAGCACCGACCCAGCGTTTGAAGGACCAAGCATAAAATAAGCAGAGCACGGTTCAAAGGATAACAGAATTTAATAAACATAACAGTGAGTGATATTAAACAACTAAACAGTCCGCGGTCTGGTGAGGTGAAAACACGGCGCGCTCTCAGCAGCGCAAACGGTCCGGAGCCACAGCAGTTCGGACCCAGGGACCCCGCCGACACCCCCCAGGTGGCCACGACAAACCGAGTCTGTGAAGAAAGAAAACATGAGGTGAGTCCAACTCCACACAGAGAGACACAACTCAAAGGTGCACGCAATCAGCAAACACTTCCTGGCTTAATCTATACATCAGCTTCTTACCCTGCAGGCACGGAACAACTCAGTTCAAATCTCCACTGCAGCAGAAGCTGATTCGACAATTAGCATAACGTGACAGCTCACTAACACAAGGTGTGAGGGACACCTAATCCACTGTCATTACTTCATAAAAGTCACCAAAACCAAATTACTTCAGGAAGTGTGCTGAAGAGCGTGAGACCTCACCCAATCCTCCTTCACAGACTGTGGCGTCAAACCTGGAGCGGTCTCTGCGTCCGTGATGGTGAGATTGTTCTCCTGACGTCGATCTCACACGTCTGCTCACAGGGTCGAGTCTCTGGCAATCACACACTGTGCATTCAACGTTTAAATGCAGCAATCTCTGATTAAGACAAAATACACCACAGCTGTGAGTCCTGATGACCTGCATGTGATAACAAGCCTCAGGTATTCAGGGTGAGGTCCTGATGCTCAGCCACTCAATCCTGAATGCATACCACCTGGTGGGAGAAACAGAAAACAAAAACCAAACCAGCCAAACACCCCAGCCCACAACAGAAAATATCTTATTAAAAATCACATATTACACTTTAATCAGGCCTTTAAAATACTTTTGCAGACTCTTTCTGTAATATGTTGTCAGTGGTCGAGATAGTTGCTGTAGGCATCTAAAAATGCCCATAATCGGGTTAAACCTGATGGAAATCTCTTTGTGATGTGTCGGTGATGTTTGTATGTGCAAAATTAAACAAAACACTACTCCAGGTATGTTTTTGACGAGAATATAACATAACTTTGTTACAAGGTCAAACGTTGATGTTGCGTGATAAAGGCCTTTTAATAATAACTCACTTAAAGAAATAATGGCAAAACTCACAAGTAAAAAAAAAAGATTCATCGTAAAAATAGTCAACCGATTAATCGATTACTAAAATAATCATTAGTTGCAGTTGCAGTTTTATGAGTGACAGCATTTTACCGATTAAATGTGAATAAGCCAGTTTTGAGTTTCTCAGTGCGCATGCGTTTTCAAAACGGGTGACAGTGTTACTTTGTGCACAGCAGAACAACATTGTCAATTGCTTTAGGCCCTAATTTTGTATTTTATTTACTCAGCCAGCGACACAGCACCCTTTTGGCACATTTACCAGAGTAGAACTGATCAAAATACGACAGAAGACAAAGAATTTTTACTTGACAGTTTGAAGTGAGTTTTCTTTGTTTCAGAGGGCTTCATACCAATTAAAATTCACTAGAAAATACAAAATTTGACTTGCTCTTTTAAAAAAAACTGGAGATCCCCCAGACCCCCCATAATCAATAATGTTTTTACTTCACAGTTTGAAGTGACCTTTATTTGTTTCAGATGGCTTCACACTCATTAAAATTCACCAGAACATACAAAATTTGACTTAATCTTTTAAAAAATTTCTGGGTGAGACCTCCCCCCCCCAGACCACCATAATCAATACTGTGTTTTTACTTAACAGTTTGAAGTGAGTTTTCTTTGTTTCAGAGGGCTTCATACCCATTAAGATTCACCACAACACACAAAAAATTTGACTTGCACTTTTAAAATGTTGGGGTAGCACCCCTAGAATCAAGACTACACCCCCCCCCCCCACCCTTTTATGTATATTTATGTTCAGGTTTTGCATTCTTTTTATGCTTTGTCTCTCTCTCTCTCTCTCTCTCTCTCCTTAGAGGCTATTAAGAATAGATTTGTATACTGTATAATGTGTTTATTGTATTTATTGAGGAAAAAAAGAGTGTGTTCAGTAAAACAGTGCGGGTACTAGACTGGCCTGCTTGCAGACCAGGCCTGGTGCCCATTGAAAATGTGAGGCGAATTATGAAGCGCAAAATACGACAACGGAGACCCCGGACTGTTGAGCAACTGAAGTCATACATCAAGCAAGAATGGGAAAGAATTCCACCTACAAAGCTTCAACAATTAGTGTCCTCAGTTCCCAAACACTTATTGAGTGTTGTTAGAAGGAAAGGTGAAGTAACAGTGATAAACATAACACTGTCCCAGCTTTTTTAAACGTGTTGCAGGCATCCATTTCAAAATAAGCAAATATTTGCACAAGACCATGAAGTTTTCAGACAGCTGGACGTCTGCCTCCTTACTGCTCCTTTGATGCTGCTCTGTACTTCGTCTCTTAATTAACTCGTTATGTTTTAAGACATTTGAGCTGCTTCAGAGAATGCCTTTACAAAAAAAAAATTCCACGGTAAAATTTTCATTAATAAGCAGGAAAGGAAAACAAATTATGCTGTATGTTCTGACAGAAGCTCCTGCAGAACAACTGCAGTAAATTCAAGATTAGAAACATCAGAACTTTTTCTTGGCTTCATTGCAGAAGGTTCCCGGTTCAAACCCACTCTGCCACCTTCTCCATGTACCGTGGAATGTAACCATCTCCTGAAAGTGTGACACTATAGGGATGGTGCCTGGTTTCCTCCAAACATGACACCTCACATTCACGCCAAAGAGTTCAATTTTTGTCTCATCAGACCAGAGAACTTTGTTTCTCGTGGTCTGAGAGCCCTTCAGGTGCCACTCTACCGTACAAGCCTGATTAGTGGATTGCTGCAGAAATGGTTGTCCTTCTTGTGGTATCTGGAAGGTTCTGAAGATGCAGTAACTTGGTTGACCTACAGGGGTGCTAAACGCCACTTTAAAAGGCTGTGACTGCAGACAACCAAGTGCAGGAGTAGGGTGGCAGATGAGCAGAATTGACCTGTGGTTGTTCAAGCTTCCTTTGCATTATTTGAACAAACATCTGTGACACAACACTTCCGGAAGGTTCTCCTCTCTCCACAAAGGAATGCTGGAGCTCTGACAGAATGACCATTGGGTTCTTGGTCACCTCCCTGACTAAAGTCCGTCTCCCCTGATTGCTCAGTTTAGACGGGCGGCCAGCTCTAGGAATAGTCCTGGTGGATCTGAACTTCGTCCATTTACAGATGATGGAGGCCACTGTGCTCATTGGGACCTTCAAAGCCGCAGAAATGTTTCTATACCCTTCCCCAAATTTGTGCCACAAGACAATCTTGTCTCAGAGGTCTACAGACAATTCCTTTGACTTCATGCTTGGTTTGTGCTCTAAAATGCACTGTCAACTGTGGGACCTTATATGTAGACAGGTGTGTGCCTTAAAAAAAATCATGTCCAATCAACTGAACTTACCCCAGGTAGACCCAATTAGACCCTTTCTGTCTATCATTTACCTGTATTTTGGCATGCTTGGCGCCAGAAAGTTATGCTGGATCCAAAGGGATCCAAAAAGGCTAGGACCAAAAGTTATATTGGATCGGTTCCCACTGACCAATAGTGTTAGAGCTTACAGTTAGCCAATCAGAGCGCGGCATACAATTATTCATGAGATGACGTCACTAATGACATAGCCGAGGTCAGGAACTTGCTGACAGATGCTGGTTGAAAAAAAATGGCAACAAACCGTCAACAACAGCAGAAAATCGTTCTGCCAGCGGGGTTTGCTAAGTTCACAGAGGAGGAACTGGTGGAAATACTGAACTCCAAGGATGCCAAAAACACTAAGAAGGTAGACAAGCACGCTACTGACGTTTGGAAGCATTCATATGCTGTCACAACAAAATAAATTGATGGAATTTACTTGAATCTTTGTTGTTTGCTTAATTTGGGAGGGGGTAGAGAACATAACAATTGATGATGGCAAGTCGTCCAACATAGAGAAATACGGGATGCAATATACGAGGTATATTAGATAATAAACCGACCCTTTTATTTATTTATTTTTTAACTATATGGATTTGAATGACGTGCGATTACACCAATCATGCTTGAGCCCTCGTGCGCATGCGTGAGTTTTTTCACAGCGTCGGTGACGTCATTTCCCTGTGGGCAGGCCTTGAGTGAGATGTGGTCCCGCCCTCTCGGCTGAATTCCTTTGTTTCACACGCTGCTCGAGACGGCGCGCGTTGCTTTATCAAAATTTTTTCCGGACCTGTGAGGAATATCCGAGTGGACACTATTCGAGAAATTAAGCTGGTTTTCGGTGAAAAGTTTAACGGCTGATGAGAGATTATGGGGTGTTTCTGTCGGTGTAAGGACTTCCACGGACCGGGACATCGTGCAGCGCTTCAGGCGCCGTCGTCGGCCTGTTTCGACCTGAAAACATCCTAATTAAGGCTTAATTCACCCAGGACGTGGGTTGAGAGAACAGAGAAGATTCAGAAGAGGCTGGCATGAGGACTTTATGCGGACATTCCACTGCTTAAGGACATTTTGTAATGAAAGACGTGCGCGCAAATTCGCCGAGTCGTTTCCGTGATGACTCGGTGAATCTGTGTGCGCCGCGACAGGAAAACACCTCCGTGTTGAAAACCATATGTAAAATTCAGGCGGCTTTTGATGACTTTCAACAAGTGAGTAACTGAGAAATTGTTTAACAGCTTGGGCATGTTCCAACTTGCCCGTTAAGGTTTCCAATGGAGGTGGTCGGGTCCGGCCCGACATGCGACTCTGCCCCGCACGTTCTTTCATTACAAAATGTCCGTTACAACTGGAATGTTCCGAATAAACTCCTCATGCCGACTTCTTCTGAAAGTTCTCTGTTCTCTGACGACTTCCTGGGTCAATAGAGCCTGAAATGTGGAAGTTTTCAACTTGAAACGGCGAGACGCTGCCGCCTCGAAGCGCAGATCGCCGTCAGGCACCGTGGGCCGTCCTTACGGCGCCACTACCAGACCAAAAATCTCTCATCAGCCGGTTAAAATTTTTACCGAAAACCAGCTGAATTTATCGAATGGTGTCCACTCAGTTGTGCCTTACAGTTTTGAAAAAATTTGATCAAACAAAGCGCCAGTCTCTCAGCAACTTCTCAGACAAAGGAATTCCGACAAGGGGCTGGAAGACTCCTCCCACAAGGAGTACTCACAGGCGAATGATGTCACCGACAGGCGTGGAAAAACTCACGCATGAGCACGAGGGTTCAAGCGTGTCTGATGTAAAAACATATGAATGACATCCATATAGTTTTTGAAAAAAAAATAAAAAGGACCCTATTACTTTATTGACAGACCTCGTGTGTGTGTGTATATATATATATATATATATATATATATATGCAAACTCTAAAAAATTGCATTGTCATTATGGGGTATATGTGTAGAATTTGAGAGGAAAATGAATTTCATCCATTTTGAATAAGGCTGTAACATAACAGCATGTGGAAAAAGTGAAGTGCTGTGAATACTTTCCAGATGCACTGTAGCTATTTGAACATAATAAAATTACAAAAAAAAAAAAGACCAAAAAATGTGTGTAGAAAGACAGACAGATCGACATATCCTCACCACTCAACAACAACAAAGGCAATCTTCACCCCATCCAACAAGCTGTAGTTTTTAGTCAGACACTGGCTGCATTCTGGATAAGAGTGAAGAAAGATTACCACTGCTCAGTAGGAGAGCTGTGGCCACACTCCTTGCTTTTGCCACCTACTCTCTATGTGAGATAGATTTTGCTTGCAGTGGCCTCACAAGACAAAATACAGCCCAAAGCCTGGACATTGGTTTTCACCTGTGAGACTGCCACTTTTATTTCATTGCAGAAAGATCTGAAGCACAAAGGAAGCTCACACCGGTCACCAAAAAAGACAGGAGATTAAAGGTGTCATTTTTGGAGAGCAAATGTGCAGGTTTTTATTTTTTTCTCCAGGAAACCGGCTAACTTTTATGCCATTTCTGTGCAGCGATGGCAATTTTGAGAAAATATGGTGAGCAATAAAATACTCAGGACATTGGCATTAAGCATTTTGGCCACTTGCCCTATCAGGTGCTGCTGACACTGTGCATATGAAACATAGTATGAGGAAATGTGCACTTATTTTATGAATTAGACTTTATTTTATATATATTACATACATACATACATTTACCCAGGCTACCACCCTTTAGCAAATTGTTTTTAAAATTCACTTGAGCCATGTCCAAAAGCACCCATATCCATTAAATTGTGCATTATACCTTTCTACTGGTACAAATGTCAAAAAACTGAAAAGAAAAAAAAAAAAAAAAATTCTCACATTGCAAATGAAAATTCGGTATTCATACAGTAAGGTACTAAGTTTTTGCCAAGATACTTTTTTTTCCGTACACAATTCAGTGCATCACATGTTCTATAAATGTAAAACAACACAACACCATTACAACACAAATAGCTGGCAATTTGTAAATAATTTAATTCTCATTTTGCTGTTCACTGCAAAGTGAGAGTGATAAATTAAATTATGCTAATCACAAATTATTAATTAGAGACTGTTCGCATGGTCACCTAGATACAAAAATGCACTGCCAACAAAATGAAAGCAAAGACCAAACAGTCTTCTTTCCAACCCAAATCACATACTTATCTCTGTCTGCAAAAAGCAGGTGGCTCAGATTAGTAATACTTATTCACAAAGTGGCCCCCCATCCAATAAAAACTTGTAGAGGGGTAGTAATTAAAAACTGCACCACCTGCACTGAAAACAAAATGACAATTATCGTGTTTGCATACAGCATACATTTACTTTCTTGTCACTTTTAATGCTGTGATTTTTTTAAATCTCGCAAAAGCTGCCATTTTTAAAATTAAAAACCATTTTTCCACACCAACATTAAATACGAGGTCTGTCCATAAAGTATCGTACCTTTTTATTTTTGTCAAAAACTATATGGATTTCATTCATATGTTTTTACGTCAGACATGCTTGAACCCTCGTGCGCATGCGTGAGTTTTTCCACGCCTGTCGGTGACGTCATTCGCCTGTGAGCACGCCTTGTGGAAGGAGTGGTCCCGCCCCCTCGTCGGATTTTCATTTTCTGGAAATGGCGGAATGAAAAGGACTTTTTTTCCATCAGAATTTTTCAGAAGCTGTTAGAGACTGGCACCTGGAAACCATTCGAAAAATTTATCTGGCTTTCAGTGAAAATTTTACGGGCTTCACAGAGAATAAGGACTTGAACTACAGGTTTAAGGACCCCTTTAAAGGACGGTCGGTGCGCCGCGCTGCGATCACTAAACTTCCTATCACCCCCACCACTCCTCATTTGCTCTCTGTGCAAACTGCTGACCTATAAATTAGAATAAATTGAACTTGTTTTGACAGAAGTGTCTAGGTTCGGTGGCCACTGGGGGATTGTGGCTTTCATACACTGTTACTTTACCACAGTGCAGTTTTGATTCGAGTACTGATGGTGATTTTACTGTACACAGTGTTGTACATCCTCAAAAATAATTTGTGGTATTTTCATTTGTAGCATCTGAGCAACGTTATCACTGTGCAAACATGATCATTTGTTTCAGAGGGAAGGAAACTCACATATTTCACAGGAGTGCATCAAGTAAACTATGTGAATATCTTGTTGCATTTACACTTGTCCTGTATCTAATTTAGTCATTTTCTTGCTGCACTGTTTGCAGAGGAAACACTCTTCTATGACCTGTGAAAGCTGTAGCCATGTTCAGATGTAACGTACAGGGTTTGTAAACGGTAGATGCTGAAGTCAGCCGTCTTTCATTCTATACCTGTATGAAGAAACCTGACATGAAGATACTCTGATTTGAACAGTCGCCCTGAAAGTGTGATTCATACCAAGCTAGGAGTAACATTCAAACCCTTAACGGTCACTATTATGGTCAAAATCTGTCTATTGTGGTTTGAATGTCTACACCTTACCAGCTATAGTCACAGAATTTTTTTAAAGCTTTGACATCTGAACAGTCTGCTTGAAGTTTAATAGTTCAATACAAGTACTAATGTATGAATTCTATTAGCTCGAAACACCAACAGATGGCAAGTTTCTCACTGACAAAGCAAAGTGGCCTCTTAGTGGAGCAGCCTAAGCTGCTGCACTCTAATTGGTCACACCCGTCCACCCACTTTAAACTTAATAGACTTGTCAAATGACAAACTGCTCCTTACACAAATGTTTAAATCTAAAGTGGTTGGACTTAGCCACTAATGCTGTTTCAGCAGGTGAACACACACCACACACTTAACATAATATTTCACTTTAAAAACTACACTCAACAAAAATATAAACGCAACACTTTTGGTTTTGCTCCCATTTTGTATGAGATGAACTCAAAGATCTAAAACTTTTTTCACATACACAATATCACCATTTCCCTCAAATATTGTTCACAAACCAGTCAAAATCTGTGATAGTGAGCACTTCTCCTTTGCTGAGATAATCCATCCCACCTCACAGGTGTGCCATATCAAGATGCTGATTAGACACCATGATTAGTGCACAGGTGTGCCTTAGACTGTCCACAATAAAAGGCCACTCTGAAAGGTGCAGTTTTGTTTTATTAGGGGGGGATACCAGTCAGACCACCATCTGCCTCATGCAGTGCAACACATCTCCTTCGCATAGAGTTGATCAGGTTGTCAATTGTGGCCTGTGGAATGTTGGTCCACTCCTCTTCAATGGCTGTGCGAAGTTGCTGGATATTGGCAGGAACTGGTACACGCTGTCATATACGCCGGTCCAGAGCATCCCAAACATGCTCAATGGGTGACATGTCCGGTGAGTATGCTGGCCATGCAAGAACTGGGACATTTTCAGCTTCCAAGAATTGTGTACAGATCCTTGCAACATGGGGCCGTGCATTATCCTGCTGCAACATGAGGTGATGTTCTTGGATGTGGCACAACAATGGGCCTCAGGATCTCGTCACGGTATCTCTGTGCATTCAAAATGCCATCAATAAAATGCACCTGTGTTCTTCGTCCATAACAGATGCCTGCCCATACCATAACCCCACCGCCACCATGGGCCACTCGATCCACAACATTGACATCAGAAAACCGCTCACCCACACGATGCCACACACGCTGTCTGCCATCTGCCCTGAAACAGTGTGAACCGGGATTCATCGTGAAGGAGAACACCTCTCCAACATGCCAAATGCCAGCGAATGTGAGCATTTGCCCACTCAAGTCGGTTACGACGACGAACTGGAGTCAGGTCGAGACCCCGTTGAGGACGACGAGCATGCAGATGAGCTTTCCTGAGACGGTTTCTGACAGTTTGTGCAGAAATTCTTTGGTTATGCAAACCGATTGTTTCAGCAGCTGTCCGAGTGGCTGGTCTCAGACGATCTTGGAGGTGACATGCTGGATGTGGAGGTCCTGGGCTGGTGTGGTTACATGTGGTCTGCGGTTGTGAGGCTGGTTGGATGTACTGCCAAATTCTCTGAAACGCCTTTGGAGACGGCTTATGGTAAAGAAATGAACATTCAATACACGAGCAACAGCTCTGGTTGACATTCCTGCTGTCAGCATGCCATTGCACGCTCCCTCAAATCTTGCGACATCTGTGGCATTGTGCTGTGTGATAAAAACTGCACCTTTCAGAGTGGCCTTTTATTGTGGGCAGTCTAAGGCACACCTGTACACTAATCATGGTGTCTAATCAGCATCTTGATATGGCACACCTGTGAGGTGGGATGGATTATCTCAGCAAAGGAGAAGTGCTCACTATCACAGAATTTAGACTGGTTTGTGAACAATATTTGAGGGAAATGGTGATATTGTGTATGTGGAAAAAGTTTTAGATCTTTGAGTTCATCTCATACAAAATGGGAGCAAAACCAAAAGTGTTGCGTTTATATTTTTGTTGAGTGTACTAGAAGGGGACCTCAGTGAGTGCAACAGCCACAATTAAAATGTTTGAACCATCTATGTATTAACAGCTGAGTGGCCTCTGTGTACGTGCGTGCATGTGTATAACTTCGATCACAGACAAACTGGGGAGAGCTGACATTTTGCTGATTGGTATGCTTATGTATTGTGGGTCAAGGATGAACACCGCCAAAAATGGAACAATGATAGGACTAATGTTTTTGGAGAAACTATGGATTTTAGCTAACAAGAGTGAACAATGGATGTTAATTAAATTCTGGACTCATACACCATTCCAGCAGGGGGTAAATCATCTATATCTTAAAAGCCAAGTGACCTCTGTGTACGTGGTATGCATGCGTGCATGCGTATAACTTTGATCACGGACAAACTGGGGAGAGCTGACATTTGCCATTTGGTATGCTTATATATTATGGGTCAAAGATGAACGGCTCCAAAAATGGAATGTTGATAGGACTAACATTTTTGGAGAACTACAGATATGAGCTATCAAGAGTGAAACAATGTACGTTGATTACAATCAAATCATTATAGAAACTTTTTATAATTCATTAACACCCTTGAAAGTGTCAGCTACCTATTTTATAAACACTACCTAATCTCTAGATTAGCATGTGGATCCCCACGGGCAACACACTAGTTCAGATTAATTATTTACTGATTTGCTCCAAAAGTTAACCAACTGGAGACAACTGACCAAGAAATATTGAAGCAGCGACCTCCGAATCCAACGCACAAATGCTAAACTGTACAGTTCCTTGAATGGCCACTTGAGACGGGATCCAAGATCAAATAATCCATATAGAACCCAGTGTTAAATCTAAAACTTAATAGCAGAAATAAACATGGTTATAGCCTGCCACCAAAAAAATGTTTGGTCTCTATAGCTAGTTTCTGTGCTCATGACAACTGTACAGGAGTCACATTTTATTCAGCTCAACTGTCTCAACCACTTTATGCCATAATGTTTTAAATCATAAGGGGTGTGGTTGCTCTGAATGAAAGCCTGTGTGCTGGGTCAAGAGCCCTGGTAGAAAAGGCTACTAGCTGCTGTTAGCTCAATTGTGTTTGTATAGCTTGCTGTCTGGTTAAGTGTATGAACCAACAATTTAAGAAGTCTGTGCTTCAGTATTTCCACTGAGTGAAATTTTAGTATTATTTACTTTGTATGTTAGCATAATTAGCATGTATCTATACCTTGGTGATACTACATTTATGGTGCCACAGTGATTGAGGCAATATGCAAAAAATACACAAAGGAATGTTAGCCTGTTAGGCTTAGCTAACTTATATACATCAAGATTGAGTTGTGAGGCTTCACTGACATTTGCCCCCACTCCACCACTTTGGCCAGATGTAAGGTTGAGTCAGGCACTGCCAAGTTGATGATATCTGGAGCTAACCTGTTTGAGTTTCAAACTCAAGTTCAGAAAACCCATAGGTTTTCACAAAAGGATTTTCCATTTTAAAAACAATCAATTGGAATAGTCGTCCCACGTTTGGCAAAATTCTTGGAGGAGATCTGTAAAATTGACTGATCTAATTTCTTCCACCTTCAATTTTTTTTGGTAGCGAGTTCATGACACTGACACTGTTGCTCAAGTTGTCATGAATAAAGTCATGAAGCAATTAACCACTTCTTCAGCATTAATAGGTATGAACCAACTCAAACAATTTACAGGGTACATGCTCCCCCTCATTTGACCTTCTGAGTGTTTATCCACCACACATGAATACCAACCGCCCACTAGCGTTTACTGAGGAAGCGTGTAAATGATGATTCTGATGTGCAATACGAGGTCAAAGGTGGGCCTACTATTGTACAAAGAGCTGATCTGATCAGGGGCAGCAGATCAGATCAGAGATTTGCAAAGCAAGGGAAAGCTCTAAAGATACAAAGGTTCAACAAGTTTGAGTTTGATTTATGAATCCAGGAAACTTACATGCACTTCCTGTGCAATGAGCAAAATGACAGTTTTACGTATTAATATAATGTGAACCTAAGCGGAATTGAGGAAGCTCATTCAATAATGACCACTTACATGACAACACACATGCTTGGTAAATTGGCCACTGATTAGTTACAGTAATGTCCACATTGAAAAATATTTTATTCAGTGATATTAGGAAAAAAACCTGCTGATCAGCAGGTGTATGTAAATTGATTTCCATGTCAAGCTACAGTGCATCCACAAAGTATTCACAGTACTGCACTTTTTCCACATTTTATGTTACAGCCTTATTCCAAAATAGAGTAAACAATTTTTTTCCTTCAAAATTCTACTCACTTCATCCCATAATGATGACATGAAAAAGATATTTTGAAATTTTTGAAAATTGATTAAAAATAAACAACTAAGAAACCACTTTTACGTAAGTATTCACAGCCTTTGATCAATACTTTGTTAATGTACCTTTGGCAGCAATTACAGCCTCAAGTCTTCTTGAATATGACGCCACAAGTTTGGTGCGCCTATCTTTGGGCAGTTTTGTCCATTCGTCTTTGCAGCACTTCTCAAGCTCCATCAGGTTTGATGGGGAGTGTCTGTGGACAGCCATTTTCAGATCTCTCCAGAGATGTTCAATCGGATTCAGGTCTGGGATCTAGCTGGGCCACTCAAGGACATTCACAGAGTTGTCCTGAAGCCACTCCTTTGATATCTTGGCTGTGTGTTTAGGGTCATTGTCCTGCTGAAAGATGAACCGTCACCCCAGTCTGAGGTCAAGAGCACTCTGGAGCAGGTTTTCGTCCAGGATGTCTCTGTACACTCCTGCATTTATCTTTCCCTCAATCCTGACTAGTCTCCCAGTTCCTGCTGCTGAAAAACATCCCCACAGCATGATGCTTCACTGTAGGGATGGTGCCTGGTTTCCTCCAAACACGATGCCTGGCATTCACACCAAAGATGCCATGATGCCTGGCATTCACACCATCTTTGTCTCATCAGACCAGAGAATTTTGTTTCTCATGGTCTGAGAGTCCTATGTGTGTGTGTGTGTGTAGCCAGAATCTGAGTTATAAAGGAGTGAAATGTGTGTACCTTTTTCTGTTCTATGTAAATTGACTGTTTGCATTAAGGTCAGATGCTGCACGGGGTTGATGACGTTTTGCCATTTGCAGTAATGTTTGAATAGACGATTGAGATCAGGAGAGTCACTGCGGAATGAGTTGCAAGTGTACCCGCTGGTGGATCGTGACTGGCTGGTTGGAGGCCGTGTGGCGTGGAGTGATTGGTGCAGTGTGAGTGAGGTGGGGTTTCAGTGCTTGGGCGCCGACTGAAGAGCAGGACGCGGAAGTGGTCTGGAAGTGCTTCGACGGGGAGGTTCCATTGCTGAGAGAACTCGTTCGGTCTTTTGCTCTAGAGACTGAGCGATGCAGAGAGCGGTTCTGATGCCGCATAAGTGAACACTGACCCCGGACATGAACTCAGCAGGAGTCGCCACACTGTCGGTGGGTGAACAGAAGGAAGAGACGGGAGAGTCACCACGGCTGAGCGAGGAGGAATGCCGGACGGCGAGACGGGGAGTGCACGATGACCTTGAGTGGGGAGGACGGATGCCCAGGAGTGGCAGAGACGCCACCGAGATGTGTTGATGGAAAATACGCCATCTTCCAAGACATCTATCAGGTAGCCTGTTTCCATGCGCTGGCTGTGGCCGTGTTGTAAGAACTACATATTGTCTGTATGCTTTGTGTCGAGGTTCGCTGCAAACCGGAGGTTCATCAGAACGTGTTCTCGTATCGCATGGTCACTGGAGACATTTCACCGCACTTGAATGGTTGGATTGTGTACTGCTGGGGTGGCCAAGTTTGGTCCAATGAATCCAATGAAAGACTCGTTAGCAGACTTTTAATGAGCCTTTCATTGGATTCAGGTGTGTTGGAGCAGGGAGACAACTAAGAGTGACAGGAAGGTGGCACTTGAGGACCGAACTTGGCCACCCCTGGTGTACTGCATGCCAAAGATTGGTCTCCGAGACAAGCTACGTTTGGCTTAATATGGTTTCTCTCGCCAGGAGGCATGAGTAAAAGACAGAACTGTGTGAATGTGTGTGTGTGTGTGTGTGTGTGTGTGTGTGTGTGTGTGTGTGTGTATGTGTGTTGGCCCAGGCTGTGTTGTGTTCGAGGGAAGTCGGAAAATGGGGTTTGTGTGTTTTAAGAGTTGGGGATTTAACTGTGGGTTTGTTTTTTATGGTTGTAATTTGTTTGCGTTTTAGCAAACATGGGAATCATGTGGGACTTTGTTGTTGTGATTATTTTTTCTGTTAAAATTAAATAAAGGAATGTTATTTGTTTGCAACAAATCTTTCCTTCTCTGAATCCAACTTCACTCAGGACGGTATTCCATACCACATTTTGAGAAAGGGCCTAATACCTTTAACTGGAGATTGGACCCAAAAGCACCCACCCATTCTAAAGAATGAGTAGTGTAGAGTGGTGGACAACTGCCACACACACACACACATACAGTAGCGTTCAGAATAATAGTAGTGCTATGTGGCTAAAAGATTAATCCAGGTTTTGAGTATATTTCTTATTGTTACATGGGAAACAAGGTACCAATAGATTCAGTAGATTCTCACAATCCAACAAGACCAAGCATTCATGATATGCACCCTCTTAAGGCTATGAAAGTGGGCTATTAGTAAAAAAAAAAAGTAGAAAAGGGGGTGTTCACAATAATAGTAGTGTGGCATTCAGTCAGTGAGTTCGTCAGTTTTGTGGAACAAACAGGAGTGAATCAGGTGTCCCCTATACAGTGGTCCTTGCTATAACGCGGTTCACCTTTCATGGCCTCCACAGTTTTCGCGGATTTTTTTAGTCTAATTTTGCATGCTTTTTTTTTTTTTTTCCTCTCATCAAGCAGGCCGGAGGTCGAAGGTAGAGCATGCGCATTGTGTTCTGTGTGTCTGTTATAAGAATCTTCTCACCCAGAATAAAAAAGAGCACCAACAACTACCCATAACTGTGTTCTTCACTCGGAAAAAAGACACCTGCACTGAGGTGTCACTCAGCGGAAAAAAGGCGCGACAGCGGAGCGGCGCCAGGACGAAGAGGCACGATCAGAGGAACTGTGAAATACTGGTGAGTCACTATTAATAATTTCTTATGTGTCCAACCTCGTACGTTGAGCGCTAAAATTTAATTCATTAGTTTCTAAAGCCATCATAATTATTTATAGGATAACGTTCTATTTTTATTTCTCAAACAAATGTTTGGGCCTGAAAACAGGTTGGTCTTATATTTCTACTAAGGTTTGAACTTTGAGAGTGTTTACACACGAGAGAAGAGTGAGAAAATGTTAATGCCTGTTTGAGAAAAGTGTATAAAGTGTGTAGTTAGGGGTTTTACAGCCTTAAAATGTCTATAATAATTGTAAAAAATAACGGTGACTACTTCGCGGATTTCGCTTATCGCGGGTTATTTTTAGAACGCAACTCCGCGATAAACGAGGGACCACTGTATAAGCCTGAGGAAATGGGACGTTCAAGACATTGTTCAGAAGAACAGCGTAGTTTGATTAAAAAGTTGATTGGAGGGGAAAACTTATAAGCAGCTGCAAAAAATTATAGGCTGTTCATCTACAATGATCTCCAATGCTTTAAAATGGACAAAAAAACAACAACAACAACAACAACAAAAAACAGACACGTGGAAGAAAATGGAAAACAACCATCAAAATGGATAGAAGAATAACCAGAATGGCAAAGGCTCACCATTGATCAGCTCCAGGATGATCAAAGACAGTCTGGAGTTACCTGTAAGTGCTGTGACAGTTAGAAGACGCCTGTGTGAGGCCAATTTATTTGCAAGAATTCCCCGCAAAGTCCCTCTGTTAAATAAAAGACGTGCAGAAGAGGTTACAATTTGGCAAAGAACACATTAACTGGCCTAAAGAGAAATGGAGGAATATTTTGTGGACTGATGAGAGTAAAATTGTTCTTTTTGGGTCCAAGGGCCGCAGACAGTTTGTGAGATGACCCCCAAACTCTGAATTCAAGCCACAGTTCACAGTGAAGACAGTGAAGCATGGTGGTGCAAGCATCATGATATGGGCATATTTCTCCTACTATGGTGTTGGGCCTATATATCGCATACCAGGTATCATGGATCAGTTTGGATATGTCAAAATACTTGAAGAGGTCATGTTGCCTTATGCTGAAGAGGACATGCCCTTGAAATGGGTGTTTCAACAAGACAATCATCCCAAGCACACTAGTAAATGAGCAAAATCTTGGTTCCAAACCAACAAAATTAATGCCTCGCAGATGTGAAGAAATCATGAAAAACTGTGGTTATACAACTAAATACTAGTTTAGTGATTCATAGGATTGCTAAAAAAGCAGTTTTGAACATAATAGTTTTGAGTTTGTAGCATCAACAGCAGATGCTACTATTATTGTGAACACCCCCTTTTCTACTTTTTTTTTTTACTAATAATCCAATTTCATCGCCTTAAGAGTGTGCATATCATGAATGCTTGGTCTTGTTGGATTTGTGAGAATCTACTGAATCTACTGGTACCTTGTTTCCCATGTAACAATAAGAAATATACTCAAAACCTGGATTAACCTTTTACTCACATAGCACTACTATTATTCTGAACACTACTATATATATATATATGTGTGTGTGTGTGTGTGTGTGTGTGTGCAAAAATAGAATTTTGAGGGAAAAATTGGATTCAGAAAAAAAGCTGTACCATAAAAAATGTGGGAAAAAGTGCAGTGCTGTGAATACTTTCCGGATTTACTGTATCTTGTGCATATTTAACAAATGACATAGCCGGGAGTCTCAGTGGGAACTGCTGTGCCAATTGTTTTGGAATTCAAATGTGCCATAAAGTCTGTAGAGATAATCTGCTGACAAACTAATGGAAGATCCAAACTTCGAATTTGAAGGCTCAACAAGGGGTTCAAAAGAAACAAAAAATAAAATTAAATGGCAGATGGAAACAAACTGTAACCATAAATAGTAGCATTGGAACATATCTCAGTCATGAATAACTGATTCATTTATTTAATTTTAAGCCTAATAAATGTCTTTGCAGCAGGAGGACAGGTGATAGTTCAAACCTGGTCTCACGGCAAGTTGTGATTCAGCAGCACGAAATATACATTAATCTACTGGTTTGTGATATTGTGATGAAAAGCGCTTCATTTTCGTCACGACAGCATGAATTCATTCTAATTCATTCCGTGATGGCTGCACGAAATTAAAAGTGAAGCAGGGGTGGGTGGGGGGGGGTTATGGTTAGGGTGAGGGAAAAGAGTAGGATTAGGTTATGGTTTAAGCCCCTTTCACACCGGGGCTGCTCCCAGTGCCATCATGACGACGCAGGAACGTCTGTGTCAGGAGCACACTGCAGGGGGCAGAGAGGAGGTGAGAACGCAGCCTGCAGGTTCTCTGCACAGAGAAGTCAGAGTGCACAGTCTGTCTGCAGCCAGACTGTGCACTCTGACTTCTCTTCTACTTGTTGTGCTGAGCTGCAGGGCTGCGCTCTGAGTTCTGTTATAGTTTATCTTTCCTCCCTTGACTGTGAGATGCGCACGCGCACAGACCGTCCTTAAGCAAATGTGGAGATGTCTGGAGTTCTACTTGATGTTGACATGTCCTGGACGGCGTCATAATGACGCACGGCGCAACTGGGACCAACTGGGAGCACCCCCGGTGTGAAAGGGGCTTTAGGGTTGGGGGTAGGAGTAGGGTTAGTAATGGTGGAGTTGGTTTAAAAAAACCCTGTCACGAAAACTTGACTCATTTCGTCACGGGAGCACGAAAAAAAAAAAAGTGAGACTGGGCTAGAAATTTCACATGAAATATTTTCCACCTGGCTGAAGGAAAATATGTTAAAAACTGCTGTGCTATTTACAAATAGATTCTCCACTCAGGACATTTCCCTGTCTCTCTTTTAAACATAGTCTGATAAAAAAAAAAAAGTCAGGCCCTGACCCCCATCCTTGTCTGAAAACCCATATTTTCTGAGTGACTGTCAATTATTCCAGCCATTGTATCATGACATTCCACTCCACTTAATTCACGCAACTTTTTAATTCAAAGTAGAGATTCACATCTTGTCGGGGCCGTTTGCTCACTGAAACGTCCTCATATGACACAGTCTCATAACATTTCTGAGTAATCACAGATTTTCTCCATGAGCTGCACACAGCTAAAACTCTGTCATTCAGGCCTTGAACTGGCCGCTGCTTCTTTCAGACTGAAAATATTTCCTCAGCTGTTACATGAGATGCATACTTTAAAATTACTTGGAGCTTTCTGTTTCTGCTTCGTATCCCAAAATGTCACAAAGATGAAAACTCAGAAATGAGAAGGACCAACCAAATGTTTTAAGACTCAGACACTACCATAAATGCTAAAGCTGCCCTACATGATTTTTTTCTCCACAAGATGTCGCTAGATTTGTTTTTCAGAAAGAAAACAAAGCTTCCCTTCTTGGCTCCACCCTGTGCCCTCCTCCACACTGAGCAGAAGGAATGGCAGTTGGAGCCTACAAGTCTAACATCTTATAATTTTGGAAAAGCTAAAAGTGCTTTTTGCCTCAAAACATGACTTCTGGGTGTCTTTCTGGAAAGTTGTTGTCGACCACTATGATGGCAGCACCATCTTGAAAAAAAATGTAATAGCTTTGCATTGAGTTGGGAGCACTGTTATCTCTTTATAAATGTAGGGAGGGACTGTTGCCTCATTCTCTGCACAGGGTGCCATTATGCCAACAAGGCTTGGCATAGAAAATAGTTGTTGGCTGCTGTATGAATGTAAGTTAGGACACCTTAAGGCAAATGTCACTCGTAGCACTCATACAATGACAAGACATTTCTCATTCATAGTTCCCCACAGTTAACTGGATGAGGCTAAAGGGACGCCCCACATTATCACATGGCTGCGGTAGAGACATGGCTACTTTCACAAGGTGGAGTGGTCTGCTTGGCTGGTTGCCAATCAGTCAGAGTGATGCACAGAGCCAACACATGCAGCCATCTGACTTAATCTGTTGTATCTTGAGTGGATAGGTGGATAATTATAACTCATCTCGAGGCCACAAACAGAGATCAGTTACTTTGATGGACCAGATCAATCCAAAAAGCAAGATGCTTTTTGCTAAAGTATTATTCCAAAGACCTATCAGCCACCTGCTGACCACTGCCACCTGTTGGATGGTTGGTGGAAATAGGACCAAGTGTAAGTTTGTTTGTCACTTTATTAAGTCAAGATTTAGTGGCCACCAAGCTCAATACTGATAGTTGTGTATTTTTGAATTAACAGATACAGTATGTAGTCAGCAACTGAATGCATATTTACACTTTTTTTCTGTTGTGCCAGCATTAAATAATTATGCCTTCAATTTAATTCAATTTTTAATTTATTTTTCATATATATAGCGCCAATCACAACAAAGTTGCCTCAAGGTGCTTCACACAAGTAAGGTCTAACTTTAGCAACCCCCAGAGCAAGCACCACAGGCGACAGTAGTAAGGAAAAACTCCCTCTGATGATTGAGGAAGAAACCTCAAGCAGACCAGACACAAAGGGGGTGACCCTCTGCTTGGGTTTGCTACCGATATAATTGACAAAACAATTTACAAAACAAATATACAGAAAATTTTGCTGGTGCACAGGACGGGAGAGCTGCAGAAGTCGACACCACTCCCATCTCTGGATGGAGCCGCACCTCACACAGAGAGAAAAACAGAATCAGGCATCGTAAAGACAACAAATACAGTATAATTCATTAGCATTAAGCAACAAGAAAAGCAGAAGAAATACAAAGGTGAACGCCGGCCACTATGCCTAAGCTTCACTAAAAGATCCAGACTTTAGATAAAGTTGAGGCTGCGACTGCTATGTTTACTAATAAAATGAATTTAAAAGGGTAAAACACATAATAACATAATATGCCAGTATGCTAGCCATACAAAAGGGAAAATAAGTGCGTCTTAAAAAGGGTCCCTGCCATGCCATTATGTTTTTACGTATTCTTGAAGAATAAAAAAGCTTTTTCCACATGTCTTTGTTTTTTACCATAAATTACACTGAACAAGGATTTAGATGTTTCGTTACCCATATGAGAATTTTGTATTTACCACCTCCGAGCTTGACCTACTTTATCACTGCGACGGATGTGACGTCATGCAAGCAAAGGTATCGAAGCGAGGCTCTATTTACCAATACGGCAGACACAGACAGCGAAGGCATAGTGAGTGATTATAGTGAAGATTTAAGTGACATATCAATTGTTTTTGAAGAAGATGAAGAAGTTTCTGATGAACGAAGCAACAGTGAAAATAATGAGGGGCTCCAGCCGTATATGTTCAAGCCGTACGCAACAGAAGACAAGGATGAAGCGGAGGTGTCAGGGGATGACATCAACAACGAAGGTGCTATCAAGGAGGATATAAGCTGCTTAAAAAACACAGAACGGTTTGTTCACTCACCACCTTTTCTTATAAACGATCATTTGGACCTTGACTGTGGTGTGTTTGTATGTGTGTGAAAAAATTATTTCAGCAGCACAGCATGCTTAAACTCAGGAGTTTGTTATAAAATCACTGAAAATAAAGTTTCTTTACATTCTGTATAAATTTAATCATTTATAACTCAGTTTCTTGTGATTGCTAATTCTTCACATTTTATTCAAAGCAAATGATTGCTAATCTTTATCTGAAAAGCTGTAGACCCACATGGGATGGGGAAAAAAGATTTCTAAATACAAGAAAATTTTACTTCTATATCTGTTGTCAACTTTTATCAGGCATAATATTGTAGAAAACGTTTATGCTAAATGGAGACTTTCCTGTTTAAAATACACATACAAGCTGCTGTGAAACCACCTTTTCCAGAATTTTTGAGCAAAATGATAGATTTGATATCAGCCTATAGCAGGGGTGGGCAACAAGGGCTGAGACACTGCAGGTTTTCCTTGCAACCAATCACCTCAGCAGGTGGGTTGCTGATGAGCCTCTCCCTTGAACATAAACACCTGGTATTCAATGACATCACCTGCTGAGACACCTGAACATTAATGAAATCACTTGCTGAGGTGATTGGTAGCAAGGAAAACCTGCAGTACTTCAGCCCTTCATGGCACGATTGCCACCCCTGGCCTATAGTTTTTCAAAACACTAGGGTCAAGATTAGATTTCTTAAGTAATGGTTTAATCACTGCACATCTGAAACATTTAGGAACAGATCCAGAGGTTAATGAGAGATTAATAATTAGGGATGCACTGAGCCACAATTTTTCCCAATACCTGAATTTGGATATCTGCCGATAGATACTTTTCCGATCCAATACCAGAGCTCTGTTTGCTTTAATATTATTATTATCATTATTGTTGATTTTATATGAGGATTTTCTTAAAAAGGAGACCTGAAAGTTGAGCTACAATTTGCCAGAAGGTGCATCTAAGATGAAAGCCTAGATTTGATGTTTTGGTGAACGAATTAAGTATTTTATTTTTTAAAGACTTTTATAGCCTTGTTTTTATAGACTTAAAGAGAAAAGACAGCTCTCTCTCTCTCTCTCTCTCCCTGCCTCCCTCTCTCTCTGTCTCCCTCTCTCTCTGTCTGTCTCTCACGCACTCTCTCTGTTTCTGTCTCTCACGTGCTCTTTCTCTCTCCCTCCATCTCTTTTTCTCTCTCGCTGTTTTTGTGCTGCGCAAACTTTGAACTTTTGAGAAACACGAAGCCTTTCAACTGTAAAATAAATGTATCATCACCGACACTCACAAGCATGATTTTAATGAAGACTTTCCCTTTCACCGGACAGAATCTCTTTTCGCTGTCCTCCTCAGCTGCACACTGAGCTGGCTTTTACAGCCTCGGGACAGTGAAGCGGCTAACGTTTTAGCACACACATTCAGCAACAATTCAGTTAATTTTTCAGAAAATCCGTTCTTGAAGAACAGACAATTTGAACCTGAGAACCGGGCAGAAATTTGCTGCTAACCGCAGCTAGAACACTGTGGAAGGGAGCTCTCTCATACAGCCCAGCTTCAGAAAACAAGCAGAGCGCAAACAACAGCAGTTGAGAGGATTCACAATGGCTCTTCTCCAGTATCGTAAAATGTCATGGGTTGGATCGGTATTTTCCCGATATGTGAATTAAGTCAGTATCGGAACCCGATACCGATCCAGGATCGGATCGGTCCGACTCCTATTAATAATTTCCAGCACAGTTGGCCCAAGAATGGGCCACAGGTCCTTAAACAGTTTTGTTGGTATGGGATCAAATAAGCAGGTTGTGCTTTTGTAGACATTATGAGTTTCGTCAGCACGCCGAGTGAGATACTATCAAATTCTGTAAATCTAGGTAATACCTCAGTAATGGCACCTACCTCAATAGCAGGGTGTAGTGACTGGGTTAAGGCATGCTGGGATATGTTTAACTTAATGTCATCTATTTTCTTCTCAAAGTAATCCAAGTAACTGTGCTGTAAAAGGAGAACACTGGTTGTCCATGAATAAGTGTTGCCACTGTGCCGACAAGAACTGAGTTATGCTTTTTGTTGATCAAGTCAGAGTAATAGGCACACTTTGTAGCCAGTTGTTGTTGGCAGTTTCCTCACTTGCAAGGATAGTGGGAAGGCCTTTTTTTTTTTTTTTTTTAGTTTATTTTCTACAAGCCCTCTGGTGGCTGAAAAGTCCAATGCGGGATGCACAAGACCTGTTACACTTGGGGCAAATGAACACTTGAGTAGGCTGGGCTTGTGCTGCTGCCCGCTCTGTCTTTTAATGTGAAGTGCTCTACTGCATTCAGGCTGGTACCCTTGATGTTGATTTGGGGTGGGGTATATGCTGTATGGGGGACCGGTTGATATAGCACTTCCGTCTTTCTCAGGCTGATGGTGAGGCCGAAGGCTCTTGCTGCTTCAGCAAAACAGTTGACAATGTGCTGCAAGGCTTGCTCCGTATGGGCGACGAGGGCGCAGTCATCTGCAAAGAGCAGCTCCATGATTAGCTGTTCTGTGATCTTAGTGTGGGACAGAAGGCGCCACAAGTTAAACAGACTTCCGTCGGTTCTGAAGCGGATATAGATGCCGTCTGTCAAGTCTTCTTTGGCCTCACAAAGCATCATGCTGAAGAAGATGGAGAATAGAGTGGGCGCGAGGATGCAACCTTGTTTGACGCCATTTGAGATGGGGAAGCTGCCGGACAGAGTCCCGTTGTACTTCACTTGTCCCATCTGGCCTTCATGCAGCTGGCGGATGATGGTGAGGAGCTTTGGAGGGCAGCCAAGGCGTGCAAGAATCTTCCACAAACCCTCACGACTGACCGTGTCAAAAGCCTTGCTTAGGTCTATGAAGGGTGCATAAAGGGCCACGTTCTGTTCTCTGCACTTCTCCTGGATCTGTCTCAGGATGAAGATCATGTCGGTGGTTCCCCTGTTGGCCCGAAATCCGCACTGACTCTCTGGAGTATTTTCATGCGCTATGGTAGGGGTAAGCCTGTTGAGCAGTACTCAAGCCAAAATCTTACCTGCTATTGAGAGGACAGTGATGCCCCGGTAATTAGAACAGTCGGACTTGTCGCCCTTGTTCTTGTACATGGAGACAATGACCGCATCCCGAAGGTCATGTGGAACCATTCCCTTTTCCCAGCAACTGGAGAAGAGAATCTGAAGCTTGTCAAGGACTGCCTCACCTCCATTTTGGTACACCTCTGCTGGGATGCCATCTATGCCAGGAGACTTCCCTGGATTCAGCTGCGTGGTGGCCTTTCGGATCTCTTCAAGTGTTGGGGGGTCATCAAGTTCCCATTTCACCTCCACCTGGGGAATCTTCTCGATTGATGACTCTTGCACAGTGCGCTTGTCACTGAAGAGGTTTTCAAAGTGTTCTGACCAACGCTGCATAATGGTTTCCTTGTCCGTCAGAAGGGTGGAGCCGTCTGAGGAGCGCAGGGGTGCTTGCACTTGATGTGCTGGCCCATGGATGGTCTTAAGGGCTTCATAAAAGGAGCGCATGTCTCCAGCATCGGCATGTTGTTGTGTCTTCTCCGCAAAAGCTAGCCACCAGTCATTCTGCAATATGCAGAGCTTGCTTTGCAGTGTGGAGCAGGCATTTCTGTAAGCTGTCTTGGCAGAGTGGTCATCAGATTTAGCTAAAAGAGTCTTGTGGCATGCACGTTTCTTTTCTAGTAGTTCCTGGATCTGTGCATCAGACTCATCAAACCAGTCTTTATTTTTCCTGGCTGAGAAGCCCACTACTTCTGCTGCCGTCTCCTGAAGGATGGTCTTTAATCTCATCCACTGTTGTTCAGGGTCGTCAGGCAGGCCTTCTTCTCCACCCAGTCTCTCCTCTAGTTTGGCCTGGAACTCCTTTTTTGTGTCTATGTCTTGCAGCTTGTGGACTTGTAGCTTCTTAAACTGTGGGCCTTTCTCTTAGGAGGGGGCTTGAAAGTGAAAGCAATCTTGGAACGGACCAAGCGATGATCCGTATAGCAATCCGCGCTAGGCATCACCCTGGTGCACCATGTAGTACGTCTTTTCTATCACGCTGTCGCTTCAGAACGTAGTCCAGAAGGTGCCAGTGTTTGGAGCGTGGGTGTCTCCAGGTTGCTTTGAATCTCTCTTTCTGTTGGAACAGGCTGTTGGTGATTGTTAAGTCATGTGCAGAGCAGAACTCCAGCAGCAGGCGGCCATTGTCGTTACAGCTGCCTATGCCATGTTTCCCTAGCACGTCCTTCCATACATCAGAGTCGCGGCCCACTCTGGCGTTGAAATCTCCCATGATGAGGAGCTTGTCCTGGGTGTCGACGCACTGTAGAAGGTTGTGGAGATCGCTATAGAAAGCCTCCTTAACTCCGATGTCGGCCAGCATGGTTGGGGCATACACACTAACAATAGTGGCAAAATCCTTGTTGTAGATGGGGAGCCGGAGTGACATGAGTCGGTCAGAATGTCCAAGTGGCAAACTGTGTAACCTATGTGCTATGGCGCTCTTAATCATGAACCCGACCACTGACAGTCGACGATCTTCTTTAGCCTTCCCTGACCAGAACAGTGTGTAGCCTGTGCCTTCCTCGGTGAGTGACCCTTGGTCTGCAAAGCGCACCTCGCTGAGTGCAGCAATGTGTATGTCAAGCCTTGCTAGCTCTTTGGCGACTAAGGCTGAGCGTCTTTGAGGACGATCGCTATTGTCTGAGTCCATCATTGTGCGTACATTCCAGCACGCAATTTTCAGGTTCTTTGTTTTTCTTTTCGCACCGCGTGTAGTGATGCCCATTGGCAGCGGTGAGCCAACCGGGTCTAGTGAGACAAGCCATGTTTAGACCACCTTTTCTAGGTCTGTCTCCATGTGGCGCAAGCAGGGCTATCCCTAAACAGGGCTGCTTGGTCACCCAGGGCCCTGCCGGATGATGCTGTTGTCTCGGGTCAGCAATCAAATGACCATAGTTCCTGAGCCGCCTGCATGCAGGATCGAGACTGCAGCTCCCAGTGCCATCATGCACCTGCTGTTTTCGCCTCTTCCCATCGCTGCAGGGCTTTCCTTCCCGCCTGCGCTCGTTGCTTAAAGTGGGGATCAGCTAGCGCACACCAATTCCACTCTTTAGGCAAGGTGGCACTCCACAGTGGCATAGACAAGCTGAGATGGCTGTGGCGACCACCAGGCTGTAGGTTTTACATCAGTGACCTTCTCCTAGCCTCTGGCTAAAGAACCTTCCTCGGAGGCACGGGGGCAGTAACCCAGGCTGGGGGTTTAACATCAGGGTTTTCCTTCCCCTAGGTGGACCGCCTTAACAGGGCTAATGAGTCCCATCTACCCACTGCTATAACCCAGTCAGCTGGGAGGCTCGTGATGGCGGGAGTGCCTAGATCCCGTATAGGCAGTGGTGGGCACAGATAACCAAAAAATTAACTTCGATAACAGATAATCAGATAACTGAAAAGTTATCTTAGATAAAGATAAAACAATAAACCACCCAAAAATGTATCGGAAGTTACAGATAACCGATAACAGATAAATTCCAATATTATCTCTGGCACATTTACAACTACTAGTAAAACAAATTTAATAGCTTCTAATAATATTAAAAGTAACAACAGACCCAAACAATAAGACCACACTTTTTTCTTTCAACAGTCTGCCCCAGCTGGAAGCTCTTGTTTACTACAGCGCTCCGAGCACAGAGGCACCCCGAGACCCAAACAATGAGACCACACTTTTTTCTTTCAACATTCGGCCCCTGCTGGAAGCTCTTGTTTATTACAGCCTTCCCAACACAGAGGCACTCTGAGAGCAGCCATAAAGCCAGCTCCCTATCAATGACAAAGCTCCGGTCATGCGGAGGTCTTGAAAAATAAATAATAAAAGTCATATTGAGTTATGGTGTTGATTTATAAATAACATGTTTGCGCACATTCTCTCCACATTCTCTCTTTACAACATTCATTTGATGTTGTAAAACGTGCTTTTCAGTGTGCGAGATGATTTTTCATGCAGAAATTTTTTGGACCAAGTTTCAGGTTAATCGTGCATCCTGCATCGTGTAGTGTTCATGGAGTATCAAGCTGCAGTCAACATCTGACGACCACCTCCTGATCGCCGATCGTATGGTCGAATGAGAATCAAATCTGTTTGTTATATTATTGTGGTCGGCCGTCGTGAGGTTATCCTGCTGAAAGCTACAAGCAGCATCCAACCGTTCACACTGTGCCTGTGCAAACACTGCAGAGCTGTCTTGTAATAATGTTATTATTATTATTATTATTATTTTTGCAGTTTGTTTTTAAACATTTGTAAAAAAAAAAAAAAAGCCATTTGCAAAGCAAAAAAGTTGATTTGACAATCATCTGACATAACCGGGGTCAAAATAAATAGAACACTGCCATCTACTGGTTCCCAGACACTGCCATGAACACTACTGGCCAGTAGATGCTAGATGGCAGTAGAGGCTTTCAAAACAAAGTCTAGATAATCCCTGTCTGCTCACATTTAAAATGCGTGGAATTTAACAAACGCAATTAAAAAAAAATCAACGTCTATAAACGCAGAGAATATATTCAAGAGAGTTTTAGGCACTAGAGTTTAATGCTGTTGTCCGTGGAGCCTGAACAGTGTCTGAAATGCATTTGTCCTGTCGTGACGTACTGAGATTACATCATCCTACCCTAAATGCACTGCGGGGCACAGCATGTGCTCACAAAACCTTAAAAATTAGCACATTACTTTAAAACTAAAACATATATCTGATATTTTTACTTCATGAAACGTCAGACATGACAGTAATTTTAAATAACTTGTCCAAAATGAGTTTGGTTAAAATTTGAACCATAAGTTAAAAATGTATGCCTCTGGATGACTTAGGTCATATTGCCAGCATATCGGTATGATGTTAAAGGAAATGTTTTTTTTTCTTTTTCCTTTTGGGGCTGTTTGTCCTTTGTTTGCAGAGGATTGAGATGCTATTTATACAAGCAGTTCTCTTCTGTTTGCAAAGGTTATAACTATGTGTCTGTTACAAAACTTTTAACAGGTGGGTGCTGAACTAATTTTAAAAATGCTTGTCGCTGTTCAGCTTTGTTTATTTTGTTTATCGGTTTAAAAGTTATCGGACACAAATTAATCGGAAGATAATTGGTCCGACAATGGTTTTTTTAAGTTATCTAAAAAGAAAATCCGATACTGAAAACATTATCTTCGATAATTATCTGTTATCGGATTATCGGAAGTGTGCCCACCACTGCGTATAGGTCATGGACCTACCACTGCCATACTTGAATAAACATATCTGTGTTGTAAAACAACAACAAAAAAACACAAAGCCAACCTAATCAAAACCAAAGTGAGTGCAGTTCCAGGAAAACCTACCTGAAACAATCTAAAACTGACTGAAAATAAATCTGACTCAATCTAAACCGAAAACAATTCATCTAGCGCAATGTAACTATAGCTTGTAAGCTAACAAACGGAATATCAAATCAAATTTATTTATTTATTTATATAGCGCCAAGTCACAACAAACAGTCGCCCCAAGGCGCTTTATATTGTAAGGCAAGAGCCATACAACAATTACAGAAAAAACCCCAACGGTCAAAATGACCCCCCTGTGAGCAAGCACTTGGTGACAGTGGGAAGGAAAAACTCCCTTTTAACAGGAAGAAACCTCCAGCAGAACCAGGCTCAGGGAGGGGCAGTCTTCTGCTGGGACTGGTTGGGGCTGAGGGACTATAAAGCTAACCAAATCTAAATGCACTTAAAACAATCACAGTCGAAACCTTTATCACTATGAAAACAGATAAGTGTGTATAAAGCTAACTGAATCTGAAAGTAACTGAAAAACAGGTAACTGAACATAAATTAATGCAGATATGCAAATTGTTAAATGAATATAAAGCTAGCAATCTAAAATGTACTTAAAATCACACTATCTGAATCTAAAAAATGTATTTATCACTATGAACATAATTTCATGCAAAGCAATAGCTAAATGGATATAAAGCTAACAAAGTAAAATTGTAAAATTGATGTAAAATAACACTATCTGAATCTAAAAATGTATTTATTACTATGAAAACAGTTAAGTGTATATAAAGCTAACTGAAAAACAGCTAACTGAACATAAATTCATGCAAAGCTATGTGACTAGCTAAATGAATATAAAGCTAGCAATCTAAAATTTACTTTAATAACACTATATGAATCTAAAAATGTATTTATCGCTATGAAAACAGTTAATGTATATAAAGCTAACTGAAAAACAGCTAACTGAACATATAAATTCATGCAAAGCTATGCAAAGAGAGAGTTAGAGAAGTAGAAAAAAAATCATACTTACTAACATACTTACATACATACATTTGTAGCCAGTAGTGCATGCTTATAGTCTAAGATAACATCACACCACGCGAGGTGGAATACTTCTAATTTTGAATTACGCAATTTCCGTTCTAGACCTCTAGCCTTATGCTTGAGGTCACGCAAGTAGTAGAAAAGCTGAATCTTTGACTGGACTGGGTTGCTTGACACGAGGACGTTTCGCTTCAAATAACAGAAGCTTCCTCAGCTAAAATTCTTTCTCTGGTAGTCTGACTTCTGTCTTGACTCTTGTAGAGAAGAATAAACAGAAGACACAAAAGCTGGAGTGGCTTCTGTTTATAACGTCCTCGCGTCAAGCAACCCAGTCCAGTCGAAGATTCAAGCTTCTCTACTAAAGAAACCACCTGGACAACTGAGAGCCTACACAGAAACGTCACGCAAGTAACCACTGAACCAAGGCGACTGTTTTTTTTAGGGGGTGTGACTTTATATAGGTGGCGCAATCATGTCGAGTGTAGTTTTAAGCACCGAGTTTAAATTATCCACAAGACAGTCTACTGATTGAGCATTTCCAAATGTGAAGCTAGGATATTAGGCAGTCTTGCTTCGAGTTCAGTCGTAGTTGAGGACTTGATGTGTCACCGCAGTGATAAATAAGGTTGTTCTTCCACTAACACACGGCAGCAAAACTGTAAATTTAATAAGTGAGTGATCAGAGACCAAAGATGCAAGAGGCATGATGTCAATATTCGTGACAGCAATACCACATGCGAGAACCAAATCCAGGGTATTTCCACTAATGTGCGTCGAATCCTGAATGCATTGCTGAGATCCTAATGCATTCCACAATTTCCATAAATGGTTTGCAGAGGAGATCAGAAGGCTTATTTTAATGAATGTTGAAGTCACCAATAATCACAATGTTATCTCCATTAGTTGACAAGTTAGAATGAACTCACCAATTCATTTAAGAATTCAGAGTATGGGCCAGGGGGCCTATATACAGTGACAGTATATACAGTAATATGGATGATTTTCATTCTTCTGACTTGGGAATACGTAGCATCGTGGGCCTGAGCGGAGAATCAGATGTTCAAACGAGTTATATTTGTGACCCCAACAGCTTATAAACTAAACCTAGATTTAGAAATAAGCGCAACACCCTCACCTTGCTTCGCATCATGAGGGACATGACTAAATTTGTACGCCGTTGGGCAGGCCTCATTTAAAGGGAGGACAGCTGTAGGTTTAAGCCAGGTTTCACATAACCTAATCATATCTAAGTGATGATCCATAATCAGATCATTAATCAGCAATGATTTTGAGGATAGTGATCTTATGTTAATGAGGACCCAGACTAAGGACCTCAGTAGGGTTGACAGTTGGACTATTGGGATTTAGGGGTGTTTCCAGAGTAGCATATATAAGATGCCTGGATTTACATTTGAAACATTCCACGCAGGTTGTAGGTAGCAGACACGAAATATTTGATATTGCTGGAACAGCCAACTGACCATCCTCAATTTCAATGTCATCCAATTTAGTAATGGGTATTAAGTTGCAAAGCATATGCCTCTATGATTTTTATGGGCATGTCTGCAGAAACAGGCCACGTCTCAAGTTGACGAATTTCCCTCCCTGCCACATAAACTGCACTATCACCAAAGTGGATTTTCTGCACTAATTTCCCCCCTAAGCTATGGATTCCACACCCACATTTGTCATAAGCCTTGCACACAACCTGCTCTCTGGCCTGTTGTAAGTCCTAATGTTACCTTCCCTGTAGAGCTCTACTATGTTCGCAGACAAGATGGCAGCGCCTTCCCCAGTAGGGTGAAGGTCGTTCTGGCATCAGCAAGCCATGGTGGCCCCAAATGAAGGCCAGTTATCAATAAAACTAAAGCCTTGCTGTCTACAAAATTCCGTCAGCCACTTATTTAACAATGTCAGCCTGCTAAACACATCATTACCCAGGAGGGGAGGGGACCAGAAACTATTAATTGATTCCGACATGTTTCTGGCAAGGTCACAAGTTCTCACTATGTCCATTTTTGTGACCTCGGAAGTGCTTCATCCTGACATCATTGGCACCAGACGTGAACAGCTATGTGAATGTGTCTCGTTGTCAGGTTCCTTTGTCTGTCTACCCTTCAGCAACCTAAGATGGGAGGCAATGTCGGGAGTTTTGGCCCCAGGACTACATTTAATGTCAGCCAGCGTCTGTAAACCTGACTTTTGCGGGTGATAAGAATCCCCTGACAACTAAAGCCCAGCATTCCGGCCTATAGATACCAGTGGAAGTCACCTGTGGGCTCAAAGAACTCACAACAGGCATATCAAAGGGAGGAAAAACCGTTTCATAGTTTGCAGTGGCGAGTGTGGTTGGGGTACCGCAACCGGGCACCAAGCCCTATGTGACTTCCTCCGCCGTCATCCACAGCCACCATTTCTAGGCTGATGCTAATGAGCATGCTAGCCGGCCCAACACTAACCTCGTCTGCAGTGCCCGTAGCATCTAACACCACTGAGCTAAGAAGCTGTTCTAGCTTACGAACATGACACTGTAAAAGAGCCACCCTATCTTCCAGCATCACGCAGGATTTATGTAAAGTGTAAAGTAGTGTACTCTGTGCACCAGAAAATTCAAGCGTATAGCCAAGCTAGCGCGAGCTAACCGCTAACGAAAATGCTATCCACTCCTAAGATTCAAACAGGAGTAAAATAATGAGCTAAAATTCACAGCAGTTACACTAAAAACTAACAAGTATTAGACTGGTAGAAACACTAATAAAAGAAATGGGGGAGAAAAAACAACCTAGCTAACGCAAGCTAACCACTAGTGAAATGCTAGTGACTCCTAAGATTCACAACATGAGAAATTTAGTTATATAAGATTCACAATAAATGCACTCAAAAAACTAAAAGAAGTGTTAACCAGAAATAAAAGAAAGGAATACAACCTTGTAGAGATTAGAAGAGCGTCACAGCGTCGCAACAGCACACAGTCCGTCGGAAGCAAGTTGCCAGATCTGTGAACCAGCGTCAGCATTCTCAG
This sequence comes from Thalassophryne amazonica, assembly GCF_902500255.1. Classification (NCBI taxonomy): domain Eukaryota; kingdom Metazoa; phylum Chordata; class Actinopteri; order Batrachoidiformes; family Batrachoididae; genus Thalassophryne; species Thalassophryne amazonica. The sequence continues at coordinate 38,679,305 of NC_047119.1, read as the reverse complement.
CGTACCAACTTCCATGCCTTCAAGTAACCAAAACAAGAAAAAAAAATCCTTTGCAGCCACCACTGCATTCACATGATTGCAAAAATATTGTCTGTATACTTGCAATATTACTTCATGTCAGCCTGCTATCCCCACAAAACAGTTTTTGTTGTTTCCGTAGGTCTCTAAGTGCTATTACGGAGGACTCATTTCTAGATAACATTGTTTTGATTGGACATTTTTTACGGAACATGTAATGAAATTGGTGTTGCAAAAAATGTCATTAAATCTAATCAATGTCTTTGCAGAATCATCCCGTTTGATAAATATCACGTTTGGCCGGAGTTTAAAACAAATATGCTGTTGCATTGACAAGAATAATCAGATGCATATCAGCACAGCACAAACAAAGGTTGCAGTAATAAATCTGGAAAGCAAGCCAAACAAGAAGCTGAATTATTAGTATCATGTGAAAGGAGATAATATGATATTAAAACATTGCTCATGCCTTCAGGAGTAAAAGGGAAACCAGGAAGTAAGAGTCAGAATTCTGACTATTTTCTCAGCCTCTTTGTAGCTCCGCAGGGTGCTGGTGCACATATTAGAATTTACTGGCACGTGTTAAACCTTTCCATTGTGCACAAAGGTGGCATGAAGAGAGATGAGAAAGATAATGGAAGGTAAAAGGAGAAAATCTAATCTAAACGAGAAAAACACGAAGCAAACAGCCCTCAGTGTGATGTGCACTGAGTCATACCATTGTTTTTGCTCTTCTTCTTTTCTTTTTTAAGCTCAACTTCATTTGTTTTGTCAAAGTAGGATCAAGCAGGCTTTCAAAACTGCTTCAGTGATAAGTCTCTGATTTTTCTCACAAGCCCTTCAAAATAAGCGACAGTTAAAATGTGCCTTTCAGTGCCGCAATTTAGAAACATCTTTCCTCCAATCAGCTGACAATTAGAAAAGCTTTCAGTTGACAGGGAAAAAAGGGCCAGAAGACGAAATCACCAAATGGAAAACTCTCTGAAATCAGACGAGGGAGAAAATTAGAGAGCCGGTTTAATCAACATCAGTCGATGTCTGTCAGTGGCGTCCACGACTAATTGAATGGCGGTATTGGCTTCCCCTCTGCAACAAATGACCGGTCAGTAAACATCCTGTGCAGCTGTCACGGGGTGAATCAATGGCGGTAATGAGAACATAAACATGGATCACCAAGTGCTAATAGCTATTATTAAATGAGCGTTTCTGGAGGACGCAGCGGTAAGTGGCACATGTGGATGAAGAGATTTTTACGCCACCAAGTGTCACCAAGTAAGTAGCTGGAAGGAACGCGTGGCGTTTAATTTTTACTGCACATAACGTCCAATACAACAATACATATGTGCATTCCTATAATAAGAATTCAGTGTCACATATAGTGACAGAACTCCATCAGGCTTTGCAGATTACATGAAAGTGCTTTTACACATGTGCAAGGTTTGAAGCTCATGCTGTATTCGATGGAAACTGGGAACTCATTTTATGACTTACAACTAGAAAAAATACATCTAATGAAGCCATGGTAAAAAGTTGTCACCCCATTGACTCATCTTCGTAAACACAGTAAATATATTGTGAATGTATGAGGGTTAGATTGAAAGTTTTGAGCCTGACCCAGATAAAGTAGGCAGGTTCCTCATCTTTTGCATTCTGAGAAGGAAACATTTCTGTTGAGAATGTGTGAAATTCTGACTCACTGGGTTCAATGATGCAGACACACTATTTCAGTGGTGAGTAGGGGTGTGTCAGATCGGCAACATGGACAAAGCTGATGTGCATATTACGATTCACTATCTCACAAAAAAGGTCTTCGGAGGAGAGCCACAAAGACATGGTCATGACATTAGGGGAGGATGCCCTGTCTTATGCTACAGTTAAATGCCGATCAACCAAATTCAGGAATAGCAGAAACGTGTTGAAGATGGAGCAAGATCAGGAAGACCCAGAACTGACACCTCGATCGATATGATCCAGGAGATCCATAATATGGTGCTTGACAACAGAAGAGTAAGTGAGCATCACAAAGGCAGTACTGTAGGCATTTCCGAGGAAAGAGCTCATTCGGTTCTGAGGGAAGAACTGGGAATTAGGAAACTTTCAGCACAAGGGATCCCAAGGCTTCTCACAGCCGATCAGAAATGCATGATGTTCCAGATGCTCAGGAAGAATCTTCAACTTTTTGAGGCAGATCTGGATAGCATCCTGCGATGATTCGTGACCATGGACGAGATCTGGCTATATCACTTCAAACTGGTCCACATGTTGGTCATCACAGTGGTTGGCATTTATGAATGTAGCTTCAAACCTGTTCCGTACCTACCTTATTTCCCGTGATTTGGCATCTCTGGACTTCAATTAGTTTCCAAACATAAAAAGGCAACTTGCTGGAAATCATTATAATACTGATAATGATGTCATGTTTGCAATGGATGACTTACTTGAACTTCAGGATAAGACCTTCTATGAGCGCGGTATTAAGGCACTGTAGCCACACTGGAAAAAGTGTGTATACTTACATGGGGATTACGTTGTAAAATAAAACATTACATTAGATTACATAATAGGACTGACAATGGACACAGTAGATCTGAGTGCTGTCTTACCGTCCAGGAGATATCAGGCAAATATTTCATGTCAAACATGTCCTGATTTCATCCTGAGTACTTTTTTGTCTATACTTACTACCTGTTTGTATTGCTGTGTTTTTTTTTTTGTTTGTTTTTTTGCTTAAATTTTGTCCTTTTTCTTTTTTAACACTTTGATTCACCATTGAATGGAATAGTTTAGTATGCTGCTTGATGGTCAGAACCCATCTCTGCAATTGATATCATGCATGTGGGTCAAAATTCTAAATCATTTACAGATAAAGCAAATTTGTATCATGTTGGCTGTGTAAGATTGTATACCATTTAGTTCAAATTCTGTGAAACAAAACAACAGTCATGCAAAACAAAACCTATGACTTAAACCTGTGACTGTCTAGCGTTGGGACCAGGAGGCAGAGCTGTGGTCTTATACACCTCTCTGCAGCTTCTCTCCCCCTGCCATCCCCCTATTACCCCATCCCCGTAGAGACGGTGCCTGCTCCCAGACCACCAATAACTAGCAAAAATCTATTTAAGCATAAAAATTCAAAAAGAAAAAATAATATAGCACCTTCAATTGCACCACAGACTAAAACAGTTAAATGTGGTCTATTAAACATTAGGTCTCTTTCTTCTAAGTCCCTGTTGGTAAATGATATAATAATTGATCAACGTATTGATTTATTCTGCCTAACAGAAACTTGGTTACAGCAGGATGAATATGTTAGTTTAAATGAGTCAACACCCCCGAGTCACACTAACTGTCAGAATGCTCGTAGCACGGGCCGGGGCGGAGGATTAGTAGCAATCTTCCATTCCAGCTTATTAATTAATCAAAAACCTAGACAGAGCTTTAATTCATTTGAAAGCTTGTCTCTTAGTCTTGTCCATCCAAATTGGAAGTCCCAAAAACCAGTTTTATTTGTTATTATCTATCGTCCACCTGGTCGTTACTGTGAGTTTCTCTGTGAATTTTCAGACCTTTTGTCTGACTTAGTGCTTAGCTCAGATAAGATAATTATAGTGGGCGATTTTAACATCCACACAGATGCTGAGAATGACAGCCTCAACACTGCATTTAATCTATTATTAGACTCTATCGGCTTTGCTCAAAAAGTAAATGAGTCCACCCACCACTTTAATCATATTTTAGATCTTGTTCTGACTTATGGTATGGAAATAGAAGACTTAACAGTATTCCCTGAAAACTCCCTTTTGTCTGATCATTTTTTAATAACATTTACATTTACCCTGATGGACTACCCTGCAGTGGGGAATAAGTTTCATTACACTAGAAGTCTTTCAGAAAGCGCTGTAACTAGGTTTAAGGATATGATTCCTTCTTTATGTTCTCTAATGTCATATACCAACACAGAGCAGAGTAGCTACCTAAACTCTGTAAGGGAGTTAGAGTATCTTGTCAATAGTTTTACATCCTCATTGAAGACAACTTTGGATGCTGTAGCTCCTCTGAAAAAGAGAGCTTTAAATCAGAAGTGTCTGACTCCGTGGTATAACTCACAAACTCGTAGCTTAAAGCAGATAACCCGTAAGTTGGAGAGGAAATGGCGTCTCACTAATTTAGAAGATCTTCACTTAGCCTGGAAAAAGAGTTTGTTGCTCTATAAGAAAGCCCTTCGTGAAGCTAGGACATCTTTCTACTCATCACTAATTGAAGAAAATAAGAACAACCCCAGGTTTCTTTTCAGCACTGTAGCCAGGCTGACAAAGAGTCAGAGCTCTATTGAGCTGAGTATTCCATTAACTTTAACTAGTAATGACTTCATGACTTTCTTTGCTAACAAAATTTTGACTATTAGAGAAAAAATTACTCATAACCATCCCAAAGATGTATCGTTATCTTTGGCTGCTTTCAGTGATGCCGGTATTTGGTTAGACTCTTTCTCTCCGATTGTTCTGTCTGAGTTATTTTCATTAGTTACTTCATCCAAACCATCAACATGCTTATTAGACCCCATTCCTGCCAGGCTGCTCAAGGAAGTCCTACCATTATTTAATGCTTCAATCTTAAATATGATCAATCTATCTTTGTTAGTTGGTTATGTACCACAGGCCTTTAAGGTGGCAGTAATTAAACCATTACTTAAAAAGCCATCACTTGACCCAGCTATCTTAGCTGGGTCAAGTGATGGCCAATCTCCAACCTTCCTTTTCTCTCAAAGATTCTTGAGAGGGTAGTTGTAAAACAGCTAACTGATCACCTGCAGAGGAATGGTCTATTTGAAGAGTTTCAGTCAGGTTTTAGAATTCATCATAGTACAGAAACAGCATTAGTGAAGGTTACAAATGATCTTCTTATGGCTTCGGACAGTGGACTTATCTCTGTGCTTGTTCTGTTGGACCTCAGTGCTGCTTTTGATACTGTTGACCATAAAATTTTATTACAGAGATTAGAGCATGTCATAGGTATTAAAGGCATTGCGCTGCGGTGGTTTGAATCATATTTGTCTAATAGATTACAGTTTGTTCATGTAAATGGGGAATCTTCTTCACAGACTAAAGTTAATTATGGAGTTCCACAAGGTTCTGTGCTAGGACCAATTTTATTCACTTTATACATGCTTCCCTTGGGCAGTATTATTAGACGGTATTGCTTAAATTTTCATTGTTACGCAGATGATACCCAGCTTTATCTATCCATGAAGCCAGAGGATACGCACCAATTAGCTAAACTGCAGGATTGTCTTACAGACATAAGACATGGATGACCTCTAATTTCCTGCTTTTAAACTCAGATAAAACTGAAGTTATTGTACTTGGCCCCACAAATCTTAGAAGCATGGTGTCTAACCAGATCGTTACTCTGGATGGCATTTCCCTGATCTCTAGTAATACTGTGAGAAATCTTGGAGTTATTTTTGATCAGGATATGTCATTCAAAGCGCATATTAAACAAATATGTAGGACTGCCTTTTTGCATTTACGCAATATCTCTAAAATCAGAAAGGTCTTGTCTCAGAGTGATGCTGAAAAACTAATTCATGCATTTGTTTCCTCTAGGCTGGACTATTGTAATTCATTATTATCAGGTTGTCCTAAAAGTTCCCTAAAAAGCCTTCAGTTGGTTCAGAATGCTGCAGCTAGAGTACTGACGGGGACTAGCAGGAGAGAGCATATCTCACCCGTGTTGGCCTCCCTTCATTGGCTTCCTGTTAATGCTAGAATAGAATTTAAAATTCTTCTTCTTACTTATAAGGTTTTGAATAATCAGGTCCCATCTTATCTTAGGGACCTCATAGTACCATATTACCCCATTAGAGCGCTTCACTCTCAGACTGCGGGCTTACTTGTAGTTCCTAGGGTTTGTAAGAGTAGAATGGGAGGCAGAGCCTTCAGCTTTCAGGCTCCTCTCCTGTGGAACCAGCTCCCAATTCAGATCAGGGAGACAGATACCCTCTCTACTTTTAAGATTAGGCTTAAAACTTTCCTTTTCGCTAAGGCTTATAGTTAGGGCTGGATCGGGTGACCCTGGACCATCCCTTGGTTATGTTGCTTTAGACGTAGACTGTGTTTCATAATTATTGTATGGCCTTGCCTTGCAATGTGGAGCGCCTTGGGGCAACTGTTTGTTGTGATTTGGCGCTATACAAGAAAAAAGTTGATTGATTGATTGATTAAATGGTTAAAAACAAATTTGAAAGAGACTAAACTTTAAAGTACCATTTATGAACTTGACACAATTCTAGAGATAATACAATTATGTCCGAATGCTCCTTTCACATAAAGCCAGATGGCATCTTCAAGTAAACATGGGTTGACAACAGGAATTTTATTAGATGTCAAATATAATAAGATGGAAAATCTTGACAATTAAGCCTTTGTGTAATATTTATTCCTTGCACAACTGTTGAACTGCACCACATGTACTTTTTATAGTAATCTGAATATGCTCAAATCAGGAGTACAAACAAACAAAAATCTGCTAAAGATTTGTTGGAATGAAGGTCAAGAAACTGACTGTTGAATGCCCTTGATATAAGCACTGGTACACTGTTTGCTTATTTTGGATAAATCTCTAAACCATTTTGCTCTAAACCCCCCCAAAAACAGACCTAAAGAGCTGAAACATTTAACATGCTGTTGCATGAATATGGAGGTTCTAAAAAAGCTTTAGCATGCCACGTTCAGAAGATCAAGATGTACATAAATAAATGAACAAAGAAATTAAACAGTTTATTCAAATGACCAAAGCTGCCACATGAAGACACAGCAGCTACTACTACTCCTACTACTAGTAGTAGTAGTACTACGCTACTTTTACTTGCAAAACTGAAGATGCAAATAGTTCAAAAGAAAAGGAAGAGAGAATAATAGCATGACACCAACCTTTTAGCACACTTGCTGATGATGACGCAGCACAAAAGTGTCTCTCCCCTTAACTACGACTCCTGTGGTAACTACTACTATGTTACTGTTACTTACAAAAATGAAGGTGCAAAAAGTTCAAAAGAAAAAGAAGAGAAAAGAACATTATGACACCAATGTGGCACATTTGGCTCAATTCAGCAGCATCTCTCCCCTTAACTAGTACTACTACTACAACTACCACTACTAAAACTCAAAGGAAAAAGAAGGTAACAGAAAAGTGATGAACACAAATTATGAGAACAAAGTGAACTGTGGATGAGGGAGACAAAATGACAGGAGCAAACACACAAAGACATGATGACAGAGACCAGGAATGTAAGGACCACACAGTCAGTGGATGGAACACAAAAATGACAAATACACGTAGGGACCAATGGATAACAGACCCACACACACACACACACACACACACACACACACACACACACACACACACACACACACACACACACACACACACACACACCAGGCACATACACAACCCACGAGCGCACACACAAGACACAGGGCCACCACGAATGACATGCAATGGAAGGACAGACGCACAAGACTCAGACACTAACCACGGGTGTGCACACGCACATGTACACGCACACACACACACAAATGATGGATGAGGAGGACATACACATAACACACAGACAGAAGACTCAGACACGGGTGCTGACAAAACTAACAGGGCACGCCCACAACATGAATGAATGAGAGATTAGGGGAGCCGTGCCCACCACTGCAGATAGACCAGCTGAACACATGAGCTTTCGACATTTGATGCTGAAAGGTTAAACACAACGTCACAACTGCTCAACTTGAACAGTTTTGGAGCCCATTTGGATTGAACATAGTTGAAATGTTCTTCTTAAAGTGGTTCATTTTTTTTCTCCCAGAATTAAACTAACATCAAAACCACAGAAGCATATTATGGTATCACTGCATCACAAAGAAATAATGTGCACAGCTCGAGCTCAGACATTTGAGGCGCAGGGGTAAAATCTGCAAGTGTCCCTTTGTTTAATTAAGTGAATTTTCTTCACCGTGTCATAGTTTGGTTCTGTGTTGTTTCCATTTCCAGTCCCATCCAGATGAAAAAGCGTCACTGCTTTGTACTCTCAATATTTTTGTCTTCTGGAAAACAGTCTTCCTCTTGAAGGAGCTGATGGAAGCGGTAATTTAGTGAGATCGTTATATTCCATTCAAAGTGCAGTAATATGTACTTGTATGGGGTGGGTATTTGGTTGAAGCCTTATGTGTTTGATGTAAACTGGGATATACAATGAAAAAATTGGAGATTGGCACAATATTTATTTAGAGGATGTGACAAACAGTGACCACAGAATGTCGGTTATGGTCGCCAGCCTTCAAAATAAATGCAACCACTGGTGACCTTGAAACAGAGGTCAAGGTCACCGGCCTTTGAACCCATGCAAAGTACTCCTCCAAGGCATATACCCACCAAGTATGAAGTTTCTACGAGCAAAAGGTGCCAAGCTATGTTGTGGCAAGGATTTGACAGTTGTGACCATTACTGAGCTTCAAAAGTAGGTCAAGGTCACTGGCCTTCGAACCCATGCGAAGTAATCCTCCAAGGCATGTACCCACCAAATATGAAGTTTTTGAGAGCAATAGGTGCCGAGCTACGTTGCGACAAACGAATTGTGGCTGGACAGACGGATGGACAGACAACCCTGATGCTATATGCCCCGCCTCGCGGCGCAAGCACCTTGCGAGGCATAAAAATATAGGAGGTTCTAGGAGCAAATCTGGGCATATCTGAGGCCAAATTCCAAAGTAAGAATGATATTTTTAAGACAGTTGTTGGGAAAGTGTAAGTACACGGACCCGCAACAGGGGGCGCAAATGAACGGACAATGGAATAGGTCAAATAACAACACTTTACTGTTGTGAATGTGCACAACAAATACAACAGATTACAATAATGGACAAAAGTCAATTCACAAAGGTGTCGTGTGGGCAGGCTCGAAGATAGGAGACGCCTCTCCAAAGTAGAACCGGAACCACACGGTTTCCTCCGCCACCAGACCCCGGGAATACTGGAGCCGCCAAGTCCCGAACTCCCAGGTGGCCACTGCCTCCGCGTGTCGGACCTGGTACTGCTGGCGAGGAACAAGAACAATTAAAGGAGGGCGCGTTTGCACCCAGGAATCCAAACGGTAGGAAAGCTACCTCCACCTCTCGTTGGAAAAGTAATCTCCAGAACGCACAAAATCCAAAAGGATACAATCCGTCAGCTGAGATACGTTACCTTCTAGGTAGAAACGATATCTCGGCAAAGAGGTGGAGACGTTGTCCTGCTGATATACTCCTGCCATCAGATGATTGGTAACAGCTGTTGCAGGTGATGCGTGACAGCTGTCACCCTGGCTGCTCCTGTGAGGCGACTGCGCCCTCTGGTGCCTGGAGCCCGCACTCCAGACAGGGCGCCCTCTGGTGGTGGGCCAGCAGTACCTCCTCTTCTGGCGGCCCACACAACAACAGTTTTCTGAAGTGATTTATATGTAACTTGTTTTATTCTAAGATATGGCATAGGTTTGATTGTTTGATTGCTATTTGACTACAGTGAATCACTAATTTATGGCATGAATCGCAAAAAAAAAAAAAAAAAAAAGAAAAAAAAAGAAGCTGTTGCCGATACTGACAAAATGCCTGCCAAAAGGGTCAATTCAGTTGGAGTTAGTGGCATTACGACAATGATAATATCAAAAATATCATGAAGATTGTTTATATATCTTTGATCTGTTACAGAATTATTATTTAATCACAGATGCCTAATAGACATATTCTGCGGCGTGATTTTCCAAAAAAAAAGAAAGAAAAAGGAAGTGTTGTGTGGGCCGCTGAAGAGGAGGTACTGCTGGCCCACCACCACCAGAGGGCGCCCTGCCTGGAGTGCGGGCTCCAGGCACCAGAGGGCGCTGCCGCCACACAGGAGCAGCCAGGGTGACAGCTGTCACCCATCACCTGAGACAGCTGACAGCAATCATCAGAGGGGTATATCAGCAGGACGGCAGCTCCACCTCATTGCCGAGATATCGTTTCTACTGAGAAGGTAACGTGCTCAGCTGACTGTTTAACAGTGATCTTTGTGACTTTTGTGTTTTGCTCTGAGTATTTTCCAACGAGAGGTGGAGGTAACATACCTGCCGTTCGGATTCCTGGGTGCGAGCGCGCCCTCCTTTAATTGTCCTTTGTTCCTCGCCAGCAGTACCAGGTCCGACACGCGGAGGCAGTGGCCACCTGGGAGTTCGGGACTTGGCGGCTCCAGTATTCCCGGGGTCTGGTGGCGGAGGAAACCGTGTGGTTCCGGTTCTACTTTGGAGAGGCGTCTCCTATCTTCGAGCCTGCCCACACGACACCTGTGTGAATTCGACTTTGTCTATTATTGTAATCTGTTGTTGTGCATATTCACAACAGTAAAGTGTGTTATTTGACCTATTCCATTGTCCGTTCATTTGCGCCCCCTGTTGTGGGTCCGTGTACTTACACTTTCACAACAGGAAGCTAGAGGGGTCCGGGGACGTGCTCCCCTGGAAAATTTTCTAACTTTGGTCTTTCTTTTCTTGCATTTCCTGCATTTTAGCATACAAATTTGGGTAAAAAGAATACATGATTTCAACTGAATAAACTGTTTGATCAACCACATTTCACAACTTATGGGAACAATTAAAGGTTAAAAAAAGTCAGGCAGTAAAAAGTCTGCAAAACTTTGAGCAAACAAAACTGTCAGTCAAATGTTAGTCAACTGAACTATCATGTAATAATGGAAATACATTGTGATCGGACAGGACATTTTATTCAATGTGAGCGAAAATCTGTTATATACTATGTTTATTACACGGAAAACAATACAAAAACTTTGTGACTTTCTGTGTCCGGTGACTGCGAATATCTGGTTTATACAATGACGTTTTAGGTGAGTTTTACTGTACATGGGACTGAACAATAAATTTACCTCTCAAAACTTTGATGATGAAGTCGGTGTTGTGTGGGCCGCTGAAGAGGAGGTACTGCTGGCCCACTACCACCAGAGGGCGCCCTGCTTGGAGTGCGGGCTCCAAGCACGAGAGGGCGCCAGACCCAGAGGAAGTGACAGCTGTCACTCATTACTCCAGCTGTCACTCATCTACACCACCATATAAGCCGGACTGCAACTCCACCACCCCGCCGAGAAATCGACTACCAGTACCAAGGTAATTTCTCTGCTGACTGACACATTGTGTAACCAACTGAACTTCTATTGCAGCTGTTTTCCTGAAGTGTTGCCTTGTCTGGAGGATTGGCGTTTGGTGTGACAGTGACGGCTTCACCTCGCACCCCCTCCCAGATAAGTGGTTGATCAGGAGCTGCACGAGTGTGTGTGATTTGGAGGTGGAGGTGCTCCCTCCTAACGGTGTCTGGACTGTAAATTACTGAGTGTGCGGACTCACACTCATACATCATCTTTCTGTTTTCTGCCAGCAGTACCAGGGTCGACAGCCGAAGACAGAGGCCACCTGGGGACTCGGGACTTGGCGGCTCCGGTGTTCTTCAGACCGTTGGTGATGGAGGCCGTGTGGGACGCGGCTTCTCTCTCGTCGGGCGTCTTCTATCTTCGAGCCTGCCCACACGTCACCTGGTGTTTATTGACTGTGAAAATTACGACACATTTCGTTGTGTATTATCACAACATTAAATTGTTACCTTTTGGCTTACTCATTGTCCGTTCATTTGCGCCCCCTGTTGTGGGTCCGTGCTACGACACCTTCCCAACAGGATTTCTCGGCCGTCGTCATGGACTCCGAGGGGCGTCAACTCCAGCTTGAACGGCCAATGGAAGAGCCAGGAGCGCAGGCGTCAGCGGGAGGCGGGTTGAGTGAGCTGCAGCAGATCTTAACCGCCTTCACGGCTCGGTTAGAATTAGTGACCGAGCAGAGTGTCCTCCTTAATCGGAGGGTGGAGGCTCTCACCGCCAGGGTGGAAGCGCGCGATCAGGGCGCTGCTGCAGCCACTCCTCTGGCTGGTCCTGGGCCTGTATCAGACATTCCACTGGTCGTTCAACGAACCCCCCCACCGTCCCCTGAAGCATACATAAGCCCTCCGGAACCGTACGGGGGCTGTGTCGAGACGTGCGCGGACTTCCTCATGCAGTGTTCGCTCGTCTTTTCACAGCGCCCCGTCATGTACGCATCAGACGCTAGCCGGGTGGCTTATGTTATTAATCTGCTTCGAGGAAAGGCACGCGCCTGGGCTACGGCGCTTTGGGAGCAGAATTCACGGCTCCTAACGTCTTATACTGGGTTTGTACGGGAATTCAAACAAGTGTTTGATCATCCCAACAGAGGCGAGACCGCTTCGAACGTGCTGCTGTCGATGAGACAGGGGCGTCGTAGTGCAGCCGAGTATGCAGCCGACTTCCGCATCGCGGCAGTGAGGTCCGGCTGGAATAACGTTGCGCTCCGCGCCGCCTTTGTAAATGGACTGTCCCCAGTCCTTAAGGAGCACCTACTGGCTAAGGAGGAACCGCGGGAATTGGACGGGCTGATCGATTTGGTTATACGTTTAGACAACCGTTTAAATGAGCATCGTCGGGAGCAGGCCGGGAGGCATGACCGGGCACGAGTCGTCCCTCCCCCTTCCGGTTCCGATAAGATGACGTCGTCCCCACGCTTCACTGCCAGAGAGCTCCGTGTGGCTACAGCTCCCCCTGCTGAGGAGGCTAGGGACACGAGCAGGGCCAAATTAAAATCAAACATCAGACAAAGGAGGCTGGCCCGCGGGGAGTGTTTCGTCTGCGGCTCTTGCGAGCACATGCAGAGGGACTACCCTAAAACGGTCAAACTACAATGCCCGTCCTTAGAAACTGGGCTAAGGGTGGGTCATAACACGCACGCGGGAAAACCCCGCAAATCTGCACGAATCCCAGCAACAATCCTTTGTGGGGATTTAACCCTTCATGCCCCAGCACTGATAGACACGGGGTCTGAAGGGAATCTGCTGGACAGCAGATGGGTAAAGGAAGTAGGGCTCCCTCTGGTGGCTCTGCCGGCACCATTGCAGGTGCGAGCACTAGATGGCACCCTGCTTCCATTAATCACACATCAGACACAACCAGTGACTTTGGTTGTGTCTGGGAATCACAGGGAGGAGATAGTGTTCCATGTAACACCTTCTACCTCCCGCGTGATTTTGGGCTTTCCATGGATGGTGAAGCACAATCCCCGGATAGATTGGCCGTCTGGGGTTGTGACGCAGTGGAGCGAAACCTGCCACCGGGAGTGCTTAGGATCCTCGGTTCCTCCCGGCACTACGGCTAATGAGGAGGTCAAAGTTCCCCCCAATCTATCGGCGGTGCCAAAGGAGTACCACGATCTTGCTGACGTTTTCAGCAAAGATCTGGCACTCACTCTTCCCCCGCACCGACCGTATGATTGTGCCATCGATTTGGTCCCGGGCGCTGAGTACCCGTCCAGTAGGTTGTACAACCTCTCACGTCCGGAACGTGAATCAATGGAGACCTACATCCGGGACTCCTTAGCTGCCGGGCTGATCCGAAACTCCACCTCCCCGATGGGTGCTGGTTTCTTTTTTGTGGGCAAGAAAGACGGCGGACTCCGTCCATGCATTGATTACAGGGGGCTGAACGAGATCATGGTTCGCCACCGATACCCGTTACCTCTGTTGGATTCAGTGTTCACGCCCCTGCATGGAGCCCAAATTTTCACTAAATTGGATCTTAGAAACGCGTACCACCTGGTTCGGATCCGGAAGGGAGACGAATGGAAGACGGCATTCAACACCCCGTTAGGTCATTTTGAGTACCTGGTCATGCCGTTCGGCCTCACTAACGCCCCCGCAACGTTCCAAGCATTGGTAAACGACGTCTTGCGGGACTTCCTGCATCGGTTCGTCTTCGTATATCTGGACGATATACTCATCTTTTCCCCGGACCCTGAGACCCATGTCCAGCATGTACGTCAGGTCCTACAGCGGTTGTTGGAGAACCGGCTGTTTGTGAAGGGCGAGAAGTGCGAGTTCCACCGCACTTCTTTGTCCTTCCTGGGGTTCATCATCTCCTCCAACTCCGTCGCCCCTGATCCGGCTAAGGTTGCGGCGGTGAGAGATTGGCCCCAACCAACAAGCCGCAGGAAACTACAGCAGTTCCTTGGCTTTGCAAATTTCTACAGGAGGTTCATTAAAGGTTACAGTCAGGTAGTTAGCCCCCTGACTGCCCTGACCTCCACCAAGGTCCCCTTCGCCTGGTCGGATCGGTGCGAAGCCGCATTCCAGGAGTTGAAACGCCGGTTCTCGACTGCACCAGTTCTGGTGCAGCCAGATCCTGATTGCCAGTACATAGTAGAAGTGGACGCCTCTGAGTCAGGGATAGGAGCCGTGCTGTCCCAGAGCGTGGAGGCTGATAAAGTCCTCCATCCTTGTGCCTTTTATTCCCGCAGGTTGACCCCAGCTGAACGGAACTATGACGTCAGCAATCGGGAACTTCTTGCGGTGAAGGAGGCTCTTGAAGAGTGGAGACACCTGCTGGAGGGGGCATCGTTGCCCTTCACGGTTTTCACAGACCATCGGAAACCTGGAGTACATCCGGACCGCCAAGCGGCTGAACCCCAGGCAAGCCCGCTGGTCTCTGTTCTTCGGGCGCTTTGACTTCCAGATCACGTATCGCCCCGGGACCAAGAACCAAAAACCAGATGCATTGTCCCAGGTGCACGAAGAAGAAGCCAAAGCGGGGCTGTCGAACCCCACCGAGACCATCATCCCCGAGTCCACTGTCGTGGCCACCCTCACCTGGGACGTGGAGAAGACCGTCCGGGAGGCCCTGACAAGGAGCCTGGACCCGGGGACTGGCCCCAAGAACAGACTGTACGTCCCACCAGAGGCAAGAGCTGCCGTATTGGACTTCTGTCACGGGTCCAAGCTCTCCTGTCATCCCGGAGTGCGTAGGACCGTGGCAGTAGTCCAGCAGCGCTTCTGGTGGGCGTCCCTGGAAACCGACGTCCGGGACTACGTCCAGGCCTGTACCATCTGCGCCAGGGGCAAGGCAGACCATCGGAGGACGACGGGACTCCTCCAACCCCTGCCAGTGCCTCATCGCCCCTGGTCTCACATCGGCCTGGACTTCATCACGGGCCTCCCGCCGTCCCAGGGCAACACCATTATTCTCACGATAGTGGACCGGTTCTCCAAGGCGGCCCACTTCGTGGCCCTCCCGAAGCTCCCAACGGCCCAGGAGACGGCTGACCTCCTGGTCCACCACGTCATGCGGCTGCATGGGATACCATCGGACATCGTTTCAGATCGTGGTCCCCAGTTCTCTTCGCAGGTGTGGAAGAGTTTCTGTAAGGAGCTGGGGGCCACCGTGCGTCTCTCGTCCGGGTACCACCCCCAGACCAACGGCCAGGCAGAGCGGGCTAACCAAGAGTTGGAACAGGCCCTTCGCTGCGTCACCTCCGCGCACCCGGCGGCCTGGAGTCACCATCTGGCCTGGATCGAGTATGCCCATAACAGCCAAGTCTCGTCTGCTACCGGCCTCTCCCCTTTTGAGGCATGTTTGGGGTTCCAGCCCCCATTGTTCCCGCTGGTGGAGGGAGAGGTCGGTGTGCCCTCGGTCCAGGCCCACCTCAGGAGGTGCCGCCGGGTGTGGCGGAACGCCCGCTCTGCCCTGTTAAAGGCCCAGACGAGGGCCAAAACCCATGCGGACCGCCGACGTTCCCCGGCCCCCACATACCAGCCCGGGCAGGAGGTGTGGCTGTCAACAAAGGACATCCCCCTCTGTGTGGACTCACCCAAGTTAAAGGACAGATACATCGGACCATTCCCCATCCTCAAGATCATCAACCCGGCCGCAGTGAAGCTCCGACTCCCAGCTTCACTGCGGGTCCACCCTGTTTTCCACGTGTCCCGTATCAAGCCACACCACACCTCGCCCCTCTGTGCACCTGGACCCCGGCTCATCGACGGGGAGCCTGCTTGGACGGTCCGCAGGCTCCTGGACGTCCATCGTAAGGGCCGGGGGTTCCAATATCTGGTGGACTGGGAGGGGTATGGACCTGAAGAACGCTCCTGGGTGAAGAGGAGCTTCATCCTGGACCCGGCCCTCCTGGCCGATTTCTACAGACGACACCCGGACAAGCCTGGTCGGGCGCCAGGAGGCGCCCGTTGAGGGGGGGGTCCTGTTGTGTGGGCCGCTGAAGAGGAGGTACTGCTGGCCCACTACCACCAGAGGGCGCCCTGCTTGGAGTGCGGGCTCCAAGGACGAGAGGGCGCCAGACCCAGAGGAAGTGACAGCTGTCACTCATTACTCCAGCTGTCACTCATCTACACCACCATATAAGCCGGACTGCAACTCCACCTCCCCGCCGAGAAATCGACTACCAGTACCAAGGTAATTTCTCTGCTGACTGACACATTGTGTAACCAACTGAACTTCTATTGCAGCCGTTTTCCTGAAGTGTTGCCTTGTCTGGAGGATTGGCGTTTGGTGTGACAGTGACGGCTTCACCTCGCACCCCCTCCCAGATAAGTGGTTGATCAGGAGCTGCACGAGTGTGTGTGATTTGGAGGTGGAGGTGCTCCCTCCTAACGGTGTCTGGACTGTAAATTACTGAGTGTGCGGACTCACACTCATACATCATCTTTCTGTTTTCTGCCAGCAGTACCAGGGTCGACAGCCGAAGACAGAGGCCACCTGGGGACTCGGGACTTGGCGGCTCCGGTGTTCTTCAGACCGTTGGTGGTGGAGGCCGTGTGGGACGCGGCTTCTCTCTCGTCGGGCGTCTTCTATCTTCGAGCCTGCCCACACGTCACCTGGTGTTTATTGACTGTGAAAATTACGACACATTTCGTTGTGTATTATCACAACATTAAATTGTTACCTTTTGGCTTACTCATTGTCCGTTCATTTGCGCCCCCTGTTGTGGGTCCGTGCTACGACACCTTCCCAACAGTCGGCTTCCATCCCACACTGCTGATTTTATTTTCCCAAATGTTCCTAATGTTCGGATCTGAAGAGAATCTGTACATCTTGAAGTCCTTGCTGTGTCTATTTGCGCACCCAAATGCACAGCAACCCAGCATTTTCAGCAAATAAATAAATAAAATAGCTCGATTGACATGCAGATAGATTAACAGCGAATGCTATTTTGAACCCAAGATGAGTCACGTGACCGATTTTTTTCCAACTCATCATGTCGCCATTCTCTCAATTTAGGCACACTAGTAGGCAAAAAAGAGAGGTGCGGGAAAGAGACGGGTTCTCAAACACCTGTATAGTCTGTGTGATGATATGATACATTGTTTCATCAGGATGCCAGTCACACATGAGAGGATCGGCACATAAGTGCGGGAAAGAGATGTGTACCCACAAAAGACATTGTTCAGTCTGAAATGTGTGTGTGTGTGTGTGTGTGTGTGTGTGTTTGGGTGGTGTGTATGGGAATGTTTTCTCATCTGATGGATGAATATAATCTGGATACAGCATCAAATATAGCACCAAATCAAAACAAGCTGCTTCAAGGTGCTTCACAAAAGGTCTAACCTTACCAGCTCCAAGAGCAAGCACACAGGTGACTGTGGTAAGGAAAAACTTCCTCTGATGATACAGAGGAAGAAAGCTCAAGCAGACCAGACTCAAAGGGGTGACCCTCTGCTTGTGCCATTCTACCAAAAAGGTTTACAATACAGAACACAACAGAACAACAATAGACGAGAGTCCATGTAGACGTCCAGTCCTAAAGTAAAGTAGTAGTTGAAAACTACTTCAGGGATTCTCACCAAATTTGCACCACAGATAGATATTAATTGCATGGAGGACTCCAGTAAATTTTGGAGGTTTCACTTTATATAGGCTTTGTAGGATTACGTCAAAACTACTTCACAGATTCTCACCAAATTAGGACCACAGGTAGATATTTACGCCATGGAAGATTCCATTAAGTCTAGACTTGAAGGTCTAGACTTAAAACACATCTATTAAGACACAAGACATCCATCCATTTTCAATACCTGCTAGCTCCAATTAAGGGTTGCAGGGGTGCTAGAGCCTATCCCAGCAGTCATAGGGCATGAGGCGGGGTATACCCTTGACAGGACGCCAGTCTGTCACAGAGCCAAACAGACACAAACATACACACTTGCATGCACTCCCCCAGTCAATTTAAAAGTTTCCAATTCACCTAACCTGCACACACAGAAGGAACCCATGCAAACGGGGAGAACATGTAAACTTCACACAGAAAGGGCAGGAAGCAATCCCACAACCTTCTTGCAGTGAGGCATCAACGTGAACCACTAATCCACCATGCTGCCCAACAATAAGACAGAAATTGATGAAAGAAAAATATTAATAATGGACTGTTTAACCTTGTGTTCTTTGCGTGCTACTTGATAATTACATTAGTCACTTTTTGCTACAGACACAAACTCATTCCACTTCATTTCAGCATGTAACTGAAATCAGTTTGTCTGACATATGAAATCTTGTCAGGACATGGAATCCACCATAATGCTCAATTTGTATCTTAATTTTTTTTTGCTTGTTTGGTTTAGTTAGATTTTTTTTTTCTTTGAATTCACATAGTTTGGGGGTCTAGGCTCAATTCCAGAATGTTTCTTGGTGGTGCACTGTGGTTATAAACAGAGTTTCCATCTCAGCTACCATGTAAAAACACTGGAATGTACTCTAGAATGAAGATTAAAATCAATTATCTAAAATGAATTGAGAGATCTTTGAGGTTTTTTTTAATTCATGTTGAGGTAGTGATATGTCTTTCAGCAGAAGACTGTGTGCAAGTATATTATTAGCATTCTGAGTGTTATTCCACAACAATACAGTTAATTCAGGATCATTCAAAAGAGCTTTGACAAATTGTGTTTGTTTGTGAGCTTAAGACTGAGTGAAGCATTCTAATTAAATCATTTATTTAAATCAAAGCTCTCACTTTCAGCAGTCTGATAAATGCGGCCGCGGTTGTCTTCACCAGTGAGATGCTCTGACATTAGGGAATGCATGAAAAATGCATGAACTCCTTCTCACAGCTGGACCCTTGGCATTTGGCTGGCAACTCAATACTGTCAAACAGTCTCCACAGCTTTGTTTGTCTGTTTTATACCATTAGTTAACACGCCAAGTTAAGAAAAAGGTTATTAAAGGTTATCCCTCACACACTTACTCAGTAATGATGCAATGTATGAGCACAGTCTCACCAACTGATATCTGGAAGAAAACGAAATTCTGTCATAAAATGAATGTGGCATGAACAGACTGAACGGCCGCAGACAGACATCTTAAAAAGGTTTTCTTTATCCGTTTCTTTCACCTATTCGAGACATGAGTTCAGACCACCTCTTTATCTCAGGGGAAAAATGAGCTTTGATGACTGGCATTTGATGACCACCTGTTGGTGCTAAGGTGCGACAGGAACCTGCTTTTTTCCACCAATGATTGATCTGAATTCGTCCACTCTAAACCCTCCCTGTGCATGTAAATGGCTGAATGTATAAATGTGTTTTCCATTAAGTGCTCCAACACATTTTAGATGAAAGACCTCTGCAACAGCAGGAATTCTGTTCTTGGATTCTGAGGTCCAACCATTAATTATGCATGTTGCCATGTAACAACCCGTTTCTAAATGAGGCACAAGCCTCTTCTGTTTGCCTCTGTGCTGTAATATGGAAGCTGCAGTGGGTAGGATTTAGTATCATGTACTGGGGAGGTTGCTGGTGCCACGCTTTACAGTATCCATGACGCCACGGAACCACCTTGGGTCTGGGATGGTGTAGCGAATATTCATGTCTCACACGGAGGCACCATAAAGATGTAACAAATTGGTCAATTCTAGATCGGCTCACATGGGAGCACCAAAATAAAATGTAATTAGGTATTGTTAAACTCCCAAATTGAATTAGATTCCCTGGACCTCATTTAACGGGTCACCAAAATAATTAACAATTTTAGGGTTTAATAATTATATTTAATATTTAATTTACTATTTGAAGCATAGGTACTTTAATTTAAACATTCATTAATTTATCAGTCTCAAATGAATTAATCAGTCTCGGGTCTGAAAGTCTGAATTCTACGATACGATTGACTAAAGGTTTCCTTCTGAACACAAAATGAACCACAGCAGAAATGTTTACAATTTATTTACAATTATACAAGAAATGAACAGTTTACTGGCATTTTTGTGGACAGTGATTAAATAAGTTCATTTATGGACACAATTCTTACTAACTCATGAGACATGAAAGAAAGAGAAGTGAAGCTTAAAGACTTTAAGTGAATAAATCTGATTAGAATTTAGTGATGAAATTGGAAGCCAATTATTTTTAAGAAAATTATTAAGCAAACATATGAATATGTTTTAAATGAATTAGAAGAATAAGGAGAAACCACTTTGTATCCATTGACAGCAAACCCTTTTTCTGGAACCTTTAACTGGGTCACTTAGCTGGTCCATTGAGAAGCTGGTTCGGAAGGCCCGTCCGTCTGTCGTTGATGTAGGCTCTTTGCAGCATGCTCACTTTGGTCAGGGGTTAACTCAGTGGTCTCCACGGGTGATCCCAAAGGCTTGTGTCGGCTGGCTTTACCGACAGGATGGCTGCTTGCAGTCAGGTCGTCAGCTTGCTGGACCCCAGAGGTATAAGGCTTTGTTGAAAATGGTTTCTGGTAGCTTTTAAAAAGTTTGTTGGAGCCAGAATAAAAGTCTTTGTGAATTTAGGAAAAAATATTAAAAACTTTTAAAACGTTGGAAAATTACAGAAAGAGGAAGGTCGCTTTTCTGTCATTTTGCTGTTATTTTGAAAAGTTCAGCTTGGCAGTTCTCCAAAAAATTCAAAAGACTTGACACACCTTAAAGCGTCAGGTTAATACTTTTTAAAAGTTTGTCAAAGAATAAAGGGTGAATGAATGAAGCCACGCTTTAGCTAGGTTAGCTTAGCTTAGCATCGGGCCTTGTTGACCCAAAATTAATTATTAAGCGTTTCCAAGAAAGGAAGAGAGTTGCAAGAGGCGAAGAGGGCTGGAAGAGGTGGAAGAGAAAGGCAAGAGAGACAGAGCAGAACTCTGTTCTAACTTTTTAAGGGGGACTGTTGTCACCAAACTCCGCCCATTTAGGGTGTGTAATGTCCCAGAATACTCTATGTATTCACAGGGCAGACCCAAATGATTCAACTATTTAAACACATTAACTTTTTTGGGCATACTATTTGTTCTGAGACACTCAAATGGATACACATTATTAATAGTCACTCAAACACTCCATTTGGTTAAAACAGAATATTTCACCATCAACATATTGATAATGCAGAAAGATCACACTTAAACACACATCAGTTACAAGGAACACAAGTCAATAAAATGGAATGATTATGTGCAAAGCATTTTGTTTGATTAATCAATATAAACAACATAAGAATTTTTTAGACATGAATAAAAGAAATACTGATGCAATTCTTTTATTTTAAAAGAAATTCTGATTTGAAGCCATTATAATATCATGTAATTCATAGTGGCCGAAAATTCAACTGATAAAAAAAAAGCAAGGGTTCCCTTTGAAGAACTTTGAGTTAACATTCTGTTTTGCTGTGAAGCACAGTGTTGGCCCATGGGGGGATGTCGCCAAGCTTATCTGAAGATCACCAGATGACTTAGGAGTTTCTCAACAGAATGAGCACAGTCTTTGTCTGCAGTTCAAAACTCAGGTTTCTGTTGAGACAGCATTAATGTATTTATTTAATTAGGGCGAATCGAGGCCAGGCGCTACAATGACAACCACCCAAGCAGACAGACGTTCCATCCCCACCTCTCGAAAGTAACTGCTGCAGCCACGTGAAACATAGATGTTCCTATGGTGTCCTCAACTCTGAGGCAGCTATGTGCTGGATCATGCACAAAGAAACATGCCACATGGTCAAAATGTCAAAGCTGACGTGCCCTCACAATGCAATTGATATTCCTCATGTTAGTCTCCCTAAGTAGCCACTTGTTTGACACAAAGTCTTTCCAGCGGTACACACGGATCCTCCAATGAGACTTAATATGAAAGACAGTCTTACATCATCTCAGATCACTGATTCCTGTCCAAGTCTCACAACCATACAATAAGATAGAAAGCACCAGGGGCCTCATGTACAAAAGCATGCGTGGATTTCCTACTGAAACTTGGCGTATACCAAAACCCACAAACTGGCGTAAACACAAAAAAATTCAGATGTATCAAAGTGTGCATAGGCATGGATCCATGCATGTTCCATTTGTACATCCCAAACAATGTGGAATTAAGCACACATGCACACACACCAAATTCCTCCCAGGCCACGCCTCTATCTGAATATGTAAATGTATTCAAATAGTTTGGTTGTGTCGTGCTGACGGCACCAAAAGTGTGAGGTGTAGTGTGTTTGATGACGTCTGCCATTGTTGTGTTGTGTGTATAAATTAAAGAACTTTTAGAGGCAGTGCACAAAAGCAACGAAAGCTGTGGCTCGGTCGCCGTTCTCTCACGCAGCTCACCTCAATGTAACACGAAAATGAAATGAATGTGTCCGTGTGTGTAAATGCTGAGGCCAGAGCAGCGCGCACACACTGAATTAAAAAGATGTTATGGCCCAGTCACACGGCACTTAACGACCGGCAAAGAAGCCCTGACGAAACAAGAAATCTGGACTTTCGTTGGCATTGTTTAACCTTTGCGCAGCTTCGTTCCTGCAGCTGGCACTTCATCAGGATTTTTAAACTGTTGAAAAATCTGAACGAAGGGCAACGAAAACCTCAATTCGTCTGTGTTTCGTTTTGCTGTCGTTCTTGACGTTTTTTTAATCGTCTGTTTAGTTTTTGTAACGTTATTGTTTAATTTGACTTCGTTGGAGCAGCTGAATGTTTTCACACAGTGCAGAAGCCAGTTTCTGAGCGCTGAGGCTGCTGCTGCTTCATGTACCGTTGGAAATTACAGGGCAAACTCAGCCTGCTTGCTTGGATTTTTTTAATCTGTGTGGTGGGGGGGGGCAGCTTCAATGGGCTCAGGTACCTTAGATAGGCCAGAATTAATCTTTTGTCTGGATATAATTAATTCTTTTGCCACAAGCAACTGTTGAATTTGAAACAACAAAAAAGTTGTGTAATTTCCGATGGTACTTGAATGCAGCATTAGCGGTAGCAGCAGCTCCTGCATGCGCTTATTATTTTGTATTAAATATAACAATATGAGTGTAGGAATGACAATCCAGCCCTTCTGTACATGTGGTAACAGGTAGATGAATCAAAATGATTATATAAAGAGCTGTTCTGGAAGGAAGAATTCATGTTGTGGATCAGTGATCAGCTTGTGGAAATAACCGCACGTGAATCAATGCGCGCATTCACACACACTGATTAATTTACTGCTCTGATATATTCAATCATCTTTACACTTATATTTATTCACCCTTTTAACAGTTTTCTGTTATAAATTAATATATATGGTTTAGTAATGTAATACTGTGATACAGCAGTGACTACGGCACACTTTTTTTTTTTTATTGGAGCAAGATGGAGCACGCAGCGTTGTCAACAGACAGTGTGGATTCTGATGATGATGGAGATGATCCCTCTTTTGTTCTGGACGAGGAACTAGAGGAGTTGGGTCCACTGACATGCACACAGATCTCCATAGCTTCTGTTTGCAGTTTCTCCAGGACTCAGGCGCTATGAGCTCCGTCCCAGCGCAGAGTCCTGGAACGCAGAGACACAGACACACATTGCTCCAGCTGTGGCTCGAGGCACATTTCGTTAAAGTGTCTAGATCGTGAGCTTCGGTTTTGTTAAGTTCCTCTTTTGTCCCTTTTGCGCTCTTGCTTCGCAGGCTGTTCGGTGATAAAGCTCTTTCTTCCACCTTTTATCAACGAATTGTGACTTTTTTTACTTTTTCCCTTCGTTCAGGAATCGTTGTGTGCCGTGTGACTGGGCCATTAGGTGCATGGTGGCTGACAGTGTGTGATATTCACAACATTACACACGATTTTATTGACAAATACTGAACACAGTCGGGGGCTTTTAAGAAGCTCTCTAGTTCCACCATCAAGAAAAAGAAAACACATTATTAATAATAATAACAAAAAACATATTTGGATGCGTACATGCTCAAATGTGTCCGCGCTGGTTATCATTAGGAACAATTACACAAATAAACTATTTAACCACCAAGCAGCACCGTGCCAGCCTCCCGCCTGATGCAAATTTGTGCATCACATATGATTTCAACATTGATGGAATGAAATTGTTTCCTTTTAACAAAATCAAATTCATCATGTGATGTTGCCGTTATAGCAACATGTGTGCAGTCAATAGCTCTGATTACATCAGGGATCCTGGTTCTCGCTGCAAACTGCGCTTTAATGTTGGCCTGTTCAACAGCATTATATGGGAATATGGTGTATCTGGATGACTCGGATGACTGTGTTCCACACAGCTGGCAAGGCTCGGCTCAAGGCTGACTGGCACACTCCTGATTGATCAGCCAGCTCCCGCTGGAAAGCCTCTGTTGTCAGGAAGCCCAGCATGGTCAGCACCTGTGTGGGCACAGACAACCACCTGGCTCGTCGCCATATTGCGCTCTGGGCCGGCCACAGTTCTGCGTGCAACTCCAGTGACACAGGCCTTGGAAACTGAAATCGGTTTATGAACCAATTATTGTCATTTGCAAGTAAATCCTTGTGCGCCCTGAATATGCTCACATCAGACTGCACCATTTGCAAGGTCCTCTAACAACGCTAACACAGCCATTGTTTGTGCTATTTTCCTCATCACTTTGTGTGTGTTTTTATATCCACCCATATAATTGCAAACACATGGGTGTGTTAACTGCTCATCTGTGTGTCGCTGATGTGCACATCACTCTGATCACTTCTTGTTTTCACACAATTAACGGTTCCCAGCATCACCTCTACGGGTCGGCAGGGGAACAATAGCTGTAGAAACGTGTGTACGCCAGCCATGATTTTTGTGTGACGCACTGCACATTTCCATGGCCATTTCACTTTTGATACATCTTAACGTTGGCGTGGAGACAGACGTACGCCACGTTTTTCTGCGGAAGCACGCTTTGTAAATGAGGCCCCAGGACACTAAAAATGTGGACCTTTGTTCTCCTGCTAAGATGCCAGCATCAGCAAACACATCTGTCCAATGACCTCGTGACTTCACAAGTTCTTTCCATGTGTCTCTCAAACCAGAAACATGACGGTCATGGTTGATAAGTGAACTTAATCACTTTCTCCACATATAAACAAATGTAAAATGGACGAGTCCACACAGTCATTAGAAACCCACATCTGATTCCACCCTCAGCTTCTCAACTGTTGTCTATCCACTGATTCTGCAAAGATCACAGGATTGTCAGCGATGTCAAGGTCACTAAACCTTTCCTCAAAAAAAAAAAAAAAAAAGCACAGAAACAGCTGGTTTCCACAACACCGCGCCCAATACCCAGTGTGTGCAAGCATCAAACACTGTAGGAGTCAGAACACTCAGAACACTCACCTGATAAACACAAGTTTTCACTAGGAAAAACTCTGTCTCTGCCTCTACTCCAGAAGAACCATGGATTATTATTATTTATTTTTTATTGTCAGTCTTCTGGGCACACTGCAAAATGCAAACGGCAGTGTATGTCTGTCCCTTTAGGGTGACTGTACAAATATAAGGTCTTCCATGAGGGAGCCGACTACCATGTATGAGGGGCGACTGAGAAGTTTGACCCAGAAACAGTTGGGCGGGGTTCTCCATATTTTCAACTCTAAGAAATCACTATTTTAGAACACTGCACACATTTTCAAGGAATAGTTGTCAGAATGCATCTCAATCTTTTTCCTAAACTTAATATCTGCTTTTGGATCTCTGGGGTCCTTATGCAACATCAGTTAGCAAATGTTTGCTAAAGCAAACGTTAGCTAGTTGTGATTAGTGTGTCTTTATTGAGAGAGTGGCGTCAACTTAGAACATTTTGGTTCCAGCTGCGCTGACCTCCTAAATGAACCTTTAATGTTTTCAACATTTTTCTAAATCATTTAACCACATACAGCAACACATCCAGCTACAGGTGCTATCAAAACAAATATAAAAATAGTTAAGCTATCAAATTTACATAAATTTACCATTTATGATGATTTATTTAATTAATTTATATAATTTTTAATTATTTATAATTAATTTATAACTTGGCCTCATCAAGAACTTTGTGAAGGCAATGGATCATAGCTCAGATGGCTTTAAATACCTGAAGCAAAAATTTGGGAGCAGTCCAAAGTGATGCCAAGCTTAAAGCTGGGATTTTTGATGGACCTCATATACGTGAGCTTATTAGAGACAAAGACTTTCCATCTAAGCTCAGACCCCTTGAACTAAGAGCATGGGAATCATTTGTGCAAGTGGTACAGAATTTCTTGGACAGCCACAAAGCCACAAACTATGAAGAACTAGTTGACAACTTGCTCAAATCATACAATCGCATGGGCTGCAGAATGTCACTTAAGATTCACTTCCTGCACTCTTATCTTGAGTTCTTTCCACCCAATTTGGATGATGTGAGTGATGAGCATGGTGAAAGATTCCACCAAGATATCTCTGAAATGGAGACCAGGTACCAGGGGTGTTATAATGCAAACATGATGGGTGACTACTGCTGGTTTCTACAGCGTGAAACGTCTGTGACCCACAAGCGCAAGAGCAAGTGTTTGGCTCACTTTTGAACTGTTAAGACTAATTGTGGAGTGTATTAATTTGAGTTTCCTCATAATGATTGATATTTTGGTATCTGTGTAATTTTTTTCACCAGTTGTGTGTTCATTTCTAATAAAATCATTGAGAACAATTTGGCGACTGGCGTTTATTGGTATAGTCACATAACTCAAAATCTTGACGTGCTAGAGAATGTTGTGGCTGGGGTGCCTGGCTGGCTTTGTTTCTGTTTTCTGTCTTCTGTTTTCTGTCTTTTGTTTTTCCTTCCAGGTGGCATGCGTTCAGGACTGAGTGGCTGTGTGGCTGGGTTATTAGGACCTCACCCTGATCACCTGAGGCTTTTCATGTGCAGCTCGTCAGGACTCACAGCTGTGGTGCATCTTTATGGATTGGGGCATGGTTGCATTTAAGTCTGGAGTACACAGTGTGTATTTGCCAGAGACTCGACCTTGTGACCAGACGGGTGAGATTGACGTCTAGAGAACCATCTCATCATCATGGATGCAGAGACTTACCAGGTTTGATGCCATGGTCTGTGAAAGAGGATGGGGTGAGGTCTCACGCTCGTCAGCACACTTCCTGAGGTACTTTAGGTTTTGTGACTAACATGAGTACAGTCAGTAAATGTGGTGTCCCTCACACCTTATTATATTGAGCTGTTATGTTAGTCGTTTAATCAGCTTCCACTGCAGTGGAGAATTGAACTGGGTGTTCCATGCCTGCAGGGTGGGAAGTTGATTGGTGATTAAGCCAGGAAGTGTTTGCTGTTTATGTACACCTTTGAGTGGTCTCTCTGTGTGTGGAGTGGTGGACTCACATGATGGTTTCTTCTTTCACAGACTCGGTTGGTCGCGGCCACCTGGGGGGTGTCGGCGGGGTCCTTGGGTCCGAACTGTTCTGGCTCTGGACCGTTTGTGCTGCTGGGAGCGCACCGTTCTTCCACCTCGCCAGACCGCGCACTTATTTGTTTAGCACTCACTGTTATGTTTATTAAATTCTGTTATCTTTTGAACCGTGCTCTGTTTCCTTTTTGCTGGGTCCTGTCAAACGCTGGTCGGTTCTCCGCCCGCATCCGACACATAACAGAGAAATTCTGTTTGCATATTTGAAATCAGCATACTCAAATTAGTTAAAATCAGTTGTTTCTCTTCAGGTAGCAGACAAAGTTTTTTTTTTTTTGTTGACCAGTGTTATGCTTTATTTTGAACTAATTTGACCCTCAACAAGCTTTTCTTTCTACAATCATCACCTCCAAATCAAAGGTAAGATGTACATTTTCCTCTTTTACCAACTTTGTGCTGTAAAGTTGCAGACTTTTCTTATCCATTTGTAATCAGCATGTGTACTGCAAATACTATTATTATATGATGGCAGATGAAGGATTGAAAGCAGTAAAGTGTCAAATCACAGCCTATTGTGTCTGATTTAACAGGTGCATGTCAGGCTTCAGGTCCCAGTCTGAACACGGTTTGAAAAAATAAACAGTCGGGCTTTTAATCATGGAAATGACTCTGGTCCCACTTTCCTCAAATTGGCGAGTGCCAGAGCTGAACTTTAATTTGTACCTCTGTTACTGTGCACGTCCAGACTGGTCAGGTTTTTAATGAAAATACATTGCAATTGGACAGGCCATTTTATCCAATGTATAGCAAAATGTATGTAACAGATTAGTTACAGTCAGGAGGCGCTGAACATCTCCAGGGAATCCTGAATCTGAACCTGCGCCTCATTTAATGACCGGGTCAAAATTTCCTCTGAAAATTTTTTTCTGTCAAATGATTTGATTCATTATCAAAATATAATCAGCGTGTGCACTGCAAAAAACTATAATAATATGATTGCAGACGAAGCAGTGAAAGCAGCAAAGTGTCAAATCATAGCCTTTTGTGTCCTATTTAACAGATGCATGTCCAGGCGGGTCCGAGTCTGAGCACGGTGCGAAAAAAATAAACGGTAGAAATTTTAATCTCGGGTCCCACATGCGACAGGTTTTAATAGAAATACATTGCGATCGGACGGGAGATTTTATCCGATGTGAGTGAAAATCTATTGTACAAAATCTCTTATAGATGGTGTTTATTACATGGAAAACA
This sequence comes from Thalassophryne amazonica, assembly GCF_902500255.1. Taxonomy (NCBI): domain Eukaryota; kingdom Metazoa; phylum Chordata; class Actinopteri; order Batrachoidiformes; family Batrachoididae; genus Thalassophryne; species Thalassophryne amazonica. Next base: position 38,650,497 of record NC_047119.1, on the reverse strand, counting down.
ATACAAAAACTTTGGGACTTTTTTGTCCAGTGACTACAAATATCTGGTTTATACGATGACGGTTTAGGTGAGTTTTACAGTACGTGGGACTGAACAATAAATTTACCTCTCAAAACTTTGAAGATGAAGTTGGCTTCCATCCCACACTGCTGACTTTATTTTCCCAAATTTTTTTTCTGTTTGGATCTGAAAGGAATCTGTACATCTTGAAGCCCTTGTTGTGTCTATTTGCCTCCAAATGCACAACAACCCACCATTTTCAGCGAATAAATAAATAAATTACCGTAACTGGATTTACATGCAGATAGATGAACACTGAACGCTACTTTGAACCCAAGATGGCACCAGGAGTCATGTGACCAATTTTTTCAACTCATCATGTCGCCACTCTCTCAATTTAGGCACACTAATTGTGATGTAACTTAAGGCAAATGTAACCATTCATACAGTCACTTAACACAGTGTAACTTTAAAAAAAAAAAAACTCAAAACATATAAGTGTTTTAATAACCCTATAAATCATCTTACAATTTTATTCCAGTCATGAATATGGGAAATATATTTACATATTATAGGAAATAAAACTGTGTAAATGTTGTACTCCCTGTCCCCAAACTATTTTACATATTTCTGAGGCATTTTAATTGGGGTGTTAGGACCCAGAGTACCCCCATAATCTGGACCATGCAATAAATAAAATAATTTAATTGGTCCTTCGTGTTTACTGCACAAGCAGTATTCTGAGTCGTTAACAAAATATCTGTCAAGAACAAAATTATCTGTTTTTCCTCCCATCGACTCCATTAGTGGAACTTTCTATGCTTCTGACTTGTTTTTGCATTTAAGTTACTGTATTTCAACGTCTCATTTGCGCTTTACTTTATCACTTCCTTTGTGTCTTTTATCTTGTTTTGTTAAAATCTTTGCTGAACATGTTCAACTGAAAGAAAATGTGGAAAACAATGCTGGGAAAAAAAGCTTCAGTTAGAGCGTCAGGGACCTGTTTGTTGATATTTGTCTGCAGCCTGTTATCGAACAAACAGCAGGAGGGAATAAATAATAATTACAGCATGTCCCGACTGCTAATTGGCTTTTATGTGGCTTGTGGAAAGTATATTATGGGCTGTGCTTAACACAAAAAGAGACCTCACAGGTCTATATATCACACTGACATTATTCACCACAGACGGCAATACGCAGAAACTCTTTGGTTAAAGGATTAAAAATATATATGGACTACTAAAGTACAGAAAATAACAAAAGCGACTTGCACTTTTTCTTTTATAATGTGGTGCTCCTGTATCAGCGATTGCTTGAAGGTGAAGTCAGTACAAGAGGTAAGTGACTAAAGACTGCTCTCAGATTAAACATGTTTCTTCTGAAAAACAAAAAATCCAAGTCTGGCCCAGAGGGAAAACTTGTTTCCCTACAGCTTCTGATCTTTTCCTTATGGTCAGTTGAAGCCAAATAGAACAAGCTGAAATTTACAGTCACACATGGATGGATGTTGACAGTTTCCCCTGAATTCTCCTCCTTTACAGTTTTTCACTCAACCCTAAATCTTGTTGAAAAATATCTCCAAGTATTCAAACTTTTATTACATCACAAACTGTATTATTTAGTGCCAAATTACAATTATTTTATTTCAAATGTATGAAAATAATAGGTTTTACTGAAAGGGTACACCCAAGTTTTTAAAATTTATTTCAAAAAAGTATTATTATTTATTTTTTTTATTTAATAAACAGAAATCCTGTAGTGTTAAAATACATCCATTCCTGTCAGCGCTGCTATAAGGTGCGTTAAAAGTTATGTTGTGTTTTTCTTCCCAGGTCTGGGCTGGCAGCACACACTGGTAAGGAACAGTCTTGGTTCATGGATAGCAATCACTCAGGAAGACAGCTGGTCAATCACCACCATCTCAAAAGTAACAATCTATCTGCCAAAGTCAGGTGAAGCGTGGGTGTTCCCTTAGACTTCTCCAGCTACTGGGGTCCTCAACACTGGTCACACACAGAGAAACGCACCGCAATAGCAAAACTGTTACAGCTGACACTTAAGCCTGGTTCACACGGCAAGATTTTAAAATTATTAGTAGGTTTGAGAGACCCCACACATGGTGATAAAAAAATCATAGATATAACAGTTTTGGTTGTACAGTGTGGTGTGCAGCCACATGGTAAAGACAACACACGATGCGCCAACAGATTTCACTCACGAACATTCGAGATGGGAAATCTCACAAAACCTGTCGAGATCAAACGTGACTTCAGAGTAAACAACATGGTGGACAAGGAAGAAGCAGTGCCCATAGTTTGTGGACTATTTCTGAGAAAAAAAAACAATACAAAAAGACAAAGAAAAGAAGTGGAGACAGCGTGAGGACGTTTGTGTTCAGGACACACCTCACATTCTGGGATATCTGGCCAAGACAATCCAACATGCTGAATATTCACGATTTGAGGTCTAAGGTCTGAGCGTCCCCGACTTCCTTTCCAGCAGATTATAGCACTCTGAACACACCACACACAGCAGGAATATATGATAAGATTACAGCCATTACGATAGTCTGGGCTTCCTTAAGATTCTCGGAAGGGGAAGACTGGGACAGAAATCGGTATAATTATCTTGCTGTGTGAACCAGGCGTTACACATGACGCAAGTGAAGCTCTTCATCCGAGTCCTGAATAGCCGTGCATTTGACAGAATTCAATTTAGCTGCACTGAACGAAAGAGACCTGGTAGCAGTGACATCCAGACAATGCTTTACTTCACTGGTTAGAACCCAAGTGTGGTAATCACGCAGGAAAACAGGAAGCACTAGGACCCTAAAAATGCAAACCTTCATTCTTCTTTAAATATTTCAGCATCACCAAACACCAGGGACATCACAACTCCATAAGCTGTTTCCATACGGCTTTCAAACTCAAAGACGGAGGACCCAGAGACATGAATGTCCCAGCTGAGATAAGCCTACACTGTATATATTCTAGACAATGCTTGTGTGACGAAAGTCCACAGCCCATAGCTTTTCTATACAGACCAAGAACAGTCAACATGAAGCCCATATGTGGGTGTCGCCATGTTGGTGGTAGCAGTGGCAGCACTGATTCAAGCTATGTCACAATGAGCCCATAAAAGGATACAGAGGTGGAGTCTGGGTGGCTCAGTGTGTGACAAAAGAAACCTGAACATGCCTCTCTCTGAGTCCAAAACAATCAAGCTAACAGTCTACCTCGGTTTGCGTGTGGACTAAATCATATTTTTGGGGACTGTTTGGTTGATGTGGATATTAAATTTAGCATTGTGCAGTAAAGGGACCAAACAGATCAGGCTACTGTTAATTACGTTAGCATACAAGACCATTAGCATACAACATTAAATATTAATTTAATTTAATGGATTTACAACGTGGAGAAATCACAACAAAAGTTGCCCGAAGGCGCCTGACAAAAAAAACAGTTTCAAAATCAAATTTAAAATAAATGAGTAAATTAAAAGATCAAATACACAATTAAAAGACACAAGTAAAAGAATGAAACAGATAAAAAAATAAAAAATATTCATAAGAAAGGGAGTAAAAATACACTTAGTCTTAACTTAAAAATGTCCACAGAATCTGACTGCCTCATGGTTGCAGGGAGACTGTTTCCATAGAGCTAGTGCATTATAAGAGAAGGCTCTTTGACCCGCCGACTTCTTCTTCACCCTAGGAACACACAGTAGTCCCGCATTCTGCGACCCGCAGAACCCAGGCCGGTACGTATGGGTTTCACACCAAATCGGCCAGGTAAGAAGGCCGTGCATGGCCTTAGACCAACACCTTAAATCTGCTCTTACAGAGACAGGAAGCCAGTGCAAAGAAGCCAGAATGGGTGTAATATGTTCAAACCTTCTGCTTCGTGTAAAAAGTCTGGCAGCAGTGTTCTAAGCCAGCTGGAGACCCCTAATGCTGGACTGCGGTAACCCTGAAAATAGGACATTACAATAATCCAATCTAGAAGAAACAAAAGCATGAATCAGGGTCTCAGCATCAGCACATAGACAGTATGGGGAAAATACTCACTATATTTCGCAGATGGAAAAAAGCAGTCCTGGTAATATCCCTAATATGGAGGTCAAAGGACAAAGTGGGATCAAAAATTACCCCGAGTTCCCTTACTTTGTCCTTATAATGTATGACACACAAACCCAGGCTGAGCACCAGCTGGTCAAATTGATGCAGATGTCTCGCAGGACCAAAAACCATCATTTCAGTTTTATCAGAGTTTAAAAGTAGGAAGTTACTAGACATCCAGCCTCTCACTGATGCAAGACTGTCCGCCAGAGATTTTATGGGAATGAGATTTGCCGCAGTTATCGGCATGTACAACTGAGTATCATGAGCATAACAGTGAAAGGTAATCCCAAAACTCCACAGTATACGCCCAAGGGGTGCTACATAAAGGGATTAAAAACAGGGGGTCTAAAACAGATCCCTGTAGAACCCCAAATTTCATGTGATTAAGGTTAAAGGTAGTGTTATTATGCAAAACACATTGAGAATGACTAGACAGGTATGACGTCAACCACGCAAGGGCACTTCCACTAATCCCAAAAGATTCTCCAGGCTGATCAAGAAAAATATAATGATCCATGGTATCAAACGCAGCATTAAGATCTAACAGCACCAAAATCGCAGTTGTGTCTGAGTCCACTGCTCACAGATGGTCATTCCCTACTTAGTGAGAGCTGTCCTTTGTGGAGTGATATTTTCTAAAAAGCAAACTGCAATGGCTCAAAAAGATTATTCTCAGTGATGTGGTCCACGAGCTGCCATGACACCACTTTTTCCAGAATTTTAGAGCAAAATGATGGATTTGATATCGGCCAATAGTTTTTCAATACACTAGGGTCAAGAGTAGATTTCTTAAGTAATGGTTCAATCACTACAGATTTAGAACATTTAGGAACAGTTACAGAAGTTAGTGAGAGATTAACAATTTCCAGCGCAGTCGGCCCAAGAATGGGCCACAGGTCCTTAAATAGTTTTGTTGGTATAGGATCAAATAAACAGGTTTTGTTTTTGTAGATGTCACGAGTTTCATCAGCGTGCCTAGTGAGATACTATCAAATTCTGTAAATCTAATTTACATCTCAGTGGTAGCACCCAGTTCCATAGCAGGGTGCAGTGATTGGGCCAAGGCGTGCTGAGATATGCTCAATTTAATGTCTTCTATTTTCTTCTCAAAATAATCCAAGAAGTCCTGTGCTTAAAATGGAGAACGACTAACAAGTGGCTGTCCGTGAATGAGAAATGCTACAGTGTCAAAAACTTTGAGTTATGATTCTTTTATTGATCAAATCAGAATAATAGGTTGTTCACTCCACCAGAACCGCCTCTAAATCCCCAAACAATTTATAACCCCTTACAAAAACACAAAAACAGCCCAAATAATTTTTTTTTTTTTTTTTGTGTCCATTATTACGCCTATCCCAGAACACCTGGAGATACGTCATCACTATTTTTCTCGACGCTTATGTGACGGGGCAATATGGCGGCTTCAGCTCATCCGAGCTGCATGGGCTCATCCGCAAGAGGAGCCATAGGTCCTGTCGGAGGAGTCTCAGTGGGGCGAAGAAGAGGCAGCCCAGATCTGTGTCGGGGAAAGCCCCGAGACGAAAAAACCCGCTCTGATGTCCGCCCTCTCTCGCGTCCACGCTCCTTTATCCGATCATCTAGACGAATCACCAAAGATATTAGCTCATCTAAATCTTTTGGTTCGTCACGGACTGCTAGCTCGTCTTTTAATGAATCGTTTAAACCATCCACAAAACACTCCTCTTAAAGCTGCGGCATTCCAACCGGACTGAGCAGAAAAAATTCGGAAATCCACGGAATACTCCGCCGCACTCCGCCTCCCCTGCCTGAGATTCAGCAACCGTTGGGCAACAGTATCTGTCTTCACCGGATGGTCAAAAACCAATCGGAACTCCCGGGAGAAATCCTTAAAGGATCCTAACAATGGAGAGTTATTACTCCACAACGCAATGACCCAAGCTAAGGCGTCACCTCGGAGCAAATTTGTCACATATGAGACACGGCTACCATCGGAAGAGAAGGAAGCCGGTCGTTGAGCAAAAACCAGAGAACATTGCATCAAAAACGGAGCACAGGCTTCAACGTTTCCCGCATAAGGCTCCGGATAACAAATAATTGGTTCGGAAGCCGAATCTCTGGGTGACGGAGTTATCTGCACCGGTATCGATGGTGCCGCAGCTGGAGCAGCAGGAAGCGGAACGGCTTGCGCTGCAAGCTCCGTAACGCGGGCATTTTTAAGCATAAAAATTCAAAAAGAAAAAATAATATAGCACCTTCAACTGCACCACAGACTAAAACAGTTAATGTGGTCTATTAAACATTAGGTCTCTCTCTTCTAAGTCCCTGTTGGTAAATGATATAATAATTGATCAACATATTGATTTATTCTGCCTTACAGAAACCTGGTTACAGCAGGATGAATATGTTAGTTTAATGAGTCAACACCCCCGAGTCACACTAACTGTCAGAATGCTCGTAGCACGGGCCGGGGCGGAGGATTAGCAGCAATCTTCCATTCCAGCTTATTAACTAATCAAAAACCCAGACAGAGCTTTAATTCATTTGAAAGCTTGTCTCTTAGTCTTGTCCATCCAAATTGGAAAGTCCCAAAACCAGATTTATTTGTTATTATCTATCGTCCACCTGGTCGTTACTGTGAGTTTCTCTGTGAATTTTCAGACCTTTTGTCTGACTTAGTGCTTAGCTCAGATAAGATAATTATAGTGGGCGATTTTAACATCCACACAGATGCTGAGAATGACAGCCTCAACACTGCATTTAATCTATTATTAGACTCTATTGGCTTTGCTCAAAAAGTAAATGAGTCCACCCACCACTTTAATCATATCTTAGATCTTGTTCTGACTTATGGTATGGAAATAGAAGACTTAACAGTATTCCCTGAAAACTCCCTTCTGTCTGATCATTTCTTAATAACATTTACATTTACTCTGATGGACTACCCAGCAGTGGGGAATAAGTTTCATTACACTAGAAGTCTTTCAGAAAGCGCTGTAACTAGGTTTAAGGATATGATTCCTTCTTTATGTTCTCTAATGCCATATACCAACACAGTGCAGAGTAGCTACCTAAACTCTGTAAGTGAGATAGAGTATCTCGTCAATAGTTTTACATCCTCATTGAAGACAACTTTGGATGCTGTAGCTCCTCTGAAAAAGAGAGCTTTAAATCAGAAGTGTCTGACTCCGTGGTATAATTCACAAACTCGTAGCTTAAAGCAGATAACCCGTAAGTTGGAGAGGAAATGGCGTCTCACTAATTTAGAAGATCTTCACTTAGCCTGGAAAAAGAGTCTGTTGCTCTATAAAAAAGCACTCCGTAAAGCTAGGATATCTTTCTACTCATCACTAATTGAAGAAAATAAGAACAACCCCAGGTTTCTTTTCAGCACTGTAGCCAGGCTGACAAAGAGTCAGAGCTCTATTGAGCTGAGTATTCCATTAACTTTAACTAGTAATGACTTCATGACTTTCTTTGCTAACAAAATTTTAACTATTAGAGAAAAAATTACTCATAACCATCCCAAAGACATATCGTTATCTTTGGCTGCTTTCAGTGATGCCGGTATTTGGTTAGACTCTTTCTCCTCCGATTGTTCTGTCTGAGTTATTTTCATTAGTTACTTCATCCAAACCATCAACATGTTTATTAGACCCCATTCCTACCAGGCTGCTCAAGGAAGCCCTACCATTATTTAATGCTTCGATCTTAAATATGATCAATCTATCTTTGTTAGTTGGCTATGTACCACAGGCTTTTAAGGTGGCAGTAATTAAACCATTACTTAAAAAGCCATCACTTGACCCAGCTATCTTAGCTAATTATAGGCCAATCTCCAACCTTCCTTTTCTCTCAAAATTCTTGAAGGGTAGTTGTAAAACAGCTAACTGATCATCTGCAGAGGAATGGTCTATTTGAAGAGTTTCAGTCAGGTTTTAGAATTCATCATAGTACAGAAACAGCATTAGTGAAGGTTACAAATGATCTTCTTATGGCCTCGGACAGTGGACTCATCTCTGTGCTTGTTCTGTTAGACCTCAGTGCTGCTTTTGATACTGTTGACCATAAAATTTTATTACAGAGATTAGAGCATGCCATAGGTATTAAAGGCACTGCGCTGCGGTGGTTTGAATCATATTTGTCTAATAGATTACAATTTGTTCATGTAAATGGGGAATCTTCTTCACAGACTAAAGTTAATTATGGAGTTCCACAAGGTTCTGTGCTAGGACCAATTTTATTCACTTTATACATGCTTCCCTTAGGCAGTATTATTAGACGGTATTGCTTAAATTTTCATTGTTACGCAGATGATACCCAGCTTTATCTATCCATGAAGCCAGAGGACCACACACCAATTAGCTAAACTGCAGGATTGTCTTACAGACATAAAGACATGGATGACCTCTAATTTCCTGCTTTTAAACTCAGATAAAACTGAAGTTATTGTACTTGGCCCCACAAATCTTAGAAACATGGTGTCTAACCAGATCCTTACTCTGGATGGCATTACCCTGACCTCTAGTAATACTGTGAGAAATCTTGGAGTCATTTTTGATCAGGATATGTCATTCAAAGCGCGTATTAAACAAATATGTAGGACTGCTTTTTTGCATTTACGCAATATCTCTAAAATCAGAAAGGTCTTGTCTCAGAGTGATGCTGAAAAACTAATTCATGCATTTTTTCCTCTAGGCTGGACTACTGTAATTCATTATATCAGGTTGTCCTAAAAGTTCCCTAAAAAGCCTTCAGTTAATTCAAAATGCTGCAGCTAGAGTGCTGACGGGGACTAGAAGGAGAGAGCATATCTCACCCATATTGGCCTCTCTTCATTGGCTTCCTGTTAATTCTAGAATAGAATTTAAAATTCTTCTTCTTACTTATAAGGTTTTGAATAATCAGGTCCCATCTTATCTTAGGGACCTCGTAGTACCATATCACCCCAATAGAGTGCTTCGCTCTCAGACTGCAGGCTTACTTGTAGTTCCTAGGGTATGTAAGAGTAGAATGGGAGGCAGAGCCTTCAGCTTTCAGGCTCCTCTCCTGTGGAACCAGCTCCCAATTCAGATCAGGGAGACAGACACCCTCTCTACTTTTAAGATTAGGCTTAAAACTTTCCTTTTTGCTAAAGCTTATAGTTAGGGCTGGATCAGGTGACCCTGAACCATCCCTTAGTTATGCTGCTATAGACGTAGACTGCTGGGGGGTTCCCATGATGCACTGTTTCTTTCTCTTTTTGCTCTGTATGCACCACTCTGCATTTAATCATTAGTGATCGATCTCTGCTCCCCTCCACAGCATGTCTTTTTCCTGGTTCTCTCCCTCAGCCCCAACCAGTCCCAGCAGAAGACTGCCCCTCCCTGAGCCTGGTTCTGCTGGAGGTTTCTTCCTGTTAAAAGGGAGTTTTTCCTTCCCACTGTAGCCCAGTGCTTGCTCACAGGGGGTCGTTTTGACCGTTGGGGTTTTACATAATTATTGTATGGCCTTGCCTTACAATATAAAGCGCCTTGGGGCAACTGTTTGTTGTGATTTGGCGCTATATAAAAAAATTGATTGATTGATCTGTTTGTTTAATTTGGTTTGCGAGACGCTGTAATTGCTCCCATATTTTCTCCAAGTATTCTTGAACTCTTTCGGCAAATGGAACCGCTTCTGCCGCTGGGTCCATTTTAGAATGGCCGGGAACTACTGTTATGTGTCGACGCGGGTTGAGGAGCGGACCTGCGTCTGACTGAACCCAGCGCTAAATAACCAGAAAGCGGTTCCAAAAACAAAACAATTTTATTTTCCACTCTTGTGCAATACTCAGTGTACAACATAAAATAGGGTTTGTCTGGCGGAGTGAAGGACGGCGCGCTCTCCAGCGCCCAAAGGGATCGAAGCCCGGCGCTTCTGGACTCACATTCACCGCCAAACACCCCCCAGGTGGACACGACAAACTGACTCTCTGTGAAGGATAGAAGAGGTGAGGTAAGTCAACAGCTACAACTAATATCCTTCAAAGGCACACACTATCAGCAACACATTCAGGTCTGAATTTAAGCTTTATGTAAATGAGCAGCTTCTCCCAACAGGTGGAGGATCATCAGTCCGCACGCCACGGCCGTGAGAAGCGAGCTGCACAATTCTCATCAATGTTCAAATATACTGCGTAACAAAATACCAAATTACTATTAACACTTATTCAGACAATCAATCACCTCTGATGTGTGCTGACCAGCATGTGTCCCTCACCCGTCCTCCTTCACAGGCACGATGTGTCAAACCCAGGCGCGGTCCTCAGTGTCTCACAAACCGAACGTCACAAGGTCGAGTTCCCGGCCATTCTGATTGAATCATCATGGCTTAAATGCAGAACGCCATCTCATTATCTGCTCTCAGCTGAAGTCTTTAAGTGTGCACGTGAGCATCATCCACCAGGTGCTGAAATCATGCTGCTGAGGGTGAAGGACTCTCTGAAGCAACCTTCTCCACAGACAAAAACCAGTTTGCATACCACCTGGAGAGCAAAGAAAAGAAAGAACACCAAAATGTCCAGCCAACCCCCAAACACACAACATTAAAGGCCTTGCCCAAGGGCCCTGAGTGATTTTCCAGTCAGGCGGGGATTTGAACCCATGATCTTCTGGACTCAAGCCCAACACCTTAACCACTAGACCATCACCTCCTTGATCTGCAAAGGGGGATCAGAAGGCTTAGAACAGGGGTCAGAACAACATATGAATGTTAAAGTCATTAATAATCAGAATGTTATCCGCAGTAGCTGACAAGCTAGAGATGAACGCACCAAATTCATCTAAGAATTCAGAATATGGGTCAGAGGCCTATAAACAGTGGCAAATAACAGACCGATTGCCATACCTCTGGACCTGACAATACGTAACATCATGGGCAGAGCCAAGAATCAGAAGCTCAAACAAATTATATTTATGACTGCCAACAGTTAATAAACTAACCCTAGATTTATAAATAAAAGCAACACCCCCACCTTGTTCGCATCACGAGGGACGTGACTAAATGTATACACCGGTGGGCAAGCCTCATTTAATTGGAAGGACAACTGTAGGTTTGAGCCAGGTTTCACATAACCCAATCATATCCAAGTGATGATCCGTAAATAAATCATTAATCAACAGAGATTTTGAGGACAATGATCTGATCTGCCAGACTAATGACCTCAGTGGGGTTGACACTCTGACTGTTCGGATTTAAGGGTGGTACCAGAGTAACATACACAAGGTGCCTGGAAGTGTGCTCAGGTTTGAGACATTTCGCGCAGAATTTTAGTTTGCACACACAAATATTTGATATTTTGTATATATATATATATATATATATATATATATATATATATATATATATAATTATATATATATTACATTATTATTACATTATTATATGTGGAGGTCATACCAGCGGGCTTTACCGTGCCAGATCAATCTCAAGGTTCTCGTATGCACTGAAATCGTTTCGGATCCTGATTTTCCACCATCGGAATATGTAAGTTGCGGTCAGATGGTCATCAGATTGCACAATGGATCGCTGTCGGATAGGTGTACCATCTCAACGGCGCCCAGAGGGTTTTGAACATGTGCATCACACTCGGACCCGCTGGCCAATTTTGAGCAACTGTGTCAACTTCTGCAAATGGCTGTCAGAACATTTTGGAACTGAAATCCGACACTTTTCGGATGTACGCCAATTCATAATTCTGATGCTATTCTGCGTGATTCCAGCTATGTGTGATGGGGATATAAATATTGCGTATTTATTTTGGTGGATTTGTAATTTTTTCACTTGGTTCAATACATGGTATTGGCACCAAACTTAATTCAATCTGTCTGTCGTTATTAATTGCTGACCACCAGCTCCAGAAATCGTTCCTAGACTTCTGATTTAGCCTATGATATCTATAGTTTTAATACTTACAAATGGTTATCTATATTAGTGCTACACAAGTGCTACAGATGCATTCATGAGATTGCCTGAGACACAAATATGGATGAACTATGTAGGCTAACATTATCTTTTGGGCTAATCAAAATTATAATTATACATACAATATAAGTATATTAAATACAACAGTAATGTCTTGTTAAAAATTCATTTTAAAAGATGCATTATCAACATTAGTAACATTGATATCACACTAGTCACAAATGCAGCTGCCATGGCTGTGACGTCGACTATCTTGGGTTGCTCCATTTCCACACGGGTTTCCGAGTGCCCATTCCGGCCCAATAGAGCGTTCAAAGCATTTTTCCCTAGAGGTTGGAATCTCTAACCTTCCAAGTGTTTGAATGCAGCAACAATTACACAGAACTATATGGCTTAAACATCTTAAACTAAAAGGTTAGAAAAAAAAGTCACCCCGTGTACACTTATTGTGGAAGCAGAAACTATCTATAGAGGCCAAAACCATTTTTTGTAACAGACTGTAAACATGTTTATTCTGCTGTAAAGTTGGGCATTTTAGTATGTAGTAGTTGCTCACTTTTAAAGCCAGCCTCAAGTGGCCAGTCACGGAACTGCAACTTTTCCTCTTCCGGTAGAGACCATCGAAGCTTTTTCACTTGGATATAGTGAATGTCTCTACAAGTTTTGACATGTTCACAACATACAAGAACACCTTATGGGGGCGAAGTCCAGCAATTCATTGAACACTTGGAAAACGTGATATCAGCATTCAGCAAACCCAGATATGCTGGACTCTCCATTCTGTTTCTGAACTGCTGCGAAGATCACAGCATCATCTGCAAAATCAAGGTCAGTATACAAGGTCTATTAGAAAAGTATCCGACCTTATTATTTTTTTCAAAAACCATATGGATTTGAATCACGTGTGATTACATCAGACATGCTTGAACCCTCGTGGGCATGCTAGAGTTTTTTCACGCCTGTCGGTTACGTCATTCGCCTGTGGGCAGTCTTTGAGTGAGGAGTCGCCCACCCTCTCGTCGATTTTTTCATTGTTTTAGGAATGGCTCAGAGACTGCTGCTTTGTTTGATCAAAATTTTTTCAAACTGTAAGGCACAACTGAGTGGACACCATTCGATAAATTCAGCTGGTTTTCGGTAAAAATTTTAATGGCTAATGAGAGATTTTGGTCTGGTAGTGTCGCCGTAAGAATGGCCCAAGGCGCCTGACGGCGATCTGCGCTTCGAGGCGGCAGCGTCTCGCCGTTTCAAGTTGAAAACTTCCACATTTCAGGCTCTGTTGACCCAGTAAGTCATCAGTAAGAACAGAGAACTTTCAGAAGAAGTCGGCATGAGGAGTTTATTCGGACATTCCATTGTTAACGGACATTTTGTAATGAAAGAACGTGCGGGCAGAGTCGCATGTCGGGCCGGACCCGACCGCGGGGGGTCGCGACAGGAAAAACACCTCCGTTGGAAACCTTAATGGGCAAGTTGGAACATGCCCAAGCTGTTAAACAATTTCTCAGTTACTCACTTGTTGAAAGCCATCAAAAGCCACCTGAATTTTACAAATGGTTTTCAACACGGAGGTGTTTTTCCTGTCGCGGCGCACACAGATTTGCCGAGTCGTCACGGAAATGACTCGGCGAATTTGCGCGCACGTCTTTCATTAAAAAATGTCATTAAACAGTGGAATGTCCGCATAAAGTCCTCATGCCGGCCTCTTCTGAATCGTCTCTGTTCTGTCACGACGTCCTGGGTGAATTAAGCCTTAAATTAGGATGTTTTCAGCTCAAAACAGGCCGACGACGGCGCCTGGAAGCGCTGCACGACATCCCGCTCCGTGGGAAGCTCTCGTACCTTTCTTTGTCAACAAAGGCGTCTAAGTCTTTGGTCTCCACAATCCTACTCAACACGTCTACACTCGTGTTTGAGTCTGGACTCTGCCTTGCATTACTCCATCCCTGGGCCCCAGCATTTGAGAGACTGTGAATATGACCAGGGGGCTGTCAGCATCCTTTTCCCCTCAAATGTCTTAAGGTTTTCAACATGTCAAATAACAAATGTTAGCTCCTATTTATTGATTTATGCAGAAAGTGGCTTTATTTGTGCTGTCTATTCATCTGGAATTGGCTTTCTACCCTTATGATTTGACATTTCTGAAAGTCTGATAATCATTTCAATGAAAAGCCAATTCACAGTACATAGCAGAAAAGGCGCCAAAGGCTCCCTTCAGTGTGCACATACAGACAAAATTAGATTCCAAAGTATTAATATGTGATGCACTTAGAATGAGACCAATCTATAGAATTGAAAATGGTCATGTATCAGTGTGTCTGCTAACATAAATAAAAATATACCGGTCCTGGTTCCTTAAACCTTTCAAAGTGCATATTAAAATGATAGGAATTATAAAACTTAATTGAACAAAATCTGGCATGCATGTTCAGTACTCACCTGTTGTCACTCTGACCTTGATAGTTTTGCTAATTTGTCATTTTTGTACCATTGTACTTCCCTTGTTGGCATGAGATCCATTGTCACAGTACACCTTTTCTCCTACAAGATCAGGTATATCTGTCTAGACCCAGATTTAAGAAATCCTTACCCAAAAAGATTTTCTAAAGATCTATGAATATATTGTGCCACCGCGACTCAGTATAATTGTGGTCATTTACAAACCTGCCGCTAAAGAAAATGATACGTTGTTGCATTTAATCCTAGTCTGGTTCTGTTTCACAAGCTACATCCAAATGCCCATACTAGATCACTACATAGTAGGCAAAAAGCAGTACATCACAATCCATAGGTTATCTGAATACTCAGTCCGCATTTAGTAGTAGTCAAATGGTACCTGGATGATGTACTTCCTCCATAGTGTGCAAATGGACAACGCCAAGCTTTCCGATCAAACAGAAGGACCCTGGGAGCTAAAGAAGAACTTCACAGACATATACAAAGAAGATAGCAGGCATATGTGAGAATGGTAGCGGCGTCCAAGTGGCAGCAGCATTGTATAAATATAACTTTATTGGTATCAGGAACCACTGAAAACAGTCTGCTGTTGCAAAATAGAAATTCTCATAGCATACGTGGGTATGCCCATGCGTCATCCGCAAACATCATGTGTCCCTAAACACCTGTGTCCCTACTGCTCATTCACTTTTTTCTTGTACATACTACAGTAGTGGTTGGCTAGTAGGTTCTTAACTTACTTTAGTACATACGTGAGGATTCAGATGCAGGAACCGTCTTAATATAAATCTCGAGGTGGAACCAGGAAGTCACTTTCACTGACAGGCAGTTCATTCTTTGGACAGTTTTGGATATGTCACCCTGTATCATCAATGCTACATGAACCCACAGAGTAAAATCAAAACAAAGTTTTGAGGCTGACTGACAGCTCGTGCTGCTGTGCTTCACTGCTTCCTGTACTTTTGTTTTTCTCGGGCGACACGGACAGCTCCAGCATGAGCATTCTCTGAGGCTGCCACTTGACCTCATGCTGCATGTCATAAATAATGATGGACAGGAGAATCTAGAAGAAAATTAAGCTTGCACATGTTGCCATGGTCACGGAGTGGATTCCTTGATATTTCCTACCAACAGGATTGCACAGTTTTAACAATGAGCTATTCAGTACTTCTTCATTTCTTCTTTTTTTCTTCTCTATTGCTTCTCAATACTATCCTTGGTAGAACAGCAAGTAGGCACAGTGGGATAAAGAGTTGTGCTAATAATAAATAGACTTGGGTTTGATTCCTAGTCACGCTACCTGTCTGTGTCTTTGTTGACAACACTTCATCTACATTAGATGCATAGATACACATATGTACACACAATACACATGTACATCAGACATACTCAGCCAATTAAGAGCTGGCAAGCACCAAAGTTAAATAATCATCTGTGAGTTGAGTTGGCAAACATGAAAATGTGGGGCTAGTGCTCTCCAGGAGCTGAATTGAACACCCCTGATCTATACTGTCCCAATGTGCCCAGCTGTAAATGGGAACCAACATTGACTGGGGAAGTAACCTGAATGGGACTGATGTTCAGTCCAGAGGGGGTTGTAGACTTTCATCTGCTTCATGCTACAGATTCTGAAGATAAGCCTCTAGGCCGCTATAGGATTTACTTCTTCTGTGTCCATGTGGTGTACTTCCATGAGCATGATCCAGTGCAGAGATGCCTCATTGTTGAGGACTCCAACAACTGCTCAAGGCCAAGGTCATGCTCACATATCACATGGTTGTAGTAGACAGACAGGTGGGTGTGGATCATTGATCTATGTCAGTGATCATCCATCAAGACTGAGGACAAGTCAGTAGTAGGTGGATGTACCAGCTCATGGTCCCTCGATCTTTTTACCAGTGGTTCTTCACAACTGACAAAATGTACCATTCTTTGTGAAAACATTTGCAATGTTTTTAAAATAGAACCATTCTGTGCATGATAATAATCATTACTTTTTCCTTGTCCCTGCTATGCTCTGTCATCCCAATTAAAAATCTAAACTACTGCATCTAGTGCAGCCTTTCCTCTCTTTACAAGCAGCTTTCAGAGCATCAGAAACGAGGCTTTGCAGTGAATCCCAACTGAGTGTTACAATCAAGTGCCATTCAAATTAGTCTTTTAATCATCTTTATGTGCCACAAAAGATCCAACAAGAGCCCAGAGCACATCATCATCAATGCATCTTACTAAAGGGAAAATGTGTTTTGGCTTTAACACGGTATTGGAACAGTGGGGAACAGACTTGACGGTATGAAAGAGACTGTTGTAATACAATCTTTAATTTGGCAGATTTTGAACAGACAGTAGTAGATACAGTTGCAATTGATGAATGTTTGTAAACAAAAGATTGTGTACTTGGTGTGCTTTCCAAAGTACTTCAGGGAAGAGGTATAATACTTTTAAAATGGAGGCACTAGACAGTACAGCAGAGGCAAACTTTGAATGCTGAAGTCTTTGATCGCGGGTTAATGTTTCTCTAAGAGGATTAAACTGCCATATTAGATAACTTTAGCCTGGAGGGGATACATATAAATCCTCCAAGTCTCAGCACTGAAATCACAAAGCATTTGCATCCTTGCCTTAAATGTCACCATCACCGAACAAATGCAAAGCCTCCAATTTGTTCGCCATGTATTGCACATAATGCCAAAATGCCTTTGTGACAAAACACAAGACAATTGATAACCCCAACAAAGAAAGGGTGTCAGTTCTTAGATATTGCCCCGACAACTTACGCTATGCAAACAAAGACAAATCTGGGAACTGCCCCTGTCCTGGATGTTAACCACCAGGCAGACAACCGGTTCATCCTCACCTCCATAAAGTACCTGAGGCAGCCAGGTGAAGTTGTTGGCTTCTCAAGTTGCTGGGGTACGCAATACCGCAGACCTGTGAGTCAGATCATGGCCAAAGAACAGTGCTACATGGCCAAAATGACGTAGATGATGCTTCCTCACCAAGCCATTGATAGTCCTCATCTTGTACAGTAGCTTTCATTTGTTATCAGGTCACTATCAGGAGATTTTTTCATATCAAAAATAATGATTTGTTCTCATTACGCCAAAACGACCAAGTTCTAGAAACAAACTTACTGTATAAGAAGTGATAATAGATTGAGTTTCATACAATGTACTACTTGCGTGCTACAGTTTCTGGCTAATCGGTGCTTAATATTGCAGGAGTCCCATCTCCAGGGTCCATTGGTAAAACAAGCTAGACCTGCAATGGAGACCTTGACAAAAGAAACACCCAAATGCCCTGTTTCCAAATGGACTGGCATTGTGGAAGAGCTTCATGCTTTGGCACTTTCCCACTGCAACAATAACTAGATTGAGAAACATGAGTTCATTGTAACTGGCACATAGTAAAATCTAATTATGGCTTGCCTTTCCACCAGCTTGTGGTAGAATGACATCACATGCCTGGATGGTTTGTGGCATACTTTTCATCACAAAGAAGGCCATAATCATTAGATGAATCTCTGCAATGTGTCACTTACTCATGCTCTGCCATTACCTGACACTTTGATATAAAGTATTGTAACCAATCAGCAATGTAATATCCCTACTACAAGAACTTTAATTAGAACTGAGGTGCAACACCTTCCAATTTGCAGTACCAAAAAAACACTCACACTGTGGTGTTTCTTTTCTCACTTGCACTTGTAAAATATTGCCTGTGGCTTTGACCTGCTGCCACTTAACCACATGTATTCCATAATACGTTTAGTTTCAAAAATGTCCACATGTCAATGCATTTCACATTTAGTGAAAACTTGATGGCAATTTAGTCTTCAGTCTAGCTACATGCAACAACTAAACCTGTGGAATGGAATGATTTCTTGATTTCTCAAGTCTTGGTAATGCTACAGATCTGCACTTTAAATACAACTAGCACATTGCCCGTGAGTATCCACAGGCTCCAGATTCAGATTAGGTAGTATTTATAAAATAGGTAGTTGACATTTTTCAAGTGTGGTAATAAATTATGCAAAGTTTCTATAATGAGTTGGAATGTCGTCTGACTCCAGAATGTTTTTAAAACCTTAGACCTTAACAGTTTTTAGAGGAAGAACTCATCCCTTTTATTTCCTGTTAATTTACTGTCTTAATGTATTTATTCAAATTCAAAATTCAAATTTATTAATTTATATAGCGCCAAATCACAACAAGATGCCTCAAGGCGCTTCACAAAGATCATTTAAAAGGCAGGATAAATGAAATAAAGATTAAAAATGCAATAAACAAAACATAAATAAGTACAGTGGTCCCTCGCTATAACGCGGTTCACCTTTCACGGCCTCGCAATTTTGCGGATTTTTTTTAGTGCAATTTTGCATGTTTTTTTTTTTTGTTTTTTTTTTTAACAGCGCATTGTGTTCTGCGTCCTTATCAGGCGGGCTGGTCGTGGCACCGGTCGGCATCACCGCAATTGCTCTCACTGCCTCCGATGTGCTTTCTGCTGGCTCGGTAAACGCAGCAGCGGGCCATTCACACCGCCCCCTCTCTGCTGTGCGGAGCTGCGCCACATCTGGCAACAGGTCCAGAGACTGCACTCGCTGTTTTGATCCGGATGTTGACCGCAGCCGCAGAGCTCCGTGGCCACCGAGAGAGGACTTGGATTCTTTGCGGGTCCCGCATCCGTACCTCTGGAGGCAGTGAGCGAAGGGAGAACACGCGCATTGTGTTCTGCGTGTATCTGTTTGTAATCTTCTCACACAGAAGAAAAAAGAGTGTTTACACAAGAGAGAAAAGTGAGAAAATGTTAATGCCTGTTTGAAAAAAGTGTATAGTGAGGGGTTCTACAGCCTTAAAACATCTATAATAATTGCAAAAAATAGCGCTGACTACTTCACGGATTTCGCTTATCGCGGGTTATTTTTAGAATGTAACTCCTGTGATAAACGAGGGACCACTGTAAAAGGAATAAAATAAATAAAAGCAATAAAAGAAGACACACAATCGTATAAAATGCTAATGATAAAACAGTGAAAAAAGTGTCTTCAATCTACAACCCCAATTCCAATGAAGTTGGGACGTTGTGTGAAATGTAAATAAAAACAGAATACACTGTTAAAAAAAAAAAAAGACTGTTGTTTTTACAGGAAAACGCTGGCAGCTGTGGTTACCAGGGAATTCCTGTACAAAATACAGCAGCACAGTAGATAACATTACAGACATAATATGTAAATGGATTTACAGTGAATGAACCACGGCATGTGAGTCAGAGTAATCCTGCATTCTTAGAATGCAGGATTACGTGTTGCAAAGGTAAAGAAAAAGTTAATGCAGCACTAAACGGTTACAGTGAATTCAAACTTAGCTATGTTTACAAATCAGTTATGAACCAGTTAATGGTCAGTTTGGTAGAGCATACAGATATTCTACTGAAAAAAGGTTAAGGGCATTCTTGTTAACAAAAGTATTAATTTACACATTTATATAGATACTGAGCACTGCTAACTTTTATGTACCTCTCTTCATGTACCTCTGTAGTAAAGTGTTGCCCCTTTTTAATGCAGCAAATTAGAAATTTTATGGTTTTTAGGTGTCAGAGTATTTCTACTGGAGACTGTCTTCATTTACCATTCCTCCTTTTCATTTCAATACCCCAGCTACATAAACAACTAGAAGATTGAGCATTTATTCTGCAGCTAACACTGCATTAATGTAAACATTTTAATAATCATCAGAACATCCCACTGACTATTTTGACCTTTCCTGTGGACTTTATCGCTCAAGAATTAAAATGATATGAGGTAGCAGCTCTTAGAGGGATTAAACTGGTGCTGGGTGAAGCTCATTTTATCCTGACAGCTGCCTGAGGATGTATAGATCCCTCAAAGCCCAGACTCCCCAAGCTGCAGGTCCAAAATATTTCATTGCAGCAATCGTTTGTGACTGTGCGGAATTTAAACCTCCCGAACTGTCATTACTCATTGTATAGTGAGGAATTTGATTATTTTATCAACACAATATTAGACAGATCTTAGATCATAATAAACTGAGCAAATTAAACACACTCTATGCTTTTTTGTTGATTTTTTAGTTTAATGTTTATGGGTCCATCTTCAAGTTGGAAAACATGAAGTGAAAATGGAAAAACAACTGAGTTGAGCTGAACTGAGTGAGTAAAAATAACATTAAGCATCCATCCTTCCGTTATCCCGTTGAGGGCGGCAGGAAGTTGGAGCCTATTACAGTCTGGTTTGGGTGAGAGGCAGAGTGCAGGAGGCCAGGTCAGTCCATTGACACCCACTAACATTACAAAATTTGGAGTGGGCCGATGGCAAACATCAGTGCAGCATAGTGACCACTAGGGGTCTCTCCTTCTTTTGGAGAAAGTTATGATAGAATTATGCAGTAATGTGTGTGTGTGTGTGTGTGTGTGTGTCTGTGTGTGTGTGGGGGGGGGGGGGGGGGGGTGCTGTTTCATGTCATGTTCATCTGTCTGTGTGAACAACAACTCAAAAAGTATTTATCTCATTTAGGCCAAACCTGATGGAATTACTGAGGCTGAGATAAGAACAATGCGATTTGACGAGAAAAACTGGTAAAATTCAAAGTCACAGACCAAGGTCAAATATTCACCCAGTGCTCATATCCACAAGGGATACTTAAGGCTCATTTATGCTCCATTTAAGCACCTACTGTAAGTGAAATGGTCACATTCTTCTGTACGTCCTTTACAACCGCACAGATATTAAGCAAACAGCCCACTAGAGGGCATTGCACACCCTTGCAAAAGTTTCTCACATCAAACAGGCTGACAGTAAAAGAAGTTGCAGCCAGTAGGAGTTGTCAATATCCATATTTAAGGATGAGAATAAATGGGCGTGGAGAGACTGTTTAACTACATCTGTGATTATTATATAACAACCTGCTCTCATGGCAAGTCGTGATTCAGCAGCACGAAATATACATTAATCTACTGGTACGTGATATTGTGACAAAAAGCGCCTCATTTTCGTCATGGCAGCATGAATTCATACAAATTCATTCCATGATGGCTGCACGAAATTAAAAGTGAAGCAGGGGGTCGGGGGTGGTTATGGTTAGGGTGGGGGGAAAGAGTAATGCCGCGTTCACACCAGATGAAACGCGAGTGACGGCGGCGACAGGTTGCCATGTAATCCCTATAGAAGGACGCGTTGTGGCGCCACAAAAGTCCAAGCCATGCAATGTGACGGGATGGATGCGAATGAAGCGACTCGAATGAAGCGATTTTGAGTGATTGGCACATTTGTGGCGCGATATCGCGTCGCCCTCTGTCTTGTTGCATCGCGATGACCAATCAGGGACTGGATATGTATTGACGAGGAGACGTCTGGAGTTTATACTTGATGTGGACATGTCCTGTCTCCGGCAGCCAGCCTGTGAGCAGGACTTATGTCCCTTTTGTCCTTTATTTCACAATTATGACAGAGTTTGAGTTTGAGTCTATGGGCTCGGTAACCGCCGCAGCGGGCCACTCATACCGCCCCAATGTCTGCTGTGCGGAGTTGCGGCCAAAATCTGGCAACAGGTCCAGAGACTACGCTTGCTTGCTGTTTTGATGCAGAGCGCTCCAGCAGCCCGCAAGGATAGAATTCTTGCGGAAAAATCCGGAGCGCTGCATGGTCTCGGAAACCGCAGCCGCAGAGCTCCGTGGCCACTGAGGGAAGTTTGTATCTTTTTAATGACTTGGATTCTTTGCGGGTCCCGCATCCGTCCCGCAACGGTAACACCGGAGGCAGTGAGCGAAGAAACAGCACGCGCACTGTGTTCTGCATGTGCCTGTTTATAATCTTCTCACCCAGAAGAAAAAAGAGTGCCAACAACTACCCATAACTGTGTTCTTCACTCGGAAAAAGACACCTGCAGGTGTCACTCAGTGGAAAAAGACGCGAGAGCGGAGCGGCGCCAGGACGAAGAGGCACGATCAGAGGAACTGTGAAATACTGGTGAGTCACTATTAATAATTTCTTATGTGTCCAACCTCGTAGGTTGATCGTTAAAATTAAATTTCTTAGTTATAAAGCCATCATAATTATTTATAGGAAAATGATCTATTTTTATTTCTCAAACAAATGTTTTAAACAGGTTTTAATCTTTGGTTTCATTCTATAATACTGGACTTATTTTTCTACTAAGGTTAGAACTTTGAGAGTGTTTACACAGGAGAGAAAAGAGAAAATGTTAATGCCTGTTTGAGAAAACTGTATAAAGTGTGTAGTGAGGGGTTTTACAGCCTTAAAACATCTATAGTAAGTCCCTTCGGCTGCTCCCTTGTTTGCACTCGGGGTCGCCACAGCAAATCCAAGGTGGATCTGCATGTTGAATTGGCACAGGTTTTATGCCGGATGCCCTTCCTGACGCAACTCCACATTACATGGAGAAATGTGGCAGGGGTGGGATTTGAACCTGGAACCTTCTGCACTGAAACCAAGTGCATTAACCACTTGGCCACCACCCCTGCTCCTTAAAACATCTATAATAATTGTAAAAAATAACACTGACTACTTCGCGGATTTCGCCTATCGCGGGTTATTTTTAGAACGTAACTCCCATGATAAATGAGGGACCACTGTGTACATATATATATATAAATATGAATATATATAAATAAGTATTTGAACACCCTGCGATTTTGCAAGTTCTCCCACTTAGAAATCATGGAGGGGTCTGAAATTTTCATCTTAGGTGCATGTCCACTGTGAGAGACATAATCTAAAAAAAGAAAAAAAAATCCGGAAATCACAATGTACGTTTTTTTAATAATTTATTTGTATGTTATTGCTGCAAATAAGTATTTGAACACCCTGCGATTTTGCAAGTTCTCCCACTTAGAAATCATGGAGGGGTCTGAAATTTTCATCTTAGGTGCATGTCCACCGTGAGAGACATACAACCCCTGGCAAAAATTATGGAATCACCAGCCTCGGAGGATGTTCATTCAGTTGTTTAATTTTGTAGAAAAAAAGCAGATCACAGACATGACACAAAATTAAAGTCATTTCAAATGGCAGCTTTCTGGCTTTAAGAAACACTATAAGAAATCAGGAAAAACATTGTGGCAGTCAGTAACGGTTACTTTTTTAGACCAAGCAGAGGGAAAAAAATATGGAATCACTCAATTCTGAGGAAAAAATTATGGAGTCACCCTGTAAATTTTCATCCCCAAAACTAACACCTGCATCAAATCAGATCTGCTTGTTAGTCTGCATCTACAAAGGAGTGATCACACCTTGGAGAGCTGTTGCACCAAGTGGACTGACATGAATCATGGCTCCAACACGAGAGATGTCAATTGAAACAAAGAAGAGGATTATCAAACTCTTAAAAGAGGGTAAATCATCACGCAATGTTGCAAAAGATGTTGGTTGTTCACAGTCAGCTGTGTCTAAACTCTGGACCAAATACAAACAACATGGGAAGGTTGTTTAAGGCAAACATACTGGTAGACCAAGGAAGACATCAAAGCGTCACGACAGAAAACTTAAAGCAATATGTCTCAAAAATCGAAAATGCACAACAAAACAAATGAGGAACGAATGGGAGGAAACTGGAGTCAACGTCTGTGACCGAACTGTAAGAAACCGCCTAAAGGAAATGGGATTTACATACAGAAAAGCTAAACGAAAGCCATCATTAACACCTAAACAGAAAAAAACAAGGTTACAATGGGCTAAGGAAAAGCAATCGTGGACTGTGGATGACTGGATGAAAGTCATATTCAGTGATGAATCTCGAATCTGCATTGGGCAAGGTGATGATGCTGGAACGGTTGTTTGGTGCCGTTCCAATGAGATTTATAAAGATGGCTGCCTGAAGAGAACATGTAAATTTCCACAGTCATTGATGATATGGGGCTCCATGTCAGGTAAAGGCACTGGGGAGATGGCTGTCATTACATCCTCAATAAATGCACAAGTTTACGTTGATATTTTGGACACTTTTCTTATCCCATCAATTGAAAGGATGTTTGGGGATGATGAAATCATTTTTCAAGATGATAATGCATCTTGCCATAGAGCAAAAACTGTGAAAACATTCCTTGCAAAAAGACACATAGGGTCAATGTCATGGCCTGTAAATAGTCCGGATCTTAATCCAATTGAAAATCTTTGGTGGAAGTTGAAGAAAATGGTCCATGGCAAGGCTCCAACCTGCAAAGCTGATCTGGCAACAGCAATCAGAGAAAGTTGGAGCCAGATTGATGAAGAGTACTGTTTGTCACTCATTAAGTCCATGCCTTAGTTGCCCTGACTGTGTGTTTGGGGTCATTGTCATGCTGGAAGACCGAGCCATGTCCCATCTACAATGCTCTTACTGAGGGAAGGAGGTTGTTTGCCAAAATCTCGCAATACATGACCCCATCCATCCTCCCTTCAATACGGTGCAGTCGTCCTGTCCCCTTTGCAGAAGAGCACCCCCAGAGTATGATGTTTCCACCCCCATGCTTCAAGGGTTCTTGGGGTTGTTCTCATCCTCTAAACATGGTAAGTGGAGCTGATTCCAAAAAGCTCTATTTTGGTCTCATCTGACCACATGATCTTCTCCCATGCCTCCTCTGGATCATCCAGATAGTCACTGGTGAACTTCAAATGGGCCTGGACATGTGCTAGGTGGAGCAGGGGGACCTTGCTACCCTGCAGGATTTTAAACCATGACAGCATCATGTGTTACTAATGTAATCTTTGTGAGTGTGGGCCCAGCTCTCTTCAGGTCATTGACCAGGTCCTCCTGTGTAGTTCTGAGCTTTCTCAGAATCATCCTTACCCCACAAAGTGAGATCTTGCATGGAATCCCAGACCGAGGGAGATTGACAGTCATCTTGTGTTTCTTCCACTTTCTAATAAATAATCATAACAGTTGTTGTCTTCTACCAAGCTGCTTGCCTGTTGTCCTGTAGTCCATCCCAGCCTTGTGCAGGTCTACAGTTTTGTTCCTGATGTCCTTAGACAGCTCTTTGGTCTTGACTATGGTGGACAGGTTGGAGTGTGATTGACTGAGTGTGTGAACAGGTGTCTTTTATACAGGTAACAAGTTCAAACAGGTGCAATTAAAGTGGATATGACACTTAAAGACAACATAGTCTTATTACATGTAACAAAGGTTATATAATTCGGTCAACCTAAGCGTTTTGGGAAAATAGACGCAATTCTCCCGTTATATATAACATATGAACATCCCGCCACTGAAAAATGTGCACGCCCCGTGACCAGCTTCCCGCTGAGCACCAAGCTTAAAATACATCACTACGTGTAGACTGTATCGGCTTGCGCGCCTGGTGGCCGTTGTTTACACTTTTTTTAGCGGCAGAAATTTTGATTAAACACAGCTCTCAGGGACTTGTTTGTTGATATACCTGACCAGTGTGTCGCAGCATATTGCACAAA
Source organism: Thalassophryne amazonica (assembly GCF_902500255.1). Lineage (NCBI taxonomy): Eukaryota > Metazoa > Chordata > Actinopteri > Batrachoidiformes > Batrachoididae > Thalassophryne > Thalassophryne amazonica. The sequence continues at coordinate 38,624,575 of NC_047119.1, read as the reverse complement.
CACAAGGGCGAAAGGTTTTAGCCTTTTCAAGTCCAGGCAGATTGATCGAAAGCCGCGCTGTTGTGTGATGCACGAAATTGTCCGGCTGCCGCTTGCACACACGCATTTGCTCCTGACAGCAGACACTTTCCTCTACCATCTCCATCTTCTTGCCGCTCACACCTAAAATGTCAACCCAAATAATATGTTCACAATAATCTTGAAATGGTCAAGGAACTTATGTAGTAAACGCGGCGGCGGCACGTAAACACGGCGGCGGGATGTTCACTGTTGTTTTCGGCAATCTTTTTCGAAACTTTCGCTGTTTATTTCCTATTCTTTCATGAAAATAATGTAACTAAACAGGGATGAATGCAGTGCCAGGCACTCGAAAACGGCAAAAACCTGAAGGTAATGACGGTGGTCCGCAAGTAATAGCTACAAGGTGCGGCTCCGGAAGAATAACAAAGGCAGTAAACAGACGCTGGAATCGAAAATGCTATACAGTAATAAGAGTGTTATAAACAGCAGCAACAAAAATCAAAGCCTCCCTTACCATTCCATATTCTGCAGCCTTTCAAACTCCATCGGAATTGGCACGTCTCTTGCCTCTGCTTCGGCTCCGCCATAAACACCGTCGGCATTATTTTCACTGCCAGAATGCTCCTGGTGTGAATGTTCGTCCGAAAGATATGGCTCCAATCTGTAGGGTCTAATCACTGCTGCGACATCCTCAGGATCCGAGTCAGAAATAATCCACACTTGAAGAGGAGTCAGAAAAGTTCTTGATCTCGTCACTGTCCATGCTGAGGTCCATCTGTTCCTGTTGTTAATCTAACAGACAAAGACGGGACTCTACACGCTGTAACGTCATGGCATCACGTGACCACTGATGGAACGCTACACACTTTTGAGAAACTGTACAAACTTTATTTCTCAGTGACAATAATTAAAAGCACTTTCAACTTACTATACTGTATGTATATTTTGATATTTAAATAAGTTTTACCTAATTTTGTAGGTGTCATATCCACTTTAATACAGGTAAAGAGTGCAGAATAAGAGGGCTTCTTAAAGAAAAACTAACAGGTCTGTGTGAGCCAGAATTCTTGCTGGTTGGTAGGGGGTCAAATACTTATTTGCAGCAGTAACATACAAAAAATCATACATTGTGATTTCCAGATTTTTTTTTTAGATTATGTCTCTCACAGTGGACATGCACCTAAGATGAAAATTTCAGACCCCTCCATGATTTCTAAGTGGCAGAACCTGAAAAACCGCAGGGTGTTCAAATACTTATTTTCCTCACTGTGTGTATACGAGGGCTGTCCATAAAGTATAGGTCCTTTTTATTTTTTTCAAAAACTATACGGATTTCATTCATATGTTTTTACGTCAGACATGCTTGAACCCTCGTGCGCATGCGTGAGTTTTTCCACGCCTGTCGGTGACGTCATTCACCTGTGAGCACTCCTTGTGGGAGGAGTCGTCCAGCCCCTCGTTGGAATTCCTTTGTCTGAGAAGTTGCTGAGAGACTGGCGCTTTGTTTGATCAAAATATTTTCTAAACCTGTGAGACACATCGAAGTGGACATGGTTCGAAAAATTAAGCTGGTTTTCGGTGAAAATTTTAACGGCTGATGAGAGATTTTGAGGTGATACTGTCGCTTTAAGGACTTCCCACGGAGCGAGACGTCGTGCAGCGCTCTCAGGCGCCATCGTCAGCCTGTTTCAAGCTGAAAACCTCCACATTTCAGGCTTTATTGATCCAGGACATCGTGAGAGAACAGAGAAGTTTCAGAAGAAGTCGGTTTCAGCATTTTATCTGGATATTCCACTGTTAAAGGAGATTTTTTTAATGAAAGACGTGCGGGCGGATTGCAGCGTTGGCTCGCAGCCGCCGCGACACTCCGCCACAGGAAAAACACCTCCGTTGGAAGCCTTAAGGACAAGTTGGAACATGTCCAGCTGTTAAACAATTTCTCATATACTCACTCCACTGAAAGCCATCAAAAGCCGCCTGGATTTTACAAATGGTTATCAACACGGAGGTGTTTTTCCTGTGACGCGCGGACCTGTCTGTCATTAAAAAAATCTCCTTTAACAGTGGAATATCTGGATAAAATGCTGAAACCGACTTCTTCTGAAACTTCTCTGTTCTCTCACGACATCCTGGATCAATAGAGCCTGAAATGTGGAGGTTTTCAGCTAGAAACAGGCTGACGACGGCGCCTGGGACCGCTGCGCAACGTCCCGCTGCGTGGGAAGTCCTTAAAGCGATAGTATCACCTCAAAATCGCTCATCAGCCGTTAAAATTTTCACCGAAAACTAGCTTAATTTTTCGAACCGTGTCCACTTCGATGTGTCTCACAGGTTTAGAAAAAATTTTGATCAAACAAAGCGCCAGTCTCTCAGCAACTTCTCAGACAAAGGAATTCCGATGAGGGGCTGGACGACTCCTCCCACAAGGAGTGCTCACAGGCGAATGACGTCACCGACAGACATGGAAAAACACACGCATGCGCACGAGGGTTCAAGCATGTCTGACGTAAAAACATATGAATGAAATCCATATAGTTTTTGAAAAAAATAAAAGGACCTATACTTTATGGACAGTCCTCGTATATATATACATATATATACACACCCACATACATATTTATACATACATATCACTGCAATGCTCTGGCATGCCGTACACAGCAGGTACATTTTAAATGAAAAACACTGGCTTTAACTGGCACACGCCGCATGCTGGCCCATTCAGATTGTAATTATAATGCACCCTAGCCAGCTGCTGCTACGTAGCAAGTAAAGTGTGATGCTTGCAACCTGACCTGAGTACCACGTGAACTGTGAAAATAAGGGCTCCAGTGAGTGGGTCGTGATCTAATATATAATCAATCAATCAATCAATTTTTTTTTATATAGCGCCAAATCACAACAAACAGTTGCCCCAAGGCGCCTTATATTGTAAGGCAAGGCCATACAATAATTATGTAAAACCCCAACGGTCAAAACGACCCCCTGTGAGCAAGCACTTGGCTACAGTGGGAAGGAAAAACTCCCTTTTAACAGGAAGAAACCTCCAGCAGAACCAGGCTCAGGGAGGGGCAGTCTTCTGCTGGGACTGGTTGGGGCTGAGGGAGAGAACCAGGAAAAAGACATGCTGTGGAGGGGAGCAGAGATCGATCACTAATGATTAAATGCAGAGTGGTGCATACAGAGCAAAAAGAGAAAGAAACAGTGCATCATGGGAACCCCCCAGCAGTCTACGTCTATAGCAGCATAACTAAGGGATGGTTCAGGGTCACCTGATCCAGCCCTAACTATAAGCTTTAGCAAAAAGGAAAGTTTTAAGCCTAATCTTAAAAGTAGAGAGGGTGTCTGTCTCCCTGATCTGAATTGGGAGCTGGTTCCACAGGAGAGGAGCCTGAAAGCTGAAGGCTCTGCCTCCCATTCTCCTCTTACAAACCCTAGGAACTACAAGTAAGCCTGCAGTCTGAGAGCGAAGCACTCTATTGGGGTGATATGGTACTACGAGGTCCCTAAGATAAGATGGGACCTGATTATTTAAAACCTTATAAGTAAGAAGAAGAATTTTAAATTCTATTCTAGAATTAACAGGAAGCCAATGAAGAGAGGCCAATATGGGTGAGATATGCTCTCTCCTTCTAGTCCCCGTTAGTACTCTAGCTGCAGCATTTTGAATTAACTGAAGGCTTTTTAGGGAACTTTTAGGACAACCTGATAATAATGAATTACAATAGTCCAGCCTAGAGGAAATAAATGCATGAATTAGTTTTTCAGCATCACTCTGAGACAAGACCTTTCTAATTTTAGAGATATTGCGTAAATGCAAAAAAGCAGTCCTACATATTTGTTTAATATGCGCTTTGAATGACATATCCTGATCAAAAATGACTCCAAGATTTCTCACAGTATTACTAGAGGTCAGGGTACTGCCATCCAGAGTAAGGATCTGGTTAGACACCATGTTTCTAAGATTTGTGGGGCCAAGTACAATAACTTCAGTTTTATCTGAGTTTAAAAGCAGGAAATTAGAGGTCATCCATGTCTTTATGTCTGTAAGACAATCCTGCAGTTTAGCTAATTGGTGTGTGTCCTCTGGCTTCATGGATAGATAAAGCTGGGTATCATCTGCGTAACAATGACAATTTAAGCAATACCGTCTAATAATACTGCCTAAGGGAAGCATGTATAAAGTGAATAAAATTGGTCCTAGCACAGAACCTTGTGGAACTCCATAATTAACTTTACTCTGTGAAGAAGATTCCCCATTTACATGAACAAATTGTAATCTATTAGACAAATATGATTCAAACCACCGCAGCGCAGTGCCTTTAATACCTATGGCATGCTCTAATCTCTGTAATAAAATTTTATGGTCAACTGTATCAAAAGCAGCACTGAGGTCTAACAGAACAAGCACAGAGATGAGTCCACTGTCCAAGGCCATAAGATCATTTGTAACCTTCACTAATGCTGTTTCTGTACTATGATGAATTCTAAAACCTGACTGAAACTCTTCAAATAGACCATTCCTCTGCAGATGATCAGTTAGCTGTTTTACAACTACCCTTTCAAGAATTTTTGAGAGAAAGGGAAGGTTGGAGATTGGCCTATAATTAGCTAAGATAGCTGGGTCAAGTGATGGCTTTTTAAGTAATGGTTTAATTACTGCCACCTTAAAAGCCTGTGGTACATAGCCAACTAACAAAGATAGATTGATCATATTTAAGATCGAAGCATTAAATAATGGTAGGGCTTCCTTGAGCAGCCTGGTAGGAATGGGGTCTAATAAACATGTTGATGGTTTGGATGAAGTAACTAATGAAAATAACTCAGAACAATCGGAGAGAAAGAGTCTAACCAAATACCGGCATCACTGAAAGCAGCCAAAGATAACGATACGTCTTTGGGATGGTTATGAGTAATTTTTTCTCTAATAGTTAAAATTTTGTTAGCAAAGAAAGTCATGAAGTCATTACTAGTTAAAGTTAATGGAATACTCAGCTCAATAGAGCTCTGACTCTTTGTCAGCCTGGCTACAGTGCTGAAAAGAAACCTGGGGTTGTTCTTATTTTCTTCAATTAGTGATGAGTAGAAAGATGTCCTAGCTTTACGGAGGGCTTTTTTATAGAGCAACAGACTCTTTTTCCAGGCTAAGTGAAGATCTTCTAAATTAGTGAGACGCCATTTCCTCTCCAACTTACGGGTTATCTGCTTTAAGCTACGAGTTTGTGAGTTATACCACGGAGTCAGGCACTTCTGATTTAAAGCTCTCTTTTTCAGAGGAGCTACAGCATCCAAAGTTGTCTTCAATGAGGATGTAAAACTATTGACGAGATACTCTATCTCACTTACAGAGTTTAGGTAGCTACTCTGCACTGTGTTGGTATATGGCATTAGAGAACATAAAGAAGGAATCATATCCTTAAACCTAGTTACAGTGCTTTCTGAAAGACTTCTAGTGTAATGAAACTTATTCCCCACTGCTGGGTAGTCCATCAGAGTAAATGTAAATGTTATTAAGAAATGATCAGACAGAAGGGAGTTATCAGGGAATACTGTTAAGTCTTCTATTTCCATACCATAAGTCAGAACAAGATCTAAGATATGATTAAAGTGGTGGGTGGACTCATTTACATTTTGAGCAAAGCCAATAGAGTCTAATAATAGATTAAATGCAGTGTTGAGGCTGTCATTCTCAGCATCTGTGTGGATGTTAAAATCGCCCACTATAATTATCTTATCTGAGCTAAGCACTAAGTCAGACAAAAGGTCTGAAAATTCACAGAGAAACTCACAGTAACGACCAGGTGGACGATAGATAATAACAAATAAAACTGTTTTTTGGGACTTCCAATTTGGATGGACAAGACTAAGAGTCAAGCTTTCAAATGAATTAAAGCTCTGTCTGGGTTTTTGATTAATTAATAAGCTGGAATGGAAGATTGCTGCTAATCCTCCGCCACGGCCCGTGCTACGAGCATTCTGACAGTTAGTGTGACTCGGGGGTGTTGACTCATTTAAACTAACATATTCATCCTGCTGTAACCAAGTTTCTGTAGGCAGAATAAATCAATACGTTGATCAATTATTATATCATTTACCTAACAGGGACTTAGAAGAAGAGACCTAATGTTTAATAGACCACATTTAACTGTTTTAGTCTGTGGTGCAAGTTGAAGGTGCTATATTATTTTTTCTTTTTGAATTTTTATGCTTAAATAGATTTTTGCTGGTTATTGGTGGTCTGGGAGCAGACACCGTCTCTACGGGGATGGGGTAATGAGGGGATGGCAGGGGGAGAGAAGCTGCAGAGAGGTGTGTAAGACTACAACTCTGCTTCCTGGTCCCAACCCTGGATAGTCACGGTTTGGAGGATTTAAGAAAATTGGCCAGATTTCTAGAAATGAGAGCTGCTCCATCCAAAGTGGGATGGATGCCATCTCTCCTAACAAGACCAGGTTTTCCCCAGAAGCTTTGCCAATTATCTATGAAGCCCACCTCATTTTTTGGACACCACTCAGACAGCCAGCAATTCAAGGAGAACATGCGGCTAAACATGTCACTCCTGGTCCGATTGGGGAGGGGCCCAGAGAAAACTACAGAGTCCGACATTGTTTTTGCAAAGTTACACACCGATTTAATGTTAATTTTAGTGACCTCCGATTGGCGTAACCGGGTGTCATTACTGCCGACGTGAATTACAATCTTACCAAATTTACGCTTAGCCTTAGCCAGCAGTTTCAAATTTCCTTCAATGTCGCCTGCTCTGGCCCCCGGAAGACAATTGACTATGGTTGCTGGTGTCGCTAACTTCACATTTCTCAAAACAGAGTCGCCAATAACCAGAGTTTGATCCTCGGCGGGTGTGTCGTCGAGTGGGGAAAAACGGTTAGAAATGTGAACGGGTTGGCGGTGTACACGGGGCTTCTGTTTAGAACTACGCTTCCTCCTCACAGTCACCCAGTCGGCCTGCTTTCCCGGCTGCTCGGGATCTGCCAGAGGCGAACTAACGGCGGCTAAGCTACCTTGGTCCGCACCGACTACAGGGGCCTGGCTAGCTGTAGAATTTTCCACGGTGCGGAGCCGAGTCTCCAATTCGCCCAGCCTGGCCTCCAAAGCTACGAATAAGCTACACATATTACAAGTACCGTTACTGCTAAAGGAGGCCGAGGAATAACTAAACATTTCACACCCAGAGCAGAAAAGTGCGGGAGAGACAGGAGAAGCCGCCATGCTAAATCGGCTAAGAGCTAGTAGCTGCGCTAAGCTAGCGGATTCCTAAAAACACGCAAAGTGAATAATGTGTAAATAATTTAGAGGTGATTCAGCAGAAGGAGTGCTTTAGTTAAGGCACGTGAAGATTACACTGGGAAACAAATCGTAATCTAGATAACTAGATCAATCTAACTGCGCAGATTAAACAGCTAACAGATACAGAAAAACACTGCTGTGCTCCGGAACAGGAAGTGATACAATACCGCAGTGAGAGCCAACCACCAGTAGAGGCAAGCTTAGTGTCACTTAGCAAGACACACTATAAGGCTGACTGTGCGTGTATGTGTTCATGCAAGTATGCTTTCAACCTAAGGGCCCCAGTGACCATAGCAAGTTTGGTGTGGATTGCTTAATTCCTGTGGTTGTGCTTAGCGAACACACATGCACGCACAGTCGGCTTATATTAGATACTAATTAGATCTAAAACCATGCCAAAATTTTGCCAAATTGGTCAAGAACTGAGCAAGAAGAAGCATCTTTTTTTATTTTCATTATTAATTACCCAATTACTTAGTAAATAAATGTAATTCAGCCAATGTGTGTCAAAGTTATATTTGCAGTAGGTAGGCCTAGCTTCATGTAAAAGATTATCCAAATCTGTGAAGAACCAAAGGAGAAGTGTTTTTCTTGCAAGTTCTAATTACGAGGTCTGTTAGAAATCTATCCGACCTTTTTATTTTTTGCAAAAACCATATGGATTTGAATCACGTGTGATTGCATCAGCCAAGCTTGAACCTTCGTGCGCATGCGTGAGTTTTTTCACGCCTGTCGGTTGCGTCATTCACCTGTGAGCAGGCTTTGTGCTTTGCACCATGCGGCTCCGTCCCGAGGCATGAATTTCTCCGCTCCTCTTTCCATGACAAAAACACCTGTAACAGTGGAATGTGCCGTTCATTTCCAAACTGAACGCTGTGTTGATCCGGGACGTCGTCTGACTTCCACAGAAATTGCAGAAGACGTGGACATCAGCACTTTTTCGGCACATTGAGACAGACGTGCGAAGAAATTCGCGTGTCGGGACAGAGCCGCATGGCGCAAAGCAACGCCGTGATGAAGCCTCACAGGACATGTTGGGGCATGTCCAATTCATTCACAATTTCTCGGATAGTCACACGACTGAAAAGCCACCGAAAGCCGTCTGAAAGCCATCTGAAAGCCGTCCTGTGAGACCAACACGGAGGTGCTTTTGTCCGCACCATGAGCGGCTCCGTGGCACATCCCTCCGCTTCTCTTTCCATGACATAAACTCCTGTAACAGTGGAATGTGCTGAAAAAGTGGTGATGTCCACGTCTTCTGCCATTTCTGTGGAAGTCAGACAACGTCACCGGATCAACAAAGTCTTCACTTTGGAAATGATCTGGTTGTTTCAGCGGGGTTTCAGCCTGTCGATCGGCGCTCGGAGTGCGCCGCGCTCTCAGACGCTGTGGGCGGTCTTTAAACCGGCTGGAGCACTCCTTAATCTGTGTAATCCCCATAAAATCGTCCCTGAAAGCCATCTGAATTTTCCGAATGGTGTCCACCTGGAGGTCTATCACAGTTTCTGGAAAAAATTTGATGCAGCAAAGCTCCAAATCATCAGACATTTTATTCACAATAAAATCCGATGAGAGGGGTGGACCACCGCTCACACAAAGCTTGCTCACAGGCGAATGACGCAACCGACAGGCGTGAAAAAACTCACGCATGCGCACGAAGGTTCAAGCTTGGCTGACGCAATCACACGTGATTCAAATCCATATGGTTTTTGCAAAAAATAAAAAGGTCGGATACTTTTCTAACAGACCTCGTATGTGAATGCCCATGGTATGAATGCATTTATTTATTCATTTATTCATCAGACACAGATAAAAAAAATATCATAGGGGTTCCTGCCGTTCCATCTGCCTGAAAGATCTGTGTATGTAAATGTCTTGTATATTTATGCTACCTTCACATGCTATTATGGTAAATCAATTTGTCAAGTTGTAAATTGCACATGAATGGCCTGAATGTGTGAGATAACCATGCCTCAGTCATTTGAATATTACAGATGGAAATGAAAATAGCTGGGATGTAAATGTCACATTTAGAAAGAAATTAAATAATAAATGTGGACTGATGAAATACAAGTATCTTTAAAAAATAAAATGATAATTAATTTTAAAAAAGAAATTGTATTTTTTTCAGTCCTTTGAAAAAATAAAATGGTAAATTGAAAAATCTTATTCTGAAAGAAAAACCTATTTAATTATTGAATTATGTATACTAATTTGTTTATGGCCTCAAAGTTATTTCAAGATTTATTTCACAGCCATATTTATAAATTACATAGTTATTTAATTAATATTGACTTAAATGGTATTCCATCTGTGACAGTCAGGAAAATATGAAGCAAACCTAACTCAAAAAATAAACAAATACATAAACAAATAAATACAAGAGCTTCAATCTCCATAACACCAATTGCACCAGTTTTCATCATTGAAAATAAATGGAAGCGGTGACATGAAATACAGCCAGGAAAGTGTTACTAACTGGTGCTTCACCTATAACATCCACTCAGGATCTTATAGCTTTATTCATTTACAATAGTTCCCAACAAAGAAAAGTTTTCACTGCGAGGAAACATCAAATCCAGTGGAAGATCTTCAACAACTATGCCAGCTTCTCTGCTGTCTTACACTTAAAACAGTCAGGTCCATAAGTGTTTTGGACAGTGAACATTTTTGTAATTTTGTCCAATGATGCTGAAATAAAATAACTATGATGCGCTTGTAGAGTCAACTCTCAGCTTTAATTCAAGGGCTTGCATTCACCATTTCGGAATTACAACCATTTGTGTACACAGACTGTCTTGCATCATTGAGTCCATCATCTCCTCCTCCATCACTGTCTGGTACACTGCTGCCACTGCTAAGGACAGGAGCAGACAGCAGCATATCATTCACACAGCAGAGAAGGTGATCGACTGCAATCTGCTATCCCTACAGGACCTGTACACCTCCAGAGCCCTGAGGCGAGCAAGGAAGATAGTGGCCGATCTGTCTCACCCAGGACACAAAATTTTTGTCACCCTCCCCTCTGGAAGACTGCTGAGGACCATCAGTGCTAAACCTCAAGACACAAAACAGCTTATTTCCATCCGCAGGTAGACTTATAAAGAATGCCAGAGACCCCCACTCCCACAAAGTACAGATTGATCATCCCTGCACTGAAAGGTACTGTACATCTGCATGCCTTTGCACAGCTCCATTCCACTATGTTATATTTATTTGACAGTGAACGTAGTTTTGCCAATTTGTTTATTTGACACCCTTACTACTTACAGAAGTATTTTTTTTTTTATTGTTTATGCACCAATGACATCAGATCAAATTCCTTGTATGTGAGAACTTACTTGGCAATAAATTTGATTCTGAGTCTATCATCAGAACTCAGAAGTAACTTGGCAAAACAAATATAAGGATTATTTTAAATTCAAATCATCACTCTTACAGCCAGGACATAAGTGAGGGAAGCCACCAAGGCACAACTATGAAGGAGTGATGTGCTGAACCATCGCCATTTTTACTCTTCCCTTGTGGAGTAGAAAAGAAGTCTTTTCTTAAACAGAAGACAATAAATATTGTTTACTGTTTGCCAAAAGACACAGAAGACTCCGAGATTTGATTTGTTTTCTTCTACGAAGATCCTTTTCTCCCACAGCAGTGGTGTCACTGTCACTATCCAACTACTTATGTTATGTTCCTGACTGTAATAATGGTTAGCTATCCCATCTCTAACCAGGTGGAGGGATGCACTCTTTCAATGTCTCTTGTTTATTACTGTCTCAAAAAAGTTTGTTTTCAGTTGGATTTGCTGGTTTGCTTTTCACAGGGTACTTTGAAAATTTGTGCCAGCAAAATTAAAACAAAATGTCAACAGTGAAAGACAAAATAATTAACCTGAATTCATGCGGTTAAAAAGTTTGGAATATGGATTAGCATTCTCGCCTCACAGCAAGATGGTCATGGGTTCAAGTCCTACCATGCCTATCCTCATTGTAGATCTGGAACAGCATCAGAAAGCGTACCAGACATGAAACCAGTGCCAAATCAAGATGTGGACTACTTTGTGTCCCTAGAGTGAATAAAAAGTCTGCGGATCATAGAGCTTTCTCTTATCGTGCCCCTGTTCTGTGGAATGACCCTCCCTGCGTCAATAAAGCAGTCAGATTCTGTGGAGACTTTCAAGTCCAGACTTAAGACACACTTATTTCCCTTTTGTATGGCTAGCA